>NC_139996.1:54988022-55588022 GCF_964263955.1 Coregonus lavaretus | reverse complement strand
ATCAGTTGTGTGTTTGTGGTCAGTAGTTTTGTGTTTGTGGTCAGACGTGTAGTTGTGATCAGTAGATGTGGTCAGTAGTTGTGTGGTTAGTAGTTGTGTTGTGGTCAGTAGTTGTGTGGTTGTGGTCAGTAGTTGTTTGGTTGTGGTCAGAAGTTATGTGGTTGTGGTCAGTAGTTGTGGTTGTGGTCAGTAATTGTGGTGGTCAGTAGTTATAGTGATTTAGATGTGATCATTAGTTGTAGGGACAGAAGTTGTGTGGTTGTGGACAGTAGTTGTGTGGTTGTGGTCACTAGATGTGGTCAGCAGTTGTGTGGTTGTGATCAGTAGTTGTGGTCAGTAGTTGAATGGTCAGTAGTTGTGTGGTTGTGGTCAGAAGTTATGTGGTTTTGGTCAGTAGTTGTTTGATTGTGGTCCCCAAATGTGGACGGTAATTGTGGTCAGTAGTTGTGGCCAGTAGTTGTGTGGTCAGCAGTTGTGTGGTCAAAAGTTGTGTGGTTGCTGTCAGTAGTTTTGTGGTTGCTGTCAGAAGTTGTGTACTTGTGGTCAGTAGTTGTGTGGTTGTGGTCAGTAGTTTGGTCAAAAGTTGTGTGGTTGTGGTCAAAAGTAATAAATCATGGGAATTTGAAGAGCTATGAAGACATTCTCTCCTGCGAGTCAAGCGTTGCTAGGCAACAGTAGCCTTGGCAACATTACTCCCTTTTGGCTAAAGAAAGCGTGAGAAACATGCTAACATACTGTACGTTTGTGCCTTAATATTAACTAAATAGTGCACTCTGACCCACAAAACTTATTTTCTAGATTCATGAGTGTTAGACAAAGCATGGAAAATGAAATTCTAAACGTGATAGGCCGTCATTGTAAATGAGAATTTGTTCTTAACTGACTTGCCTAGTTAAATAAAGGTTAAATAAAATAAAACAATTAATAGTTTTATTGGAATTTGAAGCTGTTGGTTAAAAAATATATCTGCTAGCTTATGACATGATTTACTGCAGCTGGTAGATGCTATTCATAATCTGTTTTCGGATTTGACAAGCAGAGAAGTAGGGGACGATTTCATACCCTCTATGTTTTTGTCTGTCATGTTTGGAAAAAGTTGGGGGAAAATGTGGTAATTCAGTTACTAAAACAACTGTATTGTTAGATCCGTAATGGATGTTTTGGATCTGCTAACATTTGAATAGCAGAGAAGTAGAGGAAGATTTTGTACTCTTTTTTTTGTCTAACTTGTTGGGGTAGTGGTCAAAAATGGCAGTTGTTTGCAAAAAAAGTTACAGAAAATGTTCTTGATGCGGTTACTGCTCAATCCTTCTCCCTCCAATCTCTTGATTCTGCCTCCTCAACCCTCCTCTCCTCCCTTTCTGCATCCTTTGACTCTCTGTGTCCCCTATCCTCCCGGCCGGCTCGGTCCTCCCCTCCAGCTCCGTGGCTTGATGACTCATTGCGAGCTCACAGAACAGAGCTCCGGGCAGCGGAGCGGAAATGGAAGAAAACTAAACTCCCTGCCGACCTGGCATCTTTTCACTCCCTCCTCTCTACATTTTCTTCATCTGTTTCTGCTGCTAAGGCCACCTTCTACCACTCTAAATTCCAAGCATCTGCCTCTAACCCTAGGAAGCTCTTTGCCACATTTTCCTCCCTCCTGAATCCTCCCCCCCCCCCCCCCCCCTCCTCTCTCTCTGTGGATGACTTCGTCAACCACTTTGAAAAGAAGGTTGACGACATCCGATCCTCGTTTGTTAAGTCTAATGACACTGCTGGTCCTGCTCACACTGCCCTACCCTATGCTTTGACTTCTTTCTCCCCTCTCTCTCCAGATAAAATCCTGCGACTTGTGACTGCAGGCCGCCCAACAACCTGCCCGCTTGACCCCATCCCCTCCTCCCTTCTCCAGACCATCTCCGGTGACCTTCTCCCCTACCTCACCTCGCTGATCAACTCATCCTTGACCGCTGGCCATGTCCCTTCCGTCTTCAAGAGAGCGAGAGTTACTCCCCTTCTCAAAAAACCAACACTCGACCCTACTGATGTCAACAACTACAGACCAGTATCCCTTCTTTCTTTTCTTTCCAAAACTATTGAGCGTGCCGTCTTTAGCCAACTCTCTTGCTATCTCTCTCAGAATGACCTTCTTGATCCAAACCAATCAGGTTTCAGGACTGGTCATTCAACTGAGACTGCTCTTCTCTGTGTCACGGAGACTCTCCGCACTGCTAAAGCTAACTCTCTCTCCTCTGCTCTTGTCCTTCTAGACCTGTCTGCTGCCTTTGATACTGTGAACCATCAGATCCTCCTCTCCACCCTCTCCGAGATGGGCATCTCCGGCGCGGCTCACTCCTGGATTGCGTCCTACCTGACCGGTCGCTCCTACCAAGTGGCGTGGCGGGAAGCTGTCTCCGCACCACGTGCTCTCACCACTGGTGTCCCCCAGGGATCGGTTCTGGGCCCTCTCCTTTTCTCCCTATACACCAAGTCACTTGGCTCTGTCATATCCTCACATGGCCTTTCCTATCATTGCTACGCTGACGATACACAACTAATCTTCTCCTTTCCCCCTTCTGATAACCAGGTGGTGAATCGCATCTCTGCATGTCTGGCAGACATATCAGTATGGATGACGGATCACCACCTCAAGCTGAACCCTGGCAAGACGGAGCTGCTCTTCCTCCCGGGGAAGGACTGCCCGTTCCATGATCTCGCCATCACGGTTGACAACTCCGCTGTGTCCTCCTCCCAGAGTGCGAAGAGCCTAGGCGTGACCCTGGACAACACCCTGTCGTTCTCCGCCAACATCAAGGCGGTGACCCGCTCCTGCAGGTTCATGCTCTACAACATTCGGAGAGTGCGACCCTGCCTTACACAGGAAGCAGCGCAGGTCCTGGTCCAGGCACTTGTCATCTCCCGTCTGGACTACTGCAACTCGCTGTTGGCTGGGCTCCCTGCCTGTGCCATTAAACCCCTACAACTCATCCAGAATGCCGCAGCCCGTCTGGTGTTCAACCTTCCCAAGTTCTCTCACGTCACCCCCCTCCTCCGCACACTCCACTGGCTTCCAGTTGAAGCTCGCATCCGCTACAAGACCATGGTGCTTGCCTATGGAGCAGTGAGGGGAACGGCACCTCTGTACCTTCAGGCTCTGATCAGTCCCTACACCCAAACGAGGACATTGCGTTCATCCACCTCTGGCCTGCTGGCTCCCCTTCCTCTGCGGAAGCATAGCTCCCGCTCAGCCCAGTCAAAACTGTTCGCTGCTCTGGCACCCCAATGGTGGAACAAGCTCCCTCACGACGCCAGGACAGCGGAGTCACTCACCACCTTCCGGAGACATTTGAAACCCCACCTCTTTAAGGAATACCTGGGATAGGATAAAGTATTCCTTCTAACCCCCCCCCCCCCCCCCCCAAATTGTAAAGTGGTTATCCCACTGGCTATAGGGTGAACGCACCAATTTGTGAGTCGCTCTGGCTAAGAGCGTCTGCTAAATGACGTTAATGTGCCCTTGAGCAAGGCACTTAACCCTAATTGCTCCTGTAAGTCGCTCTGGTTAAGAGCGTCTGCTAAATGACTAAAATGTAAAATGTAAATGTTACTAAAACAGCTGTAACTTTTATCAGAATAATATGTTTTGTTCAAATGCCATATTTGAGTAGCAGAGAAGTAGACTAATATGGAAACGCTGTAACGTTTTATCTAAGTTTTTGCAAAGTGGAATAAGTTGCTGATTTGTGTGAAAAGTTGCATTATTGCATTTACAGTTAATGGAAGTTAGAAGTGATGATGTCACAATGGCGCCTTTTAGAATCTTCAGGAAATCCCATGTAAGCAGATGGAGGACAAAAAGGAGTCAAAAAATGTTTATAGCTTCAAAAGTATAAAATATATCAAAAAGTTGTATACAAGCACACTATTCCAGACCGATCTTCACGTTTTATAGTTTGAACGGCGTTTCTAGCTTAAACTGTGTAGGAGGAGTAATAATAACTAGATTGTAAATGTACAAGTAAAGTTGTGGGGCTTGCTTTAACATTTAACATTTACATTTAAGTTATTTAGAAGACTTTCTTATCCAGAGCGACTTACAAATTGGTGCATTCAACTTAGGATAGCCAGTGGGACAACCACCACTGGGGGAGGGGGGATGTAGAAGGATTACTGTTAGACTATTCCTTTAAAAATATTTTTGTGGTAGTTGAAGAAGTTGAAAATGTTTTTCTTAAGTGAAGCAGTAAAATATAGTCATAGTTACATTTAGTAAAATAATTGGTCTGATTACTTTGATAGACTACTATATCAACCTTATTACTTTGGACTGTGCGGCAATTAGATCACACCTTTCATCAGACATAACTACACTTAGACTACTACCCTTTTATGCACTTTATCCTACAACAATACCACAGTAAATGCAAATTGTTATACATTTACATTTACGTCATTTAGCAGACGCTCTTATCCAGAGCGACTTACAAATTGGTGCATTCACCTTATAGCCAGTGGGATAACTACTTTACAAAATGTATTTTTTTTTTCTCTCTTTCTTTGGGGTGGGGTAAGGGGGGGTAGAAGGATTACTTCATCCTATCCCAGGTATTCCTTAAAGAGGTGGGGTTTCAAGTGTCTCCGGAAGGTGGTGAGTGACTCCGCTGGCGTCGTGAGGGAGCTTGTTCCACCATTGGGGTGCCAGAGCAGCGAACAGTTTTGACTGGGCTGAGCGGGAACTGTGCTTCCGCAGAGGAAGGGGAGCCAGCAGGCCAGAGGTGGATGAACGCAATGCCCTCGTTTGGGTGTAGGGACTGATCAGAGCCTGAAGGTACGGAGGTGCCGTTCCCCTCACTGCTCCATAGGCAAGCACCATGGTCTTGTAACGGATGCGAGCTTCAACTGGAAGCCAGTGGAGTGTGCGGAGGAGGGGGGTGACGTTAGAGAACTTGGGAAGGTTGAACACCAGACGGGCTGCGGCATTCTGGATGAGTTGTAGGGGTTTAATGGCACAGGCAGGGAGCCCAGCCAACAGCGAGTTGCAGTAATCCAGACGGGAGATGACAAGTGCCTGGATTAGGACATGTGCCGCTTCCTGTGTAAGGCAGGGTCGTTATCTCCAAATGTTGTAAAGCATGAAACTACAGGATCGTGTCACCGCCTTGATGTTAGCGGAGACCGACAGGGTGTTGTCCAGGGACACGCCAAGGCTCTTTGCACTCTGGGAGGAGGACACAACGGAGTTGTCAACCGTGATGGCGAGATCATGGAACGGGCAGTCCTTCCCCGGGAGGAAGAGCAGCTCCGTCTTGCCGAGGTTCAGCTTGAGGTAGTGATCCATCATCCACACTGATATGTCTGCCAGACATGCAGAGATGCGATTCGCCACCTGGTTATCAGAAGGGGGAAAGGAGAAGATTAGTTGTGTGTCGTCTGCGTAGCAATGATAGGAAAGGCCATGTGAGGATATGACAGAGCCAAGTGACTTGGTGTATAGCGAGAATAGGAGATGGCCTAGAACTGAGCCCTGGGGGACACCAGTGGTGAGAGCACGTGGTGCGGAGACAGATTCTCGTCACGCCACTAGGTAGGAGCAACCTGTCAGATAGGACGCAATCCAAGAGTGAGCCGCGCCGGAGATGCCCAACTCGGAGAGGGTGGAGAGGAGGATCTGATGGTTCACAGTATCAAAGGCAGAGGAGAGAGAGTTAGCTTTAGCAGTGCGGAGAGCCTCCGTGACACAGAGAAGAGCAGTCTCAGTTGAATGACCAGTCTTGAAACCTGACTGGTTTGGATCAAGAAGGTCATTCTGAGAGAGATAGCAAGAGAGTTGGCTAAAGACGGCACGCTCAAGAGTTTTGGAGAGAAAATAAAGAAGGGATACTGGTCTGTAGTTGCTGACATCGGAGGGATCGAGTGTAGGTGTTTTGAAAAGGGGTGCAACTCTCGCTCTCTTGAAGATGGAAGGGACATAGCCAGCGGTCAAGGATGAGTTGATGAGAGAGGTGAGGTAAGGGAGAAGGTCTCCGGAAATGGTCTGGAGAAGAGAGGAGGGGATAGGGTAAAGCGGGCAGGTTGTTGGGCGGCCGGCCGTCACAAGTCGCAAGATTTCATCTGGAGAGAGAGGGGAGAAAGAAGTCAAAGCATAGGGTAGGGCAGTGTGAGCAGGACCAGCAGTGTGATTTGACTTAACAAACGAGGATCGGATGTCGTCAACCTTCTTTTCAATATGGTTGACGAAGTCATCCAAAGAGAGGGAGGAGGGGGGGAGGGGGAGGAGGATTCAGCAGGGAGGAGAAGGTGGCAAAGAGCTTCCTAGGGTTAGAGGCAGATGCTTGGAATTTAGAGTGGTAGAAAGTGGCTTTAGCAGCAGAAACAGAGGAAGAAAATGTAGAGAGGAGGGAGTGAAAAGATGCCAGGTCCGCAGGGAGTCTAGTTTTCCTCCATTTCCGCTCGGCTGCACTGAGCCCTGTTCTGTGAGCTCGCAATGAGTCGTCAAGCCACGGAGCAGGAGGGGAGGACCGAGCCGGCCAGGAGGATAGGGGACATAGAGAGTCAAAGGATGCAGAAAGGGAGGAGAGGAGGGTTGAGGAGGCAGAATCAGGAGATTGGAGGGAGAAGGATTGAGCAGAGGGAAGAGATGATAGGATGGAAAAGGAGAGAGTAGCGGGAGAGAGAGAGCGAAGGTTGCGACGGCGCATTACCATCTGAGTAGGGGCAGAGTGAGTAGTGTTGGAGGAGAGCGAGCGCGAAAAGGATACAAAGTAGTGGTCGGAGACAGAGGGGAGTTGCAGTGAGATTAGTAGAAGAACAGCATCTAGTAAAGATGAGGTCAAGCCTATTGCCTGCCTTGTGAGTAGGCGGGGACGGTGAGGTCAAAAGAGGAGAGGAGTGGAAAGAAGGAGGCAGAGAGAAATTAGTCAAAGGTAGACGTAGGGAGGTTAAAGTCACCCAGAACTGTGAGGGGTGAGCCATCCTCAGGAAAGGAACTTATCAAGGCGTCAAGCTCATTGATTAACTTTCCAAGGGAACCTGGAGGGCGATAAATGATAAGGATGTTAAGCTTGAATGGGCTAGTGACTGTGACAGCATGGAATTCAAATGAGGAGATAGACAGATGGGTCAGGGGAGAAAGAGAGAATGTCCACTTGGGAGAGAGGAGGATTCCTGTGCCACCACCCCGCTGACCAGATGCTCTCGGGGTATACGAGGAGAGAGCAGTAGGAGTAGCAGTGTTTTCAGTGGTAATCCATGTTTCAGTCAGCGCCAAGAAGTCGAGGGACTGGAGGGTAGCATAGGAATAGAGTATAATAGAGTAAAGACTAAATAAACGTTATTCTTTCACACCGGATGTGGATTACAGCAGGAGGTTCATGAAGTCCTCTCTGGGCTGGAGGGGGATCGGTGGGAAGAAAGAACCACTGGCCAGAGAAGGCATAACCCATTCCCTCTGAGCACCTCTGCCCCCAGGGGGATAAACAAGTCAACAGAGCATAGCATACATCGGAGTTACATTATTTCAAATGCATTTGATGTTATTCTGCTTTCTCAATGTACCTGGACTTTAGTTTTTGTACACTTACATGGAGAGGACGTTTAGCTAATGTAAGCAGTGAAATGTTATGAATGTTTTGGTCAAGATTCATACCTGAGAGATTTCTGAAATAAAAATCCAGTTGGGTTGTGATAGCTGTAGCACGTCTGAATGGACTTTGTGGTCGAGAAATGAACACTGCATCCAGCAAGGTATTTTTGTTGTTGTATTTTTGTGTTTAATTTTTACCCTCTTTTTCACCCCAATTCCGTGATTACGATCTTGTCTCATCGCTGCAACTCCCCAGCGGTTTCGAGAGAGGCGAAGGTCGAGTCATAGGTCCTCCGAAATATGCGCGATGAGCCAAGTAAAGCCCACCCGGCCAAACCCTCCCCTAACCCAGACGATGCTGGGCCAATTGTGCGCCGCCCTATGGGACTCCTGGTCACGGCCGGTAATGACACAGCCTGGGATTGAACCCGCAACACTGCGATGCAGTGCCTTAGACCGCTGCGCCACTCGGGAGGCCAAGGTATTATTTTCTGTGGTAGCAGCTTGTATCAACTACACGTACCCTTTCTCGTGAATCAACATTAAGATGGGTTTGATTGACCTGGACAGCAGATCCTCATTGAAGTCACCACAGACGATGATCGGATGATGATTTACGATAGCCAGAGAGTCCAGGAGGTTCACAAGATTTGGGCAATGCAGTAGTTCGGTGGTCTGTAGACAGCGACGATCAATGCATCGACTGGGACTGTGAGCTTGACTACCATGAATTCCAAGTTAGTCACATTCTGTATGTACTGAATGTTGTTACATTTACATTTGCATCATTTAGCAGACAATCTTATCCAGAGCGACTTACAGGAGCAATTAGGGTTAAGTGCCTTGCTCAAGGGCACATTGACATATTTTTCACCTAGTCAGCTCGGGGATTAGAACCAGCAACCTTTTGGTTACTGGCACAACGCTCTTAACCACTAAGCTACCTGCCGCCCTTTAAGGGAGTTTTTCACGTAAATTGCATATCCACCTCCATGTCTGTTGGACAGATGTGTGTAGTTTGTGTAAGATGCTTGTCTGTTCCGTTTAAACATGCGGTAGACTCCGAACTGTGACGAGTACTGAGGATACGAAGAGGCAGGAAGCAGTTGCAGGAATCAACAATGTAAAGGTTTGCTTAACATTGAGCAAGAGAACAACAAAGCGCGAGTACAAGACATGACACTAACAATCACACACAACACAACACTGAACAGTCCAGGGTTATATAGGGTTGGTGATGAGATGATGAGGTGCAGGTGCGCTGGAGGTGATTAGGGTGCATTGGGTTTCCATTCCGGTGTTGCCGAGGTGGTGCGCTCAGACCAGTGGCTCAGTAGACTGGCGAATCAGAGCGCCGGAGGGGAGCAGCAGGAGGAGATGTGACACTAACTGTAGATTGTCCAGAACCCCCCCCCCCCCCCCAAAAAAAAGAGCCAAACAGTTTAGTTTCTGTGAAACACAAAATGGCCGCAAGAAACAACTCATGGTGCAAAATGATGTCATCGATGTGTGCAGACAATTCCTCCACGTTGTGGTGAATAATTGTGAGCGTTGGGTGTCGTTTGTGGCATTGCATTGTCAAATGTAGCTTTTCTCATGTTATCAAATGAGGTACATATTTCCAGGTCAGAATATATTTTCTTCTCGTCAAATTCGGTGATGCATAATCCACAGAGCGAGGTAGTTCGACTGAGTGCGACGTATGTCATGCCTTGTTCGAAAATACGCTTGAGTGAAACCACTGCAGATTCCATCGTCATGCTTTGAACCTTATGTGTCGTGCAAGCAAAGGCCAGTTTTCTAGGGAACTGACAATGAGCTACTCCCTTCCTGTTCAGATTTTCCTAAATTCTCTGTATGTACACCAGGTTTTCAGGTCCACAGTGATTCTGGCCTGCAAGTGGATTGTCGAACTCAAGACCAAGCATGTGTACTGATGAAATGTCGTCCTGCGGGTAACTATCTTCACAATCTTGCCAAACAAGCCATTTACCAGTCTGTCATCCGTGTCAATATCTATTGTGAGCATGACGCGAGCGCCCTCTGCGGCTTGTAGTTTGTTGGGCAATTCTTGTGTGGTACCTTTAAAAGGAACGGCTTGCCTCTTCATCTGCCCTGTTTGGGGATCCTTTTTGTAGTCATCTGCTTCAATGTTTATGATATTGGAATGGAGTGCCAAAAATGTGTAACACGTCAGTTGGACAATCAGATGGGTCGGTCACTGCCTGGCCAAGCAAAGCTTTCTCGCCGTCAGATAAGGCTTCCCCTTTCCATTTGACGCGAAGCAAGTTCAGCAGTTGTGCAAAGTCAATGTCCTCTTTCTGTCGCATGACTCAGTTGGGGTTACCATCTGAAAGTTGTCTTGCCAAAAGTCCAACACATGTTCTTCAAACACGCACAGGGGTTTAGCATGTCCCATCTCCCATAACTAACACAGATATTCCTCCAAAAGGTTTCTTGCTACCTTTAACTTGCTGCAGTCTCCAGTTTACATAGGCAAGGATTGATTTTGAGACCATTGACACCTCATCAATGATGATAATCTGAACATTCAATAGTTTTGCTCATCAGGATCTACTGCCTGACGTTCCATAGCGCTTTCTAACTGGACCAACTTTGATGTGGGTGCCAATGTTGTCCATGCATCCTCGGAGGGTCCGTTTTGTTCGAATGCCTCGATGGCCTTATCTACTGCCGTGTTGTGTTTCTCATAAGCACTCTTCTTAAGCATAACGATGTCAAATACCAAACAAAGTAAATCAGTTCCCGGTAGTTTCACACAGGCACTGGTGGAAAATTCTTGGTAGGTGGGGAAATTATCAGATTTCAGCTGCGAATCTGCTCGGTAAGGGAGGTAGAGTTTCAGCAATGTACCGTAGAATTTCTCTGGATGTGTTTCTTACGAAAAGCGTGCAAATGTGATGATTACAGGTTTCCCTCTTGTACGCTTTTGGATGTGTCCAATGTCGTTCAGAAGTGGCAAGACATTTAAACAATTTATCTGGTTACAGAATATCTGGTCACCAAATGATAGCATCTCCTGTCCGATGTCTGCTGGTTGTAAGCATGTGTCTAGGGCAATACCAGTAATCTGCTCATTGCTGGCCTGTTCTAAATCCTCAGGTGACTGATAAGCTTTGGCGTTGTTTTCACCAGAATGTGGCACATATGTGTTTTGCTGCTCTGAGGTCTCAATTTCATCCATTCTTTGGTCTCCTGTGTCAGTGCTTTCATCAACGTCCATCAGGTCAGTTGCAACGTGTGAGATCGTCAATAGTTTGGTCACGAGCTGAGGCCTCATCTCTGTGATATATTTTTATACTCAGAGTGGACCTCTTTCAGTTTTGTTAAGGCGGTCAGTACTTTAGACATGTTGAGTGTTTGAAACTGGTTGTGGCCTTTGTAAGTCGTCTTTTCAGCTTCACCTCAGCTGAGATTCTCTGTTGGTTCTTGGTAAAGAATTCACTGTTATCTCCATCTCAGACATTACAAATATCACTGGGCCATTCACAGCATGTTGCCATCCTTTGGGAAGTGCAATAATCTTAGCAAATGCTATGTACTTGGCAATGATGTGTCTCAAGTATATTGAGATCGCTAAATTCTGAGGGAATTGGAGACAAATGCAATTTACTGACCACAGAAATAGCGGGCATGCTTCCTCTCATCAGATTATCATGGCAGCTGTGACAGATCCACTCGTTTCTCTTCTCAGCAACAGTACATTGCTCGACATCTGTACATTCATCAGTGCAAACATAAACATAAGTTCCTGTCAAGCAAGTGGAAAGAAGATCTGGATTTTTTTGGTAGCGTGCAAGTTTGCATGCTTTTACTTGATTTGGAAACAGTGTCCTGTGGCAGACTGTGCAGACCGATGTGGGTCCACTTTGTATCTTTAGTTTGAAAGAGGCTATGGCTATCTGGATTAAGTGGTTTGTCATTCCAACTGTATGTCATTGCTCTGGATCGTTTTACATTCTTTCCTGATGTAAAAAGTTGTGTTTAATGTATTTTCTTTGAATGTGCAGGGCACAGCGCATCTTGTGAAGCATCCTAAAAGCGGGTTCACTTGCATATCTGTTCTTCATACGTTGTAAAATGCATTGTTTGTGACAGAGTCTCAAAGATGTCACTTAGTTATTTTACTTCCAGCGGAAGATGGGGTTACAAGCATATTGTGATGGCGCTGAAGAAGATGGCAGCCGTTTTACAGCCCTCTAACCAATTGTACTATTATGTGAATTTTTTCGCGTTATTTGTAATTTATTCTGTACATAATGTTTCTGCCACCGTCTCTTATGACCAAAAAAAGCTGGATATCAGGAGAGCGATTACTCACCTCGTATTGGACAAATATTTTTTCTTCAATGAGTCAGACACAAAGGATATCCTACAGACACCCGACAAGGCCCAAATCCCCGTCATTCACATGAGAAAGAGACAGAGATATTGTGGACGTAGGTCGGGGTGCCTTGTAATGATCCGACAGCGAGCGAGTAAACTGCCTCTTCCATCAATCCTATTAGCCAATGTTCAATCATTTGAAAATAAATTAGACGACCTACGATTACGGTTATCCTACCAATGGGACATTAAAAGCTGTAATAGATATACGCTACATCGGCAGGATTGAACGGCTGACTCCACTACGACAAGGGGTGGCGGTCTGTGTATATTTGTGACCAACAGCTGGTGCATAAAATCTAATACTAAGGAAGTCTCGAGGTTTTGCTCGCCTGAGGTAGAGTATCTCATGATAAGCTGTAGACCACACTATTTACCAAGAGAGTTTTCATCTATATTTTTTGTAGCTGTCTATATACCACCACAAACCGATGCAGGCACTAAGATTGCACTCAATGAGCTGTATAAGGCCATAAGTAAACAGGAAAACGCTCATGCAGAGGCAGCGCTCCTAGTGGCCGGGGACTTCAATGCAGGGAAACTTAAATCCGTTCTATCTAATTTTTACCAGCATGTTAAATGTACAACCAGAGGGAAAAATATGACCATAACTCTATCCTCCTTATTCCTGCTTATAAGCAAAAACTAAAGCAGAAAGCACCAGTGACTCGGTTAATAAGGAAGTGGTCAGATGATGCAGATGCTAAGCTACATGACTGTTTTACTAGCACAGACTGGAATATGTTCCGGGATTCTTCCGATAGCATTGAGGAGTACACCACATCAGTCACTGGCTTCATCAATAAATGCATCGATGACGTCGTCCCCACAGTGACCGTACGTACATACCCCAACCAGAAGCCATGGATTACAGGCAACATCCGCACTGAGCTAATGGGTATAGCTGCCGCTTTCAAGGAGCGGGACTCTAACCAGGACGCTTATAAGAAATCCCGCTATGCCCTCCGACGAACCATCAAACAAGCAAAGAGTCAATACAGGACTAAGATTGAATCGTACTACACCGGCTCTGACGCTCGTTGGATGTGGCAGGGCTTGAAAACTATTACAGACTACAAAGGGAAGCACAGCCGCGAGCTGCCCAGTGACACAAGCCTACCAGACAAGCTAAATCACTTCTATGCTCGCTTCGAGGCAAGCAACACTGAAGCATGCATGAGAGCATCTGCTGTTCCGGATGACTACAGTGAGGGGAAAAAAGTATTTGATCCCCTGCTGATTTTGTACGTTTGCCCACTGACAAAGAAATGATCAGTCTATCATTTGAATGGTAGTTTTATTTGAACAGTGAGAGACAGAATAACAACAACAAAATCCAGAAAAACACATGTCAAAAATGTTATAAATTGATTTGCATTTTAATGAGGGAAATAAGTATTTGACCCCCCTCTCAATCAGAAAGATTTCTGGCTCCCAGGTGTCTTTTTATACAGGTAAGGAGCTGAGATTAGGAGCACACTCTTAAAGGGAGTGATCCTAATCTTAGCTTGTTACCTGTATAAAAGACACCTGTCCACAGAAGCAATCAATCGATCAGATTCCAAACTATCCACCATGGCCAAGACCAAAGAGCTCTTCAAGGATGTCAGGGACATGATTGTAGACCTACACAAGGCTGGAATGGGCTACAAGACCATCACCAAGCAGCTTGGTGAGAAGGTGACAACAGTTGGTGCGATTATTCGCAAATGGAAGAAACACAAAAGAACTGTCAATCTCCCTCGGCCTGGGGCTCCATGCAAGATCTCACCTCGTGGAGTTGCAATGATCATGAGAACGGTGAGGAATCAGCCCAGAACTACACGGGAGGATCTTGTCAATGATCTCAAGGCAGCTGGGACCATAGTCACCAAGAAAACAATTGGTAACACATTACGCCGTGAAGGACTGAAATCCTGCAGCGCCCGCAAGGTCCCCCTGCTCAAGAAAGCACATATACAGGGCCGTCTGAAGTTTGCCAATGATCATCTGAATGATTCAGAGGAGAACTGGGTGAAAGTGTTGTGGTCAGATGAGACCATAATCGAGGTCTTTGGCATCAACTCAACTCGCCGTGTTTGGAGGAGGAGGAATGCTGCCTATGACCCCAAGAACACCATCCCCATCGTCAAACACGGAGGTGGAAACATTATGCTTTGGGGGTGTTTTTCTGCTAAGGGGACAGGACAACTTCACCGCATCAAAGGGACAATGGACGGGGCCATGTACCATCAAATCTTGGGTGAGAACCTCCTTCCCTCAGCCAGGGCATTGAAAATGGGTCGTGGATGGGTATTCCAGCATGACAATGACCCAAAACACTCGGCCAAGGCAACAAAGGAGTGGCTCAAGAAGAAGCACATTAAGGTCCTGGAGTGGCCTAGGCAGTCTCCAGACCTTAATCCTATAGAAAATCTGTGGAGGGAGCTGAAGGTTCGAGTTGCCAAACATCAGACTCGAAACCTTAATGACTTGGAGAAGATCTGCAAAGGGGAGTGGGACAAAATCCCTCCTGGATGTGTGCTAAGCTGGTGGCCAACTACAAGAAACGTCTGACCTCTGTGATTGCCAACAAGGGTTTTGCCACCAAATACTAAGTCATGTTTTACAGAGGGGTCAAATACTTATTTCCCTCGTTAAAATGCAAATCAATTTATAACATTTTTGACATGTTTTTCTGGATTTTTTTTTTGTTATTCTGTCTCTCACTGTTCAAATACACCTACCATTAAAATTATAGACTGAACATGTCTTTGTCAGTGGGCAAATGTACAAAATCAGCAGGGGATCAAATACTTTTTCCCTCACTGTATATGATCAAGCTCTCTGTAGCCGATGTGACTAAGACTTTTAAGCAGGTCAACATTCACAAGGCCGCATGGTCAGACGGATTACGAGGGCGTGTACTCCGAGCATGCGCTGACCAACTGGCAAGTGTCTTCACTGACATTTTCAACATGTCCCTGACGGAGTCTGTAATACCAACATGTTTCAAGCAGACCCCCATAGCCCCTGTGCCCAAGAACACTAAGATGACCTGCCCTGCCTAAATGACCACCGACCCATAGCTCTCACGTCTGTAGCCATGAAGTGCTTTGAAAGGCTGGTCATGGCTCACATCAACACTATTATCCCAGAAACCCTAGATCCAATTTGCATACCGCCCCAATAGATCCACAGATGATGCAATCTCTATTGCACTCCACACTGCCCTTTCCCACCTGGACAAGAGGAACACGTATGTGAGAATGCTATTCATTGACTACAGCTCAGCATTCAACACCATAGTGCCCTCAAAGCTCATCACTAAACTAAGGACCCTGTGACTAAACACCTCCCTCTGCAACTGGATCCTGACGGGCTGCCCCCAGGTGGTAAGGGTAGGTAACAACACATCTGCCACGCTGATCCTCAACAAGGGGTGGTGCTCAGTCCCCTCCTGTACTCCCTGTTCACCCATGACTGCATGGCCAGGCACGACTCCAACACCATCATTAAGTTTGCCGACGACACAACAGTGGTAGGCCTGATCACCGACAACGATGAGACAGCCTATAGGGAGGAGGTCAGAGACCTGGCCGTGTGGTGCCAGGATAACAACCTCTCCCTCAACGTGATGAAGACAAAGGAGATGATTGTGGACTACAGGGGGAAAAAAGAGGACTGAGCATGCCCCCATTCTCATCGACGGGGCTGTAGTGAAACAGGTTGAGAGCTTCAAGTTCCTTGGTGTCCACATCATCAACAAACCATCATGGTCCAAACACACCAAGACAGTCTTGAAGAGGGCACGACAAAGCCTATTCCCCCTCAGGAGACTGAGAAGATTTGGCATGGGTCCTCAGATCCTCAAAATGTTCTTCAGCTACACCATCTAGAGCATCCTGTCTTGTTGCATCACCGCCTGAAATGGCAACTGCTCGGCCTCCGACTGCAAGGCACTACAGAGGGTAGTGCGTACGGCCCAGTACATTACTGGGGCCAAGCTTCCTGCCATCCAGGACCTCTATACCAGGCGGTGTCAGAGGAAGGCCCTAAAAATTGTCAGACTCCAGCCACCCTAGTCATAGACTGTTCTCTCTGCTACCGCATGGCAAGCGGTACCGGAGCGCCAAGTCTAGGTCCAAAAGGCTTCTTAACAGCTTCTACCCCCAAGCCATAAGACTCCGCAACAGCTAATCATGGCTACCTGGACTATTTGCATTGTCCCCCCATCCCCACCCCCTCTTTTACGCTGCTGCTACTCTGTTTATTATCTATTCATAGTCACTTTAACTCCACCCACATGTACATATTACCTCGACTAACCGGTGCCCCCGTACATCAACTCTGTACCGGTACCCCCTGTATATAGCCTTCCTACTGTAATTTTATTTTACTGCTGCTCTTTAATTATTAGCCTTTTTTTTGTTTATTCTTAACTGCATTGTTGGTTAATGGCTTGTAAATAAGCATTTCACTGTAAGGTCTAAACCTGTTGTATTCGGTGCATGGGGCAAATAAAATTTGATTTGGAGTGTCAAATATTCTGGCTTGTTGAACTTGGGATGGTCTAGCAGTGATAGTGGTTACTCTCCTTCACTCGTTGTTTATTTATGCCTGTCCATTTGGTGATGGTAAATCACTGCTTAAATATATTGGCAATGGACACTGTCCAACTGAGCATATAACAACTTGACACTGGCAATACATTATACAGTGGGGGAAAAAAGTATTTAGTCAGCCACCAATTGTGCAAGTTCTCCCACTTCAAAAGATGAGAGAGGCCTGTAATTTTCATCATAGGTACACGTCAACTATGACAGACAAAATGAGAATTTCTTTTTCCAGAAAATGACATTTTTAATGAATTTATTTGCAAAAATATGGTGGAAAATAAGTATTTGGTCAACAACAAAAGTTTCTCAATACTTTGTTATATACCCTTTGTTGGCAATGACACAGGTCAAACGTTTTCTGTAAGTCTTCACAAGGTTTTCACACACTGTTGCTGGTATTTTGGCCCATTCCTCCATGCAGATCTCCTCTAGAGCAGTGATGTTTTGGGGCTGTCGCTGGGCAACACGGACTTTCAACTCCCTCCAAAGATTTTCTATGGGGTTGAGATCTGGAGACTGGCTAGGCCACTTCAGGACCTTGAAATGCCCGGGCGGTGTGTTTGGGATCATTGTCATGCTGAAAGACCCAGCCACGTTTCATCTTCAATGCCCTTCTTAATGGAAGGAGGTTTTCACTCAAAATCTCACGATACATGGCCCCATTCATTTTTTCCTTTACACGGATCAGTCGTCCTGGTCCCTTTGCAGAAAAACAGCCCCAAATCATGATGTTTCCACCCCCATGCTTCACAGTAGGTATGGTGTTCTTTGGATGCAACTCAGCATTCTTTGTCCTCCAAGCACGACGAGTTGAGTTTTTACCAAAAAGTTCTATTTTGGTTTCATCTGACCATATGACATTCTCCCAATCCTCTTCTGGATCATCCAAATGCACTCTAGCAAACTTCAGACGGGCCTGGACATGTACTGGCTTAAGCAGGGGGACACGTCTGGCACTGCAGGATTTGAGTCCCTGGCGGTGTAGTGTGTTACTGATGGTAGGCTTTGTTACTTTGGTCCCAGCTCTCTGCAGGTCATTCACTAGGTCCCCCCGTGTGGTTCTGGGATTTTTGCTCACCGTTCTTGTGATCATTTTGACCCCACGGGGTGAGATCTTGCGTGGAGCCCCAGATCGAGGGAGATTATCAGTGGTCTTGTATGTCTTCCATTTCCTAATAATTGCTCCCACAGTTGATTTCTTCAAACCAAGCTGCTTACCTATTGCAGATTCAGCCTTCCCAGCCTGGTGTAGGTCTACAATTTTGTTTCTGGTGTCCTTTGACAGCTCTTTGGTCTTGGCCATAGTGGAGTTTGGAGTGTGACTGTTTGAGGTTGTGGACAGGTGTCTTTTATACTGATAACAAGTTCAAACAGGTGCCATTAATACAGGTAACAAGTGGAGGACAGAGGAGCCTCTTAAAGAAGAAGTTACAGGTCTGTGAGAGCCAGAAATCTTGCTTGTTTGTAGGTGACCAAATACTTATTTTCCACCATAATTAGCAAATAAATTCATTAAAAATCCTACAATGTGATTTTCTGGGAAAAAAAATCTCATTTTGTCTGTCATAGTGACGTGTACCTATGATGAAAATTACAGGCCTCTCTCATCTTTTTAAGTGGGAGAACTTGTACAATTGGTGGCTGACTAAATACTTTTTTTCCCCACTGTATGTGTGATGGTCACTGTCCCATTAAAAATATATTGGCAATGGGTATTTTACTCAGTGTTTCCTCTCCCTCACTCCTAGGTTAATTTCAGCATGTCCATTTCGTGATGGAAAATCCCTATTCATATATATTGGCAATGGACACTGTCCAATTGCAGTATAGCATGTTGAAACTGGCAATATATATGTGTAATGTACACTGTCCATTAGCAATATATTACAATGAGCATTTACTATCACGAATTGGACATGCCATTAAAGGGCTTAAACTAATACAGTCCACTACTGGGACACTACTGTACAAATACAATTCAAATGTGCTGTCCTTTGACTGTTTATGATGATGTTAAGCAATGAGATGGGTTACTTGATTGCTGTCCAATTGCAATATGGTACAATGCTATTGGCCATATTATATATTCCAAGTTCATAATTCCCTTTTAGGATATGAAGGGGACAATGAACTCTCATCATATCGATATCTGGAGGGGTACCGGTGGCCCTGAACACGTGGCAAAATGAATTTTGAAAATTGCATGCAATGAAGCAGAGTTAGGGCATAACCTGTAAACCAATGTAATCCTATGGGAACAAAGATTCTCTTTTTTTATATTTAACTCTCTACATTCGGGTACATGTTGTCTGACTAGTACACCCTACTACCTGTCTGGCCATATTCTCTTTCAGTTGGCTTTAGTTCTGTGTTGATTGAATACATCTTTATCATTGAATTTCGTTTTTCATACAGTAAATGAAATGTTCAGTGTCCTAGTGTCCTTATGTGTCTGCTATGAGGTCGCTGAGCTGCTGGTGAGAGACGGGGCGTCGGTCAATGCAGCTGACCTGTGGAATTTCACCCCGCTCTTTGAGGCTGCAGCCAAGAGATCTGCTGATGCTCAAGGTTAGTCTTCCTTCCTGTGCCTTTCATATTGGCTCGTCAAAACTAATTGCGTTTGATTGACTGAAGGCTACAATATATGTATTAGCGTGGATATCATCAGTCTTTGGGCAAGTCATGAGGTTGTTAAATCATGTCCTCTCCTCTCTCCCCTCTCACTCCTCTCCTTTCTCTTCTGCCCTCTGTCACTTCTCTCCTCTACAGCACATGCACATTGCAGCCCTTCTGATCAAGTTTAATGTGAATGTCACAGACAAGCGAGCCATCAACCCTCTCCACAAGGGAGCTCAGAAGGTAATGTGTTGTAGCTCTCTTTTTGCACAAGTGCTTGATTTACAATAACGTAATCTAGTCACTATGATTCCCATCCAATATACCTACTCATTCAAGGGTTTTTCTTTAGTTGTACTATTTTCTACATTGTAAAACAATAGTGACAACATCAAAACCATGAAATAACATATATGGAATCATGTAGTAACCAAAAAAGTGTTAAACAAATCAAAATATTTTATATTTGAGCTTCTTCAAATAGCCACCCTTTGCCTTGATGACAGCTTTGCACACTCTTGGCTTTCTCTCAACCTGCTTCACCTGGAACGCTTTTCCAACAGTCTTGAAGGAGTTCCCACATATGCTGAGCACTTGTTGGCTGCTTTTCCTTCACTCTGTCGTCCGACTCATCCCAAACCATCTCAATTGGGTTGAGGTCGGGTGATTTGTGGAGGCCAGGTCATCTGATGCAGCACTCCATCACTCTCCTTCTTGGTAAAATAGCCCTTACACAGCCTGGAGGTGTGTTGGGTCATTCTCCTGTTGAAAAACAAATGATAGTCCCACTAAACCCAAACCTGATGGGATGGCGTATCGCTGCAGAATGCTGTGGTAGCCATGCTGGTTAAGTGTGCCTTGAATTCTAAATAAATCACAGACAGTGTCACCAGCAAAGCACCCCCACACCATAACACCTCCTCCATGCTTTACGGTGGGAAATACACATGCGGAGATCATCTGTTCACCCACACTTCGTCTCACAAAGACACGGCGGTTGGAACCAAAAATCTTCAATTTGGACTCCAGACCAAAGGACAGATTTCCACCGGTCTAATGTCCATTGCTCGTGTTTCTTGGCCCAAGCAAGTGTCTTCTTCTTATTGGTGTCCTTTAGTAGTGGTTTCTTTGCAGTAATTCGACCATGAAGGCTTGATTCACAGTCCCCTCTGAACAGTTGACGTTGATGTGTCTGTTACTTGAGCTCTGTGAAGCTTTAATTTGGGCTGCAATTTCTGAGGCTGGTAACTCCTAATGAACTTATCCTCTGCAGCAGAGGTAACTCTGGGTCTTCCATTCCTGTGGTGTTTCCCATGAGAGCCAGTTTCATCATAGCGCTTGATGGTTTTTGCGACTGCACTTGAAGAAACTTTAAAAGTTCTTGACATTTTCCGTATTGACTGACCTTAAAGTAATGATGGACTGTCGTTTCTCTTTGCTTATTTGAGCTGTTCTTGCCATAATATGGACTTTGTCTTTTACCAGAAAGGGCTATCTTCAGAAGTAGGCATTTGCTTTACAAACTAAGTTTTTCCCAGCGATTTTATTTATACATTTGTAAAAGGCAGACTGCTGCAACAAACCATAAAAATGTCATCCATAGACCCATGAGTTTAACACTCACATTGCCAGGGTAAGAGGTTCCAAAACCCTTCTATGGATGAAATGTCCATGGCCACAACTCATTTTGCGCATGCTGACCAAATTGCGCCTTTCACGACTGTAAACAACCGGTAACTGCCAAAATAAAGGAAACAATTGAGTAAATGAAGGATGCAAAGTTTTATTGTGTGTGTGTGGGGGGTTCTCATTGTCATACAGTTGTGCCATCTCCCTCAATTGGTCGGACTTCAGTTGCAGTTCCTCTGACTGATGCCATTCTCTTTCAGACTACTGCAACCCCCTTCTGTTTCTCTCCAGCTATCCCCGCAGCTATGTCAGTCGCTTCCTGTCCGGGTTTTTTCTGCACCCTATGGTACTGGATTGTCATTCATCTTAGCTGGCGACCATAGTTCAGTGCTCGAGTGGCCTATTTTGAAGGGCGGCAGTTGCTATGTTTGCTGTTTTGTTCCTTATTGTTTAATTCTCCAAGACTTTAAATTCTTCTGCATAGTTGGGATTAATAATCTTTGAATAGTTAGTGAATTAACTTCTCTATAAAAGAGGGTTCTTTCCATAGAACAGCCATCATTTCCTGTCATAAACTCCTGTCACGAACTCGGATTTCCTGCTGCCAGCTAGCTAGCTAGGTTGCAATGGAGCCTGCTTCGCCTGGAATAGCTAACGAATGTTTCAAGCGTTGACAATCTTGACAATCCGGAGTTCCAATGCGGCAATTGTTTGTTAGCGAAGGATTACAGGAATGAGGTGGCTATCCTTAGCAAGAACATTTCAATTCTGTGCAAACTTACGGGGAAATACAAATTGGAACTTTCTCGTTCTCAACTCCTGTGGCTGAACGTCGCTCGGGCTTGATGGATGTATCCGCGCCTTGTCATCTGCCCCTATCCGAATGGCTTGTGCTACCTGGAACTTGCTTGCCAAGGAAGTCGTCTCCATCTGCTTCTTCTCCTCCATCTTGTAGTGGAGTAGACGGAGAACAGCGAGAGGATAATTCCAATCAACGCTGGTCCCATGTCACAAGTCGTGGAAACCGAAGGCAGCGGCATGCTGCTAAACAGACTGGAGTGCCTGCGAGACATCCGCAGCCTGATCTACCTGCGCCTTCATCGCTGGGACTGCCTGTCTGCGACGGCTGTGCTGACTCCAACAACGGAATGGGCGGATTTCCCCTTCTCTGTATTGGGCAGTTCAATGGTGAGAAATGTCTCAGTCCCTGAAGCGAAAACGTTGTGCTATCCAGGAGCAAGAGTACAGGACATCAATAAACTGCTTCCAAACATTACAAACCTGCATCAGGAAATTGAGTCTGTCATAGTTCATGTGGGATTCAATGACATTCAAAGGGCAGCTCAGAACAGCTGAAGATGGATTTTAAAGAACTGATTGGGTCTCTGCTTGATGCCAGGAAATGCCCCATAATATCTGGCCCTGTGCCCTCACTAAATCGTGGCATTGATGTCACGGTTTTCTAAGCCAGAACCCAGAAGCAGACCAGGACGAGGTGAGTTGAACGAAGGTGAGTATTTATTAACAGATTCAGAAAACGATGCAGAATAATCCAGGGGACAGAGCGGGCGGCGGAGATGAGTTGGTGGAGGTGAAGTGGCAGATCCAATGATGGCTCGGCAGCCGCCGACAACCAGGCAGGGGTTGGGTGAAGGTTCCGGGAGAATGACTGTAGATAGAAACAAATGGAGGTAAGTACACGGCAAGCCAACAAGGTGCAAAACAACAAAACTAACGCTAGTAACTCAGAGGCTGATACGCTGACAAACATACTGTTCATGGCTAACGATCCGGCAGGGAATGGATGTCAGGTCAGAGCTTATGAAGGGTGATGATCAGGACCAGGTGTGCAGATAGCTGATGAGATGCAGGTAATCGGGAGATCTCCCGCCTAGCAACGTCGCCCGGCAACCAGGCAGGGAGCGTTCAAGAACCTTCAGGAAACAGGAGATTCAGAGCAGAAAAATGGCAACACAGGCAGGAACCGACTCAGGACGCAGGGTTCATGACAGTACCCCCCCTCCGACGAACGCCACCGGGCGGACTACCCGGAGCGCCAGGATGGAGGCGGTAGAAGTCACGAAGGAGGTCAGCATCAAGGATCTGACGCCGAGGAATCCAACTCCTCTCTTCAGGACCATACCCCTCCCAGTCCACGAGATTCTGGGAACCCCGGCCCCGCCGTCTGGAATCCATAATGCGGCGCACCGTGTAGGCAGGACCACCTCCGATCATCCGAGGGGGAGGAGACATGAAAGGTGGGATGGACTGAGCGTTCTATGTAACTTGAGTCGAACCGCAACAGTATTGATCACTTTCTCCACCACAAACGGACCAATTAACTTCGGTGACAGTTTCTTAGACTCAGTCCGCAGAGGAAGATCCCGTGTAGCCAACCAGACCCTATCTCCGATGGTATAGGTGGGGACGGGAATCCGGCGGCGATTCGCCTGGAGCTGATACCGGTCAGAAACTCTAAGGAGGGCCTTTCTGGCCCGATGCCAGGTCCGGTGGCAACGACGAATGTGGGCCTGAACAGAGGGCACTGAGAGATCCTTCTCCTGAGAAGGAAACAAGGGAGGTTGGTAGCCATACAGGCACTGGAAGGGAGACATCCCAGTGGCAGATGTAGGGAGAGTATTGTGGGCATACTCAACCCAAGGCAACTGAGAGACCCAGGAGGTGGGGTTGGAGGAGACAAGGCAGCGTAGTGTGGATTCCATCTTCTGGTTGGCTCTCTCCGCCTGACCATTAGATTGGGGGTGAAAACCAGATGTTAGACTGACTGTAGCTCCAATGGCCAAACAGAAGGACTTCCAGACAGCAGAGGTAAACTGAGGACCACGGTCGGAAACTATGTCACTGGGCAACCCGTGGACCCTGAAAACCTCCCTAACCAGGATCTCGGACGTCTCAGAGGCAGAGGGAAGCTTGGAAATGAGTACAAAGTGGGCGAACTTGCTGAATCTGTCCACGATAGTCAGAATGACCGTGTTCCCCTCAGAAGATGGCAACCCAGTGACAAAGTCCAAGGCCAGATGCGACCATGGTCGCCGGGCAATAGGGAGGGTGTGAAGAAGTCCAGAGCTGGGCCGATTGGCACTCTTATTCTGCGCACACACTGGACAGGCAGCAACAAACCTCTGAGTATCTTCTCCCATGGCAGGCCACCAAAATCGTCTGCGAAGTAACGCCATCGTCCGAGCCACGCCAGGGTGACAAGCCATCTTGCTGGCGTGGGACCATTGGAGGACAGCAGAACAAACCGACTCAGGCACAAACAACCGACCGGGTGGACCGTTACCGGGACCGGGCTGCGTCCGAAGGGCCGCCATAACCTCCTCCTCAATCCTCCACATAACTGCTCCCACGACACAGTTCCGGGGAAGAATCGTCTCGGTCTTGGCCCCACTCTCCTCCGTCTTGGAGAACATCCGGGACAAGGCGTCCGCCTTGCCGTTCTTAGACCCAGGTCGGAACGTCAGGGAAAAATTAAAATGTCAGAAAAACAAAGCCCACCTGGCCTGACGGGAGTTGAGACGTCTAGCCGATTGCACGTAAGCAAGATTCTTGTGGTCAGTCCAGACAATAAACGGTTGCTCCGCCCCCTCCAACCAGTGGCGCCACTCCTCCAAGGCAAGCTTCACCGCGAGAAGCTCCCGGTTACCCACATCGTAGTTCCTCTCCGCAGACGAAAGACGACGATAGTAGTAGGCGCAGGGATGGAGTTTACCGTCAGTGGAGCATCGCTGGGACAGGATGGCGCCAACCCCCACTTTAGACGCATCCACTTCAACGACGAACTGACGGGCCGTGTCAGGTTGAGAGAGAATCGGTGCGTTGGTGAATCGCCTCTTCAAATCCAGGAAAGCTCGGTCCGCCTCAGGATTCCAACTGAAGGTCCTGGTACTGGAAGTCAGGGCAGTTAAAGGAGCGGCCACACGGCTGTAATCCCGGATGAATCTGCGATAGAAATTCGCAAACCCCAGAAACCTCTGGAGCTGCAATCTCGTACCGAGCTGGGCCCAATCCAGAACCGCCCTAACCTTCTCCTGGTCCATCCTAATCTCTCCCCTGGAGATGATGTACCCGAGGAAGGATGTAGTGTGGGCGTGAAATTCACACTTCTCGGCCTTCACAAACAGGCGATTCTCCAGCAATCGCTGCAGAACCTGCTTGACATGCTGGACGTGGCTGGAAGGTTCCTTCGAGAAGATAAGAATGTCATCCAGGTAAACAAACACAAAAAGACCGATCATATCTCTCAGGACGTCATTCACCATACTCTGGAACACTGCTGGAGCATTGGTCAGTCCAAACGGCATCACCTGATACTCGAAGTGACCCATCGGTGTATTGAAACCCGTCAACCACTCGTCCCCCTCTCTGATCCGGACCAGATGATACGCATTGCGTAGGTCCAGCTTGGTGAACACAGTAGCACCCTGTAAGGAGTCGAAAGCAGAGCTCATCAAAGGCAGGGGATACTTGTTCTTGACCGTGATATCATTCAACCCCCGATAATCAATACACGGTCGAAGAGAGCCATCCTTCTTACCCACAAAGAAGAATCCTGCCCCCAGGGGTGATGACGAGGGACGAATGAGACCAGCAGCTAGGGACTCCTTGATGTAGGTCTCCAAAGCTTCACGTTCAGGTCGGGAGATGCTGTATAACCGTCCCTTGGGATAGGCAACCCCAGGGAACAGGTTTATGGCACAATCATATGGTCGGTGGGGAGGGAGTGACAGAGCCCTCTGCTTACTGAACACTTCCCCCAACTCGTGATATGTTTCGGGAACCAGGGACAAATCTGAGGGGTTAGCCTCAATGACCTGACTTGGAACAGAATGGGAACAGGAAGTCTTGAGGCAGTTAGCATGACAATCAATGCTCCAACTAGTTACCTTGCCAGTCACCCAATCGAACGAGGGATTGTGTTCCTTCAGCCAGGGGTATCCAAGGACCAGAGGAACATGGGGAGAAGGCAGAATGAAGAATGAGATAACCTCAGAATGATTCCCTGACAACAGCATCCTAACCGGTTCAGTCCTCATCGTGATACGTGCCAGACTACTGCCGTTCAGAGTGGTAGCTTCAATGGCTTCCGGTAATCGCTCCTTGGAAAGCCCCAGCTGTTCCACCACGTCGGCATCAATAAAGCTGCCATCGGCACCTGAATCGACGAAAGCGTTAATCGCTAAACTCTGATTCCCGTTCATGAGGGTAGCCGGGAAATGGGGTCTGACAGGGGTATTGAGAGGTTGTAACTGGCTCGCTAAAAGTCCTCCCAAACTTAGCGAGCCAGGCAGTTTGACGGCCGCTGGGAACAAGTGGAGATGTAATGTCCCGAACAACCACAGTAGAGGCAGCGGTTGGTCTCACGTTTACGTTGGTGCTCCTCCTTGGTTAACCCGTGCCGCCCCACTTGCATGGGTTCAGAATCTGGAGGGAGGACCTCTCCACTAATCCCGTGTGATGGACAATGATCGACGCGTTCTGGTCCACCTCCTGACCCGAATGGAAACCGAGAAGCTGATTGATTGGACTGCTCCCATTGCTTCTCCCTCCTTCTCTCTCGAACTCTGTTATCCACCCGAATAGACAAAGCTACCAAACTGTCCAGGTCACTAGGCTCCGGATAGGAGATCAGCTCATCCTTGAGTTGCTCCGACAAGCCCTGATAGAAAGCCGCTTGCAGTGACTCTTCATTCCACCCACTCTCCACAGCCAGTGTCCTGAATTCGATAACGAAGTCGGCAACTCTGCGAGCTCCTTGGCGAAGAGAAAACAGGCGTTTAGCTGCGTCCTTACCTCGGACTGGATGGTCAAACAGCCTCCTCATCTCTGCCGTGAACTCCTGGTATGACGCCATGCAGGTGTCCTGTCGTTCCCATACGGCTGAAGCCCACTCCAGGGCTCTACCACGCAGCTATTCAATAACAACGTCTATCCTAGCCTTGTCTGTGGCGTAAGAGTGGGGCTGTAGATCGAACACTAATCCACACTGCATAAGAAAGGAACGGCATCTTCCCAAATCCCCTTTATACTCATCAGGCGTCGGAACCTTGGGCTCACGGAAGGGCACAGCCCCAGAAGCGGCAGGCGAGAGGGGTGAAACCGGTGGTGGATTCTCCACTGGCAAACTGAGCTGAGCCTGGATCTTCGTCAGACTGGTAGAAAAGTTCCGAACCGACAACGCTATCTCCTGTAGCGCCGTGCTGTGTTGTCCCAACATCTTCTCCTGATGGGTAATGGCATGGTGAACAGAGTCCAGGTCCGCTGGGTTCATTTCTGGCTGGATCGTTCTGTCACGGTTTTCTAAGCCAGAACCCAGAAGCAGACCAGGACGAGGTGAGTTGAACGAAGGTGAGTATTTATTAACAGATTCAGAAAACGATGCAGAATAATCCAGGGGACAGAGCGGGCGGCGGAGATGAGTTGGTGGAGGTGAAGTGGCAGATCCAATGATGGCTCGGCAGCCGCCGACAACCAGGCAGGGGTTGGGTGAAGGTTCCGGGAGAATGACTTTAGATAGAAACAAACGGAGGTAAGTACACGGCAAGCCAACAAGGTGCAAAACAACAAAACTAACGCCAGTAACTCAGAGGCTGATACGCTGACAAACATACTGTTCATGGCTAACGATCCGGCAGGGAATGGATGTCAGGTCAGAGCTTATGAAGGGTGATGATCAGGACCAGGTGTGCAGATAGCTGATGAGATGCAGGTGCGGGTAATCGGGAGATCTCCCGCTTAGCAACGTCGCCCGGCAACCAGGCAGGGAGCGTTCAAGAACCTTCAGGAAACAGGAGATTCAGAGCAGAAAAACGGCAACACAGGCAGGAACCGACTCAGGACGCAGGGTTCATGACAATTGAAGGTTTCAGCAGACTTTTAGACCTCCATAACTGGCTACGTGACTATTGCAGCTCTGTGGGTGTAACATTTATTGACAATTTTGATTGTTTCTGGAAACAACCCTCATTTTATAAGTAGGAAAGGATCCACACAAATCATTTGGGTTCCTGGATCCTTTCACAGCCTTATAAGGCTGCATTGGGACAATGACTTATTAATGGCCCAGCTCAGTTAATCCCTACCTTTTGTGTCGCTGAGTTGTCATAATGATTCTGCAAATGTACGTTATCCCAGGGGCGTTGGAAGACACAATCTATGTAACCTAATTTATGTCCGTCTAACTGCCCTGAATGCCTCTGCTGATCCTACAGCTATTGTATGCAGTAATCATGTGCCTATGAACCAGAGTTCTACTGTTAGCACTGATGCAGTATGCCCTAGTAGGAAGTCTACTGTGTGCAGCTCAACCTGCACTAACATAAATAACATGAGCATGTCTACTTCTGCAAAGCTTCCCAGTAAAGCAATGAAAACAATCAAGCATCCCAGAAAGTGCTAAAAAAATTGCCCACGTTAATGTATGTAGTTTAAGAAACCAGGTTCATTAAATACATTATTTGCTAGTAACCGATTTACTTTCATATTCTGACAATCTCTGAAACTCACTTAGATAACACCTTTGACACAGTAGTAGCAATACATGGTTATAACATCTACAGGAAAGACAGAAATGCCATAGGTGAAGGTGTTGCCGTTTATATTCAGAACCACTTTCCTGTAAAGCTTAGAGACGATCTCATGTTAAATACTGTTGAAGTAATATGGCTACAGGTTCATCTGTATGTAATGTATGTGATATCAAGAGGTATATTTTCTGGGTGATTTTAAATATTGACTGGATTTCATCAAGCCCACTCAAGAAAAAGCTTCAAACTGTAACAACCTGGTTCAGGTAATCAGTCAACCTACCAGGGTAGTTACAAACAGCACAGGAATGAAATGATCAACATGTATTGATCACATCTTTACTAATCCTGCAGAAATGTGCTTTAAAGCAGTATTCAAATCCATCGGATGTAGTCATCACAATATAGTAGCCATATCTAGGAAACTAAAGTTTCAAAGGCTGGGCCTAATATAGGGTATGAGGTCATACAATAAGTTTTGTAGTGATTCCTATGTTGTTGATGTAAAGAATATTTGTTGGTCTGTGGTGTGTAATGAGGAGCAACCAGACGCTGCACTTGACACATTTATAAAATTGCTCATTCCAGTTACTAATAAGCATGCACCCATTAAGAAAATGACTGTAAAAACTGTTGAATCCTTTTGGATTGATGAGGAACTGAAAAATTGTATGGCTGAGATAGATGAGGCGAAAGGAATGGCAAATAAGTCTGCCTGCACAACCCATTGGCAAATGTACTGCAAATTGAGAAATCATGTGACTAAACTGAATAAAAATAAGAAACTATACTATGAAACAAAGACATTACAGTGGGGAAAAAAAGTATTTAGTCAGCCACCAATTGTGCAAGTTCTCCCACTTAAAAAGATGAGAAAGGCCTGTAATTTTCATCATAGGTACACGTCAACTATGACAGACAAATTGAGAAAAAAAAATCCAGAAAATCGCATTGTAGGAATTTTAATGAATTTATTTGCAAATTATGGTGGAAAATAAGTATTTGGTCACCTACAAACAAGCAAGATTTCTGGCTCTCACAGACCTGTAACTTCTTCTTTAATAGGCTCCTCTGTCCTCCACTCTTTACCTGTATAAATGGCACCTGTTTGAACTTGTTATCAGTATAAAAGACACCTGTCCACAACCTCAAACAGTCACTGTCACAAGCCGGGTTAGAACTCCGGTCTCAGATGTGTAGAGCTGGGGGTACTACCCCTTAGCCACAGAGGAGATGTTGTAGGACCCAAATGAAACACCCAAGGCAATGCTCCAGGCAAGTAGATTTAATATTCCAAAACAGGAGGCAAAACAAAACAACTCCACGAGGGGAGAAAAACAAACTAAAGATAACTTCAACAACTTACTAGGACAGACACGGTGAGACAAAGCAGGAGACACACAGTCAGGACGCAATAACCAAGTGAGAAACAAGGGGAAAACACACAGCTAAAATACACAAGGGGAAACAAGGCACAGGTGACCTGGATCAAGCTAATTAAGACACATGAGGAAGAACTAAGGCAGAGGGGAACACAGCTGACCTCTAGAGGCCAGGAGACAAACAGGAGAAGCAGGAAGCTGACAGGACCCCCTCCTCTAGGAACGACTCCTGACGTTCCTCCCAGAACACCCTGGCCTCAGGGTGCGAAAATCTCGGATCAACCCTGGGTCCAGGATGTCCCTGGCTGGAACCCAGGAGCGCTCCTCTGGCCCGTAGCCCTCCCAGTCCACCAGATACTGCAGAGAGTTCTGGACCCTCCGGGAGTCCAGTATCCGGCGGACTGTGTAGGCTGGCTGGCCGTCTATGATCCTGGGAGGTGGCGGGGGTCTGTGTGGGGGGGCAAAAGGAGAAGACAAGACAGGTTTAAGGAGTGAAACATGGAAAGTGGGGTTAACTCTAAGGGAGCGAGGCAGAACCAAACGATACGATACAGGGTTAACCTTTCTAGCAATGCGGAAAGGGCCGATGTATCTCTGGGAAAGCTTCTTGGATTCGACCCGGAGGGGCAAGTTCTTAGTGGCCAACCAAACTCTCTGACCAGCTCGGAAACTAGGGGCCGTCCGGCGGTGGCGATTAGCCTGACTTTGGTATCTCTGGGAGGTCCGAAGGAGGGTACACCTGGCCTTCTTCCAGGTCCGCCTACAGCGTTGGACAAAGCGCTGGGCCGAGGGAACACCAACTTGCGCCTCTTCCTCTGGAAATAATGGAGGGTTGTAACCGAACTGGCATTCGAAGGGGGACAATCCGGTGGCTGAGGACTGGAGGGTGTTGTGGGCATATTCAGCCCAAATGATATAGGTGGCCCAAGACGTGGGATTACTGGCCGCCATACACCGCAGGGTGGTCTCCAGATCCTGATTAATCCGTTCCGTTTGGCCATTAGACTCTGGATGGAATCCTGACGATAGGCTGGCTGTGGCCCCAATAAGCCTGCAGAAGGCCCCCCAAAACCGGGACGAGAATTGGGGACCTCGGTCAGAGACCACGTCCAGGGGAATGCCAAATATCCGGAAGACATGGTTCATGAGGAGCTCAGCAGTCTCCTTAGCCGAGGGCAGCTTGGGCAGGGGAATAAACCGGGCAGCCTTAGAGAAACGGTCTACCACCACAAGGATGACGGTGTTGCCCAGGGATAGAGGAAGTCCCGTAACAAAGTCCAGAGAAAGGTGTGACCATGGCCTTCAAGGAACAGGTAAGGGATGGAGCAGTCCCTGGGGTCGCTGGCGTGTCGACTTTCCCTGGTTGCACACAGGGCAGGCCTCAACATAGACCTGCACGTCCTTCTTGATGGACGGCCACCAAAACCGCCGTCGGAGGAACTCCAGTGTGCGAGCACTGCCAGGATGGCATGTCAAGGGCGACTCATGACCCCACTGCAAGACGCGGGCCCGAACCGAGAGAGGAACGTACAGGCGACCGGCAGGACCACCGCCTGGATCGGGCTCATGGGCAAGAGCTTCTCGTACCCCTCTTTCTAGTTCCCACTGAAGAGGTGCGACGATCCTAGACCTCGGAATAATCGATGCCAAGGGCTTCTCTTGTACCTCGGGAGAATAGACTCGAGACAGAGCATCCGGCTTGACGTTCTTGGTGCCAGGTCGGTAAGTCAGGATGAACTGGAATCGATTAAAGAAAAGGGACCATCGTGCTTGCCGAGGGTTCATCCGCTTAGCCTGTTGGAGATATTCCAGGTTCTTGTGGTCTGTGAGAACCTGGAAAGGGTGCTGAGCCCCCTCAAGCCAATGGCGCCACTCTTCCAAGGCCAGTTTAACCGCAAGCAACTCTAGATCCCCCACGTGGTAGTTGCGCTCGGCCTCAGACAGGCGGCGAGACATGAAGGCACAAGGGTGTAATCTCCCATCCGCACCCCTCTGTGACAGGACGGCTCCCACCCCCACCTCTGAGGCGTCCACCTCCACCACGAAAGGTCTCTCTGGGTCAGGGGTCACCAGAATCGGAGCAGAAGTGAAGCGGCGCTTGAGATCCTCGAAGGCCCCTGCTGCTTCCGGACCCCAGTGAATCTTGGTCCCTCCTCCCTTGGTAAGCGTCGTCAAGGGGGCTACCACCGAGCTGAAATTCTTGATGAACTTCCGATAGAAGTTAGAAAAGCCAATGAACCGTTGAACCTCCTTGACCGTGGCAGGTGTGGGCCAATCGTGGACCGCCTTGACCTTCTTGGGATCCATCTCTAGGTGCCCGGGAGTGACAATAAACCCGAGAAACTGAGTCTGAGAAACATGAAATTCACACTTCTCAGGCTTAACGTAGAGGTGATTGTCAAGGAGCCTCTGGAGAACCCGGCTAACATGCCCCTCATGCTCCTTCAGTGACCTCGAGAAGATGAGGATATCGTCCAGGTACACGAAGACGAACAGATTAAGCATATCCCGGAGAACATCATTAATCAGGGCTTGGAATACTGCGGGGGCATTGGTGAGCCCGAACGGCATCACCCGATATTCATAGTGTCCCGTGGGCGTGTTGAACGCCGTCTTCCATTCGTCTCCTGGCCGGATCCGCACGAGATGGTAAGCATTGCGGAGATCCAGCTTAGTAAAAATGGAAGCCCCTTGAAGCAGCTCAAAAGCAGTGGCCATGAGAGGAAGAGGGTATCGATTCCGAACCGTGATCTTGTTGAGTCCCCGGTAATCAATACAAGGCCTCAGACCCCCGTCTTTCTTTTCAACAAAAAAGAAGCCCGCCCCAGCCGGGGAAGTAGAGGCATAGATGAGGCCGGCTGCCAAGGACTCCTTAATGTAGGTGTCCATAGCTGCGTGCTCGGGGGAGGACAAGGAAAAGATCCGACCCCTAGGAGGGCAGCACCCAGGGAGTAGATCAATGGCACAGTCATAAGTGCGATGAGGCGGTAAGGCAGTAGCCCGGGCCTTGCTGAACACTGCTTTGAACCGATGGTAAACACTGGGGACTCGGGAGACGTCAACAGACTCTTGAAACTGGGTACTAGGGGCTGAGGAACTCTGAAGCATGCAGGTGAGTTGGCAAGTGGGACCCCAGCTAAGAATGGTGCCAGTAGGCCAGTCGATCTGGGGATTATGTCTGCATAGCCAAGGGTGACCCAGGATAATAGGATACTCGGGAGAGTCAATGAGATAGAAGGTCTCCTCCTGCTGGTGTTGAGAGATGGTAAGTCGCAGGGACTGAGTCGCCTCAGTAACTTTTCCTGGTTCCAGAGGTCTGCCATCTAAGGCTGTAACTGCCTGGGGTTGAGGAAGTAGTTGGGTAGGGATCTTAAGTTCCTTAGCCAAGGTTACATCCATAAAATCACCTGCGGCACCGGAATCGATCATAGCCTGGACCCGATGCTGGTGGCCCTCCCAGGACAGAGTGGCTGGAATAGCTAGGACCGCGTTAGTAGGAGGAGCTCTAATTTTCCCCATCACAACCCTCCTGTAGCTGGGCGGGGACAGGCGTTTCCCGAAAGCTCGGGGCAAGTAGGGCAGAAGTGGCCGGCAACCCCGCAGTAGAGGCACCGACGCTCCCTCATGCGACGTTCCCTTTCGTTGGAAGAAAGCCTGGAACGGCCTAACTGCATGCTCTCCGGGGAATCCTGGGGCAGTTCAGGAGCCGGGGCAGCTCTGAATGACGGAGTCCAAACAGGAGAAACAGAGCTGCTCAGAGGAACTTGGGACTGAGACACCTGACGGCGAGCCGTTCTCCGCTCTCTTAGACGATTGTCCAGGCGGATGGCCAAGGCTATGAGGGACTCGAGATCTTCAGCTGGTTCACGGGTGGCTAACTCATCTTGAAGGGGCTCAGATAACCCTCCCTGAAAGCAGACCCTCAGCGCTTCATCATTCCATCCGCTCCTTGCTGCTATGGTTCGGAACTCAATGGCAAAATCTGCCGTGCTTCGGGGGCCCTGACGGAGAGACAGTAGGCGCTTGGAAGCCTCCCGCCCACTGACAGGATGATCGAACACCCGCTTGAACTCTTCTACAAATGCAGCGTGGGAGTCACAACAGGCCTCCTGGGACTGCCACACCGCAGAGGCCCAGGCGAGCGCCTTGTCTGAAAGAAGGGTAATGAGGTAGGCAATCTTGGAACGGTCTGTGGGAAAACTTGAGGGTTGGAGCTCGAAGGTGAGGGAGCATTGGGTGAGGAAACCCTGACAAGAGCTTGGATCCCCAGAAAAGGGCTTGGGAGGTGGTAGTCGGGGCTCCGCCAACCGAGAAGGCCTGTCGTCACTGGGAGGTGACCGGGGGGAAGGGGGAGAACCAAGGAGGCGTTCAAAGAGCTGGTGAAGGGAACTCATCATTTCGGCCAGGAGTTGAGAATGTCTAGCCATCAGCTCCTCTTGTCGGCTGAGAACGGCTTCATGGCGCTGGAAAGAAGCCTCATGTCGAATGATCACCGCCAACAGGTCCTGGGAACTGAGTGTTTCTGGGTCCATGATTGACTTGGTTATTCTGTCACAAGCCGGGTTAGAACTCCGGTCTCAGATGTGTAGAGCTGGGGGTACTACCCCTTAGCCACAGAGGAGATGTTGTAGGACCCAAATGAAACACCCAAGGCAATGCTCCAGGCAAGTAGATTTAATATTCCAAAACAGGAGGCAAAACAAAACAACTCCACGAGGGGAGAAAAACAAACTAAAGATAACTTCAACAACTTACTAGGACAGACACGGTGAGACAAAGCAGGAGACACACAGTCAGGACGCAATAACCAAGTGAGAAACAAGGGGAAAACACACAGCTAAAATACACAAGGGGAAACAAGGCACAGGTGACCTGGATCAAGCTAATTAAGACACATGAGGAAGAACTAAGGCAGAGGGGAACACAGCTGACCTCTAGAGGCCAGGAGACAAACAGGAGAAGCAGGAAGCTGACAGTCACACTCCAAACTCCACTATGGCCAAGACCAAAGAGCTGTCAAAGGACACCAGAAACAAAATTGTAGACCTGCACCAGGCTGGGAAGACTGAATCTGCAATAGGTAAGCAGCTTGGTTTGAAGAAATCAACTGTGGGAGCAATTATTAGGAAATGGAAGACATACAAGACCACTGATATTCTCCCTCGATCTGGGGCTCCACGCAAGATCTCACCCCGTGGGGTCAAAATGATCACAAGAACGGTGAGCAAAAATCCCAGAACCACACGGGGGGACCTAGTGAATGACCTGCAGAGAGCTGGGACCAAAGTAACAAAGCCTACCATCAGTAACACACTACGCCGCCAGGGACTCAAATCCTGCAGTGCCAGACGTGTCCCCCTGCTTAAGCCAGTACATGTCCAGGCCCGTCTGAAGTTTGCTAGAGTGCATTTGGATGATCCAGAAGAGGATTGGGAGAATGTCATTTGGTCAGATGAAACCAAAATATAACTTTTTGGTAAAAACTAAACTCGTCGTGTTTGGAGGACAAAGAATGCTGAGTTGCATCCAAAGAACACCATACCTACTGTGAAGCATGGGGGTGGAAACATCATGCTTTGGGGCTATTTTTCTGCAAAGGGACCAGGACGACTGATCCGTGTAAAGGAAAGAATGAATAGGGACATGTATCGTGAGATTTTGAGTGAAAACCTCCTTCCATCAGCAAGGGCATGGAAGATGAAATGTGGCTGGGTCTTTCAGCGTGACAATGATCCCAAACACACCGCCCGGGCAACGAAGGAGTGGCTTCGTAAGAAGCATTTCAAGGTCCTGGAGTGGCCTAGCCAGTCTCCAGATCTCAACCCCATAGAAAATCTTTGGAGGGAGTTGAAAGTCTGTGTTGCCCAGCGACAGCCCCAAAACATCACTGCTCTAGTGGAGATCTGCATGGAGGAATGGGCCAAAATACCAGCAACAGTGTGTGAAAACCTTGTGAAGACTTACAGAAAACGTTTGACCTGTGTCATTGCCAACAAAGGGTATATAAGAAAGTATTGAGAAACTTTTGTTATTGACCAAATACTTATTTTCCACCATAATTTGCAAATAAATTCATTAAAAATCCTACAATGTGACTTCCCTTTGCAGAAAAACAGCCCCAAATCATGATGTTTCCACCCCCATGCTTCACAGTAGGTATGGTGTTCTTTGGATGCAACTCAGCATTCTTTGTCCTCCAAGCACGACGAGTTGAGTTTTTACCAAAAAGTTATATTTTGGTTTCATCTGACCATATGACATTCTCCCAATCCTCTTCTGGATCATCCAAATTCACTCTAGCAAACTTCAGACGGGCATGGACATGTACTGGCTTAAGCAGGGGGACACGTCTGGCACTGCAGGATTTGAGTCCCTGGCGGCGTAGTGTGTTACTGATGGTAGGCTTTGTTACTTTGGTCCCAGCTCTCTGCAGGTCATTCACTAGGTCCCCCCGTGTGGTTCTGGGATTTTTGCTCACCGTTCTTGTGATCATTTTGACCCCACGGGGTGAGATCTTGCGTGGAGCCCCAGATTGAGGGAGATTATCAGTGGTCTTGTATGTCTTCCATTTCCTAATAATTGCTCCCACAGTTGATTTCTTCAAACCAAGCTGCTTACCTATTGCAGATTCAGCCTTCCCAGCCTGGTGTAGGTCTACAATTTTGTTTCTGGTGTCCTTTGACAGCTCTTTGGTCTTGGCCATAGTGGAGTTTGGAGTGTGACTGTTTGAGGTTGTGGACAGGTGTCTTTTATACTGATAACAAGTTCAAACAGGTGCCATTAATACAGGTAACAAGTGGAGGACAGAGGAGCCTCTTAAAGAAGAAGATACAGGTCTGTGAGAGCCAGAAATCTTGCTTGTTTGTAGGTGACCAAATACTTATTTTCCACCATAATTTGCAAATAAATTCATTAAAAATCCTACAATGTGATTTTCTGGAGAAAAAAAATCTCATTTTGTCTGTCATAGTTGACGTGTACCTATGATGAAAATTACAGGCCTCTCTCATCTTTTTAAGTGGGAGAACTTGCACAATTGGTGGCTGACTAAATACTTTTTTTCCCCACTGTATATAAAGAATGATAGTAAAAAGCTTTGGTGCACCTTAAATGAAGTCTTGGACCAAAAGGCAAACCCAGCTCCATCATTAATTGAATCAGATGGCTCATTCATCACAAAACCCACTGATGTTGCCAATTACTTTAATGATTTTTCATTGGCAAGATTAGCAAACAAGTATAACTGATCAAATTATGAAAGACAAGCATTGTAATTTTGAATTCTGTAAAGTGAGTGTGGAAGAGGTGGAAATTTTTGTTGTCTATCAACAATGACAAGCCACGGGGTCTGACAACTTGGATGGAAAATTACTGAGGAGAATAGCCGACAATATTGCCACTCCTATTTGCCATATCTTCAATTTAAGCCTACTAGAAAGTCTGTGCCCTCAGGCCTGGAGGGAAGCAAAAGTATTTCCGCTACCCAAGAATAGTAAAGCCCCCTTTATGGGCCAAATATCCAACCAATCAGCCTGTTACCAACCCTTAGTAAACTTTTGGAGAAAAAAATTGGTTGACCAGATACAATGCTATTTTACTGTAAACAAATTGACAACAGACTTTCAGCACGCTTATATGGGAGGAGATTCAACAAGCACAGCACTTACACAAATGACTGATCGGCTGAGAGAAATCGATGATAAAAAGATTGTGGTAGCTGTTTTGTTAGACCTCAATGCGGCTTTTGAGATTATCTATCATAGTCTGCTGATGGAAAAACATATGTGTTATGGCTTTACATCCCCTGCTATAATGTGGATAAAGAGTTACCTGTCTAACAGAACACAGAGGGTGTTCTTTAATGGAACCCTCTCCAACATCCCAGATAGAATCAAGAATTCCCCAGGGCAGCTGTCTAGGCCCCTTACTTTTTTCAATCTTTACTTATGACATGCCATTGGCCTTGAGTAAGCCAGTGTGTCTATGTACGCGGATGACTCAACACTATGCATGTCAGCTACTACAGCGAGTGAAATCACTGCAACACTTAACAAAGAGCTGCAGTTAGTTTCAGAATGGGTGGCAAGGAATGAGTTAGTCCTAAACATTTCAAAAACTTAAAGCATTGTATTTGGGACAAATCATTCACTAAACCCTAAACCTCAACTAAATGTTGTAATTAATAATGTGTTAATTGAGCAAGTATTGTAAACTTTCATGGTCAATACATGTTGATACAACAGTAGCTAAAATGGGGAGAAGTCTGTCCATAATAAAGCGTAGCTCTGCCTTTTTAACAACACTATCAACAAGGCAGGTCCTACAGGCTCTAGCTTTATCGCACCTAGACTACTGTTCAGTTGTGTGGTCAGGTGCCAAAGACCAACCTCGGAAATGTACAGTTGGCTCAGAACAGGGCAGCATGGCTGGCCCTTAAATGTACACGATGAGCTAACATTAATATGCATGTAAATCTCTCATGGCTCAAAGTGGAGGAGAGCTTAACTTCATAAATACTTGTTTTTATAAGAAGTGTTGACATGCTGAATACACCATGGTGTCTGTTTTTAAAGTACCAACACACAGCATGTACACATGGATTTTGAATTGTAGATATGTGAAAGTAGAGAAAGTGGCCTGAGGGAACACACTTAATGTGTTTTTAAAAGTATTATGAAATGTCATGTAATATTTTAAATTGTATAGGACTGCCTTAATGTTGCTGGACCCCAGGAAGAGTGGGATCCTTAATAAATACAAATCTCAGGCATCTTTTCTGAAAGTTTAGCCAGGATTCTCACTTTAGGTAAAGTTTTTAATACAAATGTGGAACTAAAAGATGGGCAAACGCCTTAAAGGGGTGTCCTCTTATTGTACTAAGGCCTTGTTAGAAATTGATGAGGCGGTAAACCAACAGTGGATGAGTGACTTTTGTAAATTACAGTATTAGCAATAGGTCTGCAGAAATTAGTTTGAAAAGTGTTGATCAATGGGATTATTAATGAGCAAAGCTGTTTGAATCCACCAGCTGGTGGTGTTATTTCTTTAACGTTGTTCACTAAATGTCTTACTTAAAGTTGATCACAGTAGGTTCTTTACATTTACATTTTAGTCATTTAGCAGATGCTCTTATCCAGAGCGACTTACATGAGCAATTAGGGTTAAGTGCCTTGCTTAAGGGCACATCGACAGATTTTTCACCTAGTCTTTATTTACATTTCTTTTACATTTTAGTCATTTATCCATCTTATCCAGAGCGACTTACAGTTGGTGAGTGCATACATTTTTTTCATACTGGCCCCCCATGGGAATCGAACCCACAACCCTGGCGTTGCAAGCCCCATATTCTACCAACTGAGCTACAGGAGGCCTTTATATCAAAGGGGTTAATTGGATTGTTTACAATTATGTCAACTGGCAATGAGAAATACTTTGCGTTGATTAATACTTGGCCGTTGATCAATAACTAAGAACAGACTTCTTTTTAAAAAGTAGTTTAAAATGATTTACTGTATCAAAGGTACTTTGGAGTGACATGGTTAACTGTTTGGAAGTGGTTAAAGTATCCGATAGTGTTGATGAATAATCAATGATCAAGCAATAAATTTAAAGTAATTAATTAACAATTAACCATCTATGAATCAACAATGAAAGAGTAATGGATCAACAATAACAGTTAAACAGTGATTGATCATTAATCAACACAGGATCACTGTTTAGAGTCAGTGTCCAAACAAGTTGCACTATTTAATTAATTGTTTTGTGAATTTGTAGAAATGGGCAAAAATGATTAAACTGTGATCAAATTGGTGGCTTAATCATTTAAGTAATGTACCACAATTGCAATGCTGATTGAGTGTGGAGGGAAGTGTGTTGGAAGCACAACATTGTCTTGAGGTGCTATCAACTTTTCGCCACCAGAGGGAGGACACGAGCTGTCCAAGTGGGGTATATTGCTGCGACGCACAGGGGATTATGTCATTTGCGCAACACAAAGGGTATACCCGGAAGAGTCGAAATCACATGAGATTTCGTTAAGGATGGGGCTTCTGTCGTGATAGAGTGTCTCTTTAAAAAAAAAAAAAAAAACACTCTGGCTAATTATTTAGGCTCTGAGAGAGCTCAGAATATGAGAACAGGAAAAATATGCCAAGGCTCTATTCCTTTGCTAACACAGTAAGCGTGAGCTCGTTATGGCATTTTCAGACCTCATGGCGGCGGCAATACTGTTATTTTATAGCTCAATGGCTATACATATACACACAGCCTCCTGTCTCTCATACTGTGTATCTCTGTGCCAAGCCAAAGAGGGCGTATCATGCTTATCTAGCTTTGGGTTGAAATGGAGAAGACACGTCCCCTTTTCCTTAAGTTTAACACCTTCACATCAACTTTCATTTACCTTTATGCAATTCGTTTGAGACACGGACAATAAAATTATTCAAATTCCAGTGTCATGCACTTCCTATCGATCACCCAAGAGAGAATAGAGGTTTCCAGATGATGACATCTCACGTTCAACATTTTGACCAAAAAAAATTTTTTTTTTACATTGGAACATGCACTAAAAAAAAGAATCATAATATTCCAGTAGTTATCAGTAACCGAAGGAAGGTAGCCTATCGGTTAAGAGCATTGAGCCAGTAACCGAAGGAAGGTAGCCTAGCGGTTAAGAGCATTGAGCCACTAACCAAAATATTTCTGGTTTGAATCCCTGAGCAAGGTGGAAAAATCTGCCCTTGAGCAAGGCAGTTAACCCCCAACAACGACTGCTGATGACGTAGATATCCACTAAGGCAGGCCCCCCATCTCTCTGATTCAGAGGGGTTGGGTTAAATGCGGAAGACGCGTTTCGGTTGAATGCATTCAGTTGTGCAACTGACTAGGTATCCCAATCTACCCGTTATATCAACAATAGTCTTAATCAACAGTCAATTGACCATATTCTCATTCTCAATGGTCATCGAGCTCGGGAACTTCAAGAACCTAATCGCTTGTAAATGAACTCAAATCCACAAATACTTAATTCAAGGTTTTATTTACTAGACTAAATAATTTGGAAAAATTACGTAGTTAACAGATACAATAGTAAGGCCCTGGGTAGCTCAGTTGGTAGAGCATGGCGCTTGCAACACCAGGGTTGTGGGTTCGTTTCCCACGGGGGGCCAGTATGAAAATGTATGCACTCACTAACTGTAAGTCGCTCTGTATAAGAGCGTCTGCTAAATGACTAAAATGTAAAATGTAAGGCAGGGTATACAGTGGGGAAAAAAAGTATTTAGTCAGCCACCAATTGTGCATGTTCTCCCACTTAAAAAGATGAGAGAGGCCTGTAATTTTCATCATAGGTACATGTCAACTATGACAGACAAATTGAGAAAAAAATTCCAGAAAATCACATTGTAGGATTTTTAATGAATTTATTTGCAAATTATGGTGGAAAATAAGTATTTGGTCACCTACAAACAAGCAAGATTTCTGGCTCTCACAGACCTGTAACTTCTTCTTTAAGAGGCTCCTCTGTCCTCCACTCGTTACCTGTATTAATGGCACCTGTTTGAACTTGTTATCAGTATAAAAGACACCTGTCCACAACCTCAAACAGTCACACTCCAAATTCCACTATGGCCAAGACCAAAGAGCTGTGAAAGGACACCAGAAACAAAATTGTAGACCTGCACCAGGCTGGGAAGACTGAATCTGCAATAGGTAAGCAGCTTGGTTTGAAGAAATCAACTGTGGGAGCAATTATTAGGAAATGGAAGACATACAAGACCACTGATAATCTCCCTCGATCTGGGGCTCCACGCAAGATCTCACCCCGTGGGGTCAAAATGATCACAAGAACGGTGAGCAAAAATCCCAGAACCACACGGGGGGACCTAGTGAATGACCTGCAGAGAGCTGGGACCAAAGTAACAAAGCCTACCATCAGTAACACACTATGCCGCCAGGGACTCAAATCCTGCAGTGCCAGACGTGTCCCCCTGCTTAAGCCAGTACATGTCCAGGCCCATCTGAAGTTTGCTAGAGTGCATTTGGATGATCCAGAAGAGGATTGGGAGAATGTCATATGGTCAGATGAAACCAAAATATAACTTTTTGGTAAAAACTCAACTCGTCGTGTTTGGAGGACAAAGAATGCTGAGTTGCATCCAAAGAACACCATACCTACTGTGAAGCATGGGGTGGAAACATCATGCTTTGGGGCTGTTTTTCTGCAAAGGGACCAGGACGACTGATCCGTGTAAAGGAAAGAATGAATGGGGCCATGTATCGTGAGATTTTGAGTGAAAACCTCCTTCCATCAGCAAGGGCATTGAAGATGAAACGTGGCTGGGTCTTTCAGCATGACAATGATCACAAACACACCGCCCGGGCAACGAAGGAGTGGCTTCGTAAGAAGCATTTCAAGGTCCTGGAGTGGCCTAGCCAGTCTCCAGATCTCAACCCCATAGAAAATCTTTGGAGGGAGTTTAAAGTCTGTGTTTCCCAGCGACAGCCCCAAAACATCACTGCTCTAGAGGAGATCTGCATGGAGGAATGGGCCAAAATACCAGCAACAGTGTGTGAAAACCTTGTGAAGACTTACAGAAAACGTTTGACCTGTGTCATTGCCAACAAAGGGTATATAACAAAGTATTGAGAAACTTTTGTTATTGACCAAATACTTATTTTCCACCATAATTTGCTAATAAATTCATAAAAAATCCTACAATGTGATTTTCTGGAAAAGAAATTCTCATTTTGTCTGTCATAGTTGACGTGTACCTATGATGAAAATTACAGGCCTCTCTCATCTTTTTAAGTGGGAGAACTTGCACAATTGGTGGCTGACTAAATACTTTTTTTCCCCACTGTAGGTTAATGGAATACAACACAGTTATTGAGGTGAGAATCTCCACTGGTCAATATAAATTAGCTTCCGTACTCAACTCAGCACATACAACTGTACATTCACAAGACTTTTGAGGATGAGATGGTCTAATCAACTGAGAGGGAAAATATGAGGCTCCACCAACACCTGCTTTCACAACCGTGAAATTATAGTTTAATCAACCAGGAATCGCCAGTGGGGCTAGGCTATCAGTTCGCATCCGAATGTGGACAATGCAGAGACGGTATTAATCATGATATGTGATTAAGACTAAGTCTTACAATAATCAGTTACTGGTGCCACTTTTACTCAGACACAGTGTCACACAAAGGGAAATTCAATGCAATGAAATATTTACATATTTTTTGCTGAGTGTTGTCTGGTTCAGTTGGGTTTCCGTTATGACGGAATGGTAAACGGGGAAAGGTTCAGTGGTACTGGCGTCGGAGCTCACAAGCATAGGAACTCTTATTTCGCTCAGTTCAGTTCTCAATTCATTCAATCCAAAGAGATATAAAGTTTGTCGAGGCACAAAAATGTTTTACTAGGGTGCAATACAATGTTCGGGTCCGCTTTTGGGAGAGATAAAACTCAGCGGTTCGTCATGAGTGAGCAGAGTGTGTTCGGCAAAGTTCCTCTCAGGTGATTATTCTGTCTAAACTGGATAAAGCTTCCTTGTTCTGTCTTTGGTTCCACAGAGATAGGATCATTCAACCCATGGGCGTGGCCTCGCCTTATTTGATTCGGAGAACAAAACACATTTCATGCTCATATGAGAGAAACCTGAGATTTCCTCATAAGTGTTCACAGAATGTTAATGTGTTTTTAATAAGAAAAACAATCTCTAGGATGAAGTACGTAGTCTGTAGAGTCCAAACGTGACCATGGTAAAATCCATACATTTTATGTTACAGAGAAATCCACATTATATCTCTTATGACATAGGAAAATCAGAATAAATATATCACATTGTTCTTCAGGTTATGTCAACATTTCATGAGTTCCAACAGTTTAATACATTGATAAGAAACCGTGTTTAAATGTCCTTTTTCACTCTTGGCGCCATTTTCTCTTTGTTACAAAGAGTAACAATTCCTGACTCTCCTCTTGGGATACACATGCAGATCGCGAGGTGGTCTTCTGACTTGCAAAGGGTCTGGTTTCTGTCTCTTGACCTGCTCAGGGCCATTCAGATTCGTGAAGCGAGAAGGGGAGAGCAGTTTATTGGTCTTGTAATGGGTTGAAAGGGGACGCTGTCAATTACAGAACTGTGGTCCTCTGTAGCTCAATTGGTAGAGCATGGCGCTTGTAACGCCAGGGTAGTGGGTTTGATCCCCGGGACCATCCATACGTAAAAATGTATGCACACATGACTGTAAGTCGCTTTGGATAAAAGCGTCTACTAAATGGCATATTATTATTATTATTATTATTATTAAATCTTGGCCTGGAATGTGGTACTCTGTCCACTCGTGGGCTTACATTACAACGCTGGCAATTTGTCTCTGCGTGAGGTGTAGGGCTTGCTCTCTGAGAATATTCTGGGAAGTCCGCCTTCCTGTTGCGCTCTCGTCACTCTTTTCTACTCAAACCGTGCCATCCCTCCCAGACTCCTGTCTCACTGTGGCAGTTGGGATCACCATCTCAGTTGGCTCTGTTCTGGTTTTTCTGCAGCGAGGCTCAAGTCATCGGAGGTGGAGGCTCGAAGTCAACATCAGAATCAGATGAAGACTCTTCATCAGCAATGTCGATTTCAAGCTCAACATCCGATCCGCCATCCGGCTCCAATTCATCTAAATTCTGCAGCATTTGCAATGCTGTCAGTTTGTCCATTTGTTTTTGTTTGTTCTAAATTCAATCACCCTCTTCATCATTCAGTTCATTGAAGTCACATGCACTAGTATCAGTTTCTATCTGGTTTCTATTGCCCATTGATGACAGAATAAAATTTTTATTTTATTATGTTACTAGTTTTTGCTTAATAGCCAGAGCAGTGCTGCTGCGCTAGTGGTCATCTGCTGAATGCATGGACAACACAGATATTCTTGGAAAAAGTGAAATTTGGAAATAGAGCTGCACCTCTTGAATTATGACAGAGTTATTTGACAAAGGTAAGTGTAATAGAAACTGCATAATATGCTCATCAGATTGTCAATGTAATCTTGTCTATAGGCTAACTCTTATGTGTGAAATTAGTTTTGGTATAGTTTAGGGGTAGTTTTGATGGGCTGGCTGTGCAGGCTGACTGGCATTGTTTGTTTCCCGCTCATCAAGTTGGATAGAGTCAAGGATATGTTTTGCATTATTCTAAAGGCCTTCTGCAACACATAGCATGTTTTCGTTTCACTTACAATAAATTCAATTAGTAGTAACAGCTTACTTTTACAAAGTAAAACGTAAAAGAGAATGGTATCAACCCCCAATGCGAGTGGTCAAATTATTTGCTGCTGATAAATAGGCATAACTCAAACTCATCATTACACTATTTTATTTCTAAATTAAATCAACCTCTTCACCCTCCTTATAATTCAGTTAGGCCTAATTTAAATTCAGTTTTGAAGTAAGGTGCACAATTATCACCCATTCATCCATTTGTCATTCATTCAGTGAAGAGAGAGATGCATTACCGCCTGGCTGGGTACCAACGTCCTACAGCACAATGTCTTGGCGTGTTAAGTTGGCAATAGGTGTGAAAAAAAACAGGTAAAAAGGCTCAATACTTTTCTGTTTGTGAATATTCTGACAAATGAGCAGTGTAAAATACAAATATTTAGGACAAGTCAGGGAAGGAGCAGGACATAGCTTTTTTGGGGGACAGATTTTTTTAATTTACAAAATCAAACGTCAGTGGCCGTTGGCCTATGGCGGTTCTAGTGTTAATTAATTAATGGAATTCTGATTTTCCTGCCAGGGCTGCCGGACAGTGGAATTATGAGATTAACATGTCATGGTATTTTGCGGAAGGATCCGTATGACAATGAATCCTTTTCTTTTTTTTGAAGTAGGGTGATTGGAGACAAACATGGTGACTGGGGAAGTACATTTTTCATAAGTAACATAGGCTTTAGTAATTTGGGAAGAAAGTGTCTATAAAATTCCATTGGGAATCCATCAATACCTGGATATTTCCCATTTTGTAGATTATTGATGGCCTCCAACAGTTCACCTGGGGTAATGTAGATCAACATTGAGCTGTGTCACTTGATCTCTATTTGTGCACAGTTATCCTGTCACTTCTTGTATGGTCAGCGCCATTAAATCGAACAAGCATTTTTTAAGAATCTCGAACCATTGGTTACAAAAAGAAGGGTTGTCAAACCAAGAGCAGTTGCTTTATGTATCTGTAATTATTTTATTCCTTAGATAATCACTTAAGGTGACTGCATGATAATATTGTTTTGTCTCACGGATCCGTTGATTCTTGAGAGATGTGATAACTGAGTCTGCATTGCAGTCTGTCGTTGGGCCAGTTTCATCAAAAAGCGAGTCCTTCTTCATTATGATCTGGGAATAATCATCCTCTGAGAACTCAAATGACTTGCTTTGGCACGCCATTTGAGAGTCTGCTATTTCAGCCATAATGTCAAAAGACAGGTAGACTTGTGAAAAGGGAGTCTCAAAAAAGGAGTGCTGTATGGTAGAGAGTTCATGTACAAAGACTGAAGAACATACTCACATCCAGGTACTTTCAGGTTACTGTTCATTTTTTACAAGCTGGACATCCTATTAGTTCTCTGAGATACATTGGAGTAGAAATGGTCAAGATGTCACGCAGGGCAGGGGACATTGAGAGGAAACTTCTTCAAAGGGAATCTTTCTGGATCCACAGGCTCAACACTGTCTCCTCATGGCCTTAAAGAGGAGTTCGACTTAAAACCGTTTTTATAGTTCCAAAATGTCAGAATAATTGTTTTTTTATCATAATTGAATATTGTCTGTATATATATATATATATATAAAACTGTAAATATTGATCACATTCCTTGTGCATGATCATATATTTTTTAAACATTGAATGTTAATATTGTGAACCTGTTATATATTTTTAGCTCCTGTTTCAGGAAGTGATGTCACTGAGTACTGCCCCTATATACTGTATAGGACCTTCCACCCCCACCTGGGATATGGATGCCTGATGAAGACCTAAGGGTTGAAACGTTGTTATAAATAAAATTACCTGGGAGCATGAGCAGCCGTGTGAGGCGTTTTACTTTCTGTATTCCATGAGTTTGCCTACAACTCCAGCACCTGTGGAAAGTACCTGGATGTTGATAGGAGTGATGCCATATCCAAGCTGGCTTCCCTTGGCTTCTTTTGGTGCGCCAGGACCATTCACAGTTGCGCTTGCTCAGTTTAGCTCAACGCTGATTGGCTAATGGTTAGGAAGGCCAGACACTCGCTGGATTTCCTTGCCTTCGATGCTACAATGCTACGGGCGGCAACAACCGCATCAGATAGGTGGCCTACGCGTAGAGAGACAGAGGGGCGCTGTTTTGCTTGCTCGGATGCTTTCTCCTGTTAGATACAGTCAGCCTCTTGTGAATTGAAGGAAAATGATTACACACAGAGGGACAAAATAAATAATCCCATTTTTTTACATTTTTCTTGGTGAATTTAAAAAAAAGCCTGGCTTCCCTTGGCATGCATGAATGCACTCCAATGTTGAAAACGCAATGTTAAAAGCACTGTGTGTGTTTATCTCTAACCTTGCCAACTGGCAAAGAGCTATGACTGGATCAGTGGTTCACCAATCAGGGCCTTGCTTGGCAACAGTAACAATACGTAATGAAATGCTTTTTGGACACATTAATGTTCTTGAAACATGTCTAAAACATTAATATATATTATATTCTGAGAACATGGCAACCATGTTCTCTGTATGTTTGGTGGGATGTTGATGGAATATTATCCTAACCCACAGAAAACTGGACGCATGAATGTTCTTGCAACGTTCTCATTTAATGTGTCTAGAACATTATTATCTCACGTTCTGGGTAAGTTCTATTTGACATTAAACAAATGGTCTCTTGGAAACATTCCTTGCACATCACGGGATGAGACTCTTAAGGGAACGTTCTCTAAAGTTGTGGGAACCTTTGTTGTTAGCTGTGTATCCACCCATTCACACCCCTCTTAATTCATAATTTTACTCTACCTAAATGGCATATACTGTATATGCTATATACTGTTACCTTTATTGAATTTTCATTTTACTGTCTACTAGGGTGTCAACCCAGACCTCATCCCAGCCTGCAATAATATTACTGATATAAGAGTAATTTAAACCGTGCTGGAGTCTGGCTCAGTGGTAATGCGCCCGACCCTGGACCACATTATGCCCCTACAGCGATGGAGGTTTGAGACTGCTCGGCTGTGCCCTTACTTACTGTACTTCCTCCCCCCGATCTTGATTCTAACACTGTTCTGTCAGAAAAACCAATACAATATGTGAAGGATCTTTGATAATCTAATCTCCTTTTGAAAAAAATATAAATTCATTTTCTAAGAGATTCCTCGAATTAATTTACGGTGGATGAGATGTAAATGTGCAGGAGGCAGCTCTGCAGTGGTCACTAGCCAGCACAGCCAAAAGTCATAAAATCAGATTTTAAACCTAACCCTGATCTTAACCACACTGCTAACCCTAATGCCTTAACCTAACCTTAAATGAAGACCATAAAGCACATTTTAGTTTTCAATAACTTTTACAATATAGCCAATTTAGACTTTACAGCTGGCCTTCTAAGGAGAAATCGCTCAGTTCTGCATCCTAAACCTTTTTCACACTGCAGGCCTTAATGCTCAAATCTGTTTTGTTTTTCAAATCCGTTTTGGAATATTGACTGTCCAAACAGCAAGTTACAAGTGACCAAATCGGAGGTGTGTGTGTTCAGACAGCAGTCATTTGCTGACATAGCAATACTGGTTGTCATAGTAACGATGGGTGTGTGGGCAGTGGTGTCTAAGGTGACCACAATGTCTGCCATGGATGTTTCCAAGTTGCTTTGAATGCTCCAATTCATATTGTAAAAACACCTTTAAAGCCTCAAAGGATAAGATTATCCAACTTTCAAAACAAGCCATTTTTGGCTAGCCACAGCAGTCAACGAGCTAGCTAAGTAGCAGTTTTTAGCTTTCTAGCACATTCACTAATTTGTTTTTAAAAAATTAACAAGCTAGTTAGCTACCACATGTTCTTGTCAAACTGTCAACAGAGTAGCTAGCAAGCAACAAGATATGCCAAATGACAGTAATAAGTCTAAAAAAATAAATCAGATTTGACTACTCAGACACAGGTCGTATGGCCAGGATTCAGATTTGTATCTGACTTTAAACCACTGACGAAGGTGGTTTGAACTGTGGCTTGAAATATCAGATTCCATGTGCTTTATGGCAGTTCAGACTGCAGGAAAAATAACAAATTAAGAGTCGAAAATGCTAAGAAATCACTTCAAAATACCAACAATACAAAATATGACTACCGGTATTATGTACCCAAATAAGCAAAATACTATTTCCTGTTCCATGCAACTGCCTTACATTGTTTTATTTATCACATTGGCACTTACAGTGCATTCGGAAAGTATTCAGACCCCTTGACTTTTTCCACGTTTTCTTAAATTACAGCCTTATTCTAAAATGAATTAAATTGTTTTTTTCCCTCATCAATCTACACACAATATCCCATACGGACAAAGCAAAAACAGTTTTTTAGACATTTTTGCAAATGTATTAAAAACAGAAAACTTAAATATCACATTTACATAAATATTCAGACCCTTTACTCATTACTTTGTTGAAGCACCTTTGGCAGCGATTACAGCCTCGATTCTTCTTGGGTATGACGCTACAAGCTTGGCACACCTGTATTTGGGGAGTTTCTCCTATTCTTCTCTTGAACTCCTCTCAAGGATGGGGAGCGTCGCTGCACAGCTATTTTTAGGTCTCTCCAAAGATATTCGATCGGGTTCAAGTCCGGGCTCTGGCTGGGCCACTCAAGGACATTCAGAGACTTGTCCAGAAGCCACTCCTGCGTTGTCTTGGCTGTGTGCTTACAGTCATTGTCCTGTTGGAAGGTGAACCTTCGCCCCAGTCTGAGGTTCTGAGAGCTCTGGAGCAGGTTTTCATCAAGGATCTCTCTGTACTTTGCTCCGTTCATATTTGCCTCGATCCTGACTAGTGTTCCAGTCCCTGCCGCTGAAAAACATCCCCACAGCCTGATGCTGCCACCACCATGCTTCACCGTAGGGATAGTGCCAGGTTTCCTCCAGACGTGATGCCTGGCATTCAGGCCAAAGAGTTCAATCTTGGTTTCATCAGACCAGAGAATCTTGTTTCTCATGGTCTGAGAGTCCTTTAGGTGCCTTTTGGCAAACTCCAAGCGGGCTGTCATGTGCCTTTTACTGAGGAGTGGCTTCCGTCTGGCCACTCTACCATAAAGGCCTGATTGGTGGAGTGCTGCAGAGATGGTTGTCCTTCTGGAAGGTTCTCCCATCTCCACAGAGGAACTCTGGAGCTCTGTCAGAGTGATCATCGGGTTCTTGGTCACCTCCCTGACCAAGGCCCTTTCCCCCGATTGCTCAGTTTGGCTGGGCAGCCAGCTCTAGGAAGAATCTTGGTGGTTTCAAACTTCTTCCATTTAAGAGTGATGGAGGCCACTGTGTTCTTGGGGACCTTCAATGCTGCAGACATTTGTTGGTACCCTTCACCAAATCTGTGCCTCGAAATAATCCTGTCTCGGAGCTCTACGTACAATTTCTTCGATCTCATGGCTTGGTTTTTGCTCTGACTTTATACAGACAGGTGTGTGCCTTTCCAAATCATGTCCAATCAATTGAATTTACCACAGGTGGACTCCAATCAAGTTGTAGAAACTTCTCAAGGATGATCAATGGAAACAGGATGCTCCTGAGCTCAATTTCGAGTCTCATAGCAAAGGGTCTGAATACTTATGGAAATAAGTCATTTCTGTAAATTTTTTATAAATTTGCAAAAATGTCTAAACCTGTTTTTGCTTTGTCATTATGGGGTATTGTGTGTAGATTGATGAGGAAAAAACATTTATTTAATCCATTTCAGAATAAGGCTTTAACGTAACAAAATGTGGAAAAAGTCAAGGGGTCTGAATACTTTCCGAATACACTGTATGTTGAAAAAAGTTAGCTCCGCCCAACCTTTCATAAGCCAATCAAATTAATGATCTGCCCTGGGAACACTTTTGAGTAAGTAAAACTGCAATGAGCCCACAATGTACTGTACAATGTAAAAATGTAACTTCACATTCAAAGAGTGTTTGACATTTGCTTTTATTGTGTTAAAAAGCTTTGGTATTTCAGCTGCTTGTCCTTTTACACGTATCTTTAAATTAGAGACAAACATGTACAGCTAGCTTCATCATCAAAACCAGGCAGAGGTGTAAACGGGTCTACCGTGAGAGAAGTTGTACGACAACTACAATAGATTGTTTTCCACGTACGCAATAACAAAGTCAGCGATAACAAAGTCAGCGATAACAAAGTAATGTCAAAAACTTTTTTTTTTTAATCATAAAATAAAATGTTGTCCATTTCACTTCCTAAATGAGCAAATAATGTATCTTGGTTACAAGTTAGCCTACTCATGAGCCAACCTTGGCAAACCTACAGTTTTTTAAAGTCTTTCCTATGTAGCATTGTCTATTCCTATGTATCTTGCATCTGTGTACTGCTCCACTATTGTCAAAATGTTTTTACATTCAACACACTGCAAGTCTCTCGAGACACTGTATTCATGTTGGTGAAATATAACAGTCGACCAATCACTTCACTTAACAAAATGATCTACAACAAACGGAACTACAACACAGTCGGTCGATATTATTATGATATACATCATGACAGTTCACCCCTGGATGAAAATTCCCTTTATAAGCAGATATAGTCAGATTGTCTGTGGTCTGAGACCTGGGTCGTGTTCATTATACACAAAACTGAAGAAAACAGTCCGAAACGGTAGGGAGGGGAGGGGTGGGTTCTGAGCCTGTCCAATAAGAAATGCTTGTTATCGCTTTCTGGCTAAAGGCTACAAAGGCAGTTAGGCTAGTGTGATCTGAAGAGCCAGTCCTATAGAGTGCTGCCAAACAATGAATGCAGTGACCACCCCTAACCCATCAACAGCTACACAGAGGGGCTTCAATATTTAACATGCAATGCAGGGCCATGTTCAGTAGGAAAACATTTAGGAATGTCATGAATAGATTTGACGTGATTCCTCTTTTTACGTGTTAGAGAGGCATGTTTGTTCTACGTTCCACAACATTGTGCCATGCTGAACTTGGCCCAGGCGAGATTACTCCAAAACGATACCATATCGTCCTTCTACTAAAACACAAATATCCATGCTTACTACAAATTACTATCGGCTGTGTGGCGTAGTATTCTGTATTCTAAATCGCTTTCTTACCCCTCGACAATCATTATGGTAATTACTCCATCGAGCCCTTGGATAGGCTAAGTGGAAATTTCACCATAGATTTAAATATTTTCAGATCTACAGAAGATCTAGAAGGTAGAGGCTAGAGTTCCATTTGGAATTCAGCAGTAGTAGTGCATCCCAAAACCTTACTGTACACGGCAAACCTGTAATGCTGCGGCAAACTGAACCCTAAAACTAGGCCAAGTTATAAACCTGAGTATGAAAATGACAACACAACAAAATACACAACTTTATCACTAGTCATAAAAACGTAGCAGCTAAAAGAAGGAAAAACTGTCAGTACACACGAGAAATAACACAAGATAGATCTAGGATCAGTTTACCCTACTTACATATTACCTTCATCATTAACAAAATGCAAAACTGAAATTAGATCAGTGTCTAGGGGCAACATGAAAGTACTCCCACTCACTGTCCTCCCTCATGGCCTCTACATTAGTGGGTCACTAAGGCACTGGTGCATACAGTCTGGCAGAGAAACTGTCATTTTTTAACTGTGCGCTACATACAGTTAAAACAACCCCATCACAAGAATAAAACAAAAAAGAAACAAAATGAAATGTGACATAAATATATTTTTCCATACTTAATTATACATTTTCATAACATTAATTCACTTAGAATAAAAACTCAACAATTTCAATGTAAAAGCTTCGGGAAGAGCATGCCTTTCTGTTAAAAAATATTAAAAATTGTTTGTTTTATCTTCTTCAAACTAGGAGAGAAAAATCACTTGATGGCTTTCTTGTTGAAGTCAAACAGACCCTTAAGGTCCAGCATGGCCTGTTTAATGTTACCCATGAAGCGGTGGGAGTCCTAGAGCGAGAGAGAGAGAGCGAGAGAGAGCGAGAGAGAGAATGATATTTAGAGGGATAGAAAGAGGTAGGAGAGAGAGGTATGAGAAACCGGTAGAAGAGAGGTGTGAGAGAGAGAGCACTGTAAAATGAACACTGTAAAACCAAAATTGCAGACATAGCAAAATAGCATAACTGAGTGGAATTGTATCACATGTAAACATACGGTCTCTGGGCTAGAGTGTTTGCTGGAGATGTGGAAGTTGATGAGGTCCTCTCCAAGAATGATGTAAGACACTCCGTAACCGTCGTCAGCCACCTAGAGGAGACAACCATAGATAAGCTGGGTCTCTTTAATTAGGCACCAAACTACCTGGACATGGATGACATTTAGAAGGATTCAGCAGTGAGAGAAGAGAAGAGAATACTCACCGGGCCGAAGCCTCCACCGGAGGTGACAAAATCAGGGTGTTTGGCCAGGTCAAAAAGTTCCACCTGCTGCAGTGGAGTCTGACTGGTGGACAGCCTCCAGGGCTCTGACAGAACCTGCAGGACACAGAAACACAGACAGTTTAAAGGGACAGTTCAACCAAATTACACATTTGTATCATTATCTTGTAAGCAGTCTAACGGGCAGTTTTCCTGAACTGAAAAGCAAGATGGAGAATCTTCATCAAAAATTATTTTTAGTCCAGGACTCAAATATGTGTCCGGGAAACCAGCACTATGGGTTTAATAAAGTCAAGTCAAGACTCGACTTCTACTTTATTTTTTATTTTTTTACTTTTCAGTGTCCGTAGCAACCATCACTCACCTCATGGAGGAAGGGAGAGTCCACTCCCAGGTACTTGGAGATTACGTAAAGGCAGAAGAGGTGACGGTCGATGCCCTTCCCTGTCATGGCCTCACGATACATGTTCTGATGCTTCTCTGATGCCTCCTTCAGTAGTCTCATACGCTCCTCTTTCTGAGGACAGAGAGAGAGAGATGAGGTGAGGTAGAACCATAAAGATAAAGGGAAAGAAGGAGGTACAAAGGCATCTTGACAATATAGCCAAAATGTTGGGCATTGGCTTCTGTTTCTCTTTGTTTAACCTTGTTATTTTTTATTAAATTAACCCATAAGAGTCTAAGCTCTGTATAAGCCGGGGGAGGGGGGGTTCTACTAAACTACTGTATATGGAATTGTTTTAAGAAGGTCATACCAAGGATCCTTTAGCTATTTGATTTTGAATTTTAAGACCCCTTGAAGTATAAAAAAAACACACATTTGTTAAAATCCCTGTTAGTGAGCCTTTCTCCTTTGCCAAGATAATCCATCCACCTGACAGGTGTGGCATATCAAGAAGCTGTTTAAACAGCATGATCATTACACAGGTGCACCTTGTGAAGTTTTGTCACACAACACAATGCCACAGATGTCTCAAGTGTTGAAGGAGTGTGCAATTGGCATGCAGGAATGTCCACCAGAGCTGTTGCCAGATAATTTAATGTTCATTTTTTCTACCATAAGCCACCTCCGTCGTTTTAGAGAATTTGGCAGTACGTCCAACCGGCCTCACAACCGCAGACCTGGTGTAACCACGCCAGCTCAGGACCTCCACATCCGGCTTCTTCACCTGATCGTCTGAGGAGGGGAGGGGGGTGCTGAGGAGTATTTCTGTCTGTAATAAAGCCCTTCTGTGGGGAAAAACTCACTCTCATTGGCTGGGCCTGGCTCCCAAGTGGATGGGCCTATACCCTACCTGCGTCCCTGCCTAGTCATGTGAAATCCATAGATTACGGCCTAATTAATTACTTTCAATTGACTGATTTCCTTTTATGAACTGTAACTCCAGTACAATCTTAGAAATTGTTGCATGTTGCACTTATATTTTTGTTCACTATATTTAACCCCTTATTTCTGACACTAAAACAGTCTCCTTTAATACTTCCATTAATTATTTCAACTGGTACCGGGGGACCTTCAGACGAGTCTTGTGAGCCCTGTGCGTGTCTTAAAGCAAAATAACTGGCATGTACGTGAGAGTCTCATCTTTGCACAGAGGGGTCATATTAGTGTGTAGCCCAAACTGTTCGGACGCTACAGACAGAAGTTGGCAGATCGGCTGTACCAACTTCCGATGAGTCCCAATATGCTTGTGGGGATCGTAGTGCAAAACGGAGATCACCATCGTGTTAGTGAGAGTCTCATCTTACATAATAGTTTGTAGGCCGACGATTTTGTGAGAAGACAGATTTTCGGGATGTCTCATGGTCTGACAAACACCGCTCTAGCTCTGTCACCTTTCACCGCAGATGCGGAAGTGCAACATAGGCGGATGCGTTGCATCGAGACGCATTCCAATGCAAAAAAAGACATATCTCTAGCTTAAACCGATGGATTTTGATGGGGATTTTTATTATTATGTTAATTAGATTTCCGCAGGAGCACAGACATCAACCTTAGGCGGTTAAAGAATATCGTACAATTCTTCCTGGAGTGTGGTAGTCATTTCCTTTTAGTGGACAGCACCCCACAATAACATTGTTTAAGTATTTTGGATGTATGATTGACAACACACAAACCACACTGATTTAAAAAGGAGAATGGAGGATAGAAGCAGGAGTGAGGTGAGGGGTCATTGTGAACTCTGACCCTTACCGTCTCGTCTCTGATCATGGAGCGGACGAAGGCGCAGGTCTCCATGGTGCAGGAGCGCACCGTCTCCGTACGGCCCTCTCTGAACAAACGTGTCATCGATGCCTCGTACGTTAGACAGAACTTTCCCTTATCCTGCAGAGAACATACAAGTACGTAATAATAAACATGCCGTCAGCTGTTACACATCATGGCTTAATTATTGCCTTGTACTTCTAGGGGCAGTTTCCCTGACAGTTTAAAGTGCCATCCACACCTAGGGCGATAACTATAACGAAAACTATAACGTTAACAGAAATCGTTCGAATTCAAGTGAACATCAGCCTTCACACTACAACAGTGGAGAACAACAACGATAGCTATAGTTGGGATCACTTTCAGAGCAAATGTTTCCATGTCCCCTCAACGATACAACCATAACAACCAATCAAAAACACGTTCTAGCCTCTGGTCTAAGCTGTAAAGTACAATGAATGTCTTTTTAATAACTGCTCAACAGTTCTGCATAGAACATGGACATTCTACTGCAAGATGAATGAAAATAAAATTATGCTGACGCCATCTATGCTGCTAATTTTCTCATTGATGAAACATCTGATCTCAATACATTTTTCTGTTCACAAAACTACAACATGTTATGAACACAGTGCACTACGCTTTGTAGACTTGACGTTTGCCGAAGTTTAAAAAAAAACTGCGTTGTTTAGAAGGAGTGCAAGGCCGAATTTAGTTTGTGCACACGCACACTTCACAGATGAGGCGTTCCCTAATGGAAATATACAAACACATGCTACAACGCACCAATAAGATCTCGCTAGCTCGTGCTTGACTTTGCCCACCTCCTTGCTTGTTCTTCCCCGATACAGATTAACTATCTTGGGTTAGTTATAAATATCTTTGTTAACATCTGTAGCCCACCTGATGCTGCATAATAGCTAAATACAAAGGCTGAAGCATGGTGTTGACAATATGCATACTCCATTGGGCTAATCATTAGCTTGATCCCAAACTCTAAAAATGATCTTGTTAAAAGATAGCAACATATTGATGACTTTAATATCCCCCCAAAAACACAGTGACTATAATGTAGGCCTACTCCCTGTTACAATTGACCCGTGTTACATTTAGACCCTATGCACTCATGGTGAATAGTGGAGCGCTTACGTTTACTAAAACAGTGCAGATCGTTCATTTTTAAGAGTTGAGAAATAAATGTAGTAGCAATAGAAAGCTGTTGACAGAGGAAAAGTAAATGTGGACAGTTCTAGCATCTTCAAAGTGCACATTGACCAATATTTTTTTTTTTATATGTTCAATATATTTTTGGCGGCAACAATTTAGCAGCGGCGTAGCGGCGCTGCTAAATTAATACAGGGGAAACATTGGAGTTTACACATCGCATCCGGAGGACATTTTTTTTTCTTTTTAACTTGTTCACTCTGACAAGTTCAATCTATATTCTGCTTGTCCGGCTATTTGCGTGAAGGTCGAGCCCTGAATAATCGTTAAATATATTTTGAAATCCCTTCACCCTGAAGTGTGCGAGCTGCAGGGCAATCTGGATGAAAGCATCGGGGCTGGTGCGGCACTTCTTGATCAGGCCCTTGCCAAAGTCCTTGAAGGGGAAGATGTGCGAGTCCACGTCATCCGCCAGGGCCTGGGCCAACTTCAGAGAGCTCTGGATTGTACTCTGGCACTGAGGATCACAAGATAACGTAGAACACATGTCAATCAACTGGTGGCCCACGGGCCAAATCCGGCCCCACAAGCCAATTAGATGTGGCCTAAGGCTTAATGTAGTTGCAAGCCCCTGACTTAGCCAATAGTATAATAATAATATGCCATTTAGCAGACGCTTTTATCCAAAGCGACTTACAGTCATGTGTGCATACATTTTTACGTATGGGTGGTCCCGGGGATCGAACCCACTTCCCTGGCGTTACAAGCGCCATGCTCTACCAATTGAGCTACAGAGGACCACTAGTAGTGTTAGCAGTAGCTCTGGCGAAAGTCAAATAAAATAAAATATCATTTTAGATCACTGGACACCAACTGGAATCCAGGGTCATATTCACAGAACGCAAACAAAGACGTCTTATTCACTAGACACCACGGAAGAAAACGTACCAAAACAGGGAGGGACTACCTGATCTTGTCCAATAAGAAACGCTTGTTTTCATTGGTGCAAACGTTAGCAAATTGTTATGCAATGGAAAATGTTTTGGTCTTCACTAATGAATACGATCCAGCATTCAAAGGGCCATCAGTACCTGGCCATGAAACAAAGGTTGGACATTTGGCGGTTTTGGAATACAAATATAAATGTAACCAATTCTCCTTTCACCTCTGCAGGGATGTCCCACTGCAGCCTCTGGGGTCCGGGCAGGTTGGGGTGGGGCTCCCCGTTGCAGTGGCCCTCCTCAGTGTAGCCCAGCTCCAGAGGGTCCATGTACAAGACTTGCTGAGAGATGGAGGGGAGAGAAAATCAGTAACTGACAATACAATGACAGAGCTCAACTCTTTAGATTGAAAATCTTTCACAATATGTTAAAAGGACAGACCTGCCGAAATTCGCTCAATTCACAAATAAGCCGATTGGCTGTTGTATGGGACATACCTCCCAGAGATGGCCTATGATTGGTGCGTCGGCCCAGGCGTGCTCGGCATTCAGGCCCATGGTTCCGTTCTTGAAGACGATGAGGTTGAAGGACTTGTCAAACCACCTGGAGAAACACAGCACCATGTAAAATGTATCTTAAAGGGGCAATCTGCAGTTACTAAACAGCTGAGGGATGGGACTGGAGAAATGAAACCACTCTCAAACTCATGGACAGAGCTATGGATACAGGGACTGACCATCCATGATATCAATATTATATTTTTAACCATGTTTTGAGGCTATAAATTGTTTGTTTACAAACTAAGAAGTAAAACAAGCTTATATGTTGGGTTCTGATGGGGTATGACAGTTGAACTAAACTCATGAGGCATCTATAAGTTATATTGTTCAATAATCAATGGAGGAGGCTATATAACATTAATTTAAAAGTCTAAAAATGGATGTAACAACTGCAGCGAGATTATGGTAACTGGCCTACAGAAACAGTAGCTTAGTCCCAGATCTGTTTGTGCTGTCTTGCCAAGTTTGTCGTGACAATGACCATAGGAGTTGGCAAGAACGCACAAACAGATTTTGGACCAAGGTATACTGTAGAAACAGCACAATGTGACATAACCCACTGGGCATACACTGGTTGAATCAACGTTATTTCCACCAAATGACGTTGAACCAATGTGGAATAGATGTTGAATTGACGTCTGTGCCTAGTGGGAATTGTTCTAATTCCTCAGTGGATTGATAGCCTGAGCTGCCCTCCTTGGCTGTCATTGGTTGGAACTTGCTCAATCACAACCTTTGACTGGTTTCAGCCACTCACCTGTCGTAGCATTTGCCGTGGAGGAGGGACTTGGCGTAGCTGTCTAATGATTTCACCGGGTTGTCAGCCTCGTATTTCTGTTCTGAGTCGTCGAGGGTTACGAAGAAGGCAGCCTTCTCAATGGCATCCAGAGACTGCTTGTTCTTGCCGCTTCTGAAGTAGGTCTCACGTGCATTGGCCCATGGTGTCCTGGTGAGCAGGGTTAGAGGTCAAATAGGAGTAGTGGAGCGGACATTAGAGGTTGACACGGAAGTGAAGATTCCTGTCCTGTCTTGTCCTGTCAATTTTTTTCACACAACAGTTCTATAACCCCGGAACGTTCCTGTCCCGTCCTGATAAAAATCCTGCCCATCCCAAGCTCATTTTTACGCGTAGACAGAATAAATAACTTCCTCCATTAGCAGCTCGATGCAGAAAAAGCTTTTGATAGACTAGAATTGTCATACTGTATCTCTGGTCTGTCTTGGAACATATGGGAATTGGCTTAAATTTCATTAAAATGATTAAAATGCTACACTGCTCAAAAAAATAAAGGGAACACTCCAAGTCAATCACACTTCTGTGAAATCAAACTGTCCACTTAGGAAGCAACACTGATTGACAATACATTTCACATGCTGTTGTGCAAATGGAATAGACAACAGGTGGAAATTATAGACAATTAGCAAGACACCCCCCAATAAAGGACTGGTTTTGCAGGTGGTGACCACAGACCACTTCTCAGTTCCTATGCTTCCTGGCTGATGATTTGGTCACTTTTGAATGCTGGCGGTGCTTTCACTCTACTGGTAGCATGAGACGGAGTCTACAACCCACACAAGTGGCTCAGGTAGTGCAGCTCATCCAGGATGGCACATCAATGCGAGCTGTGGCAAGAAGGTTTGCTGTGTCTGTCAGCGTAGTGTCTAGAGCATGGAGGCGCTACCAGGAGACAGGCCAGTACATCAGGAGCATGGAGGCGCTACCAGGAGACAGGCCAGTACATCAGGAGACGTGGAGGAGGCCGTAGGAGGGCAACAACCCAGCAGCAGGACTGCTACCTCCGCCTTTGTGCAAGGAGGAGCAGGAGGAGCACTGCCAGAGCCCTGCAAAATGACCTCCAGCAGGCCACAAATGTGCATGTGTCTGCTCAAACGGTCAGAAACAGACTCCATGAGGGTGGTATGAGGGCCCGACGTCCACAGGTGGGGGTTGTGCTTACAGCCCAACACTGTGCAGGACGTTTGGCATTTGCCAGAGAACACCAAGATTGGCAAATTCGCCACTGGCGCCCTGTGCTCTTCACAGATGAAAGCAGGTTCACACTGAGCACATGTGACAGACGTGACAGAGTCTGGAGACGCCGTGGAGAACGTTCTGCTGTCTGCAACATCCTCCAGCATGACCGGTTTGGCGGTGGGTCAGTCATGGTGTGGGGTGGCATTTCTTTGGGGGGCCGCACAGCCCTCCATGTGCTCGCCAGAGGTAGCCTGACTGCCATTAGGTACCGAGATGAGATCCTCAGACCCCTTGTGAGACCATATGCTGGTGCGGTTGGCCCTGGGTTCCTCCTAATGCAAGACAATGCTAGACCTCATGTGGCTGGAGTGTGTCAGCAGTTCCTGCAAGAGGAAGGCATTGATGCTATGGACTGGCCCGCCCGTTCCCCAGACCTGAATCCAATTGAGCACATCTGGGACATCATGTCTCGCTCCATCCACCAACGCCACGTTGCACCACAGACTGTCCAGGAGTTGGCGGATGCTTTAGTCCAGGTCTGGGAGGAGATCCCTCAGGAGACCATCCGCCACCTCATCAGGAGCATGCCCAGGCGTTGTAGAGAGGTCATACAGGCACGTGGAGGCCACACACACTACTGAGCCTCATTTTGACTTGTTTTAAGGACATAACATCAAAATTGGATCAGCCTGTAGTGTGGAGTTCCACTTTAATTTTGAGGGTGACTCCAAATCCAGACCTCCATGGGTTGAAAATTTTGATTTCCATTGATAATTTTTGTGTGATTTTGTTGTCAGCACATTCAACTATGTAAAGAAAAAAGTATTTAATAAGATTATTTCATTCATTCAGATCTAGGATGTGTTATTTTAGTGTTCCCTTTATTTTTTTGAGCAGTGTATTTGCCAATCCCTCAGCCATAGTTATAACAGGCAATATCCGCAATATTTGCTATATTTATTACGCATGGAACTCCTGGCCCAGGCAATTCGTCAATCGAAATAAATAACAAAAATTGCTGCAGAATCTCATTATATGCAGACAATATTTTACTATACAGTGCATTCGGAAAGTATTCAGACCCCTTTGTTTTTTCCACATTTTGTTACGTTACAGCCTTATTCTAAAATTGGTTAAATTGTTCATTTATCTACACACAATAACCGATAATGACAAAGCGATTACAGTCTTGTGTCTTCTTGGGTATGAACCTACAAGCTTGGCACACCTGTATTTGGGGAGTTTCTCCCATTCTTCTCTGCAGATCCTCTTAAGCTCTGTCAGGTTGGATGGGAAGCGTCGCTGCACAGCTATTTTCAGGTCTCTCCAGAGATGTTAAATCGGGTTCAAGTCCGAGCTCTGGCTGGGCCACTCAAGGACATTCACAGACTTGTCCTGAAGCCACTCCTGCATTGTCTTGGCTGTGTGCTTAGGGTCATTGTCCTGTTGGAAGGTGAACCTTCACCCCAGTCTGAGGTCCTGAGCAGGTTTTCATCAAGGATCTTTCTGTACTTTGCGCCGTTAATATTTCCCTCGATCCTGACTAGTGTCCCAGTCCCTGCCTCTGAAGAACATCCACACAGCATGATGCTGCCACCCCCATGCTTCACTGTAAGGATGGTGCCTGGTTTCCTCCAGACGTGACGCTTGGCATTCAGGCCAAAGAGTTCAATCTTGGTTTCATCAGACCAGAGAATCTTGTTTCTCATGGTCTGAGAGTCTTTAGGTGCCTTTTGGCAAACTCCAAGCGGGCTGTCATGTGCCTTTTACTGAGAAGTGGCTTCCATCTGGCCACTCTACCATAAAGGCCTGATTGGTGGAGTACTGCAGAGATGGTTGTCCTTCTGGAAGGTTCTCCCATCTCTACAGAGGAACTCTGGAGCTCTGTCAGAGTGACCATTGGGTTCTTGGTCACCTCCCTGACCAAGGCCCTTCTCCCAGGCGGCCAGCTCTAGGAAGAGTCTTGGTGGTTCCAAACTGCTTCCATTTAAGAATTATGGAGGCCACCGTTTTCTTGGGGACCTTCAATGCTGCAGAAATGTTTTGGTACTCTTCCCCAGATCTGTGCCTCGACACAATCCTGTCTCAGGTGTGTGCCTTTCCAAATCATGTTGAATTTACCACAGGTGGACTCCAATCAAGTTGTAGAAACATCTCAAGGATGATCAATGGAAACAGGATGCACCCGAGCTCAATTTCGAGTCTCTTAGCAAAGGGTGTGAATAGTTATCTAAATATGGTATTTCTGTTTTTAATTTTTAATTTGCAAACACTTCTAAAAACCTGTTTTGACTTTGTCATTATGGGGTATTGTGTGCAGATTGATGAGGATTTTTTGAAAAATCTATTTTAGAATAAGACTGTAACATAACAAAATGTGGAAAAAGTGAAGGGGTCTGAATACTTTCCGAATGCACTGTATACAGTGTAGACAATGTACAGTGCCTTCCGAAACTATTCACACCCCTTGACATTTTCCACTTTGTTGTGTTACCTTTGTTCATCAATGATCTACACAAAATACTATAATGTCAAAGTGGAAGAAAAATTCTAACATTTGTAAATAAAAAAACAAAAAATAATAATAATATATCTGGATTTGATAAGTACTCAACCCCCTGAGTCAATGCATGTTAGAATCACCTTGGCAGCAATTACAGCTGTGAGTCTTTCTGGGTAACTCTCTAAGAGCTTTGCACACCTGGACTGTACAATATTTGCACATTATTCTTTCTAAAATTCTTCAAGCTCAATATGGTTGTTGATCAATGCGAGACAGCCATTTTCAAGTCTTGCCGTAGATTTTCAAGCCGATTTAAGTAAAAACTGTAACTAGGCCGTCTTATGACGGCTTCAATGTCGTCTTGGTAAGCAACTCCAGTGTATATTTAGCGTTGTATATTGTCCTGCTGAAAGGTGCATTTGTCTCCCAGTGTCTGTTGGAAATTAGACTGAACCAGGTTTTCCTCTAGGATTTTGCCTGTGCTTTGCTCTATTCCGTTTCTTTATCACAAAAAAACTCCCTAGTCCTTGCTGATGACAAGCATACCCATAACATGACGCAGCCACCACCATGCTTGAAAAAATGAAAAGTGATGTGTTGTGTTGGATTTGCCCCAAACATAATGCTTTGTATTCAGGACATAAAGTTCATTTCTTTGCCACATTTTTTGCAGTTTTACTTTAGTGTCTTATTGCAAACAGGATGCATGTTTTGGAATATTTTTGTTCTGTACAGGCTTCCTTCTTTTCACTCTGTAAATTCGTACTGTGGAGTAACTACAATTTTGTTGATCCACCCTCAGTTTTCTCCTATCACAGCCATTAAACTCTGTAACTGTTTTAAAGTCACTATTGACCTCATGGTGAAATCCCTGAGCGGTTTCCTTCCTCTCCGGAAACTGAGTTAGGAAGGACGCCTGTATCTTTGTAGTGACTGGGTGTATTAATATTCCATCCAAAATGTAATTATATTTATATTACTATACTTCACCATGCCCAAAGGGATAGTCAATATCAGCATTTTTTTTTACCCACATACCAATAGGTGCCCTTCTTTGCGAGGCATTGGAAAACCTACCTGGTCTTTGTGGTTGAATCTATGTTTGAAATTCACTACTCGACTGAGTGATCTTACAGATAATTGTATGTCTGGGGTACAGAGATGAGGTAGTCATTCAACATCATGTTCACTCTTATTGCACACAGAGTGAGTCCATGCAACTGATTATGTGACATTTTTACTCCTGAAATTTAGGCTTGCCATACCAAAGGGGTTGAATACTTATTGAATGAAGACATTTCAGCTTTTCATTTTTAATTCATTTGTAAAAATTTTGAAAAACATATTTCCACTTTGACATTATGGGGTAGTGCAGGGTTTCCCAAACTTGGTCTTCGGGACCTCAAGGGGTGCACGTTTTGGTTGTTGCCCTAGCACTACACAGCTGATTCAAATTATAAACTAATCATCAAGCTTTGATAATTTGAATCAACTGTGCAAAAACCAAAACATGCACCCTTTGGAGTCCCGAGGACTGAGTTTGGGAAACGCTGGGGTAGTGTGTAGGCCAGTGACAAAAAATATCAATTTAATCAATTTTACAACATTGCTGCCCTGAATTTAGCAGGCGCTATCGACAAAGATCAGTGGGGAAAAGTTGTGATGGACTACTTTCTGCACACGGTCAGTGTGAACCGGAGTGACTTGACAAAACGGGCCAAACAAACTTTAGCTAGCTACAAACAAAATGGAAAAGACACAAGACGTCTTACTTAGTCAAAGTGGTTCCATTCTGGCATGTAGCGTTCATCCATGTATACGGGTAAGAGAGTCTAGCTACATTTTCAGATATGATATGTTTCAAATGTTGTCAGAAAGTTGTTTTCATTGCAAGTTAAAGCGTACTGTTAGCTAGCTAGCAAACATTGAACCTAATTGGTTAGCTTTAGCTACCTGCAGAATCATACTACAGCATTTCATGCATGGTGGCTAGCTATGACAATCCGTTTGTACTGTAGCTATGGGTTGGGATTATGGTTCATGTCTAAACAAAAGACTCCACTTTGCCAGATGTGTCTGGGTGTGATTATGGCCATCTATTGTATTTTATGATTTTTTACCTTTATTTAACTAGGCAAGTCAGTTAAGAACAAATTCTTATTTACAATGACGGCCTACCCGGCCAAACCCGGACGACGCTGTGCGCCGCCCTATGGGACTCCCAATCACGGCCAGTTGTGATACAGCCTGGAATCAAACCAGGGGGTCTGTAGTGACGCCTCAAGCACTGAGATGCAGTGCCTTAGACCGCTGCGCCACTCGGGAGCCCTACATGTGTGCATATCTAGACAATAGTGACCCATCCACTTAGCTAGATGTGGCTGGGGGGTGGTTTTAGCATTTATTTCACATGACCCATCAATTTAGACAAGTGTGTGTGGGTAAGCATCATCTAATGATTATAAAATGTTTATACAATATTTTTTTCTGGACACATTCTGTTTTTCATATTGCTACTATGCAAATATGCAAGTAACCATTTTATTCTACCGTTTACACCTTCTGTATCCTGTGCATGTGACAAATAAACTTTGATTTTATTTGATATAGCGTGTGTTTACCAGAGACTGTAATGTGAAGAATAACATGACCTGCACCAAAGTCAGATTAGGATATAGGCCAAGGACTAGATAAAGTGTATTTTTTCTACTACTTTTTGCTACTACTTTCACCTCTTTTAGTCTTGAAATCTTTGGTTGTTTACTACACTACCTTACTCACTCTGTTTAGCACATGGCCTCACGTGAATCCTTAAAGAGATGGGTGGGGCTATGGCTTAAGAGAGTGTGAACGCTGCTGAATGGGTGTAGACAAAGAAGAGCTCTCCAGTAGGTGTACCAAAACATTCAGTCTGTACTTTTATCCAATGTAAAAAACACAATTTAAAATGTTGCTACATAAGACCGAATTGAGGTGGTGGGTCACATATTATCCCTTCACACAGTTCAATTTTTTATGAAATGCTCCACACATTACACATTGCACTGTGCACTACTGACTAGGGTCATGTTCATTTGGCCCCAAACGGAAGACAATGGACTGAAAAAGGGAGGGACTACCTAAACATTTCCAATAACAAAAAATAATAATTGCAAAACGTTTTAACTGTAACTTTTCCTTTGCATGCCGTAAAACGGAATCTTAATACATCTGAGTTGGTCTGAGAGCCCCAGATCCTGACAGCAATTTATACTGGCACAATTAGTTGTCCCTTGTGGTGCACACAAATGTAGCGTGATAGCAGGTCGGGCAAGTTCAAGATTCACCAGGGGAATCAGGTACAAAGGCATCCGGCTCGTGGTCAAACTGCTCCGAACTTAAATTCACATACAGTGGGGAGAAAAAGTATTTAGTCAGCCACCAATTGTGCAAGTTCTCCCACTTAAAAAGATGAGAGAGGCCTGTAATTTTCATCATAGGTACACGTCAACTATGACAGACAAATTGAGGAAGAAAAATCCAGAAAATCACATTGTAGGATTTTTAATGAATTTATTTGCAAATTATGGTGGAAAATAAGTATTTGGTCACCTACAAACAAGCAAGATTTCTGGCTCTCACAGACCTGTAACTTCTTCTTTAAGAGGCTCCTCTGTCCTCCACTCGTTACCTGTATTAATGGCACCTGTTTGAACTTGTTATCAGTATAAAAGACACCTGTCCACAACCTCAAACAGTCACACTCCAAACTCCACTATGGCCAAGACCAAAGAGCTGTCAAAGGACACCAGAAACAAAATTGTAGACCTGCACCAGGCTGGGAAGACTGAATCTGCAATTGGTAAGCAGCTTGGTTTGAAGAAATCAACTGTGGGAGCAATTATTAGGAAATGGAAGACATACAAGACCACTGATAATCTCCCTCGATCTGGGGCTCCATGCAAGATCTCACCCCGTGGGGTCAAAATGATCACAAGAACGGTGAGCAAAAATCCCAGAACCACATGGGGGGACCTAGTGAATGACCTGCAGAGAGCTGGGACCAAAGTAACAAAGCCTACCATCAGTAACACACTACGCCGCCAGGGACTCAAATCCTGCAGTGCCAGACGTGTCCCCCTGCTTAAGCCAGTACATGTCCAGGCCCGTCTGAAGTTTGCTAGAGTTCATTTGGATGATCCAGAAGAGAATTGGGAGAATGTCATATGGTCAGATGAAACCAAAATTTAACTTTTTGGTAAAAACTCAACTCGTCGTGTTTGGAGGACAAAGAATGCTGAGTTGCATCCAAAGAACACCATACCTACTGTGAAGCATGGGGGTGGAAACATCATGCTTTGGGGCTGTTTTTCTGCAAAGGAACCAGGACGACTGATCCGTGTAAAGGAAAGAATGAATGGGGCCATGTATCGTGAGATTTTGAGTGAAAACCTCCTTCCATCAGCAAGGGCATTGAAGATGAAACGTGGCTGGGTCTTTCAGCATGACAATGAACCCAAACACACCGCCCGGGCAACGAAGGAGTGGCTTCGTAAGAAGCAATTCAAGGTCCTGGAGTGGCCTAGCCAGTCTCCAGATCTCAACCCCATAGAAAATCTTTGGAGGGAGTTGAAAGTCCGTGTTGCCCAGCGACAGCCCCAAAACATCACTGCTCTAGAGGAGATGTGCATGGAGGAATGGGCCAAAATACCAGCAACAGTGTGTGAAAACCTTGTGAAGACTTACAGAAAACGTTTGACCTGTGTCATTGCCAACAAAGGGTATATAACAAAGTATTGAGAAACTTTTGTTATTGACCAAATACTTATTTTCCACCATAATTTGCAAATAAATTCATTAAAAATCCTACAATGTGATTTTCTGGATTTTTTTTCTCATTTTGTCTGTCATAGTTGACGTGTACCTATGATGAAAATTACAGGCCTCTCTCATCTTTTTAAGTGGGAGAACTTGCACAATTGGTGACTGACTAAATACTTTTTTTCCCCACTGTATAAGCAATAGTACTTAATCGTCCCATGTCAGGGCAACATAAATGCACCTTAACATAGGAGCTACATTGGGGCATCGGGAAACAGTAGGTTTTTTAACTGCTACACTGGCATAAGTTATGTGTCTAGTGTAGCAAGCCAGTAAGTATGCCGTAATGACATCACTTCCTGTCAGCAGCCCCACCCACCTCTCCCCAGCGGTGAGCGCAGCCAGGTGCTCCTCCCCTTCCTGGGGTTTGCTCTTATCAGCCAGGATCCTCTCCATCTGCTGCTCGATCTCCCGCGGCAACAGCAGGCGCCCATCATAGAACACCCACACCTTGAAGAAGCGCCCCTTGTTGAACACGGCGATGTGCTTGCTCTCGTCCACATGTTGAATAGTATCTGGATATACTCAAAGAGGGAGGGAAAGAGGAAAGAGAGGAAAGAGGGAGAGTTGTGGGAGAGGGTGCAAGGATAGGCAGAACAGCTGATTTCAGAGTTTTCTCAACCAAATTCCCTTCCCAGCGGGCAAAGCTGGTTGACATGATGTCATTACAACAAGTTTACAACAAAGTAACTGGTTGTTATCTAGTTGTAATAACGTCATGATTTTTGGGTTCCTTGTATGTATCATTTTTGGGTAAACAGTGTACTGTAAACGCTGGTCCTAGTCAGAGATAATGTAATGATGATTAGGATGGCTGTGCTGGCTTAGCTCTCTGATCTCAGAGGGATGTGGAGAGAAGGGTAAAGAAGAGCCAGGCATTTCACATAGCTTTATCTGCTAAAGACTTAAAGATATAATAATCCAATAAAGTTGTATAGGGAGTTTGTAGGTGGTGGATTTTGTGGAATTGGACAATATTGATAAGCCAATTGAAGTATGTGTCAAAATATCCACAACAAAAGGAAAACAATGATGGTGGTAGTCCCATTCTGTGAAATACCAAAACACCATAAGTATCATACCGGAGGGTCGATAACCATAGTCATCTATGTTGTGAGACAGTTTTTCTTATTCAAGTGAACATCTATGCACTATTCAAAGGATATTAATTTTGAATTAGAAAACGTGAAGGGGACTGGTTTATTCGATCTACAAACTAAAGCAGTGTGACTAGGGAGTGGGGGGATGGAATGGGGGCAATGATTTTGGGTGGGGGTCCAAACGATTGTTGGTGGAGTACCACACATAATTAATACATCTTCTCTTTTTGAAGAAAGGTGTTGGCGGTGTTCAGTGCTTTCAAACAAGCGTTTGCCCAGTTAGGGGAATGGAGGTAGGGGAAAGGGGTCTACGGGATGCTAGGAACACTTTTCCATGGAGCTTTGTTCCCGAAAACAACAACCTCGCACCCAGGTAACATCTAGGCTATCTGCTCAGTTTAATTGCACCTTGAGTAATTGTATCTTTACTTGGGTGTTTATGGATTGGATGTAGGCTGAGTGCCAGACCTTCTGCATTATACAACATTATCTCATTGCTTAGCCAAACAACTACAAAAAAACTACTAAACACTACTAAAATAGTACTCTACTAAAATACTATCAAATGTTACTAAAAACACTACTTAAATATTGTTTTGGAAGACAACGGAAAAGGAGATGGAGTCAGAAACAGACTTGCACCCATGGGAAATGCACCTCTGTTTTAAAAGCTATCCCTATTGACATTGTTTTCAATTATGGTGATCCATGACTGAATACAAATAATATTTTGTGACATTTCTGCTTTTATCATATTTTTGGAATTTAATTTCTTCAGGAGTTTCCTCTGTTCATCTCTACAGAGCCGCACACAAACATTCACTGTGTCATACATTACATTATATTACACTATATTTACACATTAAATATTATACATAATTGCAACATCTAGACTATGATTTATTCTAAAGCATGATTGGTTTGTTAATTGAGCACTCCAAACGAGTTAGAGTGATATCAAAGTCTTCATCAATCCACCAATTAAAACAACTCCGAAATTGAGTTCACGCAACATACATTGATAGATTACTTATGCCGGATATTAGGTTTGTTTCTTAAGGTGGGTCATATATCATTTATAAATGTATCTCCCATAAAAAACTGGTTTGAAATGTTATTTTACAATCTTCGTATCTGAATTCACTTACTGTGATTTCCTCTGGAAAAGAGTGTCTGCTATTTGACTACAATTGAAAGTGAATCATTAATGAGATTCATGGGGTGACAGAAGTGGGTCGTGTTCATTAGGCACCAAACGGAGGAAAAGGAATTGAAACAGGGAGGGATTACCTGGACTCATTTTCGTTTTCCGTTGCAAAACATTTAAAAAAAGTTTTCCTAATGAACACAATCCAGACAGAGACTAGGTCAGTGAGTGTGTTTTTTCCTTATTGGACTGAACATTTAGGGGAAAACCCAGTTTATCGCACCCGACTTGAGGTCATTTCCTTAAAGCTGTCCAATGAGACCTTGCCATCTTGGAGATCAACAATTAATCAAAGGTTAAACTGGTAAGTGATGACTTAAAGGGATAGTTCACCCAAATTACAATTGACATGAAACACGAAAAATGCTAATACAGTGCTTCAGACATTTTCCCCAGGTGACGCTGGTGCCACTAATTTTTTCACCCCATGATTTGGTGGCACCCCCCCAATAGAATAGATTTGAGTCATCATCTTATAAAGTCATTAAAGTAATTCACAATGCTTTATTAAGAATTATAAACTGGCTGGTTCGAGCCCTGAATGCTGATTGGCTGAAAGCAGTGGTATATGAGACCGTATACCACTGGTATGAGAAAACATTTATTTTTACTGTTCTAATTACATTTGTAACCAGTTTGTAATAGCAATAAGGCACCTCGGGAGTTTGTGGTACAGTATATGGCTGTAAGAAGAGCCCTTAGCCATGGTATATTGGCCATATACCAAACCCCCTCGTGCCTTATTGCATTGGTGTAACAGACTACTGAGATGGTATTCAATAAAAAAGTTGTTACAGCTAACATGTCCAAGCAGGAATGCATGATTGAACATATTTTGATATGCAACCTAATCCAGTGATTGGCATGAATTTTGGGTTGACAATTAGACCATTTTTGTTATATTTTGCTTTCATAATAGGACTCCAGAATTTACCTTTTTTTTTTTTAATAGAGATTAATTTGCCTTCATCGTTATGTGCACTTATATAGGCTAAGGGTGTGAACATTAAATTAAATTGAACCCTTAACATGAAGAAAAAATCCCTAACCAAAAATGTGTTATTTCCTCCACAAAAGTTAAATCACAGTGCAGTTATCACAAAACTACCATTAACTGGTCCCATCATAAAGGGACATTTTTTAAAGAAACAGGCCTACCTGATGCAACAATGCTGTAATGTTAGTAAGAGGGGATATGAATCTTTCAAATTATTTGCCACGGATATAAAGCGCTCCGCACTTCATCGTCGTTAACAGTTGGAAAAAAGCGCTGATTACAGAAATTATTGCAAATGATATGCAGCCATTGTCAATGGCTTCCTTGAGTTGTGTGGTAATTTGCTAAATGAAGGACTGCGAGCACCATTTGAGCTGCAACTCGCACTACTGGAATAGGTGCATCTTTCTCATCAATGTCACTGTTCACCGTTTACTCCTAGTTTCAACAGGGTGTTATTCCCTTAATAACGGAAGTTGAGACATACAGTTAACAGCATTAGAAAGCTACAATTGTTCCCTTTTAACCCAGTAGGGCCCCGTGTAGCTCAGTTGGTAGAGCATGGCGCTTGCAACGCCAGGGTTGTGGGTTCGTTTCCCACGGGGGGGCAGTATGAAAATGTATGCACTCGCTAACTGTAAGTCGCTCTGGATAAGAGCGTCTGCTAAATGACTAAAATGTAGATACCTGCATTTGGTGCGTTTTTCTTTTGCCCTGTGTTTGATTTGTGAGCTTATACTTGGTGGGCGGGCTTTTGTTAATCATGAAACAAAGTAGGCCCCTAAACTAATGAATATGCAATTTGCCTTCATCAAAAAAAAATTGTTGTTATTGCATATTTCAATCTAGAACGTGCCTAGGTTTAGTGGGGGGTGTAACCTATTCTAAATGGCACACTATAGCAGTTAGCTAAAAGCCTAAAATAGACAAGATGCATTTTTTATTCCAAAACTGCAGCTCGTGGTTGGAACACATATTTCCCTAATTTAATCAACCACTTTGATTAAGCTGTCCTGATTTGCTAAGGAATGTAGCTTGCCTACAGTTTTGTTTGTGTATTCTATCAGTTAGACTTTTTTATAGGCAATAATTTATGTAGGCCTAATGGGAGCTTGGGTGAACAGCATGAGTGTGTGTAGGGAGCGGTCAGATCGAAATTGAGTGACAGACGTGTAACGGAGAGAAAAGAGAATGTAGGGAGAAGAACTGTGATCACTTGGCTAGGTATATTTTTTGTTACGAGTCACTAATGCACATAACAAGTGGAAGTAACACTAGAGTCAACGTGAATTTATGGTTGTCTTCGGGACAAAAATGTCACCTGCCCGAAGCGGATTCCAAATTTGTATTATATTTACTTATCGTTTTAAAGGAAAACCAATGAAAAAAATTGCTGTTTAAATATTACGAAAATGTTTCTATTTGTCACATCCCTAATATAGGCCTAATTCAATTGGTGCCAATTCACCAGCTGAGGAAGTGGACAATCAAAACACATTAGCTAGATCGCTAACTCTAAATATAACACCTACTGCTAGTAACCATGTATTAATCTAACAGTAAATGTAATGTCCAAAATTCTTTTCGCAAATGAGGCCTAGTGCACTTGCGATGGCGATGCACAATTTTGCGCACTCCGTATTTTAAAGCCATATCAGATATCTTGATTGTAAAACATTGTGCTTTGAGCTCAATAATGATCATTGAGATGTTTTGATTGAGGTAACCAGGTAGAATGTGCAGCTCGCACAAGTGCGACCAATTAAAAATGTTACTAAATGGTTGCAGTCTGGAGCCCTGTAATATAGGGGATAGCATTAGCATTTGGAGACAACAACCAGATAAACCAAACCAAATTATCGATTGCTGTCTTACACTGCTTAAAGGGTAAGGAAACCAATGTGTAATTTTGTAATTTGTGTGTACAATCCCTTTAAGACTGAGCAAGGCTGTCCACTTACAGCTCTCCAATTTAATTTAATTCCAAGTTAAGTTTGTAAAGTACAAGTACAATACAATAATTAATCTATCAATCTACTTTCATTCACTTTCTCATAAGATCATTTGAAGTCAACATATGTAGCCTACAGTTTAAATAAAAATGGTGGGTGCTGATATTTGTCCTGTTTGTACAAGTGTGTAATGGAAATGTGTTTATTGCATATCACAACTCCCCCTGAGACACCCGCGGAGAGTGGGGTCAAGGCCAGGGTCACCACTTTCCAGCTCTCTTGGTGCAATTAGGGTTAATTGCCTGCATTTATTTGGATTATTTAAATAACCTACATCATGCTATTTCAAGTTATCCATTTGGAGCGCAATATCACGTTGTAAAATAATTAGGCAAATGAAGGCATCTAGGGTTTCATGTTAACTTTGATTGTGTTCGATGAAAATGATACTGTAGACCTTTCAAACGTTTTATGCAACATTATCAGCAAGTGCCTCCTCTGCCAAAGCGATTTAAAGTTGTTGAACGGGAGTGACGAGTGTGTTGATATAATGGTAATATTATAAAAATCACGCTTTTAACAACCTTCATAATTGGTTAAAAAAAAATGTTACGCATGCCAACATATCAGGCAAGAATTAAGAGTAGATCTAGGCAAAATGATCGTGTCAGGCGAATATTATCTCAAATGTTTTACCATTGCAACATTATACAGTATACAGTATGTACAGTCATATTCACTGTGGTTGTTGGAAGCGGGCAATAGATTTCACAGCTGGCGATGCCTCATCGCGATTAGTTATTCCCTATAATTTGCCCCTGAAAAACATGAACAAAGGCTCCAAAAACACCCAAATACGTCCTTTTAGAAATGGCAAGTATAGTGATGCAGTATAGTGATGCAAGTCTTTAGATGTTCTATAACGGTCGGTTAGCACTAAACCCAATGCCGCTCATAGAATAATAAGGTAGGGCACATGAAATTGTGTCATTCTGAACTTTATCCGCAACGTTATATTCCATTTTGTTGTGACTCGAGCGATACCTCTCCATACATTCTACAGGTAACTGCCAAAATAAAGGAAACACTTGAGTAAATGAAGGATACAAAGTATATTGAAAGCATGGGGTTCTTCTGCACAGGAGGTTCCAGACACTTATATATTCTATGCCAAGGCGCATTGAAGCTGTTCTGGCGGCTCGTGGTGGCCCAACACTCTATTACACAGTTGCAGTGCATGGGTAAAATCACCGGGGAAGCCAAGCCAGGAAAAAAAAGCCATATTACAACGTATGTGTTGTGATAATTACAATATTTGCTCTATAATCTGTTAGTTCATATGCGTTGACACCATGACATATAGGCCTAAGACCGAGACAATAAAAAGACACAGAATAAATTCAACCACACCTTTGTCTCATCACAAAACCAGAGAGTAACATCTGTCCACAAAACATGAAGTCCACAAAACATATTGCATGTAACAAACAGTTACATGACCTACAGCATGGTCAAGCAAGTTAATGTTTCCAATATTTTCGGACTACTAAACAACTATTGATTTAGAACCACAGACTTACTGCAAATCGCAAAGAAAACAGGCGCTGCCTCCACTATTCCGGCACCATTTCAACTTCAACATTTCAACATCATCTAATCACCTATGCATAGTCTAATACAGTGACAACTAAAAGATACCAAAAACGATTTAGTCCAATCAACGTAAGCTAAATATGATGTGGCTGTCCATGGTACTGATTTATTAGTGTGTGTGTGTGTGTGCGCGTGTGTGTGCGAGCGTGCAAGTAAAAAAGAGAAACGCCAATGCCATCCTCCTCTTTCATGTTGCCTAAACGGTCTATGACTGTCATACAGTACACACTTTCAGTGTTTGTTGGCACCGCTTAATAAAGGCATATAAATCATATTAAATTGAGGCTTCACAAAGCATTTATTACCCTGTCATGCATCTTTGTAGAGCATTGCAACGATTCCCGGGACCACCCATATGTAAACATTTATTCACGCATGACTGTAGGTCACTTTGGATAAAAGCGTCTGCAAAATTGTATATATTATATTACTCTAAAACATACTGGACTCGACCTCAACTTCCCCCAAAATGCTGCACAGCAAAAAACAGTTGGTAGGGTTTTTTTCTCCAAAATGTTGTTTTCTTGGTTTTGTTTTCCAGTTTCGGATTTCCAAATGTTTTTTCTCACTCTTTTTATAGAAAAGAAAACACAAAACTGGATTTTCTGACTTCACAACAATGCCTAAACCACATCAGGGGATGACATTTGAGGTCTGGGAAAATTCTAAGAAACGTTTATTTTTTAGTGTAGCTGCCCTTTAATTCAGTGAGCATGCCCTGCACTGTTGTTTGATTAGCAGGTTTTCTGTAGTGCAGTAAGCGCACATGTGATGCGATTCGGCCGCCAATGGAATGGGCCGAGTAAAAGGCCAGCAACACTCTGTATTATTCAGTGCCCCATGAAATGACACCATATGTGACTCGTTTTAGGAAACTAGGCGTGTGTCACGGGTCACTACTTCACAGGAGAGCCATTTGAACGTAACATTTCTGTCTTTTATCAAAATGCGTTTTTTGGCAGAAATGCCTTCTGGAACATGTAAACTTAATGTGTCTTAATAACAAACGTGTATGCCATCTGTAAATACGAATAACATTGTTAAATTACAAGCCTAGTTGGTTTAGCCACAAAAAAAGACAGCAACCTTCCCACTAGCATAAGTTTTGCTCTCTACTTTCTGGAGGACCGAGTTTTGAAATCAGTGGAATTAGAGTATGATAGCTAAGGAGATGGAGAAAACACCTGTCTCCAGATTACATCTTCAAACTAAGGGCAACCATGGCATCTGTGAGGGAGACGCGTCCATCCATGATGTATACGGGTAAGATAGTCTAGCTAGCTACATTTTCAGATATTACACGTTTCTAATTTTGACAGAAAGTGGTTTCATTTAAAATTAAAGTGTACTGTTAGCTAGCTAGCTAACGTTAGATGTATGATCTTAATATTCGTATCTCAGACCCATTTGCTTTGCTTGTTATAGCCTAATGTTAGCTAGCTAACATTGAACCTGGTTTGTTAGCTACCTGCAGATTCATGCAGGGTAGTAACGTCATGAGTTGGGATTATGGTTCATTGTTTAGCTGGCTAGCTAGCTACATGTCTTAACAAAAGACTCCACTATGCAAGTATCCATTTCAATAGAATGTCACTGCGACAACTGTTGATAGACGTAGCTGGTAAATTCGCTCTGGCTATCTACTCCGATTTCAGAGCACGGGTAAGATAGTCTAGCTAGCTACATTTTCAGATATTACACGTTTCTAATTTTGACAGAAAGTGGTTTCATTTCAAGTTAAAGTGTACTGTTAGCTAGCTAACGTTAGCTGGCTGGCTCGCTAGCTAATGTTATGTGTTAGCTACATGTCTTAACAAAAGACTCCACTATGCAAGTAACCATTTCAAGTGCGTTCGTAAATTCAATCCGAGTATGCCAGAGCGCAGAATAACTGGTGAATTTACGAACGCTCAACACCCGTCGAATATGGCCGCTGTAAGTAAACGTCGGCAAGAAAGCGTAATTAAATTGTTGCCAGCAGCACAGTTACAGTCACCAACACTCTAGATAACATGAAAACAGCCTAACCAGCTTAGCTATAGAGAGTAAAATGGTCAGTGGGGTGTTCTCTCATTTGTGTCTGGAAGTAGCTAGCAAGCTAGCCAATGTTAGCCAGTTAGCTTGGGTGCTTGACTGCCGTTGTCAGGTCAGAACGCTCGGATCAACCCTACTCATCGGCCAGTGTCCAGGGTGCGCTCTGAATGCTCCGAGAGCGAAACGAGATGGGTGAGGCTAAAGCTTAAGAGGGTGTGAACGATGCTGAATGGGTGTAGAAAAAGAAGAGTTCTTCAGTAGGTACCAAAACATTCAAAGGCCATTTTCTCAAAAGTGAGATTGCAAGATTATCAATTTTCAAAGCAGAATTACTTTCCCATTGTTCCTCAAATGCAGTGTATGATATACCTTTTTGTAGCTCTGTGTCTCTGCTTTTATCCAATGTAAAAAACACAATTTCAAATTTTGCTACATAAGACCGAATCAAGGCGGTCGGTCACATATATACATTCTACAGACCCTACGGAGTATTCCCTACAATACTGTTACTGCAGCACCCAGAATAGTGCATTTATTTGAAATTGGAACATGTTTTTAAACCCAAATGTCACTTAAATATGAACAAATATGAATCATTGTTAATGTTTCGACAATTATTTTTTATATATCATGAATGGTTTTTGATATTTTTCTACTATTACGTGGAGTACTTTTATTTTGAATTTCCAAAATTATGTGACCCGGAATTACTTTTTTAGGTTTTCTGACGAGACGCTGATCATGTGATGACTTCGCAAATCAAATGCCCACTTGTGCTGCCACTGGACAGCAAAAAACAAGTAAGTTAACCTTTTTTATTGTAATTTAAAATAGTTTGTAGTAGTTAAATGTTGAGTTAGATTACATACTATAGCTACCTCAATCGTTATTTCAAATAATTTCAGTGACTTCACAGCAATTGCTAGCTAGCCAAAATTTTACTAGGTAGCAGGCTCAGCTAAATACAAATCCCCTTAGATACAGCCACGTCTCATAGTCACATCATGAGATTTGTAAATGAAAGAGGAATATAATAATATGAATTGAATGGAGTTTCCCATCTTCCCATTTAGAGTTTCTGGTGCAGCACAGAAATGCCCTTATCCAGATGGTGTGACAAAGACATTTCCTAACAGACCTGCTAACTTTCTTTGTTGTTACTTTTAAGGTTGGAACCAACATGCAGTACCTCCAGCAGGAAGACAGGCAAGAACCATTCATCCACCAGCTCAGGGACAAGCTACACTAATCACCGCCCTGTGTAATGTTCAATGTAATTGCATTGCTGGACTTTTTGAAACTTTATGTATTTGTATTGTTTAACAAAATGTACAAATAAAAGGAAATGCATGGATTAAACATTGTGTTTGTGTGTGTGTGTGTCAGAACCAAGATGATTTGGAGTAGTCCAACCTGAGACTACCGCACCAGGTATTCCTCTTCTGTTCCCATGCTGGAGAAATTTTTTGGCTGACCTTTCAGCGGTGGAGTGGGTGAATATGTCAAAGACCTGACTGGGCCCAGCACCGCGCGGTATGGCTCGTTTTTGTTGTGTGTGTGTTTGTGTACTGAGGAACATGTAATTTGGTTCCAGAAGAAACACACTTTTAATTTCTTTAGGTTGGAGGCTTTCATCAAGGTAAGTGTTTATTGGTGTAACGTCGTCCCCAGGCTATTGCACACACAGCACATATACAGTGGGGAAAGAAAGTATTTAGTCAGCCACCAATTGTGCAAGTTCTCCCACTTAAAAAGATGAGAGAGGCCTGTAATTTTCATCATAGGTACACGTCAACTATGACAGACAAATTGAGAAAAGAAAATCCAGAAAATCACATTGTAGGATTTTTAATGAATTTATTTGCAAATTATGGTGGAAAATAAGTATTTGGTCACCTACAAACAAGCAAGATTTCTGGCTCTCACAGACCTGTAACTTCTTGTTTAAGAGGCTCCTCTGTCCCCCACACATTACCTGTATTAATGGCACCTGTTTGAACTTGTTATCAGTATAAAAGACACCTGTCCACAACCTCAAACAGTCACACTCCAAACTCCACTATGGCCAAGACCAAAGAACTGTCAAAGGACACCAGAAACAAAATTGTAGACCTGCACCAGGCTGGGAAGACTGAATCTGCAATAGGTAAGCAGCTTGGTTTGAAGAAATCAACTGTGGGAGCAATTATTAGGAAATGGAAGACATACAAGACCACTGATAATCTCCCTCGATCTGGGGCTCCACGCAAGATCTCACCCTGTGGGGTCAAAATGATCACAAGAACGGTGAGCAAAAATCCCAGAACAACACGGGGGGACCTAGTGAATGTCCTGCAGAGAGCTGGGACCAAAGTAACAAAGCCTACCATCAGTAACACACTATGCCGCCAGGGACTCAAATCCTGCAGTGCAAGACGTGTCCCCCTGCTTAAGCCAGTACATGTCCAGGCCCTTCTGAAGTTTGCTAGAGTGCATTTGGATTATCCAGAAGAGGATTGGGAGAATGTCATATGGTCAGATGAAACCAAAATAGAACTTTTTGGTAAAAACTCAACTTGTCGTGTTTGGAGGACAAAGAATGCTGAGTTGCATCCAAAGAACACCATACCTACTGTGGAGCATGGGGGTGGAAACATCATGCTTTGGGGCTGTTTTTCTGCAAAGGGACCAGGACGACTGATCCGTGTAAAGGAAAGAATGAATGGGGCCATGTATCGTGAGATTTTGAGTGAAAACCTCCTTCCATCAGCAAGGGCATTGAAGATGAAACGTGGCTGGGTCTTTCAGCATGACAATGATCTCAAACACACCGCCCGGGAAACGAAGGAGTGGCTTCGTAAGAAGCATTTCAAGGTCCTGGAGTGGCCTAGCCAGTCTCCAGATCTCAACCCCATAGAAAATCTTTGGAGGGAGTTGAAAGTCTGTGTTGCCCAGCGACAGCCCCAAAACATCACTGCTCTAGAGGAGATCTGCATGGAGGAATGGGCCAAAATACTAGCAACAGTGTGTGAAAACCTTGTGAAGACTTACAGAAAACGTTTGACCTGTGTCATTGCCAACAAAGGGTATATAACAAAGTATTGAGAAACTTTTGTTATTGACCAAATACTTATTTTCCACCATCATTTGCAAATAAATTCATTAAAAATCCTAAAATGTGATTTTCTGGATTTTTTTTCCTCATTTTGTCTGTCATAGTTGACGTGTACCTATGATGAAAATTACAGGCCTCTCTCATCTTTTTAAGTGGGAGAACTTGCACAATTGGTGGCTGACTAAATACTTTTTTTCCCCACTGTAAGCCTGGGATATCAGCCATTCAAAGTTGGCCTTAGTGGGAGTGACCATAGAATTCTATGGGAGTGACCTTACTGAATAAAGTATTTGTCATCGTCACTACTTAACACAGTCAAAAAGTCATAAATATTGCTAAACCCTGCCCATTTCCACAACTTATCTTCTTAAAATGTGATTTTAAACCTAACCCTAACTAATGAAGGCCAAGTTTGATGCTTTGGTCTACCAAACCTTCTGCGCATTTGGGCGGAAGTGTCTGGGAACGAGATTAGGTGTAATGTGACTAACATGACATCCCTTTATAGCGTATGCCATCGTTCAGCACAACATGTTACCCTTTATAAAGCATATGTTTATTTAATATTCAACATATTGGGTTATGTCACATTTGACAGTGGTGATTGTCACACAGTTATGCCACATTTATGAACCCTTTATAAAGCAGGACATATGATTATACATTCTTTGTAACACTTATGAAGGCATTATGAAAGCTTTATGAAGCTTTTATAAGCTGAACATAATTTAAAGCGGGCCCGTTTGTTGTCCTAGGCTACCTGGCTAAAATGTTTGCTCGTTAGCCTAACTTCCTGTCATGGGCAACAATGCACCAGGCCAGCTAGTTAACATTAGCCTACTACAACTAGCTACATGTTGAACTACCATCCTCTCAGGCCAGAGGCACAATGTATGAATTTATGGTTGGATCAGAATCTCCGTTATAATCATTGGCCAGTACGGAGAATTAAGTAAAACCACTAGTCCAAATCCGTCTCTCCATCCATGACTAATTTAGGAAAGGGACGATTTTAGCTAGCTTGCTAGCCACCGGCGGACAACGACACAACGAGATGCAACAAATCAAGTTTTCTGTCAACGATGTTTGGCTTTTGATGTGATTGGTGTGAAGCCAAATCCAAACTGGCTTCCCTTGACACTTTTTAAAGAATGTTTTGTTCGCTCGGATGCTTTCTCCGGTGAGATTCATTCAGACTCTTGCGAATTGAAGGAAATGTATGAAACACAGAGAGACTAATTATTAATTATTTTGTATGTTTTTTTTTCCTTGGTTATTTTTTTGGGGAAGCCTGGCTTCCCTTGGCATCCATGAATACACACCACTGCTATTACGAGACTTTATGTTGGTGTTTCCTTTATTTTGGTAGTAACTTGTAGCAGAAGGCTACACTGAGAATGGAACAGCTGGATAGAGGAAACGGCTCGAGTCACACAAAAGAGAATATAACGTTACAGATAAAGTTTGGAATGACGCAATTTCATGTGTTCAACATCTAAAGATCTGCTTCGCTATACTGAGAGCTTTGCTGTATAATTTGTATAATGTGGGTGTTTTTGGAGTCTTTGTTCATGTTTTTTCAGGGGCCCCTTACTACTCAATGAGGAAGTGATTTGCCGTTTGGGGTAAGTGAAATCACAAAAAAGGTGTCTGGACCCTTCTACCCATCAAATTTACATAAAACATTTAGATTTGTTAGTAAAAAATTAAACATATCCTTTAACAACATCCTAAAACTTACTCTGCGCTTGGAGTTTTTTTCTTCTTCTTAAAACATGTTTTAACAGGATTCCTATGACCTGTTCTGAGACGCTTTGTGGATACGGCCCCTGTACTGACTGATTACTGATGAGTGATGGCTACAGGTACCAATCACAGCGCAATGTGCAGGGCCAATTCTACCACCATAACTCACACACTGCCAGGAAGCTATTAACATGCACAGAAGACTTCCCCATATAAAAAAAAAAAGTAGCATGCAGAATTATTATTAATTACGCATCCGATTAATCTAAATTAATAGGTGCAAAAATGTGAGGAGTAGAAGTAAGAATAGGAGTAGTGTTGGGAGTGGGAGATGCAGCAACACTTAGACTCTACCTGTGTCTACACCTGGGACACGACTGGTGTTGAACATACGCTCGTATTGGGATGAGCACATGGGAATAGTGTTTAGGAGCATGAGCTGAAAAGCAAGAGGGTGAAAGTCAAGAAACAGAGAGAGATGGCACTACTAAACTAAATGAAAACCCCACAGATAACAGAGGGACCTATGAGAGAGGAGGATGATGAGAAGGAGGGATGAAGATTGGGCTGATGAGGCAGCAGGAAGGGCTTTGGAGGGCTGCTAGGCTTGAAGGCGTGAACGGGGAGTCCAGAAATCAGCGGCCCCACTATCTGTGTCACCAGCACAACCCAAAGAAGTTTGTTGTCAACCCTAACATATTCCCTAGTACCACTCCAAATCTGGAGTGTTCATGCGGGGGGGAATACTTTTTTGCCAATGCTGAATTTAGAATTTAGTTCACCAGTATGGAAATGAAGCAGTATTACATCACATCGCTCAAATGTGTATGGGACACCTTCTGTCTTCTACAGTGACTTCAGGTCAAACAGTTTCAAATATAAGAGCCAATTAATGAGTGACACTTCATCGTCATCTTTGAGAGGAGCCAATAAGAAGAATTCCTTCTACTCAGGGAGGATGTGCTGGTTTAACACTGAGAACAGGGGTCAGGGGTTTTGTTTCCTGCGCCTGTTGCCATCGCGACAGCAGACTGTGGGTCACCACAGGCGTCGGAGGGCAGAGGGCAGAGCTGCAGTCAGTGCCCTCCTCTTACCTGTCTCCTGGCCGGGGATGCGGGTGGTGTTAAACATGCGCTCCCACTGGGCAGAGCACAGAGGAACCTTGTTCGCCAGCAAGTAAATCTAATGCGGCAGTGTCCAACAGTGGGAGGGAGGGACAGAACATCAGAACAGAAACAAAACATTTACCCGGTGTGTTTGTGTGTGTGTGCATTTATATATATATATATATATATATATATATATATGAATATATATAAAAACGCACACTGACACATTTAAACATACTACACATATCATATATACAGTACCAGTCAAAAGTTTGGACACACCTACTCATTCCAGGGTTTTTCTTTAGTTTGACTATTTTCTACATTGTAGAATAATAGTGAAGACATCAAAACTATGAAATAAGACATATGGAATCATGTAGTAACCAAATAAGTGTTAAACAAATCAAAATATATTTTATATTTGAGATTCTTCAAATAGCCACCCTTTGCCTTGATCACAGCTTTGCACACTCTTGGCATTCTGTCAACCAGCTTCACCTGTAATGCTTTTCCAACAGTCTTGAAGGAGTTCCCACATATGCTGAGCACTTGTTGGCTGCTTTTCCTTCACTCTGAGGTCCGACTCATCCTAAATCATCTCAATTGGGATGAGGTCGGGGGATTCTGGAGGCCAGGTCATCTAATGCAGCAATCCATCACTCTCCTTCTTGGTAAAATAGCCCTTAAACAGCCTGGAGGTGTGTTGGGTCATTGTCCTGTTGAAAAACAAATGATAGTCCCACTAAGCCCAAACCAGATGGGATGGCGTATCGCTACAGAATGCTGTGGTAGCCATGCTGGTTAAGTATGCCTTGAATTCTAAATAAATCACAGACAGTGTCACCAGCAAAGCACCCCCACACCATAACACCTCCTCCTCCATGCTTTACGGTGGGAAATACACATGCGGAGATCATCCGTTCACCCACACCGCATCTCACAAAGACACGGCGGTTGGAACCAAAAATCTCCAATTTGGACTCCAGACCAAAGGACACATTTCCACCGGTCTAATGTCTATTGCTCGTGTTTCTTGACCCAAGCAAGTCTCTTCTTCTTATTGGTGTCCTTTGGTAGTGGTTTCTTTGCAGCAATTCGACCATGAAGGCCTGATTCACACAGTCTCCTCTGAAAAGTTGATGTTGAGATGTGTCTGTTACTTGAACTCTGTGAAGCATTTATTTGGGCTGGTAACTCTAATGAACTTATCCTCTGCAGCAGAGGTAACTCTGAGTCTTCCATTCCTGTGGCGGTCCTCATGAGAGCCAGTTTCATCATAGCGCTTGATGGTTTTTGCAACTGCAACCGCCGTGTCTTTGTGAGACACAGAGTAGGTGAACGGATGATCTCTGCATGTGTGGTTCCCACCGTGGAGCATGGAGTAGGAGGTGTGATGGTATGGGGGTGCTTTGCTGGTGACACTGTCAGTGATTTATTTAGAATTCAAGGCACACTTAACCAGCATGGCTACCACAGCATTCTGCAGCGATACGCCATCCCATCTGGTTTGCACTTAGTGGGACTATCATTTGTTTTTCAACAGGACAATGACCCAAAACACACCTCCAGGCTGTGTAAGGGCTATTTGACCAAGAAGGAGAGTGATGGAGTGCTGCATCAGATGACCTGTTCTCCACAATCACACAACCTCAACCCAATTGAGATGGTTTGGGATGAGTTGGACCGCAGAGTGAAGGAAAAGCAGCCAACAAGTGCTCAGCATATGTGGGAACTCCTTCAAGACTGTTGGAAAAGCATTCCTCATGAAGCTGGTAGACAGAATGCCGAGAGTGTGCAAAGCTGTCATCAAGGCAAAGGGTGGCTACTTTGAAGAATCTCAAATCTCAAATATATTTTGATTTGTTTAACACTTTTCTGGTTACTACATGATTCCATATGTGTTGTTTCATAGTGTTGATGACTTCACTATTATTCTACAATGTAGAAAATAGTAAAACTAAAGAAAAACCCTGGAATTAATAGGTGTGTCCAAACTTTTGACTGGTACTGTATATATATATATATATATATATATATATATATATATATATATATATATATATATATATATATATATATATATATATATATATATATATATATATGTGTGTGTGTGTGTGTGTGTGTGTGTATGGTGTTGAAAAGTGAACGTGCATTGAAGCATCATGCGGGATGAGGAGAGAGAGAGTCAAGAGGTGAAACAGTCTTTTTCAGCATATCATACAGTTGGCCTGCATTAAACATCTGTGATCTCAGGTTGGAATGGGTGCTGGTCACTGTTGTTCATGCAGTAGAACGAGCATAAAGCACAGTGTCACACACTGCAGAAAAGTTCACAGAAAGCCATTTACCTCACACCAGTAACAATTGCTGTGGCTTGGCTACATAATCAACTACATTATGTATTACAAACATGCTTGGCAGCAGTAGAATGACGAAACATAAAAAAGCCCTCCATTTTAGAACTAATCACACACACAGACAAGGGGATGAAAAGAAAACTCACTGGTTTGAGCTGGGCTCTGTCCAGTTTCCTCCTGTAGAGCATAATGGCATGGATGACATTGCCCGCCCTCGCCGCCTGAATATGAGAGGGGAAGGCATAGAGAAAGTCCTGCAGAGAGGAAGAGAGGAGAGAGAGAGAGATTTCGATTATTACATTATTGTGTATTGCTGCTTTGGCAATACAAATGTTTTTTTTTGTCATGCCAATGTTATGTATTTTTTGTCATGCGAATAACATATAAAGCATTTTGAATTGAGAGAGAGAAAGAAAGAAAGAAAGAAAGAAAGAAAGAAAGAAAGAAAGAAAGAAAGAAAGAAAGAAAGAAAGAAAGAAAGAAAGAAAGAAAGAAAGAAAGAAAGAAAGAAAGAAAGAAAGAAAGAAAGAAAGAAAGAAAGAAAGAAAGAAAGAAAATAAAGAGTGTTTCGAAAGAGAGAGAACAAGAGAGAGAAGGAAGGAATATAATCAAATTTAACACAATATAATCAACTCAGTTCCAGTCATTCTAAATCTTCAGAAAACGCTTGACATAGTTACTTAACTCAAGGCCCAAGCCTAAACTCCTAGTAACTACCCAGCAAACATGCCCACATTGGCACGATGTGGGCCCAAAGCAGGCTAAAATATTATCTGCCCACATTGGGCCGATGTGACTTTGCTCATCGGCTTCACATTCGCCACAAGGAAGGTGGGCCAAATGGCAGCCCTTACTTCACCTGAAAAAAACAAAAACTTTGGATCGGCTGCCCTTATTGGGCCCATTTGGGTCCCAATATGATCTCATGGTATTGGCCCTATGTGTATTGCCCACCCTATGCCAATTTATTCATTTGATCTATTATTTCATAGGAATGTATTTATTTATTTATTACAATTTAACTGCATAAATTGTATAATTTTGAAGCCTTAAAAGGTATTAAGCAAACGTGTTACATTGTATCAGAAAGACAAGTTGTTACTATCATACATATACTGATCAAAAATATAAACGCAACATGTAAAGTGTTGGTCCCATGTTTCATGAGCTGAAATAAAATATCCCAGAAATGATCCATCTGCACAAAAAGCTTATTTCGCTCCAATTTTGTGCAGAAATGTGTTTACATCCCTGTTATTGAGCATTTCTCCTTTTTCAAGATAATCCATCCACCTGACAGGTGTGGCATTTATTTCTTATTGAACAAGTCCAGGTAGTACATTCCTGTTTTACTGGGTTTTCATCAGTTTGGCACATACTCTATACACAAAAGAGGGTTGTATTTTGGAGATATTAATAACCCCAGGCCCATAACCATGCCGACTGAAGTGGCAATGTATTCCCAAGGAAATATGAAAGGTGGTTATAATGAGCCCCACTATGGTACCCATGGTGAAGTAGTCCCTCGTCATAAAGTGCTTAGAAGCCTTAAAGGAATAGTTCACCCCAAATCATTCTTTAATTTTTCTTATTCGTCCCCTCTTAATACAGTCCCAAAATGTTTTGCATGTCAGCAGTCAAGTTTCCAAGATAAAACTTGCCACCTATGATGCAAAACACATCATCATGAAAACTTTGACTGCTGCATTGCAAAACATTTTGAGACTGCATCAACAGTGGACTTTTTTTATTTTTTTATTTAACCTTTATTTAACCAGGTAAGCCAGTTGAGAACAAGTTCTCATTTACAACTGCGACCTGGCCAAGATAAAGCAAAGCAGTGCGATAAAAACAACAACACAGAGTTACATATGGGGTAAACAAAACATAAAGTCAAAAATACAACAGAAAATATATATACAGTGTGTGCGAATGTAGTAAGTTATGGAGGTAAGGCAATAAATACGCCATAGTGCAAAATAGTTACAATTTCGTATTAACACTGGAATGATAGATGTGCAAAAGATGATGTGCAAATAGAGATACTGGGGTGCAAATTAGCAAAATAAATAACAATATGGGGATGAGGTAGTTTGGTGGGCTAATTTCAGAATGGCTGTGTACAGGTGCAGTGATCGGTAAGCTGCTCTGACAACTGACGCTTAAAGTTAGTGAGGGAGATAAGAGTCTCCAGCTTCAGAGATTTTTGCAGTTCGTTCCAGTCATTGGCAGCAGAGAACTGGAAGGAATGGCGGCCAAAGGAGGTGTTGGCTTTGGGGATGACCAGTGAGATATACAGTGGGGAAAAAAAGTATTTAGTCAGCCACCAATTGTGCAAGTTCTCCCACTTAAAAAGATGAGAGAGGCCTGTAAATTTCATCATAGGTACACGTCAACTATGACAGACAAAATGAGAAAAAAAAAATCCAGAAAATCACATTGTAGGATTTTTAATGAATTTATTTGCGAATTATGGTGGAAAATAAGTATTTGGTCAATAACAAAAGTTTCTCAATACTTTGTTATACAGTGATCCCTCGCCACTTCGCGGTTCACTTATCGCGGATTCGCTATTTCGCGGATTTTCATAATGCATTTTTTTTTTTTTGGTGCATTGTGCTCTGCATTCTGATTCGCTAAAAACTCACTCCCGCTTCTTGTATCAAAACATGCTACGAATTGTGCTATCATTTTGTCGTCTCGTGCAGTTATGTGTACGTACATAAAACAGCTTGGCAAATTTACATTAAGTTGGCCAAATTATCTTGTAATTTCGAACATCTCCTAAACCCATAATGTCGACGAAACGGCCTGGACCGACAAAAGCACCTGCGGATGGGCCCAAACGGCGGAAGATGCTACCTATCTCAGATCAAGTTAAACTTCTGGACATGCTAAGGGAAGGTAAATGACAAAGCCACAAAGCGACGATGAAAGAGAAGAGGGAGAAGAGGACACGAGAGATGAGGAGGAAGGACTAACGCTTGGTCGCTTAGCAACCATGGTGCGAATGGCCACTGAACTTAAGCGAGTAGCTGAGGAATGGGACCCTTTGATGAGCCGTTCATTACAGTTCTCCAACGTAATCGATGGTGGCATGTCGGTGTACAAGGATCTTTTTGCAAAGAAGAAAAAAGAGCGACAACAGCTGCCTATCACTATGTTCTTCTCCCGAACAAACACACCTGCACCGCGGGCTTCAGAAGAAGAGAACACTGCAGAGCGCAGTCAGGATGCAGCGGCCCAGTCTGAAGAGCAGTGAAACGGCCTACACGTGAGTCACTGTATTTGTATACATGTAATAGTTGCTAATTGTAAAAAAAAAAAGTTTTCTATTTCGCGGATTTCACTTATCGCGGGTCATTTTCGGAACGTAACCCCCGCGATAAACGAGGGATTACTGTATACCCTTTGTTGGCAATGACACAGGTCAAATGTTTTCTGTAAGTCTTCACAAGGTTTTCACACACTGTTGATGGTATTTTGGCCCATTCCTCCATGCAGATCTCCTCTAGAGCAGTGATGTTTTGGGGCTGTCGCTGGGCAACACAGACTTTCAACTCCCTCCAAAGATTTTCTATGGGGTTGAGATCTGGAGACTGGCTAGGCCACTCCAGGACCTTGAAATGCTTCTTACGAAGCCACTCCTTCGTTGCCCGGGCGGTGTGTTTGATATCATTGTCATGCTGAAAGACCCAGCCACGTTTCATCTTCAATGCCCTTGCTGATGGAAGGAGGTTTTCACTCAAAAATTCACGATACATGGCCCCATTCATTCTTTCCTTTACACGGATCAGTCGTCCTGGTCCCTTTGCAGAAAAACAGCCCCAAAGCTTGATGTTTCCACCCCCATGCTTCACAGTAGGTATGGTGTTCTTTGGATGCAACTCAGCATTCTTTGTCCTCCAAACACGACGAGTTGAGTTTTTACCAAAAAGTTATATTTTGGTTTCATCTGACCATATGACATTCTCCCAATACTCTTCTGGATCATCCAAATGCACTCTAGCAAACTTCAGACGGGCCTGGACATGTACTGGCTTAAGCAGGGGGACACGTCTTGCACTGCAGGATTTGAGTCCCTGGCGGCGTAGTGTGTTACTAATGGTAGGCTTTGTTACTTTGGTCCCAGCTCTCTGCAGGTCATTCACTAAGTCCCCCCGTGTGGTTCTGGGATTTTTGCTCACCGTTCTTGTGATCATTTTGACCCCACGGGGTGAGATCTTGCGTGGAGCCCCAGATCGAGGGAGATTATCAGTGGTCTTGTATGTCTTCCATTTCCTAATAATTGCTCCCACAGTTGATTTCTTCAAACCAAGCTGCTTACCTATTGCAGATTCAGTCTTCCCAGCCTGGTGCAGGTCTACACTTTTGTTTCTGGTGTCCTTTGACAGCTCTTTGGTCCTGGCCATAGTGAAGTTTGGAGTGTGACTGTTTGAGGTTGTGTACAGGTGTATTTTATACTGATAACAAGTTCAAACAGGTGCCATTAATACAGGTAACGAGTGGAGGACAGAGGAGCCTCTTAAAGAAGAAGTTACAGGTCTGTGAGAGCCAGAAATCTTGCTTGTTTGTAGGTGACCAAATACTTATTTTCCACCCTAATTTGCAAATAAATTCATTAAAAATCCTACAATGTGATTTTCTGGATTTTTTTTCCTCAATTTGTCTGTCATATTTGACGTGTACCTATGATGAAAATTACAGGCCTCTCTCATCTTTTTAAGTGGGAGAACTTGCACAATTGGTGGCTGACTAAATACTTTTTTTCCCCACTGTACCTGCTGGAGCGCATACTACGGGTGGGTGTTGCTATGGTGACCAGTGAGCTAAGATAAGACAGGGATTTGCCTAGCAGTGATTTATAGATGACCTGGAGCCAGTGGGTTTGGCGACGAATATAAAGTGAGGGCCAGCCAACAAGAGCGTACAGGTCACAATGGTGGTTAGTATATGGGGCTTTGGTGACAAAACGGATGGCACTGTGATAGACTACATCCAATTTGCTGAGTAGAGTGTTGGAGGCTATTTTGTAAATGACATCGCCGAAGTCAAGGATCGGTAGGATAGTCAGTTTTACGAGGGCATGTTTGGCAGCATGAGTGAAGGAGGCTTTGTTGTGAAATAGGAAGCCGATTCTAGATCTAACTTTTGATTGGAGATGCTTAATGTGAGTCTGGAAGGAGAGTTTACTAATGAAAAAAATACAAAAATATCGTTTTTGAGTTGATTATTCCTTTCATCTGGGCTTTTTCTTGAGGAACAAGTCTTGTTTTTCATTTCAAGCTAGAAAAGACTTTGTTGCAGACACTTTTTTTCCTTTGTTGGACTATGAATGCCCCAGGGTCTTGCCTGCACACACTAGACACACTTTACCACACTGCACTAAGATTTGTAACAAACAAAAGACCTCTTACACATCACTGTACCTTATATCAGTTAGCAGGATGGTCATAGTTGTTTCTACTTGTCACCCGATGTCACTAGTTTGCGTTGCCTTATGTAAGGAAGCATGTTGTTTTACTTCACACACATGCCTGCTCACACATATACATATCCACTGTTTGTTTGCTCTTGTATTTGTGCTGTTGCCAGTGTTTTCTGTCTGTGTTGTCCGTTTTGTCTTACATTGTTTTTTGTGTGTTTTTTTATCCCCCATCCTCAAAGGAGGCCTTTTGCCTCTTGCTAGGCCCTCAAATAAAGGTTAAATAAAGGTTAAATAAAATATTTTAAAAAATACTTAACTGCAAGGGACATGTTTGGCTACAAGGCCATTTTAGGGCAGCTGCCAATATATTTAAGCACTTTACTCACCCTACAGAGTCAGGGACATTACAGTATGAGATCACAGAGCTGTATTTTATATAACGTTCCCAATACAAGAAGTGAGTGTTGTTAGAGTGCTTTGAGCTTTGCTGCCACATCATCTTGGAACACTCAGAATAATTAATTTACTCTGAATGATAATTTTAAATCCCAGATATGAGGGCTGCTGACCACAGATTGCACATGTTTTTAAACCTGCTCTTTTAAGCTCTCTTATGCACTTGCACTGTTTTAACTTCTATCCATTTTTATGTTTTATGTAGTGTTGTGTCTCATGTAACTACACTGAACAAAAATATAAACCCAACATGCAGCAATTTCAAAGATTTTACTGAGTTACAGTTCATATAAGTAAATCAGTCAATTGAAATAAATTCATTAGGCCCTAATCTATGGATTTCACATGACTGGGAATACAGATATGCATCTGTTGGTCACAGATACCTTTAAAAAAAAGTAGGTGCGTGGATCAGAAAACCAGTCAGTATCTGGTGTGACCACCATTTGCCACATGCAGCGCGACAAATCACCTTCGCATTGAGTTTATCAGGCTGTTGATTGTGGCCTGTGGAACCTTGTCCCACTCCTCTTCAATGGCTGTGCGAAGTTGCTGGATATTGGCAGAAACTAGAACACGCTGTCGTAAACGTCGATCCAGAGCATCCCAAACATGCTCAATGGGTGTATGCAGGCTATGGAAGAACTGGGACATTTTCCGCTTCCAGGAATTGTGTACAGATCCTTGCAACATGGGGCCGTGCATTATCATGCTGAAACATGAGGGGATGGCGGAGGATGAATGGCACGACAATGGACCTCAGGATCTCATCACGGTATCTCTGTGCATTCAAATTGCTATAGATTAAATGCAATTGTGTTCGTTGTCCGTAGCTTATGGCTGCCCATACCTTAACCCCACCGCCACCATGGGGCACTCTGTTCACAATGTTGACATCAGCAAACCGCTCGCCCACACGACGCCATACAGTTGAAACTGGGATTCATCCGTGAAGAGCACATTTCTCCAGCGTGCCAGTGACCATCAAAGGTGAACATTTGCACACTGAAGTCGGTTAAGACGCTGAACACCAGTCAGGTCAAGACCCTGGTGAGGATGACGAGCACGCAGTTGAGCTTCCCTGAGACGGTTTCTGACAGTTTTTGAAGAAATTCTTCGGTTGTGCAAACCCAGTTTCGTCAGCTGTCCGCAAACGAGGTCAAGAAGCCGGATGTGGAATTCCTGGTCTGGCGTGGTTACACGTGGTCTGCGGTTGTGAGGCCGGTTCGACGTACTGCCAAATTCTCTAAAACGACGTTGGAGGCGGCTTATGGTAGAGAAATTAACATTAAATTATCTGGCAACAGCTCTGGTGGACATTCCTGCAGTCAGCATGCCAATTGCACACTCCCTCAAAACTTTAGACATCTGTGGCATTGTGTTGTGAGACAAAACTGCACATTTTAGAGTGGCCTTTTATTGTCCCCAGCACAAGGTGCACCTTTGTAAAGTTTAATCAGCTTCTTGATATGCCACACCTGTCAGGTGGATGGATTATCGTGGTAAAGAAGAAATGCTCACTAACAGGTATGTAAACAATTTTGTCACAACATTTGAGAGAAATAAGCTTTTTGTGCGTATGGAACATTTCTGGGTCTTTCAGCTCATGAAACATGGGACCAACACTTTACATCTTGCGTTTATATTTTGGTTCAGTATTATATTTTGGTTCAGTATATATATGTATGCTGCTTTCTTGGCCAGGGCTCACTTTAAAAAAAAGATGTAAATCTCAATGTGAGTTCTCTGGTTAAATAAAGGAAAAAAATAAAAATAAAAAATGGTTCTCTATAAAGAAATATATGGGCCATGAGAGACTACAATCCACACTTTTTAGCCACTGCCACCTTTACATTGAGCTGATTTGTGCATGAATATAAGACTGCGCTACCTGGGTTGTGTTCATTAAGGCACACCGTAGCAAAACATTTTAAAGCGTTGTGCAACGGAAAAAGAAAATTAGCATTTTTTACTGAACAAGTCCAGATAGTCTCTCCCTGTTTCTTCATTTTCATGCTTACTGAACTGTTTGTTTTTTTGTCATCAACACTATGAATAGTGGCTGTGGCACTATGTATACAAACCAGGGGAGTATGGATCACAATCTCTCCTAGCCCATGAAATCAGGAACCATAACATAAAACATTGTAATTTAGATGAGGAATCCCTTTAAGCATACGTGTTAGATCAGTTATTGGGTCAAAGTTTGCGGCAGACTTACGGGACATAATCTTGTTTACAGTTGCCCACTGGAATAGAGTTCAGACATGCTAATCAAATAATAGACAGACGTCTGAACACCCTAACCTAGCCGCAGTCCATCAGTTAATCTCTTCCTCAGACACAGTAATCAAAACAACAAACACATTGGAAATGTCTCTAAGCTCAGTGATAGAGCTTATGTTTGGGGAGAATACCAAGTGAATAACCAAAAAATACTAAAGAATGGCAAAATAATATATTAAAAATGACTAAACGTATAACAAAAAAATGCTTTACAACAGATCTAAGAACGAACATAGGCACGGCCCTGTGAAAAAGGTTAGGTTAGGGCAACAATCTGGAGACGGGAACTCGAGAGGCACAAACCATTCATCCATTACATTGCATAAGACAGAGACTGCCTTATGATGAGCATGTGAAACGTTATGCACAACAGATATAGAACAGTGGACAAGGCTCCATACAAATACCTACAGCTCTGTCGTGTCTGTCTATACTCACAACTACAGTACAGAGTTACAGCATACTCACATTCAGACATGTTCAATATAGTCAATACACACATTTACTTGGGTAAATTCACCCTTAACAACACTTTTGGAAGGGAATCTCACACAACCCACTGCTAGGTGAGAGATGTCTTACCATGGCGTAGTAGTTACTGTTGACCATGATGGGCCCACGACCCCGAAGGTAGATGTACTCTTCCCACCAATCACTGACCTGAGAGAGAGAGAACGAAAGAGAGAGAGAGACAAAGACAGACAGAGAGAGAAAGAGGGAGAGAGTGAGAGAGAGAGATAGAGAGAGACATAAAGAGAGAGATGAAATATGAAAAAGGGGGAAAGAAAGAAATAAAGCCCTGTGTCATGATGATTACAGCCTGCGCTAGGCTAAAGAATATTCTATATATTCTTAATATAGATTATTCAGTGAGTCATGAACCTACATTAAACAGCATTAGAATGTATATAACCCATATATCAAACAAGGAGGTGCAGACAGACTCACATAGTTGGAGGCCCACCAGGACTTGAGCTTGAGGTACCACTGTAGTCTTGGGCCCAGGTTCTTCTCAAATTCCTTGGCCAGACCCTCCATCCTCACATACTGCTCGTCATCCATCAATGGACGAGCTGACTCCAAGTACTGGAGGACACACACAGAGAAAGGAAGGAGATACGGTTAGGGTGCAATATTTAAACTCAACCACGTCATTATTATTATGTTTTCTGTTGTTTTTTGAAATTGAAATATGACAATAAATATATTGTTAAAAAAAATACTAATTTAAACCACATTGTATTTGTGTACCACATTTTACAATACACATGTAAGGGGATGAACAAAGAGGGGTTGTAGAGTTCTATGTAAATAACACACAGTGCGGGGGGGTGATGCGGACGAGGGAGGAGGGTGGTATGGTTGCCAGTTAAACAATTACTTCCTGGGGCAACACGGTCTCAGGAAAGGGAAAGGAAGGGGATACCTAGTCAGTTGCACAACTGAATGCATTCAACCAGGAAGAGAAGGGAACGACGGCTGGATGCAAAGGCTCTTTTCCTCTCCTTTTTCCACAACCGCCTTTTTGTGTAACCTAAACCTAGTGTCAAGTATCATCCCCATAACGGGCCATAATCATTGCATTTGCTTGTAAAGCCAATAACCCATCGTTGGAGTCTGGTCAGCTGTGACTGGGGGCTTGGGGTGGATGTTTTAAAGGGATAGTTCACTCAAAAAACTATATTTTTAGTATTTTGTTCATTAGTCCACTGGTAATACAATCCCAAAATCAAATTTGCATCATATGCAAAACACATCATCAACCCTATACTGAAAGTGGTCTATCTTGAAAACGTGACTGCTGACAAACAACAAAACAAAGGAATTGAATTAACAGTGGACTAATGAAGAAAATACTAAAGGATTGTTATTGAGTGAACTATCCTTTCAAAGGTAAGTGGCGCTTTATTGACATATTGACTGAGATGCAAAGAGAGAGTCTTATTGAGACCTCTGAGGTGTCAGCCTATGATTACAGATTACTTGATGGAAATTCCTTTCATTTATGTGAATCTGTGATTAACAATTTCCCAAAATATCTGACTATCAATTTAGCTTCAGAGTAACAGCAACTCCTCTGAATGCACTGTGGTGGTGTCCTCAGAGAGGCCAGTAATCTAAGCAACTGATATGACATCGCAGGATATGATATCAGAGGATATGAAATCATCATAGGATGAACTCACCCTTCTGCAGGTGTCCTTGACCGGGGGGACGGGCAGCCTTGGCAGCGAACTCTGGAAGCTGTACAGCATTGGCTTCCTGCCAGAGAACAACTTGACAAATAACTGTGAACGACAGCATAGCAGAGCAGAAGAGAGGAGGGGTGAAAGGAGTGGAGGGGGAAGAGTAAAATTAACCTTCGTGATTTACCTCCCAACCTGGATACTGTATGTAAGGCAAAGTGCACAAGAACAATCTACAAGAAAATAGTGGTTTTAAAGGCATCATTTGTGATCTTTACAGCCATTTTCTATCATTTAAAAATGATTAAAGGGCTATATACTAATGAATTCAAAGGCTATATACTAATGAATTCAAAGGCTATACTAATGAATTTGAGAGCGGTTACATTTCTCCAGCCTCATCACTCTTTGTTTTATAGCAAACCAAGTTCCAGGGCTGCCGTTTTTTTTTATTTATTATGGATTGGCTCTTTACTACTGCTCTAGCAGAAAACGTTACATTGCATCTCTAGGCATGTGTGGTTTGATGTTAGACTGTTGAGACTAACACCAATGCACGTTAGAACACATTTAGCTACAGGAGAAGAAAATAAAGGTTAAACGGTGTGTTTGGACCGCATAGAAAGTACATACTCAGAAGTGTGTGAAGACAAGCTAGCAAATAAAGGGGCACTTCACCACTTTATAAGCTCATATTCATATGTAGATATTATGGTGCTAGAGATAATTAATATGAGGTTAAAAAGTGGCGAAGCGGTCTCCCGAGTGGCGCAGCGGTCTAAGGCACTGCATCGCAGTACTTGAGGCGTCACAACAGACCCGGGTTCGATCCCAGGCTGTGTCACAACCGGCCGTGACCGGGAATCCCAAAGGGCGACGCACAATTGGCCCAGGTTAGGGGAGGGTTTGGCCGGTGGGGCTTTACTTGGCTCATCGCGCTCTAGCGACTCCTTGTGGCAGGCCGGGTGCCTGCAGGCAGACTGGTTGTCAGTTGAACAGTGTTTCCTCCGACACATTGGTGCAGCTGGCTTCTGGGTTAAGCAAAGTGCCGATTTTAAAACAGCAGAAGCTAGTTGGGTTCTTGATGTGATCTATTCTAACAGCAAACCTTCCTAGTTCTCAAGAATCAAAACAACTAAGATTTAGAAGGAATGTCAACATTGTAACAAAGGTTTACTGCACAGAGATGGGATAAAATGGAACATAGTGAAGGTAGATGTTCCTATAAACCTTGTATTTATTTGGTATCTAAGGTATCTACACCTGACTCAAACGTAACTAGACTTATTGTTATGAAACACCTCAACAAGTAAGAATTATGTGCCTAGCGTAGTTCTGAACTCACTATCCAGAGTTGCGTGCCCCAGGAGACAGATCCGTGGCGGTTGTACATCCAGCCGTGCCACGACAGCAGGCACTTGAGGGCGTTCCTCATGATGAAGATGATGGTGACCCACAGGCCCGTGCCCACCAGCACCCCACCCACCACCCGCTGGCTGTCTTCCAACATGTACGGACTGCACAGGGAGAGAGAGAGAGAGAAAGAGACATCATTACTGTGTTGTCCTGTTAATCACTATTGTTCATTGAGTATTATTTTTCTTATTATGTATTTCCGTCACCACTGACTTAATGTTTCTATATGCTTGCTTTTGCAATGTATGTGGTAACATTTTCCATACCAATAAAGCCCTTTGAATTGAATTATATTGAATTGAGACAGGGTCAGAAACTGCCTGACAGGAATACTGCTGGTTTTGTACAACCAGGGCCGTGTTCAGTAGGCATGAAACGGAAGAAAATGGTCAGAAACATAGTGAAACAGGGAGGCACTCCAATAAGAGTTGTCCAATAAGAAACACTCATTTTTGTTTTCCGCTGCAAAATGTTTTGCTACGTGAATTCTAATGAACACGACCCTGTATACCCACTAAAGAGAGAGAGAAAGAGAGAGAGAAAGTGAGTAAAAGAGAAGGAGAAAGAGAGCGAGAGCGAGCGAGCGAGCGCGAGAGAGAGAGAGAGAGAGAGAGAGAGAGAGAGAGAGAGAGAGCACTAATGCATGTGATAAGTTGTCCTCTGCACGTGACAAGGACACAGGGATTCAGGAAGAGGGGTAATGGAACCTGGACGTGGAACCCTTAACATCCATTGGTTGGAGGGCATTGCTAAGTGTGTATTTGAATTGATGGTCAAAATAAACATGTACCTGCAGACATGACAACATCAGGCAATATGTAGGCTATGAAACAACCTAAAAATGATAATGTTAAAAACCTGGCCAGACTCAAAACCTCATTTTAAAAATATGATTGATGAAGATGATACATTTTATCTGTAGTGGAATAAATTATGCTTGAGTTTTTGCTTCCCTATAACAGCTAGGAGTTTTATGGGGTAACTGTTGTTGATAAGGAGTTGGAGGGAGATTTTGGTACACAGAATATCTAGATGACCTGCTAAATCCTTTGAAGTTTTACAATAGGCGGTTGGTTATACACAATAAAATGAAATTCACTGCAATCAATCAAAATACCAACCAGTGCTAAACCAGAAAACATTTCCACGGAATCTATGACAATGGGCGCACCATGGGCCCATGTACAGTGTGAATTGTTATTATATGCAATATAACAAGACAATGTCTACATGGAATTTTGTCTCAACAAAAGCTTGCGCTATGCACACCTTATCTCAATGCTGCCCTATAGACCTATCTTTAAGGAGGCTAACCATCTTATAGATAATGTATGATAATATTGATCAGAACAAGAGCAGCAAGCCACATACATGCAAGCGTTGAAAAAAAAAAAGCACAATGTAATGTTGTCAAAATAGATGACACTGAGTATCACGGTATTTATATCACGGCAAGGAAACAAAAAATGAAGCAGATTGAAGCAAAACAGTCCTAATGTTGAAAACTAACAGCCTTATGCTGTCACCCAAATTGATTTGTTTACTTTCTAAGCTATAGCACAAAATATTTGGTATAAAACAGGTTCTCAAAGGACCATAGAGTTCAATCTGCTTCTTGTTTTCTTTTTTTGTCATGGAAAATCGAGTATTGTGATACTGTACTGTGACAACACTAGCACAATGTTATGCAAACACAAATATTAGGGCCTGAAGGAATACATGTTCAGTGTGTGACTATGTATGTCAAATCTATGGGTGAACCATATCGGTGGTTTTACAATATTTCTGGACCACTGGACTCAACTCTGACACTAGGGTGATGTCACAAAGAGGGGAACTGGGTGAGTACATGCCCTCTTGGTTGTGAAAATGGTGAGACAGGTGAATATCTCTCTGACACAATGGTCCCCAACCATACTCCTGGATAGATTTTGGGCTAGTTCAGCACTAACTAACACACCTGTTTCTTGATGATTAGTTTATTTGTTAAATTGTGTGTGTGTGTGTGTGTGTGTGTGTGTGTGTTAGTATACAGTGGGGGAAAAAAGTATTTAGTCAGCCACCAATTGTGCAAGTTCTCCCACTTAAAAAGATGAGAGAGGCCTGTAATTTTCATCATAGGTACACGTCAACTATGACAGACAAATTGAGAAAACAAAATCCAGAAAATCACATTGTAGGATTTTTTATGAATTTATTTGCAAATTATGGTGGAAAATAAGTATTTGGTCACCTACAAACAAGCAAGATTTCTGGCTCTCAAAGACCTGTAACTTCTTCTTTAAGAGGCTCCTCTGTCCTCCACTCGTTACCTGTATTAATGGTACCTGTTTGAACTTGTTATCAGTATAAAAGACACCTGTCCACAACCTCAAACAGTCACACTCCAAACTCCACTATGGCCAAGACCAAAGAGCTGTCAAAGGACACCAGAAACAAAATTGTAGACCTGCACCAGGCTGGGAAGACTGAATCTGCAATAGGTAAGCAGCTTGGTTTGAAGAAATCATCAGTGGGAGCAATTATTAGGAAATGGAAGACATACAAGACCACTGATAATCTCCCTCGATCTGGGGCTCCATGCAAGATCTCACCCCGTGGGGTCAAAATGATCACAAGAACGGTGAGCAAAAATCCCAGCACCACACAGGGGGACCTAGTGAATGACCTGCAGAGAGCTGGGACCAAAGTAACAAAGCCTACCATCAGTACCACACTACGCCGCCAGGGACTCAAATCCTGTAGTGCCAGACGTGTCCCCCTGCTTAAGCCAGTACATGTCCAGGCCCGTCTGAAGTTTGCTAGAGTGCATTTGGATGATCCAGAAGAGGATTGGGAGAATGTCATATGGTCAGATGAAACCAAAATAGAACTTTTTGGTAAAAACTCAACTCGTCGTGTTTGGAGGACAAAGAATGCTGAGTTGCATCCAAAGAACACCATACCTACTGTGAAGCATGGGGGTGGAAACATCATGCTTTGGGGCTGTTTTTCTGCAAAGGGACCAGGACGACTGATCCGTGTAAAGGAAAGAATGAATGGGGCCATGTATCGTGAGATTTTGAGTGAAAACCTCCTTCCATCAGCAAGGGCATTGAAGATGAAACGTGGCTGGGTCTTTCAGCATGACAATGATCCCAAACACACCGCCCGGGCAACGAAGGAGTGGCTTCGTAAGAAGCATTTCAAGGTCCTGGAGTGGCCTAGCCAGTCTCCAGATCTCAACCCCATAGAAAATCTTTGGAGGGAATTGAAAGTCCGTGTTGCCCAGCGACAGCCCCAAAACATCACTGCTCTAGAGGAGATCTGCATGGAGGAATGGGCCAAAATACCAGCAACAGTGTGTGTGAACCTTGTGAAGACTTACAGAAAACGTTTGACCTGTGTCATTGCCAACAAAGGGTATATAACAAAGTATTGAGAAACTTTTGTTATTGACCAAATACTTATTTTCCACCATAATTTGCAAATAAATTCATAAAAAATCCTACAATGTGATTTTCTGGATTTTCTTTTCTCATTTTGTCTGTCATAGTTGACGTGTACCTATGATGAAAATTACAGGCCTCTCTCATCTTTTTAAGTGGGAGAAGTTGCACAATTGGTGGCTGACTAAATACTTTTTTTCCCCACTGTATATTCAGTATGTGGCCCATGTGGGAATCAAACACACAAATGTAGTGTTCTAAGCACCATGTTTCAACCAACTGAGCCATCAGAGCCATAATGCTGGATTAAAATGTAAAAACCTGCACTCTAAATACCAGGGTTGTTCGGAAAAGACTTCCAACCCATTCCAAAGCTTTCCAGAGAACCATTCCAGAATGAATGTGCCTGTTAATCCATGTCAGTTTAGGTAATGGCATGAAGAGCAGGTGGAGGGAGCCCTGAGTGACCTCCCTCTCTGATTTAAATCTACTGCTTGCAACACAGTTACTGTATATCACGTGTCCAACTCATTCCATGGAGGGCCGAGTGTCTGCGGGTATTTTCACTCCTCCCTTGTACTTGATTGATTAAGGTCACTAATTAATAAGGAACTCCCCTCAACCGGTTGTCTAGGTCTTAATTGAAAGGAAAAACCAAAAACCAGCAGACACTAGGCCCTCCATGGAATGAGTTTGACAACCCTGCTGTACATGGATCCATTGAAAATATGGTTTAAGCCCTGTAGACACCTTATAAACCAAGGGGTTCCACTTCCTTCAACAACCTGTGTATAATGCATTTATACTAGTGTTTCTTGAACAGTGCATAGAAATGAATAAACACATTTATTAATGCATACTTAATGCATAATAACACATAGGTGGTTCATAGAGTTCATAGTCCCAGCGGGCAAAAATTGTTGAAATTACATCATAATAACGTCATTTGAACTAGTTTCTGGTTGTAACAACATCATTTCACCCAGTTTTGACCGCTGTGGTGGTTTAGAAAGTGTTACCCAAAGACATCTGTCCTTGTAAACAGACCTGGTGGACAGGGTTATTATTAGATGGCAGTGCCCTACTACTACCATTGACTGTAAGTCGCTTTGGATAAAAGTGTCTGCTAAATGGAATATTATATTATATTATAATTACCTGATGGGTATGTGGGTGCCCAGTTTGGTGATGAGTCCCAGGGAGGGGTCTAGCTGGGCATATTTAGTGCCTGACATGTAACTCACCACCACCACCAAAAACCCAGATGGGCTGCCTGGGTACACGCCAGTCATGACCCCGTTCTATGGAGGGAAGGAATATATGCAGGATTAAAAGGGCATTACGGTTGGGGAGAACAATGAGCATTACAACAACCCATTTAATTGGCAATAAGATCACATTTACATTGGGGTCCGAGGGAACTACTGTATAAGCATATCCTGGTGAAAAGAAGCCTTGTCCCAGATCTGTTTGTGCTGTATGTAGTCAACTACTATGGTTGTTGTTGGCATGAGGTTTGGCAAACAGATCTGGGACCAGGCTAGGTAAAAATGGGCCACATAAATACAATTCAGCACTTTCACATTCAACATTACACAGCAAACGTTGTAGGCTGCTATGTAGAGAGTGGGTTTTTAATGACTCAAGAGTGTCACACCCTTATCGGTTTCACCTGTCTTTGTGCTTGTCTCCACCCCCCTCCAGGTGTCGCCCATCTTCCCCATTATCCCCTGTGCATTTATACCTGTGTTCTCTGTTTGTCTGTTGCCAGTTCGTCTTGTCTTTTCAGGTCTTACCAGCGTGCTTTCCCGTCTTCCTGTTTTCTCAAGTTCTGTTTCCTAGCTTCCCCGGTTCTGACCATTCTGCCTGCCCTGACCCCGAGCCTGCCTGCCGTTCTGTACCTTACTGACTCTGCCCTGGATTACGGACCTCTGCCTGCCCCTGACCTGTCTTTTGCCTGCCCCCGTTTGGTCAATAAACATCTGTGATTCTAGCTGTCTGCATCTGGGTCTTATCCTGAGTTCTGATACAAGAGTGTGCTTTGCAAACAGATAAGGTGAAACGCACGCATACTGTATAGAATGGGAACAGTCACTAACACTGACATGTGCTTATGTGTGGGTCATATGGGTTCAGTAGTAACTTGACAAAGATAACTATTGTTGTATCTCAAACTAATAAAGATCAAACTAAGGGGCAGCAAACAGTGAATTTACATCCACACATTTTAGCTAATCACTTCACTCATAACGTTCTATTTTTTGAGCGGGTAAAACCGTGATTTGAGCAAACTATTAAGTGCAATATCCAGATTCTTGCAATGAAAGTGTCTGCCCTGTCTCTTTGCCTGTTTCACTGGCAAGCGAGCCACTCTCACTTCCTGTCGCAGGTAGCCAAGTGATTAGGAGCGTTGGGCCAGCAACCGAAAGGACGCTGGTTCGAATTCCCGAGCCAGCAAGGTGGAAAGATCTGCTGTTCTGCCCTTGAGCAAGGCAGTTAACCCCCAAAAACGTCTCCCTTGGCACTGATGACGTGGACGTTGATTAAGGCAGCCCTCCCGCACCTCTCAGATTCAGAGGGGTTGGGTTAAATGTGGAAGACACATTTTGGTTGAATGCATTCATTTGTGCAACTGACTAGGTATCCCCTTTCCCCAATATTGAATGCAATGGCCTCCTAGAATGCGGACTTATTCGGCAAAAAGTCCTTAGGTTTATCTGTTTCCCCCCAGAAATGAGTTTTTTTCAGGAACAGGTAAGCCTAGGGTTGCAAAGGGAGGGTATATTACTGGAAACTTTTGAATTTTACCAGTAAACTACCAGAATTTTGGTAACTTTCAAGTATTTTATGTAATTTATCAGAAGACATCTAGTGGCCCTTTTGGGTACTTCAGATTATCACAGGTGTCTGTAATTATCTCTTGCCCTCTGTGTGGCCTTATCACATGTAAAATATATAAAATGATCAAATAATTATAAACCATCAACTTAGTGAATACCATTGGCGTTTAATACAGTATGAGGATTTCATCATGAAATATCCTTTATATATTTTTTTTACTGTTTCTTTGTTGTAAATGTTTTAGCGCCAAACTAGTGGCAGTTGTGAAAAATGTCAATAGTTGGAAGAGTTGCAGAGTTAATTTAAAATAATGCCATTGTTGATTAGATGCTTTTTTCATGAATGAGTCTATTTTCTCTTAAACGATATGGTCTATTCACTGGAAACTCATGGTCAATTTATTTTGTGTTATTCAAGTATCAATTATCAAAGTTACCATAGATTACATTTTCTTCTCAACACTCAATATTGAGTGTTTTAGCACCATTTTAAACCGAAGTGGTAGCTTATGGCTTTGAGATATACGGAGCGCGGGAAGCGCGCATCTGCAATTCGCGGTGATTGCATAGGCCTATATAGACATCATTGGGTGGTGTTCTGCCAAGTTTTTTAGGACATTACATTTACTGTTAAATGAATCAATTACATTGCTAGCTAGTAGCATATTATATTTAGCAATCTAGCTAATGCGTTTTAAGTTTCCACTTCCTCAGATGGTGAATTAGCCCCAAATTAGCCTATGTGATATCAATACACAAAAAATATATATATCTCTACTGAACAAAATATCTCAGAAATTCATGGGTCATATTTTGAGAGTAAAATATAGCAACAAAATACTAATTGTCAACCCAATATTCATGACAATCACTAGTTTAGGTTGCACATCAAAATATATTGTGTCATGCATTGCTGCTTGGACATGTTTGATGATTATATATATATATATATATATTTTTGAATCATACTAGCACTGTGATTACTTCATAAGATTATTACAAATGTTTTCTATTGCGTGACGCCGTGACAACATTTTTGTAAAAATGTTAGTGGCATCAGTGCCAACTGGGGAAAAAGTTAGTCTTGAGCCCTGATTAGCCTTAATTGACTAATTAGTTAATTGCATCCCCTCACCTTGAAGCGTATGAACCTCTTCTTCCAGGAGTGCTTGCCTGAGAGGTAGATCTGGCGCAGGGCCTCGTGGCACAGCTGCATGTCAATGCCATCGGGCCCAACGGTGAATTGGAAGGCCACGGCCTGGTGAGCTTCTGCCATGGTGGCTGCTGCTGCACGGGGTCACTGAGGAGAGAGGGAGGAGGGGACATGACACATCGATAGGATTAGTTTCTTTCCCTCTTTATTTAACCTGGAAGTCCCATTGAGGTTAGAAGACCTCTTTTACAAGGGAGACCTTTGTTACTGAGGTCAGGACATGATCAGGGAAAGATCATCTCGAGGTCAGTCTCTCATCTCTTTACTTGTAGCCAGCTTAGCGTAAAGACAAGTGCAGTTTCATTTGATGCGCTTAAGTTGGAAATTGATTTAAAAAACACTAAAACTTTATCTAAAAGTAAAGACACCTAGATAAAGACTTCATAACACATTCATAACCCATGTGCATTCATAAGCAGTACATAAGCATTTCATAAACGTAATAATCTCCAGCTAATGATAATTGGTCCAACAGCGCTCTGCAACCAGGGGTGGGGAATAACAGAAAATACAAATCTACAGGGTCATGTTCATTAGGGCATACAACGGAAAAGTATTTCAAATATTTCCTATATAATATACTACAGGGATCATCAGCTAGACTCAGCCGCGGGACAATTTTTCTTGAGTGGATGGTCAGGAGGCTGAAAGATAATTACAAATAATTTGTAGACTGCAACTTGACCACAAGAAGCCCAAATTGATATAATATTTGTCTAAAACATAATCATTTCAAACCTTGCTTACATTTGTATACCATCACATATATAGTGCCCTTTGTAATTATTGGGACATTGACAAGTTTATTGTTGTTTTGGCCCCTAAAATGGGGGGACTATGTACAAAAAGTGCTGTAATGTCTACAGTTCACCCAATATGGATGAAAATACCCTCAAATTAAAGCTGAAAGTCTGCACTTTAACCCCATAGTCATTGCATTCTTGCAAATCCAAAGTGCTAGAGTACAGAGCCAAAACAACAACAAATGTGTCACTGTCCCAATAATTACAGAGGGCACTCTCTATTATGCGTGGGAATACTTTGGAACAGATTTCCAAAATGTAAATCACTTGGAGCTGATTTGCCCATGGATGGAATCTCAGTCTCAGTCAGTTGGGGAACCCTGATGTACTACATTTGACCCTGTGGGCCCTGGTCAAAAGAAGGACACAATAAGGAATAGTGTGCCATTTTTAGACACAGCCTCACTCTTTTTAATCCCCAACAAGAAGTGGAATCTCAGTCTAGTAGACTATTGTGAGAGCAGTGAACTGAAGGCGCATCTCATTTCACTAGATAGAACTCCATCTCATTTTAGAGTAGGTCTACGCCTTAACCCGAGGCAGTTTCAACCTACTACTAGCTTACTCAGTGGTACGATTATGAGGAGAAGTAGGCCTAATAAAGCTAGGTATGCCAGATTATCTTCAGTCTGGTTGGTAAATGATTGAATAGTTGTAATATGGTGCTACCATCACATTTCCTTATAGGTTCACTCAAGGCCCAGGTATTTCATGATTACCTGTGAATTGCATAGATCATTACCCAGGTAGGGCCTAAGGTTCTACAGAGTTACTATGCTACGCTGTACATTATCTTTCAGTTAACATGGCCATGAAACTTTGATCCAAAAATGTATTGGTGGAGTATGTTTTACAATATTATCTACAAAGCCTATAGCCTATTTTATAGCCTATTTTCTAAGGCATATAGGCAAACCTCAACCAGCATCCATGGCTGCCTGGCCTGTCACCCCTAAACCACTCAACAAACCCAATTGAAGGTAGGCCTAATACTTTTTAGACAAGGGACAACATGACTAGGTGAGGAGGGGTGCATCTCTAGGTGACAACATATTGCATTCCAAAGGATCATTAGGCATAGATCAACATTGGCAAATGTTGGCCGATGTAGTAACAGAAAATGAAAATACAACGCGGCTCTCTATACACACACTGACCAAAAAGTTATTTTGATAGCACTTACGTATGTCCCCATTACCAGTAAAACATAATCAAAACCTATTTCTTTCACGTACTTGCTGTGCTGTTTTGTTGTGAATTTGTTCAGTCGTTCCATTCTCAACCAGGATTTCATCATACATGTCAAGCAGTGAAGTTTCAGCTCTGTCTGTCCATGGCCTCTTCTGTCGTGGGTCCTCTTCCTTGGTGTGCACTGTCCCTGTGTCCATTTCCATCTTGTCCAGCTGTGTCTGTAACATTTCACGTAAACCCTGTTTCTTGTCTGCATCGAACGTGGTGGCGGCACAGTAAAGAGGCTCAGAGAGAATGCCACCGAATCGCTTGTTCACAGCCTCGAGTAGAGTACTTTTGCAAGTTTTAACCCCACGGTCTGTGTCGGCAGTTTTGTTGAGCAGGCGTTTCAATGCCATGACAGAGGGTATCACGTCTGCTGCAGACGCAGTTGATGAGATTATTTCTCGAGTCAGTTGTTCGAATGGAGCTAGGAGTGTGTTCATCTTTTCAATGAGAGTCCACTGGTTTGTACTGATTGTTGCAGGTAACTCATAGTCGGCTGCGTACACGCCAAGCACTCGTTATTGTTCCTGTATTGCTTGCAGGCGGCTGTATGCTAGCTGTGAGTGTTTAAAATGACCCACTATCTTCCTACCTGTTGCCACTGGCGTGTGTGCCATGCATGGCAAACTGGCAACTCCGCATTCTTCCAAAGCCTTTGTCATGTTATGTGCATTATCACGTAGCACAGCATGCACTTTGTTCTTGGGGATTGTCCACGTTTCAAACATGTTCTCAAATGCCATTGAAATGGCAGCAGCGGTATGAGAACCAGCACATTCTTGAGCATACAATACAGCTTTCCTCAGTACGAAATCCTTGTCGACCCACTGTGCTGGCAGACTCAGCATGCTCATGGGGCTGACATCGCAGGTCCAAATGTCAGTCGTGAAGCTAATAGCAGTGACGCCCATAGCAAGTAGCTCATGGATGTACGTTTCAACAATACTGTGTAACTCCGGTAGGGCAACATCTGCAAAGTACCGCTTACTTGGTAGTGTGTACCGGGGCTCGAGGTGCTCGACCAGTCGGCGAAAGCCAACATCATCCACGACAGAGAACGGTAGAATGTCAAGGGCAATGAATTCCATTATCTTGGCGTTAATGGATTGCGCCTTTGAGTTGTCTCGCCAGAATTGTCTTACTCTTTCAAATGACTGCTCGACTTGAACTTGTTTAGTTGTTGGAAGTGTGAGCTTAGTTTTTTTCTGCTTTAGTTGTAAATAGTCGCTGAACGTCTGGGGGTGATGCACTTTCAAATGAGTAATTAGGTTTGTGGTATTGAAAGATTTCACTTTCTCCCCTCCTTGGGAAATAATAGCAGCACAAACGATGCATTTGGACTTTTTGTTATCTTCCTTTGACACCAGACACCAGATATTGTGGGCTAGGTTAGAAATGCTGTGTTGCACGTGTAGCGCTGTCATTATGTCATCTACCTACGTTATACAGGTATGCACGTCAGCTTTGACATCGGTTTTGCACATCGGCGTTAAACTATACATAGAGCCGATGCCGATGTTGGCATTTTTAGCTAATATCGGCCGATTCCGATATGCTTACCGATATATTGTGCATCCCTAGTCGTCTGTTCTTTCGACCATTCGATTGGTCAAAAGATTTTGCAGCGTATTTTCCATATATAAAACACACCCCATGTGTTTTAATAAGACAAATACCTCAAGAGGCGCAAGAGATCTAGAAAAACATTTTAACCTGACCCAACTATTCTTCTCCCGCTCCTGCTGGCTTTAGCAGATTCTGCCATTACTCTCCTGAAGTTGCTGGTAATAGGCTACACGAGGAGTCGGCCACCTTTCTCATGTGGAATGCCAATTTATCTTACCATTTCTAGCGATCTGCGTGCCAGTTATGGTTTTCGAGGACGCATGGCTCTCGACCTTCGCCTTGCAGTGATGGGACATGACTGTAACTACCATATTTACATATAAATATTTAAAAGATAATCCAAAATGTGACCAGAGGTCAATATTCAGAAAGTATGTCAAGACCCACACAAAGTAGGCTATTTGATTGACAAAGATTCTTACTTCTGTAACAATGTAAAAATGCAAACAACTATTCAGAGACTATTTCAAAATGTAGATAACCTCTCTCAATAAGATTTAGTACAGACTAGGCATGACACAAAATGTAGAAATAGTACCCTACTTGAAAACAATTCAGTGAATTGGACGTGGTGGCTGACAGGTTGGTGTTAAACACCAGATCTGAAAATAATAACAGACTCCTTCCACTTTTAAAAACAACTCCATAACCCCACTGTCACTTTAGGCTGTGTGGTACAAGGGTGAATAGTGGGACTTGGGGCAGACACACTCCATGGAAATGTAGGCTGCCCTCTCGGTTGTGCTCTTCATATCCCTCTGCTTGTCCTCTCCCTCTTCCTCCCCATGTTCCTCTTCCTTTCCATGTTCCTCTCCCTCCACTCCCTCTTCCTCCTAGCTCCACATCTCTATCCCTCCTATCATCTCTTACTCCTCTTCCCCCCTGCCTTCTGCTGCTGAGCCCTGACTCTCCACATCACTTCCCTCGCTTTCACTGGCCTAGAGGAACAGACTAACAGAGAGAGAGAGGGAGAGAGAGGAGCAGGCCAACAAATAGGATACAATTGGTCAGGAACATCATCTCTCTCTCTCCCGCTCACACTGTCTCTCTCTTCCTTCCTCTCTTTTTCTCAACCATATACATACTCTTTTCCTAATAATCCACTCTTACAGTTACACGCCTCCCATTCCACACACACACACACACACACACACACACACACACACACACACACACACAGTATCATCATAATGCTATACAGCGCTTTCAATCAATCAAAATTATTTTATGAAGCCCTTAGTGGCCAGATTATTTCTCAGTTCATGGTGTGCATATGTACAGTGCATTCAGAAAGTATTCAGACCCCTTGACATTTTCCACATTTTGTTACATTACAGCCTTATTCTACAATGTATTTTTAAAAATGATCCCTCATCAATCTACATACAATACCTTCTAATGACTAAGCAAAAACGGTTTTTTAGACATTTTTGTAAATGTATTACAAATAAAAAACAGATAGCTTATTTACATAAGCATTCAGACCATTTGCTATGAGACTCAAAATTTAACTAATGTGCATCCTGTTTCCATTGATCTATCCTTGAGATGTTTCTGCAACTTGATTGGAGTCCACCTGTGGTAAATTGAATTGAGTAGACATGATTTGGAAAGGCATACACCTGTCTATATAAGGTCCCACAGTTGACAGTGTATGTCAGAGCAAAAACCAAGCCATGCGGTCGAAGGAATTGTCCGTAGAGCTCCGAGACAGGATTGTGTCGAGGCACAGATCTGGAGAAGGGTACCAAAAAATGTCTGCAGCATTGAAGGTCCCCAAGAACACAGTGGCCACCATCATTCTTAAATGAAAGAAGTTTGGAACCACCAAGACTCTTCCTAGAACTGGCCGCCCGGCCAAACTGAGCAATCGGGGGAGAAGGGCCTTGGTCAGGGAGGTGACCAAGAACCTGATGGTCACTCTGACAGAGCTCCAGAGTTCCTCTGTGGAGATGGGAGAACCTTCCAAAAGGACAACCATCTCTGCAACACTCCACCAATCAGGTCTTTATGGTAGAGTGGCCAGACGGAAGCCACTCCTCAGAAAAAAGGCACATGACAGCCTGCTTGGAGTTTGCCAAAAGGCACCTAAAGGACTCAGACCACTAAAAACAAGATTCTCTGGTCTGATGAAACCAAGATTGAACTCTTTGGCCTAAATGCCAAGCGTCACGTCTGGAGGAAACCTGGCACCATCCTTACGGTGAAGCATGTTGGTGGCAGCATCATGCTGTGGGGATGTTTTTCAGCGGCAGGGACTGGGAGACTAGTCAGGAAAGAGGGAAAGACGAACAGAGCAAAGTACAGAGAGATCCATGATGAAAACCTGCTCTGAGCGCTCAGGACCTCAGACTGGAGTGAATGTTCACCTTCCAACAGGACAACGACCCTTAGCACAAAGCCAAGACAACGCAGGAGTGGCTTCGGGACAAGTCTCTGAATGGCCTTGAGTGGCCCAGCCAGAGCCCGGACTTGAATCCGATCTAACATCTCTGGAGAGACCTGAAAATAGCTGTGCAGCAACGCTCCCCATCCAACCTGACAGAGCTTGAGAGGATCTTATGTAAATGTAATATTTCAGTTGTTGTTTTTTTATACATTTGCAAATGTTTCTAAAACCCTGTTTTTGCTTTGTCATTATAGGGTATTGTGTGTAGATAGATGAGGGGCAAAAAACAATGTAATCTATTTTACAATAAGGCTGTAACGTAACAAAATGTGGAAAATGTCAAGGGGTCTGAATACTTTCCGAATGTACTGTATGTCAGACTGATGGATAATCAGACAGGATAGAGTACATGAAAGATGTTCATGAACATGCTCATAGATGGATCAGATTATAACCATAAAGGCTATATACGGTACACACACTTCAAGACCCATGGTCAGATTACTTTTTATAGACGGTAAGAAGTCAAATTACTGTATGTGGCACAACGGTTTACAGATTCAACGCATCATCATCTATTGTTTATTTATTTAGGATGTTGAAAGTAAAAGATTACAAAGATGACATTATACTCAATTTAGCCAAACAGGTTTCAAATAATTATTCATCTATTTCGATAGGCATAGTTATCTGGTTGTCTTTCTAGGGAGGGAGTGAGACAATCAAGTGACAGTGTTGCCTCCAACACTTGTTTTCTTGCCTGACAGACTAACTACAGAGTTCGCCAATGTTAGCTGATTAGTTAAGAAGCTGGGACAGTTTCCAAATGAATTGCATCGGTAGAAACGGGACAAAACAAGCAACTTGTTAGCTGGCTATGTAAACAAATATCACTGCAACTCAATATCATATCTCCACTGCGCATCTACCCTAACACGACAGCTAAGCTGTCAAATAATAGGAAACAGGGCAATGTATAGCCTATGAATATCTGTACCTAGCAAACATGACAAACCATGACTTAAACCCAACAGATAAACACAAATTACTCTAATCTCCAATTCGGTGGCTAGTTAGCTGGTTGTCTGTACGGCAAGCTAGTGAAAGTGACAGCTGAGGTTGACGCTTCGCAAGCGCAGCCCAAATTTACTGCCACACACAACTTTTCTTGCCTGACAGACTAGCTAGCTTGCTAGCTATAGCAAGCGGTTTGGAATGTTTCCATATGAATTACATCGGTAGAAACAAGACAAAACAACATATATATATACAGCTGAACACTGCAACTATTTCCATGAGACAGAGAGCAATCATTGGAGCTCCTGCTCCACCACTGATGTGCTCGCCTGTACCAACCAAGTGATCATGACAATCTGAGAGCTATTCCCCAAGTTTCACAGAATCAAACATCAACAACACCAAACATACACTACCAGTCAAAAGTTTGGACACACCTACTCATTCAAGGGTTTTTCTTTATTTTTACTATTTTCTACATTGTATAATAATAGTGTAGACATCAAAACTATGAAATTACACATATGGAATGATGTAGTAAACAAAAAAGACTTAAACAAATCAAAATATATTTTATATTTGAGATTCTTCAAATAGCCACCCTTTGCCTTGATGACAGCTTTGCACACTCTTGACATTCTCTCAACCAGCTTCACCCGGAATGCTTTTCCAACAGTCTTGAAGGAGTTCCCACATATGCTGAGCACTTGTTGGCTGCTTTTCCTTCACTCTGCCGTCTGTCTCATCCCAAACCATCTCAATTTGGTTGAGGTCGGGGGATTGTGGAGGCCAGGTCATCTGATGCAGCACTCCATCACTCTCCTTCTTGGTAAAATAGCCCTTACACAGCCTGGAGGTGTGTTTTGGGTCATTATCCTGTTGAAAAACAAATGATAGTCCCACTAAGCCCAAACCAGATGGGATGGCGTATCACTGCAGAATGCTGTGGTAGCCATGCTGGTTAAGTGTGTCTTGAATTCTAAATAAATCACAGACAGTGTCACCAGCAAAGCACCCCCACACCATAACACCTCCTCCTCCATGCTTTACGGTGGGAACCACACATGCGGAGATCATCCGTTCACCCACACCGCGTCTCACAAAGACACAAAGGTTAGAACCAAAAATCTCCAATTTGGACTCCAGACCAAAGGACAAATTTCCACCGGTCTAATGTCCATTGCTCGTGTTTCTTGGCCCAAGCAGGTCTCTCTTCTTATTGGTGTCCTTTAGTAGTGGCTTCTTTGCAGCAATTCGACCATGATGGCCTGATTCACACAGTCCCCTCTGAACAGTTGATGTTGAGATGTGTCTGTTACTTGAACTCTGTGAAGCATTTATTTGGGCTGCAATTTGAGGCTGGTACCTCTAATGAACTTTTCCTCTGCAGCAGTGTGCTCTTCACAGATGAATCTCGGTTTCAACTGTACAAGCAGATGGCGTCGTGTGGGCGAGCGGTTCGCTGATGTCAACGTTGTAAACAGAGTGCCCCATGGTGGCGATGGGGTTATGGTATGGGCAGGCATAAGCTACGGACAATGAACACAATTGTATTTTATCGATGGCAATTTGAATGCACAGAGATACCGTGACGAGATCCTGAGGCCTATTGTCGTGCCATTCATCCGCCGCCATCACCTCATGTTTCAGCATGATAATGCATGGCCCCATGTCACAAGGATCTGTACACAATTCCTGGAAGCTGAAAATGTCCTAGTTCTTCCATGGCCTGCATACTCAGCAGACTTGTCACCCATTGAGCAAGTTTGGGATGCTCTGGGTCAACGTGTACGACAGCATGTTCCAGTTCCCGCCAATATCCATCAACTTCACACAGCCATTGAAGAGGAGTGGGCCACAATTAACAGCCTGATCAACTCTATGCGAAGGAGATGTGTCGCGATGCATGAGGCAAATGGTGGTCACACCAGATACTGACTGGTTTTCTGACCCACGCCCCTACCTTTTATTTTAAGGTATCTGTAACCAGCAGATGCATATCTGTATTCCCAGTCGTGAAATCCATGGATTAGAGCCTAATGAATTTATTTCAATTGACTGATTTCCTTATATGAACTGTAACTCAGTAAAACCTTTGAAATCGTTGCATGTTGCATTTACATTTTTGTTCAGTGTAGTTTCCTGCCATTCTACACATTTTGCCATGGCTTATGCCATGTTCCTATGCTATCTGAGTGACTCAAACATTATAACAAAATCAATGGGAGAATTTTTGATTCTCCCTGACTGTCTAGTTTTTATTCTTGTGATTTTTCATTTTCAAAGATGAGCTTATTTTAAAATACTGTATATAGCTCCATTACCTTTTCTACATACTTTATATCTGGTTTTAGTCGTTTAAGTTTACAATCCAGAACATTTTAATTTGCATCATACTTTTTGGAGAGGCGTCCAGCCACTGCTAAATGCATATAGGGGAAACACTGGGCCTACAGGCTGTAACCATACAAATTGGCATCTGTTTTATTTTCTATTTACAGTATTTGATACTCATGTCTCATAGCGCATGAGCAAGACCTTTCACCAAGGTTTATTTTTTCTATAGACTCAATTTACACGTTTTGTGTTCCGTTACTGTAAGGCTAGGGTAAGGAATGACAATTCATGGACATTGCGACTTCAGATATAGACTCCAAGGTTTAATAAGAGAAACCACACATCTTCAGGGGACGAATAAAATAAGGATAAATCATATGAGCAGAGAGCTGGCACCTGCTATGGCTGAAGCTATCCCAGCAACCCCTGCTCTTTATAGTCAGAGCCACAGCATCCGCTATCAAAATAAAAGTCCTTCAGTTACGGTCCCACATTACTATAACAACTGGTCTCGTTCCTGAAACCTGACACTCACAAGCTCTCCTGAAAGGCATGCAGTTAGGAGAAGCTAACAATGAAGGGTTGAAAGATGCAGACTACCCTAAACTGTCTGAACTGATTTGTGAATTGTATGCCACATCTTACAATACAACAAGCTAATATTTGAACAGAGGTCACAGAGAAAAGGGTTGAAAGATGCAGACTACCCTAAACTGTCTGAACTGATTTGTGAATTGTATGCCACATCTTACAATACAACAAGCTAATATTTGAACAGAGGTCACAGAGAAAAGGGCTGAAAGATGCAGACTACCCTAAACTGTCTGAACTGATTTGTGAATTATATGCCACATCTTACAATACAACAAGCTAATATTTGAACAGAGGTCACAGAGAAAAGTATTTACTTGCCAGCAGCCATCATTCTTCACTTCAATTGATATGGAGCAAGCATACTACAGAAATCCATTTGAAGTGGGTGTAATGGTATGACATGTTACACATAACATTGCTGTGTAGGCATGTTAGTGTGTCTGGGATTCAGAGAATGAATTTTCCATATCTCTACAAAGTGGCATCGCATGTGACTGAATATTACCATTGCCAATTATCAATGAGGCAAAACAAAAACAGGTCATGACATTATGTTGTTGCCAGGCTAATAACGAACACCACTACCATGTGTTCCTATTATTTGTTAGAACATGGCCCACCCCACTGACCTCTAATAGGTCAGCCATTTTCTTTTTTGGGTTAGCTGAGAACGTCACGAAAACGATACGCACGCTTCAATGGGGCAGAAGGATGTGTGTTGTTGTGATTCTGGATGGCCAGATAGCTAGCAACAATGACAAGAAACTCCTGAGTGGCGCAGTGGTCTAAGGCACTGCATCACAGTGCTAACTGTGCCACTAGAGATCCTGGTTCGAATCCAGGCTCTGTCGCCGCCGGCCGCGACCGGGAGACTCATGGGCGGCGCACAATTGGCCCAGGGTAGGGGAGGGAATGGCTGGCAGGGATGTAGCTCAGTTGATAGAGCATGGCGTTTGCAACGCCAGGGTTGTGGGTTCGATTCCCACCGGGGGCCAGTATAAAAAAAAAATGTATTCACTAACTGTGAGTCGCTCTGGATAAGAGCGTCTGCTAAATGACTAAAATGTAATTGTACGTGTCTTGTTCTTGATACCATGTCTTGTTTTGAGTTGTTTTGACTGATGACACGTCTATACTAATATGACTAAAATCCTCTAGCTAGCTAACCAACAACTGTAATGATGTATTTCAGAGACAACAAGTGTTCATTGTGCAAATGTATTTATGTTTTCAATAAACATTGGAAACAAAATATAGTTTACATGTGAACAATCTAAGCCAACCCGTCTGTTTTGCCCCATAGTTGTGCACACATCAGTTTTGTTGCTAAACATCCATTAAAGCAATCCAGTATTGAACAAAGCTTGTCTATTATATTGACAAGATAGTCAAGTGACCGCTCTAACAATGGAAATACATGTCCTCAAAGATGGAAGGCAGGCGGGAGGAGGCGAGATCAGGTGGGACCATTCTAGCTAATGAGAGGGCAGATACTTGCGTGAACAACAGGCCATAGAGATAGAAGGAAGACTCATCTTTGTATCTGTGCCATTCTTGCATCTGTGACAGCGTGGGTAAGGCCATTGAGTCTATCTCCATTTTAAAGTAGTAAATGTTCTTCTTCATTGGCTGATTGTGCCCAACTCATAGGAATCCCCACCCAGTTGACTACTTTAAAATGCTGGAAGCCTTCAATGGCAATGTCCATGCTAAAATAGGTTATAGCCATGATGAGTCCTCAATCTATATCTATAACAACAGGCACAACTCCGATATGAAGTTGTTTTTTTCAGTGGCCTAAATGCCACGTGTGTCCACTTATATCAGTGCATTCAAAACAACCCATCCATTATGAAACTTCTATTAGATCAAATAAGCCTCACATAGCAAATTAGCAATTTTATTTTGACCAAATTCAACACTCTCATTGACCTCCATACAAAAATTCCTCACTTATTGGGCTTATTTTCGTGGACAGATTTTGGGCGGAGTAAAACCTTGTTCACATTACCCATAAGTGGAATCGCAACGCCCCCTTGCGGTTAAAGGCTCTGTTGCGAGACGGATGCGGCATACTTTGAAATTGTTCAAACTTTGCGTCTTCTTCTTTCCAGCCAGAGTCCATCAAAGAACATGAAGTTACCAAACCACAGAAGATGAAAATATGTGGTTTTCGGTGATGACTTTATGGGATAGCTAGCAACTTATAAACAATTACCCATTCCTATAAGTGAGTACTATTTTAATAGTAATGTTAAATAATACACATTGGCTGTTAAGCCAATTATATTATATGACTGTTGCCTCCCGTTTAAGTTTATTGTGATGGTAATTAAATGTTTTTAATTATAATTTTTAGGTGGAGGTTACTAGCTAGTGGTATCTTCAACCTAGCCCAGCTTTTAGCTAGCTAGCTATAGCTGCTCTGCAGTGCAAGCTAGCTTGACCTACTTTAAAATTAGAGAAACAAGTTGAGGAAAAAGTAACTTAACAAAACATGTTCTATTATCACTTGAAACAATATATGTATCATGTCTTTAATGAAAAATAAGAGACAAGCACTCCTCTATCAGTACAGCGTAATGAAATACATCACGATGTGTATGAGCATGACATGCAAACCTGGTTGCGTGTGCGAGCATTGCTATATAAATTTAGACGTTATTCAATTATTTCACCCATACGCTCACGCGCGTGAACGAGCGTATGCGTAGCCAGGCGCTAAAATAGAACTTGGTTAGTTCTAGTTGAGCAGCTACACGCGCTTCAAGTCACCTCCTTATTGAATGTCAGGAAGATACAAACCCACTGGAGGCCTGAAAGATAAATTAGGAAAGATTAATTTAAGATAACTAACTAAAAACGAACTAGGTTTCCCTTTTTATCTGTGGATTAATCGTCGGAGTAGAGATACACGATTTTGTATGACTCGGGGTAACATACATAACAACCCAATGTTCATCTCCCAGGACATAGAGGCTAGCAATAGCAAGCTAGCTTAATGGCTATTAATGTTCAATATGTGTTTCGACATGCCCCCAAATTAGTATAGTTGGTTTCAATATTTTAACCTGCGTGTCATGATCGCCTCTGGGGTCGATGGACAAAATCAACATGCGCGCGTTGGCGGTGTAGTAAGCATATGAAGGATGTAAAAATATGTAAAAATGTATGCACGCATGACTGTAAGTCGCTTTGGATAAAAGCGTCTGCTAAATGGCATTTTATTATATTATATTAAGGACACATTTCTGGGCACCTATGGCAGCCGGCAGCGACGCAGTTGTGTTTCCATTCAGCTGTTTCACCAGCCACTTTCCCTTCCCCCAGATGGGTTCCCGTGATCACATGACTGTGCTACTGGAAACTAGGGGAAAGGTCGCCGAGCTGTAGCGCTCGAATTCTAGGCAAACGAGCAACGAATAACTCGCAACATTAGGCTATAATTGGGTATTTCAGAGTCAACCTAAATTAACTTTAGTCAATGTAAGAAGGCATGAAGCAAGATAATCTAATGCATTGCCTAATGATTCATCAATTATGCCTGATTAGGTTATGGCTTCATTGCCTTGCATAAGGCCCTCAAAGGACACACACCTGTACTGTACTCTCTCTGACCTTCCTCTGGTTTATTTGGAGGGCAGGTGTCCCCTTTGACATTGTAGCGACGTTTAGACAATAGCCTTGCAGCTCAAAATGTAAACAAACTTGGGGAATAATAAAGTATTTGCCAATGAGACTGATAGAGAATGAATGACCTCTTGTTTGGACCCCTGCCCAATAGCAGTGTTGTGATCCCAACAGTTCAGCGATTCATTGATGCTGGTTTTGTTGTGAAACAACGTTGCTGTCAAAATACTATGACATGAATGGTAGGCCTACTGTATTTACATCCAAATATTGTATTTTCAACACAGATTCCTTACACTGGAGAGATAGTCAAACACATATATATTTATTTGGCCTCCCGAGTGGCGCAGTGGTCTAAGGCACTGCATCTCAGTGCTTGAGGATTCACTACAGACCCCCTGGTTCGATTCCAGGCTGATTCACAACCGGCCGTGATTGGGAGTACTATAGGGCGCCGCACAATTTCTTAAACCTTTCTAAGGAGTCATGTTGAGACCACGGTCTCTTTCGCAGATGAGCCCTACGTGACCACATCAATAAACAACATTGTTTTATTGAAGTCTCATATACGGTAGTTATGACACAGGAGTAAGTGCAAAGAAAGGTCAAAATATTATATATAAGTATTTAATTTAAGCTTGTTTTATAAACACTTCAGTTTCATAAACACTTCTGGCTCATTGCGAATTTAGGTCTTTAGGCGAGTGTCTTCTTTACAAACATATCATAGTAGTAAAATATTTCTGTATATCCACTTCACTACGCTGAAGACTGAACACAAAAAATGTAACGTCAGAGATTCCCCAGTACCGAGGTCGTCACTAGTTACCACATCCACAAAGTGATTATGGCAAAACCCCGCCTATTTCTACAATTTCTCTTAACCACACTGCTAAAGTTATGCCTAACCTTAAATTAAGACCAAAAAGCTAGTTTTTGTGTTTTTACGATATAGACAATTTTGACTTTAGGGTTTGACTGCAGCCACACTTCGAAAACTGCTATAATCGAACAAAACAAAACAGACTCAAACAAATTCTGATTTTACTCACCAGCCCTTTCTCCAAACGTGTATATTCGCAACGCAAAATGTAAAAGAGGACTTTTTTGAACGTGTCCAAGGTTGTGAGACTTGGCTAGACTTCCCTCGCCGTTGACTGTAGCAAGGCGCCGTATGAATGGAGAGTGAGGACTTTCAGAGACCGCCCAGTTTGAAACGTCACATTAGCTCTTATTTTTCTTCTTCTTGGGAGAGGCTATACGGACACTATTGATGGGAAGTTCGGCTCTTTTTACTGACTCTGATCTTTTCGACTCGTTCAGTCAAAAGAACGAATGTTTCGACTCGTTCATTGAACTTTCGTTCATTTGAGTCAGTAATGCCCAGAGCAGGCAGGACCCCTAATCGACGAGAGCTGAACTGAAAACTCCAAAGAGTCATGCTTCTACAAGCCTTTCGTTCACCATAAAGTACTTATTGGAGCTGTCATTTGTGACTGAGACTTAAGTGTGCTTTAAACAATGTACATTTGTTGATTGCTAGGCATACAAATATGATTATTTCTTGATACATTTGAAACAAGGTCTAGTTGTGGGCGCAACCGGACTAGATTGTAATCGACAAATATAGATTGCAACTTTTAAATACTCTGTAAATGTGCCTATATAGTTTCACAAACATATGTCATGGTCCAAAAGCAAAGGATTCATCATAAAAAAAAATACCTTATGATTAGCAAATAAATACAAGACTGGTTTTTTAAAAGAAAAAACCCTGCATTTCTATGTTGAATAATCAAAAATAAGTTGGTATATTCTTCCCCATATTCCACCCAGATCGCTTTATTGTTTATTATATATTACACTTGATCTTTCTTGAATAAGTTCCTCCATTTATTTTAGTTTTTCCTTTAACTTATTCTGTGCCTCTATGGTACAGTTTTTATTGCTGTCTATCTGTACTGTTAGTCCCTCTAATTCCTTTGTTAATATGAACATTTAAAAAAAAAACGAAATTGCTTTTGTTTTAAAGATAAGTATTGCATTGCATGGCCTCTAAAGGCACATTTAAAAGTGTCCCATACAGTAAGGGGATCTGATGTACCTATGTTATGTTGGAATAAGTCAGTTAGAAATTATTCTGTCCTAGTTATAAACAAGTTGTCATCCAATAGGCTTTGATTACATTTCCAATATCCTCGCCCACGTGGAAATTCTGTAAGAGTAATGTATATGCCAATTATTTGATGACTCGACCGCATTCTGTCCCCTATCAACACTTTTTTCACTTTTGGTGCCAGCGAGAATGACATAATAAAGTAGTCAGGGCGACTAGCTCGATTCAGCCTCCACCATGTATATCTCACTAGGTCAGGATATTTAAGCCTCCATATATCCACTAGTTCCAATATATCCATGATTTTCGTGATTTCCTTAAGTGCATGAGGGTGATAGTTTGTAGTGTGATTTCCTTTACGGTCCATTGAGGTATTGAAAACTGTATTATAATCTCCCACAATAATAATAGAGGCTTGTATTACTTGTAGGGTTGATAAAGTATTATATATATTTTCAAAGAAGCGTGGATCATCATTATTTGGACCGTATAGATTAATGAGACAAATCTGTTTATGGTCCAATAACATGTTCATTGTTAATTAATATAATCACCCCTTTTGAGTTTCTTTGCCCATGGGAGAAGTAAATTCCTTTCTTATTATCTGCTAAGCCATTACAATTATAACTGGCTATACTTATTTCACCATTTCCCATAATGAGATACAAGTTTCAATTCTATTTATCATAATATATTTTTCTAAACTTACCATTAAAAAGTACCATAATGATTGAGTGTTCATATAGCTGTACCATGATATTTTCATTGCTACTAAGTAATCCTTCAATTGTTCTCCACTATTCCACCCGCTAAAACCTCCCCCCATCCCAAGTTGGGTTGTCGTCCCAGTGACTGGCAGACCACCCCTGTCCACCTGGATTCTAGGGCCTTTGAGAGATTGGGACACATCCTTTAAAAAGAGCACACAGTGCCACCCACAGAACAGAAGCAGATTAACTGCCAAAAGCATTTCCAACGCCCTCGCCTCAATTATATTGTATACAGTTATTTAAAAAAATTATATACTGTATATTTTTGGCAAGCAATTATTATTTGGGCAAACAATTAGTGATTCATCCTATTTTGTCCCTAACATCATTACCCCATAGCAACAGATGTGGGATACACACACACACACACACACACACACACACACACACTCCCCACCCTTCTCCCACAAACAACCACAAGCTCAGATGTTCAACAGTTGTTCCATCCCCGAGCCAAACTCAAGAGAAGACTTGATGTGTGAATGCACATACAGTTGTAGCTGTTTGAGAAGGCATGCCAAATTGAGCAAGAATGGGGAGATTTGATTAACCAATATCAAGTCCTAGCTGATGGAGCTCAGATTCACTCCCCTCCCCTGACACACAAACACATGCTGATTCCCCCGTTGTGACCATTTCCCCAAGGATCTCTGTGCAGTCACACCTTTTCATTATTTTGTGCCACCAGGGCCACAATAAGTTTCCCCCTCTCTGATTGTCCAAGTGTGACCCCCTCCCCATGGGTTACTTCAGCTAGTGTTGCCAGCACTGCCACTACCTGGGTGGGGGCACCCCACCGGAATTCCCACCAGCTAGGTACAAGGTCGTCAAGGTTGTCATTAGCAGCATTGAGAAATTCCTTGTATATTATTCTCACCCATCAGGGGACTTTGGCTTTGTTGGACCAACCCTGCCAGGCAGGCTCAGACTTTTGAGGTGGCGGTGCTGCTTAAGTGGGTCTCTGACCTCATTTATCTTTATGTCTTAGCTGCATATAGGCTACTTGCAGTAGGCCTATAAAACAGATAAGGACTTCTCCTTAGTGTATGGGTTTCTCAAGTGGGTGTCTAGGGGACAATCATGATAGGACAATAAATAAATAAACTATATTTATAATTTATTGAATGTATACCCCATATCTGTACAAAATTGAAAGCTCTCTCTGTCACAACTCCTGCTCGTAGACACACATGGGCTCTGGCATTTGCAACCATTTTCCTTTTTCACTCACTTTACTCCACACTTTTCCAAACACAAAAACACACACCCCACCATCCATCACAATACACCCGCACATACCCACATACTGTATTTGTATTTATTTATTTATTAAGGATCCCCATTAGCTGCTGCCAAGGCAGCAGCTACTCTTCCTGGGGTCCAGCAACATTATGACAGATATATATAATTACAAATATTACATGACATTACATTTCAAAGCACTTTACCCAATACATGTGTGTTCCCTCAGGCCACTACTCCACTATCACATATTTACAATAAAACATCTATGTGTACGTGTGTGTAGATTGCGTGTCTTATCATGTGTATGTGTGTCTGTGCTTGTGTGTGTGTCTCTTCACACATTCAGCATGTCAACACGTCTTACAAAATCAAGTAGTGATGAAGTCAATCTCTCTTCCACTTTGAGCCATGAGAGATTTACATGCATATTATTAATGTTAGCTCCGTGTACATTTAAAGGCCAGCCCTGTTCTGAGCAAACTGTAATTTTACGAGGTCTCTCTTTGTGGCACCTGACCACACGACTGAACAGTAGTCCAGGTGCGACAAAACTAGAGCATGTAGGACCTGCCTTGTTGATAATGTTGTTAAAAAGGCAGAGCTTTATTATGAACAGACTTCTCCCCATCTTAGATACAGTTGTATTAACATGTTTTGACCATGACCGTTTACAACCCAGGGTTACTCCAAGCAGTTTAGTCACCTCAATTTCCACATTATTTATTACAAGATTTAGGTGAGGTTTATGGTTTAGTGAATGATTTGTCCCAAATACAATGCTTTTAGTTTTTGAAATATTTAGGACTAACTAATTCCTTCCTTGCCACCCATTCTGAAACTAACTGCAGCTCTTTGTTAAGTGTTGCAGTGATTTCACTCACTGTAGTAGCTGTATAGTCTTGAGTCATCCGTCTACATAGAAACACTGGCTTTACTCAAGACCAGTGGCATGTCATTAGTAAAGACTGAACAAAGTAAGGGGCCTAGACAGCTGCCCTGGGGAATTCCTGATTCTACCTGGGTTATGTTAGAGAGGCTTCCATTAAAGTACACCCTCTGTGTTCTGTTAGACAGGTAACTCTTTATCCACAAAATAGCAGGGGGTGTAAAGCCATAACACATACGTTTTCCCATCAGCAGACTATGATCGATAATGTCAAAAGCTGCACTGAAGTCTAACAAAACAGCTCCCACAATCTTTTTATCATCAATTTCTCTCAGCCAATCATCAGTCATTTGTGTAAGTGCCATGCTTGTTGAATGTCCTTCCCTATAAGCGTGCTGAAAGTCTGTTGTCAATTTGTTTACAGTAAAATAGCATTGTATCTGGTCAAACACAATTTTTTCAAAATGTTTACTAAGGTTTGGTAACAGGCTGATTGGTAGGTTATTTGAGCCAGTAAAGGGGGCCTTACTATTCTTCAGTAGCAGAATGACTTTTGCTTCCCTCCAGGCCTGAGGCCACATACTTTCTAGTAGGTTTAGATCGAAGATATGGCAAATAGGAGTGGCAATATCATCCGCTATTATCCTCAATCATTTTCCATCCAAGTTGTCAGACCCCAGTGGCTTGTCATTTTTGATAGACAACAATGATATTTTCACTTCTTCCACTCAATTTACAGAATTCAAACTTACAATGCTTGTCTTTCTTAATTTGATCAATTATACTTGGATGTGAAGTGTCAGAGTTTGTTGCTGGCATGTCATGCCTATGTTTGCTAATCTTACCAATGAAAAAATCATAAAAGTAATTGGCAATATCAGTAGGTTATGTGATGAATGAGCTGTCTGATTCAATGAATGATGGAGCTGAGTTTGCCTTTTTGCCCAAAATTTCATTTAAGGTGCTCCAAAGCTTTTTACTATCATTCTTTGTCATTTATCTTTGTTTCATAGTATAGTTTTTTTCTTATTTTTATTCAGTTTAGTCACATCATTTCTCAATTTGCAGTACATCTGCCAATCGGTTGCACAGCCAGACTTATTTGCCATTCCTTTTTCCTCATCCCTCTTAACCATACCATTTTTCAATTCCTCATCAATCCACAAGGATTTAACAGTTTTTACAGTCATTTTCTTAATGGGTGCATGCTTATTAGTAACTGGAGTAAGCAATTTCATAAATGTGTCAAGTGCAGTGTCTGGTTGCTCCTCCTTACACACCACAGACCAACAAATATTATTTACATCAACAACATAGGAATCACTACAAAACTTATTGTATGACCTCTAATGCGCTATATTAGGCCCAGCCTTTGGAACTTTGGTTTTCCTACATATGCCTACTGTATTGTGATCACTACATCCAATGGATTTGGATACTGCTTTAAAGCACATTTCTGCAGCATTAGTAAAGATGTGATCAATACATGTTGATGATTTAATTCCTGTGCTGTTTGTATACCCTGGTAGGTTGACTGATAACCTGAATCAGGTTGCAGGCACTAGTTACAGTTTGAAGCTTTCTCTTGAGTGGGCAACCTGATGAAAGCCAGTCAATATTTAAAATCACCCAGAAAATATACCTCTGTTGATATCACATATATTATCAAGTATTTAACATGTTATCCAGATACTGACTGTTATCCAGATACTGGTCTATAGCAGCTTCCCACCAGAATGGGCTTTAGGTGAGGCAGATTAACCTGTAGCCATATTACTTCAACAGTATTTAATATGAGATCCTCTCTAAGCTTTACAGCAGGGGTGTCAAACTCATTTTAGCTCAGGGGCCACATGGAGGAAAATCTATTCCCAAGTGGGCCGGACCGGAAAAATCATGGTATATATAACTTAAAAACAACAACTTCAGATTGTTTTCTTTGTTTTAATACGATCAACATACAACATAAAGCTGGAGCCTGAGGACAGTGTGTCCAAAATAGTACAAGCACAACATCACTATTAATCATAAAACACGTCAAGTTTATTTGAAAATTCTAAAGAAAAAGAACACACAAACACACAATGCCTCAGTGATTAACAGAACTGTTTCACAGATCACAGAACTATATCAGGGTGTCATTTCTCAGGCAGAAATGTAGATAAAAATAATGAAATCCTGTTCCCCAAACAAGTGCAAGAACCACAGAGTCAAGAATAGGTTAAATATACAAATACAATAAAATCAATTAAAAACAATAGCACATCAACATAAAAACATATAAACATAAAGCTGGAGCCTGAGGACAGTGTCCAAAAGCACAACATCACTATTAATCATAAAACACCTCAAGTTATTTGAAAGTTCTGAGGACAAAGAACACACAAACACACAATGCCTCAGTGATTCACAGAAGTATATCACAGATCACAGAACTATATCAGGGTGTCATTTCTCAGGCAGAAATGTAGATAAAAATAATGAAATCCTGTTCCCCAAACAAGTGCAAGAACCACAGAGTCAAGAATAGGTTAAATATACAAATAAAATAAAAACAATTAAAAACAATAGCACATCAACATAAAAACATATAAACATAAATCTGAAAGCGTTGCTCAAACTCCCGTAACAGTCCAGTTATTTTATCTTTGAACCGCTTCATGTCTGCCACATGTTGGGTCGCGCACACATTTTTCAGACAGGGGAAGTGAGCTGCATCACCACCGGCAAGTTGCGTCTCCCACAATGACAGCTTCAACTTGAAAGAACGTATGCTGTCATAATACTGCGTGACAACTTTGTTGCGCCCTTGCAGCTGTTTGTTCAAGTTATTCAGGTGCTCTGTAACATCCACCATAAATGCAAGGTCCGGCATCCATTCTGCGGAATGAAATTCTAACACTGGTTTGCCCTTTTCTTCCATGAACTGTTCAATTTCTTCTCGTAAATCAAAGAAACGCCTCAGCACAGCACCTCGGCTTCTGATTCAGGCTTCTGGATCGGATGAAATTAACAGTTTGGATGACCACCTTCATGACGTTATCCATCTTTAATGACTTGCAACACAAAGCCTCCTGGTGCAAAATACAGTGAAAAGTCAAAAAATCACGTCCTCCATTTGCAGATTGCACTTTCTCTCTGAACTTTGTCACAACGCCTGCTTTTTTCCCGATCATTGAGGGCGCACCATCTGTAGCCAGGCTGACAGCGCGGGACCAGTCCACTCCGACCCTGTCCAGCGCGCCGACGAGTGCGGTAAAAATATCAGCTGCTGTCGTTGTATCTGTCATCGGCACCAACTCCACGAACTCCTCGGTGACGGTCAATGTGTCATCAACTCCGCGGATGAAAAAATGGCCAGTTGTGCAACATCTGTAATGTCCGTGCTTTCATCAATTGCAACCGAAAACGCAATAAATGACTTTACTTTTTGCTTCAACTGGCTGTCCAAATCCACTGAAAGATCGGAAATCCTGTCTGCAACTGTGTTTCTTGTCAGACTGATATTTGCAAAAGCCTGCCGCTTTTCAGGGCACACAATCTCCGCTGCCTTCATCATGCATGTTTTTACAAATTCACCCTAACTAAATGGTTTTGAAGCCACTGCGATTTCATTAGCAATGAGGTAGCTAGCTTTCACTGCAGCGTCACTGATGTCTCGGCTGTGAGTAAACACAGACTGCTGTTTCTTCAGACCCGCCAACAGTTCATTCACCTTCTCTCATCTCCGCTGTCCTTGAAAGTTGTCATATTTGTCGGCATGAAGACTCACAGTGGCGACGAAGGTTATATTCTTTCAGCACTGCAACATGCTCTGAACACACCAAACATACAGCTTTCGCATTCAATTCCGTGATTAAATAGGATGACCATTTTTCTTGGAACACTCTGCACTCTGCGTCCACTTTTCTCTTTTTTGACAGAGACATATTGGGGCAATGAGGGTGCCAAAGCACATAATGTTAAAAGTAGAAGCCGTAATAAATATCGCGGGCAAAACAAAGTAGCTCATTGGCTGCACGTGCTTGACCTACTTGCTCTGCCCCCGTATAAACAGTTTGCTTGCTTAACACAATTGCTTAACACAAACGCAATTGGAACAGCAGTTTATTTTATTGAAAAATTGCAGCGCATTTTTATACTTAAATTTAAAAAAAATAAAATAAAAAAAATCATCTTGCGGGCCGGATTAAACCCGTTTGCGGGCCTGATCCGGCCCGCGGGCCGTATGTTTGACACCCCTGCTTTACAGGAATGTGGTTCTGAATTTAAACGGCAACACCTCCACCTTTGGCATTAGTTTTTTCTGTAGATTTTATAACCATGTGTTGCTACCACTGTATCATCAATGGTATTATCTAAGTGAGTTTCAGAGATTGTCAGAATATGAATGTCATCTGTTACTAGCCAATTATTGATTTCATGAACCTTGTTTCTTAAGCTACATATTTAAATTTTACATTTTAGTCATTTAGCAGACGCTCTTATCCAGAGCGACTTACAGTTAGTGAGTGCATACATTTTAAAAATGTTTTCATACCATGACCATAGGAGTTGGCGAGACAGCACAAACAAATATGGAACTAGGCTAATGATGTTCCACTCTCCTGAGTTTAATGCCACGATTTAGCGAGTGCACGGGGCCAGATATATACTGTGCCTTCTATGTCCTCTGTTTGCTGTGTTTTTTATCCCTACCATGTTGATTCCTACCTATTTTCAGGTTTTTTAGTACTTCTGTGTTCCAGTTCCTTATATTTGAAGATGTATTATTTCAATAATTATCCTTTCTTCTGTCTTTTATCTATTTATAAATACTATAAATAGAAAGTCAAATACTCATTATTTTACAACATTCCCTATCTTGAATGGTATAGTGTATTTGTAGTTTATTTCTTTATTAATTGTTGTATTTGATTGTTTTCCTGTTATTTTTATTACAATCCCTACCATGGATAGTATTGGGTGTTCCATTATTCGACTCCTCTATGGGAACTTTGTATTATTTAGAATAGCCATGGACTAGTCTTGGTGTCTCGGAACAGTTGGTTTTCAATGTACAGGTTATTGACTATGAGAGCTACACATTTCCCTTTTAGTCTATTCACCTTGAAGAGTGGGTACAGAACTTTGCACCGTTCTGCAATTTCCTTCGTGAACTGATCATTCATGCCTATTTTTGTGCCAGGGAGTCTTTTGCCCATGCTTTTAACCATTATTTTATCTTTAAAGAATGCACATTTGGGAACGATTGGGCATTCGTATCGCTGTCCGAAACGGTGTACACATTCGAGTTTGATTTTGTTGACAGTATTGCCAGGGATCTGTAGCGCTTTAAGAAATAATTATTTCACCACACTCTCAGGATCTTTACCCTCATTTTCTCGCATAGATCTAGTCTGTATTTCAAGTAAGGCTTCTCTCAGAAACATGTTTTCCATTTTAGGTTCTTTAACATCCGTTTCAATAGTATTGACTGTACCTTTTAGCTTGTTTGTTTCTTTCTCCATTGTCACAGCTTTTTCGTCACTCATCTCGAGGCTAGCCTTAAACTCCTTTATATCTTTACTGACTAGTTAAAGTATGCCCAATTTATAATTTCTCGACTTTAGCAAGGCGGTTTCTACACTTACCGTTCCCTGTGGTGAAAAGCATAAATTGTCTGTGTCCATCGAAGAGTCTCGTTTTCTTTTGGGGATTGGTTCTCCATGCTTACTCTCCGACATGTTTGGGTGTTGATTGTATTGGTGATATTGGTTGATACATTTCTCTAGCCTTAAATTTGTTTTGTGTTGTTATCCAGATTTAAGGTTATTGCCCACAAGTATGTGGAATGAAGTGCTAATATTTAGTCAAATTTACAGATATTGAATATTACATTTTTATCTTGAGGCATTCTACACCACTGTCTTACGTCCGCCATTTCCTCTTGGCATCTTGGCCAATTCCACATCGCCAGGATGCGCTATCTCAGGTGGGAGGCTCGATAGGAAATGGCCTAGCTAGCTTTAGTTCATCAATGTGAATTCTTACAACAATGAATAATGTTTTTTGCTAGGCTAGCTACAATGATAGTCAAATAGTGGCAATGATGATAGAAATGTTTGCATACAGCTTCAAATGTCTTATAGTGAGATTACAATTTTTCTCTTCACAAGACGCACGACTTGGTGTAAATCTCCATCTGGAAGAAGTCATTTTCAGGAAGCGCATCTTTGGACACTCCTGGTAAGTATAAGATACTCCTGAGTATGTGTAGGTAGTTACAGTGGGGAAAAAAAGTATTTAGTCAGCCACCAATTGTGCAAGTTCTCCCACTTAAAAAGATGAGAGGCCTGTAATTTTCATCATAGGTACATGTCAACTATGACAGACAAATTGAGAGAAAAAAATCCAGAAAATCACATTGTAGGATTTTTAATGAATTTATTTGCAAATTATGGTGGAAAATAAGTATTTGGTCACCTACAAACAAGCAAGATTTCTGGCTCTCACAGACCTGTAACTTCTTCTTTAAGAGGCTCCTCTGTCCTCCACTCGTTACCTGTATTAATGGCACCTGTTTGAACTTGTTATCAGTATAAAAGACACCTGTCCACAACCTCAAACAGTCACACTCCAAACTCCACTATGGCCAAGACCAAAGAGCTGTGAAAGGACACCAGAAACAAAATTGTAGACCTGCACCAGGCTGGGAAGACTGAATCTGCAATAGGTAAGCAGCTTGGTTTGAAGAAATCAACTGTGGGAGCAATTATTAGGAAATTGAAGACATACAAGACCACTGATAATCTCCCTCGATCTGGGGCTCCACGCAAGATCTCACCCCGTGGGGTCAAAATGATCACAAGAACGGTGAGCAAAAATCCCAGAACCACACGGGGGGACCTAGTGAATGACCTGCAGAGAGCTGGGACCAAAGTAACAAAGCCTACCATCAGTAACACACTACGCCGCCAGGGACTCAAATCCTGCAGTGCAAGACGTGTCCCCCTGCTTAAGCCAGTACATGTCCAGGCCCATCTGAAGTTTGCTAGAGTGCATTTGGATGATCCAGAAGAGGATTGGGAGAATGTCATATGGTCAGATGAAACCAAAATATAACTTTTTGGTAAAAACTCAACTCGTCGTGTTTGGAGGACAAAGAATGCTGAGTTGCATCCAAAGAACACCATGCCTACTGTGAAGCATGGGGGTGGAAACATCATGCTTTGGGGCTGTTTTTCTTCAAAGGGACCAGGACGACTGATCCGTGTAAAGGAAAGAATGAATGGGGCCATGTATCGTGAGATTTTGAGTGAAAACCTCCTTCCATCAGCAAGGGCATTGAAGATGAAACGTGGCTGGGTCTTTCAGCATGACAATGATCCCAAACACACCGCCCGGGCAACGAAGGAGTGGCTTCGTAAGAAGCATTTCAAGGTCCTGGAGTGGCCTAGCCAGTCTCCAGATCTCAACCCCATAGAAAATCTTTGGAGGGAGTTGAAAGTCTGTGTTGCCCAGCGACAGCCCCAAAACATCACTGCTCTAGAGGAGATCTGCATGGAGGAATGGGCCAAAATACCAGCAACAGTGTGTGAAAACCTTGTGAAGACTTACAGAAAACGTTTGACCTGTGTCATTGCCAACAAAGGGTATATAACAAAGTATTGAGAAACTTTTGTTATTGACCAAATACTTATTTTCCACCATAATTTGCAAATAAATTCATTAGAAATCCTACAATGTGATTTTCTGGAAAATAAATTCTCATTTTGTCTGTCATAGTTGACGTGTACCTATGATGAAAATTACAGGCCTCTCTCATCTTTTTAAGTGGGAGAACTTGCACAATGGGTGGCTGACTAAATACTTTTTTTCCCCACTGTATGTGTGTGACCCCCGGGCCCTGTGTTTGTGTTTGGCAGCAGTGAAGAAGGAGCGTCAGCAGGACCAGGTGAAGAGTGATAACAGTAGTTTTAGCGAGGACATCATCCTAGAAGATGCTGAACGCTGAACTGGCTGTCGACACCAAGACTGAAGCCTACATGGAGGCCAGGCAGCGCAGGCAACTCTGTTAGTATGTCCAACAAACCTCTGTCTCTGTCTACCGTATGTTTATGTTACTGTAGTCTCTGTTACCGTAGTTTATGTTACCGTAGTTTGTGTCTTTTTTATTATCTATCAGACTTTTAAATGTCAGTGAAATAAGAAACATGTCCTCCCCTATGACAGACATCTGAGACACCAGCTCGGTCATCAAAGAAAGTAACAAAAGTCTAAATAATTATATGAAATTGGGTGGTATGTGTGGAGCTTTAGCTGAGATTGTTCTTTACAGAGTCAAGTATATTTGTCCAGGCCTCAATTGTTCCTTGTATAACTTCTAATAGTAACTGGATCCACTGGTTAAATGGGAGAGAGTGAGGTTGTTGCAATCTTTGAGCCAAAAATAAATTTGCGGTGATGCTGCCTGCCAGCAGTAATCTTCTCTGATTTATTGAGAGATTCAAGGGGCTATCATTGTTAAGTAACATAATAGATACAAAGCATTGGATATTTAAATTCATGCACTTCTAAATTAATTGTGTAACTTTGCTGTCACACCCTGGCTCTGGGGACTCTATATGTTGAGCCAGGGTGTGTAGATTCTATGTGTTCTTGTTCTGTGTTGTATATTCTATGTGTTCTATTTCTATGTTGGCCAGTGTGGTTCTCAATCAGAGGCAACGAGTGTCAGCTGTGGCTGGTTGTCTCTGATTGGGAACCACATTTAAACAGGCTGCTTTCCCACAATAGTTGTGGGATCTTGTTCCTTTTGGTTTGTTCCGTGTTGGTTGTGTTTAACCTAGGACGTCACGTCATCGTTTAGTTCTTGTTATCACTAAAGATAATAAAGTATGTTCGCTCATCACGCTGCGCCTTGGTCCACTCCGTTCAACGATCGTGACAGTAGATCCCACCATACCAGGACCAAGCAGCGTGTCCAGGAGCAGGCAGCCTGGACATGGGAGGAAGCGCCGGGTAAGGAGCTGGAGAGGTTGGCGATGGCCCAGGTGGGCCAATTGTGGTCCTGGGAGGACATGCTCGGGGGAAAAGGGCCATGGGCTAAGGTTAAGGCCCTGGCGAGAGAGGAGCAACGGCGTCAACAGTGTCGTCGTCGGACGGACGAGAGGCAACCCCAGAACATTTTTAGGGGGGGGCACACGGCATGGGCGACTGGGCAGCAGGAGGCTGCCACAGGGCGAAATGGGAGATTAGGAGAGGAGGCCACCGGGTTTGGGGGGCCAGAAGGCAGGTTGGCGGAGCCTGGATGGAGAGCAGAGCCAACTCCCCGTACTCAGGCATGGCAGCATGAGACTGGGCAGGTTCCGGGGTATTCGGAGCTGCGTACTGTGCCACGAGTGGTCCGGCATAGTCCGGTACGTCCTGTGCGAGCACCCCGCACGTGTCGTGCGAAGGTGGGCATGCAGCCAGGACGGAGTGTGCCGGCTCAGCGCTCGTGGCCTCCAGTGCCTCTCCTCGGTCCCGGATATCCTGTGCCAGTGTCACGTGCTGTTATGCCAGTACGGGTACACAGCCCTGTACGTCCTGTGCTGATGACTCACACAGAGTGTGTGAAGGTAGGCATTCAGCCAGGACGGGTTGTGGCAGCTCTTCAGTCCAGGCCTCCTATCCGTCTCCACAGCCCGGCCCGGCCTGTTCCTGCCACTCGCACCAAGCCTACGGTGTGCGTCGCCAGCCCAGCCCGGCCTGTTCCTGCCACTCGCACCAAGCCTACGGTGAGCGTCGCCAGCCCGGCCCGGCCTGTTCCTGCCACTCGCACCAAGCCTACGGTGAGCGTCGCCAGCCCGGCCCGGCCTGTTCCTGCCACTCGCACCAAGCCTACGGTGCGCGTCGCCAGCCCGGCCCGGCTTGTTCCTGCCACTCGCACTAAGCCTACGGTGCGCGTCGCCAGCCCGGCCCGGCCTGTTCCTGCCCTTCGCACCAAGCCTACGGTGCGCGTCGCCAGCCCGGCCCGGCCTGTTCCTGCTCCCCGCACCAAGCTAATGGTGCGCGTCGCCGGCCCGGCCTGTTCCTGCCACTCGCACCAAGCCTACGGTGCGCGTCGCCAGCCCGGCCCGGCCTGTTCCTGCCACTCGCACCAAGCCTACAGTGCGCGTCGCCAGCCCGGCCCGGCCTGTTCCTGCCACTCGCACCAAGCCTACGGTGCGCGTCGCCAGCCCGGCCCGGCCTGTTCCTGCCACTCGCACCAAGCCTACGGTGCGCGTCGCCAGCCCGGCCCGGCCTGTTCCTGCCACTCGCACCAAACCTACGGTGCGCGTCGCCAGCCCGGCCCGCCCTGTTCCTGCCACTCGCACCAAGCCTACGGTGCGCGTCGCCAGCCCAGCCCGGCCTGTTCCTGCCACTCGCACCAAGCTTACGGTGCGCGTCGTCAGCCTGGTAAGGCCCGTTCCTGCTCCACGCACCAAGCCAGGGGTGCGAGTCGTCAGCCCGGTAAGGCCCGTTCCTGATCCACGCACCAAGCCAGGGGTGCGAGTCGTCAGCCCGGTAAGGCCCGTTCCTGATCCACGCACCAAGCCAGGGGTGCGAGTCGTCATCCCGGTACGGCCCGTTCCGGCTCCACGCACCAAGCCAGGGGTGCGCATCGTTAGCCCGGTCCGGCCCGTAGCTGCTCCACGCACCAAGCCAGGGTTGCGCATCGTCAGCCCGGTCCGGCCCGTTGCTGCTCCACGCACCAAGCCAGGGGTGCGCATCGTCAGCCCGGTCCGGCCCGTTCCTGCTCCACGCACCAAGCCAGGGGTGTGCGTCGTCAGTCCGGCACAACCCGTGCCTGGGTCACCGGTGCCTGGTCAGGTACCGGTCAGCTGCTCCACACCGGAGCTTAAGCAATCCGCTCCTACGATGTCCAGTCCAGCCTCCGAGGAGGGATGCCCACCCAGCCCTCCCCTGTTTGGTTTATGTTGAGGCGCGTTCGCAGTCCGCGCCTTTGGGGGGGGGGGGTACTGTCACACCCTGGCTCTGGGGACTCTATATTTTGAGCCAGGGTGTGTAGATTCTATGTGTTCTTGTTCTGTGTTGTATATTCTATGTGTTCTATTTCTATGTTGGCCAGTGTGGTTCTCAATCAGAGGCAACGAGTGTCAGCTGTGGCTGGTTGTCTCTGATTGGGAACCACATTTAAACAGGCTGCTTTCCCACAATAGTTGTGGGATCTTGTTCCTTTTGGTTTGTTCCGTGTTGGTTGTGTTTAACCTAGGACGTCACGTCATCGTTTATTGTTTTGTTCTTGTTATCACTAAAGATAATAAAGTATGTTCGCTCATCACGCTGCGCCTTGGTCCACTCCGTTCAACGATCGTGACATTTGCCCCAAAATCATTTAACTGCAGGGCACTCCCACATCATATGAAGGAAAGTGCCTACCTGATTTAGGGGACACAGTGAACAGTTGGGTGTTGGGGCCAACTTTATCGTAAAACTTTTCCTTGGTGTTAAATACACTCTGTGAACAAACTTAAAATGTATAAGTTGATGGTTCGTAATACAGGATGCCAAGTTAATATTTTTCCATATTCTGTTCTAGTTAAAGCGTTATTCAGATTAAATTACATCTGTGGACCATACTTCTTTACTGGCTAGCTCAGAATATGAGCTTTCCAAAAGTTGTTTACTGTATATATTATAAAGATAAGTCCTTTCGGGAGCCCAGATAATGTATTTTCATTTTTGAAGACATTTATTTTCATTGTTAGAGTGGCCACTAGAGTATCTGGTCAATATAATGGATAATCTGTGAGTCAAGTCATTTCTACAAAGTACTCCTCTGCCTGAAGTACTAAACTCAGCAAAAAAAGAAAATGTCCTCTCACTGTCAACTGCATTTATTTTCAGCAAACTTAATGTGTAAATATTTGTATGAACATAACAAGATTCAACAACTGAGACATAAACTGAACAAGTTCCACAGACATGTGACTAACAGAAATTGAATAATGTGTCCCTGAACAAAGGGGGGTTCAAAATCTAAAATAACAGTCAGTATCTGGTGTGGCCACCAGCTGCATTAAGTACTGCAATGCATCTCCTCCTCATGGACTGCACCAGATTTGCCGGTTCTTGCTGTGAGATGTTACCCCACTCTTCCCCCATGGCACCTGCAAGTTCCCATACATTTCTGGGGGGAATGGCCCAAGCTCTCACCCTCCGATCCAACAGGTCCCAGACGTGCTCAATGGGATTGAGATCCGGGCTCTTCGCTGGCCATGGCAGAACACTGACATTCCTGTCTTGCAGGAAATCACGCACAGAACGAGCAGTATGGCTGGTGGCATTGTCATGCTGGAGGGTCATGTCAGGATGAGCCTGCAGGAAGGGTACCACATGAGGGAGGAGGATGTCTTCCCTGTAACGCACAGCGTTGAGATTGCCTGCAATGATAACAAGCTCAGTCCGATGATGCTGTGACACACCGCCCCAGACCATGACGGACCCTCCACCTCCAAATCGATCCCGCTCCAGAGTACAGGCCTCGGTGTAACGTTCATTCCTATACGATAAACGCGAATCCGACCATTACCCCTGGTGAGACAAAACCGCGACTCGTCAGTGAAGAGCACTTTTTGCCAGTCCTGTCGGGTCCAGCGATGGTGGGTTTGTGCACATAGGCGAAGTTGTTGCCGGTGATTTCTGGTGAGGAACTGCCTTACAACAGGCCTACAAGCCCTCAGTCCAGCCTCTCTCAGCCTATTGCGGACAGTCTGAGCACTGATGGAGGGATTGTGCGTTCCTGGTGTAACTCGGGCAGTTGTTGTTGCCATCCTGTACCTGTCCCGCAGGTGTGATGTTAGGATGTACCGATACTGTGCAGGTGTTGTTACATGTGGTCTGCCACTGCGAGGACGATCAGCTGTCCATCCAGTCTCCCTGTAGGCGTCTCACAGTACGGACATTGCAATTTATTGCCCTGGCCACATCTGCAGTCCTCATGCCTCCTTGCAGCATGCCTAAGGCAAGATGTGCAGGGACCCTGGGTATCTTTCTTTTGGTGTTTTTCAGAGTCAGTAGAAAGGCCTCTTTAGTGTCCTAAGTTTTCATAACTGTGACCTAATTGCGTACCGTCTGTAAGCTGTTAGTGTCTTGACGACCGTTCCACAGGTGCATGTTCATTAATTGTTTATGGTTCATTGAACAAGCATGGGAAACAGTGTTTAAACCCTTTTCAATGAAGATCTGTGAAGTTATTTGGATTTTTACGAATTATCTTTGAAAGACAGTGTCACGGAATCTGCCGAGGCTGCTCCTCCTCCTTGCTCGGGCAGGTTTCGGCGGTCGTCGTCCCCGGAATACTAGCTACCACCGTTGTATGTTTCTATGTTCATTTGCTTTTGTCTGATTGTTGTACACCTGTGGTTAGTTAGCGTTGATTATGTGTCCTATAAGTTCTTGTTTTGTTAGTCATGTGTTGTGTGTTATTGAGCTTCCTGTCTTCGTGTCTGTATTGGTTTTCCCTCCTTGTGTTTTAGGAGAGGTTTTCGCACTTGTTGTGCGCGTTAGTATTTTTCCTGTTCGTTTACGCCTGTGAGCGTATCGCTCGTCTCCGGGCACTTTTGCTCGTATTGATTCACTAAAGACTGTTGAACGAAGCTTCTGTGTCCTGCGCCTGATTCCCGCACCTTCCACATACAGCACTCCTGACAGACAGAGTCCCGAAAAAGGGACGTTTCTTTTTTTGCTGAGTTTAGAATAAAACAAAAATGATCTACTTGCATTACAACTGCATTGTGGTATTGTCTTCACATTCCATATTGAGTATCAAAAATAAAGGTCTCAAGTTCAAAAAGATATCTCCTTACATCTACACATTCACAATCAAACCAATGATTTATATACTGTATACACTGGATGACTGATAGGGGGCGCTGTGTTGAAGTCACCGGCACTCCCTGAACATTCTAGAAAAAAAAAATTTAAGCTATAGAAATGCATGTATTAAACATAAAAAATAAAAATGAAAAAATCTATAAAAACATTTTCCTTAAAGTAGAATTTGGGAAATTACTAATGTTACTGTCCCCACTACAACAACAACAAATACATATCATTTTGTCCTTGAAACATTTAATTGAAATACTGTAGAATTCCATTCATTCCTATGGAGGACTGCTCCAACTGGGGAGTGCCAGTATGGGCGACCGGTGGCTTCAAAGCCTCTCAATGGCCAATACATAGCATCAGCAATCCAGGGTTTATATACATTAATGATTCAAACATATTCGCCTATTACCTTTCAGTAATAGTCAAATGAATAGTGCATATAACCGGAGGATATCCAATCAGTTGTCTTTAGCATCTACCAACACAAACTATTTGGCATGTAGAACCATCAAATTGTACCATAAAAGGCTACATTACATTATATGACCCTCACGGTCCCGCTTTAAATGACGTTCAACTTATAAAGGCTTCATAAAGCCTTCATAATGCCTTAATAAGCACTACATAAATATGTTACAAAGTATCTATAACCGTATGTCATGCTTTATAAAGGGTTCATAATTATGGCATAGCTGTGTGACAATGACCAATGTAAAATGTGACATAACCCACTATGTCGAATATGATATAAACATGTGCTTTTAAAGGGTCACATGTTGGGTCGAAGGATTGGAATACGCTCTAAAGTGAAGTAATGTTAGTCACATTACACCTAATCTCGTTCCAAGACACATCTGCCCATTTGTGCAGAAGGTCTGGTGGACCAACGCATCAAACTCGGCCTTCATTAGTTAGGGATAGATTTAAAATCACATTTTAAGAAGATAAATTGTGGAAATGGGCAGGGTTTAGCCATATATATATAGTTTTTAATGTGTTAACTAGGGACAATGACAAATACTTTACTCAGTAAGGTCACTCAGTAAGGTTACATGTTCCTCAGTACACAAACACGCACACAACAAAAAGGAGCCATACCTGCGGTGTTGTGCCCATCAGGTCTTTGACACATTCACCCACTCCCCTGCTGAAAGATCAGCCACACAATGTTGGCACCATTGTAACAGGTTGTAATCAAGCCCTGGTCTCCAGCATGGGAACAGAAGAGGAATACCTGGTGCGGTAGTCTCAGGTTGGACTACTCCAAATCATCTTGGTTCTGACACACACAGACACACAGACACACACACAAATGCAAGCTTTGCAGGTCCATCAACCCATTTAAATACCTCTCACACCTTACAGTAACCTGTGGATCATGAGAGAACCTTCATAAATCAGCAGAATTGTAATAACCTATTTATTGACACTTGATGTTGTCCTGTAATATTTAGTTTGAAGTGAGACACCTTCGGTCATTCATAACACATCCATACAGACTCTAAATCGCATGACGCTGTACTTCATTTAAAGTCAGACCCCTTTGGTAATTTATAACACATGCATAAATGTCTTGTATTATATGATGCTGTACTTACTATAAAGTCAGACACCTTTGGTCTTTCATAACACATACAGTACATAAAGGCTTAATAATGATGTAAACACAAATGTATTAACACTTAGTGACAATTCCCTAACAGCTAAAACAAATAAACATTAAAGACATGTTTCCTTTTATTTGATTTTTTTTTTTAAACAATACAAATACAATACATTAAGTTTCAAAAAGTCCAGCAATGCAATTGCATTGAACATTACACAGGACCATGAATAGTGTAGCTTGTCCCTAAGCTGACGGTTGAATGGTTATTGCCTCTCTGCCTGCTGGAGGATACTGCATGTTGGTTCCAACCTTAAAAGTAACAACAAAGAAAGTTAGCAGGTCTGTTAGGAAATGTCTTTGTCACACCATCTGGAAAAGGGCAATTCTGTGCTGCACCAGAAACTCAAGATGGGAAGATGGAAAACTCCATTCAATTCGTTTTATTATTATATTCCTCTTTCATTTACAAATCTCATGACGTGACTATGGGATTTTTATTTACCTGAGCCTGCTAGTTAGCTACATTTCGGCTAGCTAGCAATTGTTGTGAAGTCACCAAAATTATTTGAAATAACGACTGAGGTACCTACAGTATGTAATCCAACTTAACACTTAACTAGCTACTACAAACTAATTTAAATTACAATAAATAAAAGGTTAACTTTCTTGTTTTTCGCTGTCCGGTGTCACCACAATTGGGCATTTGATTTGCGAACTCGTCACATGATCAGCGTCTCATCAGCAAAACTAAAAAAGTACTTCGGGGTCACAGAATTTTAAAATGTTTCTAAATAACAGTCCCCCACGTAATAGTATAAAGGTGTCAATAACCTGTATTTATTAATGATATATGAAAAGTAATTGTCTAAACATTAACAATGATTCATATTTGTTCCTATTTAAGTGTCATTTGCATTACATTTGGGGTTTAAAACATGTTCCAAGGTCATGTAAATGCCCCCAATGCAAATCACTGTATATGGAATACATATTGGCTTATTGAGCAAAAACTATTCTGGGTGCTGCAGTAAAAGTATTGTAGGGAATACTCAGTAGAGTTTGTAGAATGTATATATGGTGTCATTTCATGGGGCTCTGAATAATATGGAGTGTTGCTGGCATTTTACTCCACCAATTCCATTGGCGGCCACAATGCGAATCACTGTATATGGAATACATAATCATCACATGTGCGATTACTGCGCTACAGAAAACCCTCAAACAAAACCACAGTGCAGGGCATGCACAGAATTAAAGGACAACTACACAAAAAAAATCAAAGTTTCTCAAAGACCTCAAAAGTCATCCCCTGATGTGGTGTAAGCATTGTTGTGAACACAGAGAATCAAATGTTGTTGTTTTTCTATTAAAAAGGTGTGAAAAAAATGGGGGGAAACCAGAAAAATTGGGGAAATCGACATCTGGAAAAACAAAAGTGAGAATCGGAATTTGAAGAAAAAGAAGTAGGCAAAAAAATTCAAATTGACATTTTTGATTTGAATTGATTGACCAAAGTATTTGTTGCTGTGCAGGACTGCATTTTAGAATGTGTGCCATCCTGCAGCATAGCATTTTGGGGTAAGTTGAGGTCAGGTCCAATATTGACTATGCACCCAAGAAAGAAAGAAGTTGGGCCATTCTAGAAATGTTTTAGAGTAATATAATATATACAATTTAGCAGACGATTTTATCCAAAGCGACTTAGTATTGTGTGAATAAATGTTTACGTATGGGTGGTCGCGGGAATCGAACTCACTATCATGGTGTTGCAATGTTCTACCAAGATGCATGACAAGGTTATAAATACTTTTTGAAACCTTAATTTAATATGATTTATAAGGCCTTTATTAAGCGGTGCTTATGCAACCCTTTTATGAAGCACAGGTTTATGTCACATTTGACATTGGTGGTTATCTCACACAGTTACACCACATTTATCAACCCTTTATAAAGCATGACATACGGTTATAGATGATTTGTAACACATTTATGTAGTGTTTATGAAGGCTTTATGAAGGCTTTACGAAGCCTTTATAAGCTGCACGTCATTTAAATTGGGACCGAACTCACTGTACTAGTAGTGTCAATTTCCATAAAGCTACAAATGAATGAAGGCCTGTGCAAGCAATACTACAAAAATGACATTCTAAACCATCAACACGTGAGCTAACAATAGCTGCAATCCAATAGCCTACAGCTAGCTAGCGCTTAGCAAAGCTAAATCCCGGTTAGCATAAAGCTAGCAAACTGGTCAATGCTATTTTCTTACAAATATAAACACTTTCAACACATTCCTTGCATATATACCTATATTACCTGAAGTAAACGTAGCTAATAGCAAAAGGAAATAGGAGTACCAGTACTGAGTAAATGTGGGTACGAGGTAGATGAGGTTATTGAGGTAATATGTACATGTACAGTGCATTCAGAAAATATTCAGACCCTTTCCACTTTTCCACATTTTGTTAGATTTCAGCCTTCTTCTAAAATGGATTAAATTTTTTACAAATCCTCATTAATCTATACACAATTTACCCATAATGACAAAGTGAAAACAGGTTTGTAGAAATATTTGCAAGTGTATTCAAAATAAAAAACAGAAATACCTTATTTACATAAGTATTCAGACCCTTTGCTATGAGACTTGAAATCCTTGATGTTTCAACAACTTGATTGGAGTCCACCTGTGTTAAATTCAATTGATTTGGAAAGGAACACACCTGTCTATATAAGGTCCCACAATTGACAGTGCATGTCAGAGAAAAAACCAAGCCATGAGGTCGAAGGAATTGTCCATAGAGCTCCGAGACAGGATTGTGTCGAGGCACAGATCTGTGGAAGGGTACCAAAAATGTCTGCTGCATTGAAGGTCCCCAAGAACACAATGGAAGAAGTTCGGAACCCACCAAAAATTTTAATATTATCTGCCATGACTACAAGGTCCGATTAGGAATTCAAGGACCTCAGTGAGGAACTCTGTATACGGACCAGGAGGCCTGTAAACAGTAGCTATAAAAAGTGATTGAGTAGGCTGCATAGATTTCATGACTAGAAGCTCAAAAGACGAAAACGAAGTCATTTTTTTGGGGGGGGGCATTTGCTATCGTAAATGTTAGCAACACCTCCGCCTTTGCAGGATGCATGGGGGATATGGTCACTAGTGTAACCAGGAGGAGAGGCCTCATTTAACACAGTAAATCCATCAGGCTTAAGCCATGTTTCAGTCAGGCCAATCACATCAAGATTATGATCAGTGATTAGTTCATTGACCATAACTGCCTTGGAAGTGAGGGATCTAACATTACGTAGCCCTATTTTGAGATGTGAGATATCACATTCTCTTTCAATAATGACAGGAATGGAGGGGGTCTTTATTCCAGTGAGATTGCTAAGGTGAACACCGCCATGTTTAGTTTTGCTCAACCTAGATCGAGGCACAGACACGGTCTCAATGGGGATAGCTGAGCGTACTACACTAACTGTGCTAGTGGCAGACTAAGCTGGCAGGCTGGCTAAAAGCCTGCTGCCTGGCCTGCACCCTATCTCATTGTGGAGCTAGAGGAGTTAGAGCCCTGTCTATGTTGGTACATAAGATGAGAGCACCCCTCCAGCTAGGATGGAGTCTGTCACTCCTCAGCAGGCCAGGCTTGGTCCTGTTTGTGGGTGAGTCCCAGAAAAAGGGCCAATCATCTACAAATTCTATCTTTTGGAAGGGGCAGAAAACAGTTTAACCAGCGATTGAGTTGTGAGACTGCTGTAGAGCTCGTCACTCACCCTAACTGGGAGGTGGCCAGAGACGATTACTCGATGCCGACACATCTTTCTAGCTAATTTACATGCTGAAGCTATGTTGCGCTTGGTGACCTCTGACTGTTTCATCCTAACATTGTTGGTGCCGACGTGGATAACAATATCCCTATACTCTCTACACTCGCCAGTTTTTGCCTTAGCCAGCACCATCTTCAGATTAGCCTTTACGTCGGTAGCCCTGCCCCCTGATAAACAGTGTATGATCGATGGATGATTATTTTAAGTCTAATATTGCGGGTAATGGAGTCGCCAATGACTAGGGTTTTCAATTTGTCAGAGCTAATGGTGGGAGTCTTCAGGGGCTCAGACCCCGTAAAGGTTGGAGGAGAGACCCGAGAAGGCTCGGCCTCTGACTCGTTGCTTAATGGGGAGAACGGGTTGAAAGTGAAAATGTATGCACTCACTAACTGTAAGTCGCTCTGGATAGGAGCGTCTGCTAAATGACTATAATGTAAAATAATGTATACCGGTACTATATCTGCCGTTTCCATTACACGTCGCACATTTTTTGCGACACTGCTTTCGTCAAATAAACCTGGGTCACTGTAAACCTGCCTACAGATATGTCGTTTCTGACGTAAATGTAAATGTTACTAGTTACTACAGTCCCAAAGTCAAAAGGCCCGCTTATTCGACCAATCAGATAAGAGAGTGTGATGACAAGACATGCTACAACTATTGATCCATCAGTGATTTGGTTATTTATTAAATATAGTAAAGCTAACCGTTATAAATGCAGTGTTAATCGGATATCTTATTCAAACTCAGCTTGCAAGCTTATCATGATGTTTGCCCTTACTCATAGTTACTTGTCTTAACCCAAAATAGGTTTACTCCAATATCTGCATTGTATTTAAAATGGCATGTAGACAAACAAATTGACACATTTTGATTTTAGATTATTATTTCTTTATCTACAAGTAAACGGTACACAGTTTAACAGAAATGTTCACATAAATGTCCATTTTTGAAATTGGCTGATTTTAAGATGAAAACTTCAACCCTGTTACTTTTTTTTGGCACACAGGTGTCTGTAATCATGGCCGGGTGTGGCTTGATATCATTGGTTAATTTACAGATATAAATAGATGATATAAATGGATAGCACACGATCATAGATACAATTTGGGTACATAGGCCTACACACATTTACAATGAATAGCAAAATCACAAGAATGGCTTCAGATCAAAGTCTACGTTGAGACCGAAGGGAGCAAGGGTCTTTAAATTAAAGATCCAGGCAGCCTCCACTAGAGAGCACTGTTGGCTTGAGTTACCAGAAGTGATTCAAGGAAGCCCAATGACTAAAAGCACAGTGACAAGAGCATAGAGAGTGGTCTAGGGCAGAATCATTAAAATCCATCAACATTGAGCTGTTGCTATATGGTAGAACAAAGATGTTAGGGCAAGTTCTATAGGGCAAGTTAGGTAATATATAGATCATGTATTTTCTAGGTTCTGTAGCCATAAGGTAACTTATGGATCATGGATGCAAAGGGCAAGTACTTTAGCTCAGGGAGCCCTCACACGATGTACCAGGGCTGATCTGAGGCCTGCTGAGAGGGGCGTGTCAGGACAGCTGTCTGTGTGTGTGTGTCGTGTGTGTGGGGGAAAGGAATGGCTGAGGGATTACAAGGAACCTTCTTCAGCTAAACACACTGGCTTCAACACATGCCTGGCATTCAAAGGAGATAAGCTTTGCCTGCAACTCCTGCTGACCACACACACCCTGAGGATGCTCCCTAATATCAGTGGTACATTTTACACACACTGATGTGATGAGTTTGAGTCTCCCTCTTATCTTACACGCTCAGGGCCACCATATCTCTGTCATAGAGATATGAGAATAACTCATGGATATTGGGTCATGTCACTCTGAGTCAAGGGATTCTATGGAAACCGTGTCCACATTGCTATCAACATCATCACTCAAGAAATAAGCATTTGTTTTAAAGCCTCTGGCTTTCTTTTATTATCCATGTAAACTGTATTTGATCAAATCTATGCAAAAAATAATATAAACCTTTAACCTTGTAATATGGCAGAGTGATTTCATTTGAAACGCTTCTTCAACAGTGTGCGGCATAAAGAGGTAACTATATTTACATTTTACATTTTAGTCATTTAGCCAGAGCGACTTACAGTTAGTGAATTTTTTATTATTTTTTTTTATACTGGCCCCCCGTGGGAATCGAACCCTACTCATGCATGGCTCAATTTATTTAATTGTAGTTAAATAATTGGCTCCTTTGAAGGCTCATTATTAAATAAACGTTTTTCAAATCCATGAAGAAACATTTTGTGACTTGCTTCAGCTCTTTAAACATTATTTTGTGGTTTTCAAATAAGTGTACATTTTTTGTACTTAAGTAAAGCAGTGAAATATAGTCAAAGTTAAATATATACTATTAAAATATCTGGTCTGATTACTTTTATAGACTACTATATCAACCTTATTACTTTGGAGCATGGGGCAGTTCGATCACATATTTCATCACAAATAACTTCAGGTAACAGAACTGCAAACCGGAAAATAACATTTTTCTAGGAACAGAATCAGAACCGTTATTTTAAAAGCATGGAAACCAGTTAATAAAGTTATTTTACGTTCTGGGCATTTTCCAGTCCCACAAAAAAACTCAACAAAATGCCTATGCAAAGCCCTCACTCTGTCACTCAGCAACTTATTCCAGTGTTTGCCTGCCAGCTGGAAATCTTTGCCAGTGTGTGTGCGCGCGTGTGTGTAGGCTACCTGCCCTTCCGAAACATAGTCTACTGTAGCCTACTGACGTTACAAGTGTGATTCAGAAATTAGGGAGAGAGATTTTTAATTAGAGAAGAATGGATAAACGTTTTCAATGCTAGTTAAGGATACTATAGTTATCACGCTTCAGATTTCATTTATTAACTACAAAAGGTAAGACGTGTTTTTATTTGAACACACAAGCTTGTTAGATAGCTAGCTCTGGTCCAATGTTAAGCCAACTCTCTGAAGTTCAAAGAGTTTCAAAGTTCCTCCACAGAAGCCGATCCTCCGTAGGTATAATTTTGTGGGCCTAATTCAGATAATACATGTCATAACAATATGCCCAGCGCTTCAAGCCAAGCTTCCTCCTCCACCCTCTCCACCCGCAAAATTTCTGTCGCATCTTACGTCCTACACTTGTCTGTCCAATGCATGTAAATAGCTTGCCCACTCCTTAGCAAGCTGCTTTATCCGCATTGATTGGTGAAGCAATTTAATGTCGAAAAAAGCAAAAAAAGAAACATCCCTTTTTCAGGACCCTGTCTTTCAAAGATAATTCGTAAAAATCCAAATAACTTCACAGATCTTCATTGTAAAGGGTTTAAACACTGTTTCCCATGCTTGTTCAATGAACCATAAACAATTAATGAACATGCACCTGTGGAACAGTCGTTAAGACACTAACAGCTTACAGATGGTAGGCAATTAAGGTCACAGTTATGAAAACTTAGGACACTAAAAGAGGCCTTTCTACTGACTCTGAAAAACACCAAAAGAAAGATGCCCAGGGTCCCTGCTCATCTGCGTGAACGTGCCTTAGGCATGCTGCAAGGAGACATGAGGACTACAGATGTGGCCAGGGCAATAAATTGCAATGTCCGTACTGTGAGACACCTAAGACAGCGCTACAGGGAGACAGGATGGACAGCTGATCGTCCTCGCAGTGGCAGACCACGTGTAACAACACCTGCACAGGATCGGTACATCCGAACATCACACCTGCGGGAGAGGTGCAGGATGGCAACAACAACTGCCCGAGTTACACCAGGAACGCACAATCCCTCCATCAGTGCTCAGACGGTCCGCAATAGGCTGAGAGAGGCTGGACTGAGGGCTTGTAGGCCTGTTGTAAGGCAGGTCATCACCAGACATCACAGGCAACAACGTCGCCTATGGGCACAAACCCATAGGTCGCTGGACCAGACAAGACTGTTAAAAAGTGCTCTTAACTGATGAGTCGCGGTTTTGTCTCACCAGGAGTGATGGTCGGATTCGCGTTTATCGTCGAAGGAATGAGCGTTACACCCGAGGCCTGTTCTCTGGAGCGGGATCGATTTGGAGGTGGAGGGTGGGGCGGTGTGTCACAGCATCATCGACTGAGCTTGTTGTCATTGCAGGCAATCTCAATGCTGTGCGTTACAGGGAAGACATCCTCCTCCCTCATGTGGTACCCTTCCTGCAGGCTCATCCTGACATGACCCTCCAGCATGACAATGCCACCAGCCATACTGCTCGTTCTGTGCGTGATTTCCTGCAAGACAGGAATGTCAGTGTTCTGCCATGGCCAGCGAAGAGCCGGGACTCAATCCCATTGAGCACGTCTGGGACCTGTTGGATCGGAGGGTGAGGGCTAGGGCCATTCCCCCAGAAATGTCTGGGAACTTGCAGGTGCCTTGGTGGAAGAGTGGGGTAACATCTCACAGCAAGAACTGGCAAATCTGGTGCAGTCCATGAGGAGGAGATGCACTGCAGTACTTAATGCAGCTGCCACACCAGATACTGACTGTTACTTTTGATTTTGACCCCCCCTTTTGTTCAGGGACACATTATTCAATTTCTGTTAGTTACATGTGTGTGGAACTTGTTCAGTTTATGTCTCAGTTCTTGAGTCTTATGTTCATACAAATATTTACACGTTAAGTTTGCTGAAAATAAACGCAGTTGACAGTGAGAGGACGTTTCTTTTTTTGCTGAGTTTATATATTTTTTTATTTCAGGTTTAAAAAGGAACAGAAAGGAACGATATAAACCGTTACTTTTTGGGGTTCAAACAGGTTTAGAACTTTATTTTGCTGGTCGGAACAGTGGAACGGAACAAAATAAATAATGGCTCTGTTCAGAACGAAACGATTGGAAAATAATTCTGGTTCCAACCCCTGACTCAGACTACTACACTTTTAATTTAAAAGTTTTAGGCTATTATTTGTGGACAAAAAATGATGATGCATGTAGTGGAAGAAGTTTAGAAGTTTGTTCATGTTGTTAAGGCATCCGCATGCTTCCCATCTGAAACAGTTCGGAACAGTTCGTGCATATATTATGACAACATTTTGTGAAGTTTTGGTTTGTTTTGGTTTTCAGCAAGGGGTTTTTCGGCTGTTCGTGCACACATTTTTTCTCGAGGCAAGCTGAAGTTCAGTAGCTGAAGACTACGCCCCTTCGTCGGTGATTGATCAACTGTAGGGGTGACGCAAGTTTCTTCTTCTTCTCGATTCAGCCTGAAATTAAGTGTGGATTCAACACGGCGAATGACAACAACGACAACGTCGAGCATCACTTGGCCGAGGAGGTACAGAAGTACCTGCACCTCTACGATTCTAGCCATGCATTATATAAAGACCAGCGTGTAAAGGACAATTCATGGAGGGAGATTGCAGAGACGCTGGGTTCCGACCCAATCACTTGTTTGAAAAAGTGGGATAATGTTCACAACAAGTTAGTCAAGGCAATGAAAATAACCAAGGGACGTGGTGGAGATGCTACTCCAGAACCTTTGCTGCAGCTTCACTGGCTTGTTCAGCACATGAAGCATGGGAAGACGGAAAGCAGCATGCCATCTTCACTAGAGGATGAGGATGTTGTTGTATTTTCTATTGTAGTAAGAAAATAGTAGCCATGTTTGCTAACAATAGCTAGCCAGCTAGCGCTAGCAGCATACTCGTGCAGAGAAAGCAAGCAAGCCAACCTTTTGATCAAACATAATTTTGTCAGAGAAAGAAAATCAAAAGCTTCCCACATTAGGTTAATGAAGTCAAAGTTCGGAAGCAAGGTACAGCTAGCTAAAATGCCTACTCAAACAGTCTATTGTAGTCTCGGTTAATGATATTTGATACAGTATGTTGTTCATTGACCGTTGTTGATGTTTTTTGTGTACTAAATGGCCCTCTACTTCGGCCCCCAGCCTATCTCCCGCGCAGAGCTGCAGTGTAAAATGAGAAACCATCTCCATGCAGGACCTGGGAAGCGCTATCCTGAGCCGACCTCCAAGACCTACTTAACTGGCTTGCACCTCACCAATGCCATAGAGCAGCAGCAGCAGTAGTAGCAGGGGTGTGAGAAGGGAGAAAAGTGCTGCAGACTCAGTCCTTGACACATCACTCACAAAGGCATTGCAAATGATTGAAGACAGATCTCAAGATCTGGAGAATGTCACGCTTGTCCCAGAGGTAAATATTTTCAGACTTTCCTCCTTTACTCTTATCCCCTTTCCTCTCTTCTGTTGTCCTCTTTCCTCCTCTCCTCACCATGCACACTGCTCTCCACAGACACTCCTCTAATGTTCCCCCTCTTCTCATCCTCTCCACACGGCTCTGGCACCTATAGCTAAGTTCATGGTAAACTATCGCCAACACTCCGGGAGGAATCCAATCACCAGGGGCCTCATGTACAAAGACTTGCGTTGAATTCATACTAAAACATTGCGTACGGACAAAGCCATAAATGTGCGTACGCACCAAAAAAATCTGATGTATGAATCTCTGCGTACGCAGCATTCCACATACATTCTCTTTGTACATCCCAATCAACGCGAAATTGAGCGCACATGCACGAGCACCACACCACACCCTGTCTCCTCCCTCAATTAAATCAATTTAAATATGGTAATTAGTCCAATTTGGCAAAAGAAACCTGCAAGAACATGGCTAAAGCAAGCAAGAAACGAAATTTCACTGAAAACGAATTAGAGGTGCTACTATCAGAGGTAGAAACAATAAAAAATATTTTATTTGGAAATCTGTCCTCTGGAATTAATAACAAAAGAAAGAAAAAAGAGTGGGCGAGTTTGTCTGATGCCGTCAACGCGGTGGGATCTGAGAGTCGCACCGTAAATGAACTGAAGAAGAAATGGTCAGACATAAAGGTGGAAGTTAAGCGGAGAACTGCTGCGCACCGACAAAGTGTGGGCAGAACAGGCGGTGGTACAGGGACCGATGAACTTGCACCCTTTGATCAGAGAGTTGCCTCTATTGTAGGAGACACGTTAATCTCTGGAATCGTATCCGCTGATGTAGGAGACTCGGATATACTACAGGACTGCCAGCAAGGTGACTCAGATTTATTTCCTTAACTTTGATATACATAGCCAGCCACCGTTTAATTTTAAAATGCATGCAATATAGCAAAAGGTACACCAGAGATTTCACGTATCCACTGCTTTTATTGCAAATGCGTGTACCCATTAATAAGGAACAGACTCAAATTACTGTTAAGATGTGCCTGTGTTTAATTGGACTTAGGAACCGCAGGAACGTCCACTGGCACGCACTCAGAGTCCGCACCACCTGAGCAGCCAGAGCCCATTCAGTCCAGCGTCTCCCGTGTCTCTAATGTTCCCCCCAGTGCTGAAGCCCGTCCATCTGGCCGTGTCTTGACGCATGCTGTTCTGGAGTCACAACAACAAATTGTTAGGGCCATTGAAGAAATGAACAGTCACCTTAAAAATGTCACTGACGCACTCACAGAAATAAGCCATTCATTAAAAGAATTGGTTAAAAAATGAACTTTGTGTCTGAGTACCATTTATATTGTCGCAATTACACGTTGACGGGCCTGAATGGCTTGTTGATTGTGCTGCACATATACTGGTCCTGGGTCAGGGTCATCTGGCGGTGCCCCCACCTCACCAAGGGGTATGCCATGCCTGTGCGCGACATTGTGCAGCACTCCACAGGCCAGTATGATGCGGCAAACCTTGTCAGGGCGGTATAACAGCATCCCCCCGGTCCTGTCAAGGCAGCGCCACCGACATTTCAGCTGCCCAATCGCCCGCTCCACAACTGACCGAGTGCGGGAATGGGCATCATTGTATCTGCGCTCTCGGTCAGTTTGTGGGTTGGTGAGGGGGGTTAACAGCCACGTCTTTAGTGGATAACCACTGTCTCCTGATGGGCAGTAATAATAATTACAGACACAAACATTTTACTTTTAGATAGAACCATACATTTAAATGCATAACTTACCAAGTAGCCACCCATCGCGCACCCTGCCAGCTTGGAGTCTCATCCCAACCATGCTGTTTGTAAGGATATATGAATCATGGGTTGACCCAGGCCACCTTGCCACAATATTTGTTAGGCGCATTTGTGCATCACATATAATCTGCACATTTATTGAATGGAAATGTTTCCGATTCACATATGCAAATTCGTCTTCAGATGGCGCCTTTATAGCAATATGTGTGCAGTCGATCGCTCCGATTACATTAGGAAAACCGGCTATCGCTGCAAATTGCGCTTTGATGTTTGGCTGGTCACCTGCATCGTATGGGAACGTTATATACCTGGTAGACAAGCGGATGATGCCGTCCCATACAGATGGCATTGCACGGCTCAAACACGACTGGCTTATTCCTGAGCGGTCTGCCAGTTCTCTTTGGAAAGAACCGGTTGCTAGGAAACCAAGTGTAGTAAGCACCTGTAAAGGAACGGGTAATGCGTGGCTCCTCACTGTCTCTCTTTCCAAATTCGGACCCAACTCAGCGCAGAGCTCCAAGAGTATAGCCCTTGGAAATCTGAAACGGCTGATGAGCCAGTCATCATCGTGGGCCAGAAAATCACCGTGGTCCCTAAAAACTCGTTCTCTCCGGATTTGTCCATTGAAAATGTCTTCTAATAAAGCCAAAGCTGCCATTGCTAGACGGGTTGTATCAATTTTCACATCCTTTATATATGTTCTTACTTAATTGCATAATTAATAGAATATTCTAATAAGACTCGTGTGACAATAATATGGCAAATCATTTATCAATTACAAATTATAAGCAATATCTGGCAGGTGCGATAGAACAGTTCGTAGTGTAATGTTTGCCACTTCACTTTATTGCCTCTATGAGTCGCCAACGGACAAACATCACAAAAATGTACGTACGCCAGGCCTGAAGTTTACGTGGAAGAACGCACATTCTTACGTTAATTTCACTGTTAGTACATCTGACCGTGAACGTGAAAGCTGGCGTACGCCGTGTTTTCGTGCGTACGCAAGATTGATACATGAGGCCCCTGCTGTATGAGTTTGTGCAGGACTTCAAGAAGAGGACATGGACCGAACGAATGGGACCACAGTGAATTTAACAACTTGTTGTATAGACATCTCAGGAGTCAGACACTAGACACTTGCATTTTATTCCAGACACTTTTGTTGTTTACACATCTGTTTTTCACAGAAACATTTGTTCAATTGTACAAATAATTGCATTTGCCTGACGCCAATTATATTTCATTTACATGTGTTGTTTACATGTCTGTTCTGAGCAGACACTTTTGTATTGTAATGTGGTTTACTTTCAGAGCCCAGATGCAAGAATAAAGGTTTATTTCTGTTTGCTGAAAAAGCTCTGTTTCTTCATCTCAATATAAGGTGTTTCAATGTATTCCATTTGAACATCAAGCGCTTACAACGTTGAGAAGAGCTGTGTGCCACAAACCTCACAGGCTTTCTTCTACGTGTGTGGTGTAGTTCAATCTAATCTAAATTAATGCACTGACATCATAGAATCAAGTTCGATTTTATTAACAAGATTAAAACTCTACATTTTAGTTCACACAAAGAAGAACTGTGTGAGTCTGTGTGCATCCATCAATTGGTGTGTGTGTGAGCAGTCCAAACAAAAGCCTATTCTGCATTTTTGGTTGGACTTGTGTTGAGTTATCCTCTCCTAACCATGTCTTCCTGGCCTGGCACACGTCCAGGAGGGGAGAGGAAGAAGTCCCAGAGCTTGTTTCTTGTTTCACTTGCAAACCTTGTCGCCCTGGCTCTTGGAGATTGTTGTTCCCTGCCACAGCCCTCCTCCAATCGCCAGGTTGGTAGTTGCCAGAAGGGAGTGGCGTGTCAGCAAAAGCGGGAGGCATGTATCTTGCGTTCAGCTCATGAGCTTTATCCGTGGAGGACACGTAGTTGTGGAGGACCCCACATGCCTTCACAATGTCCTTAGCCTTTTCATGGGTACACTTTATTGGCCGACCAAAAATCCTCATCTTGGGCCTCCCGAGTGGCGCAGCGGTCTAAGGCATTGCATCGCAGTGCCTGAGGCGTCACGACAGACCTGGGTTCGATCCCAGGCTGTGTCGCAGGCGGCGCACGATCCCAGGCGGCGCACAATTCGTCCGGGTTAGGGGAGGGTTTGGCCAGCCGGGATGTCCTTGTCTCATCATGCTCCAGCGACTCCTTGTGGCGGCTGGGCGCATGCACGCTGACTTCAGTCGCCAGCTGTACGGTGTTTCCTCCGACACATTGGTGCAGCTGGCTTCCTGGTTAAGCGAGCAGTGTGGCGGGGTCGTGTTTCAGAGGACGCATGGCTCTCGACCTACACCTCTCGAGTCCATAAGGGAGTTGCAGCGATGGGACAAGACTAACTACTAATTGGGGAGAATGCATTCTCTATGAATCTCTGAAAATGAGTGGTGGTAGTTGTAGGTACGCCCAGGGAGGCTCACCTTTTAAATATTTGTTTCCTTTATGTACAAAATATATTATTACTCTTTAACTATGTAATATGATCAAAATGATCAGTACTTTGTATTTATGTACCTTTTATTTGTAATGTTTTTTTGTGGCAGCTTACAGATGCATACAGTGGGGAGAACAAGTATTTGATACACTGCCGATTTTGCAGGTTTTCCTGCTTACAAAGCATGTAGAGGTCTGTATTTTGTATCATAGGTACACTTCAACTGTGAGAGACAAAAATCCAGAAAATCACATTGTATGATTTTTAAGTAATTAATTTGCATTTTATTGCATGACATAAGTATTTGATACATCAGAAAAGCAGAACTTAATATTTGGTACAGAAACCTTTGTTTGCAATTACAGAGATCATACGTTTCCTGTAGGTCTTGACCAGGTTTGCACACACTGCAGCAGGGATTTTGGCCCACTCCTCCACACAGACCTTCTCCAGATCCTTCAGGTTTCGGGGCTGTCGCTGGGCAATACGGACTTTCAGCTCCCTCCAAAGATTTTCTATTGGGTTCAGTTCTGGAGACTGGCTAGGCCACTCCAGGACCTTGAGATGCTTCTTACGGAGCCACTCCTTAGTTGCCCTGGCTGTGTGTTTTGGGTCGTTGTCATGCTGGAAGACCCAGCCACGACCCATCTTCAATGCTCTTACTGAGGGAAGGAGGTTGTTGGCCAAGATCTCGCGATACATGGCCCCATCCATCCTCCACTCAATACGGTGCAGTCGTCCTGTCCCCTTTGCAGAAAAGCATCCCCAAAGAATGATGTTTCCACCTCCATGCTTCACGGTTGGGATGGTGTTCTTGGGGTTGTATTCATCCTTCTTCTTCCTCCAAACACGGCGAGTGGAGTTTAGACCAAAAAGCTCTATTTTTGTCTCATCAGACCACATGACCTTCTCACATTCCTCCTCTGGATCATCCAGATGGTCATTGGCAAACTTCAGATGGGCCTGGACATGCGCTAGCTTGAGCAGGGGGACCTTGCGTGCACTGCAGGATTTTAATCCATGACGGCGTAGTGTGTTACTAATGGTTTTCTTTGAGACTGTGGTCCCAGCTCTCTTCAGGTCATTGACCAGGTCCTGCCGTGTAGTTCTGGGCTGATCCCTCACCTTCCTCATGATCATTGATGCCCCACGAGGTGAGATCTTGCATGGAACCCCAGACCGAGGGTGATTGACCGTCATCTTGAACTTCTTCCATTTTCTAATAATTGCGCTAACAGTTGTTGCCTTCTCACCAAGCTGCTTGCCTATTGTCCTGTAGCCCATCCCAGCCTTGTGCAGGTCTACAATTTTATCCATGATGTCCTTACACAGCTCTCTGGTCTTGGCCATTGTGGAGAGGTTAGAGTCTGTTTGATTGAGTGTGTGGACAGGTGTCTTTTATACAGGTAACGAGTTCAAACAGGTGCAGTTAATACAGGTAATGAGTGGAGAACAGGAGGGCTTCTTAAAGACAAACTAACAGGTCTGTGAGAGCCGGAATTCTTACTGGTTGGTAGGTGATCAAATACTTATGTCATGCAATAAAATGCAAATTAATACTTAAAAATCATACAATGTGATTTTCTGGATTTTTGTTTTAGATTCCGTCTCTCACAGTTTAAGTGTACCTATGATAAAAACTACAGACCTCTACATGCTTTGTAGAAAAACCTGCAAAATCGGCAGTGTATCAAATACTCATTCTCCCCACTGTATATGTGGAAATAAGGAATAGAAAATAACGAATAGGATCTGAATATGAAATTATATTAATTTGTATATTGTACCTGTAATAGTAGCCTTCAGTAGTAGTACTAAATAGCCCAGAAGTACTAGTAACAGTACATTGCAGTATTAATAGGGAATGTTTTAGATAGGTAGGCCATGCGTTATCTATAGTAAGTGGGGTCGCTATTGTAGTTTGGTTAGTGAGTGTGGGGGTTGCTATAGAGGGTTAGTTTAGTGGGTTGGGGTGAGCTGTGAGGCATAATCAGTCCTATGTGCACCCCCAGTGCTATAATTTGATTGATAGAAGATATTTGTCACACCCTGGCTCTGGGGACTCTATATGTTGAGCCAGGGTGTGTAGATTCTATGTGTTCTTGTTCTGTGTTGTATATTCTATGTGTTCTATATCTATGTTGGCCAGTGTGGTTCTCAATCAGAGGCAACAAGTGTCAGCTGTGGCTGGTTGTCTCTGATTGGGAACCACATTTAAACAGGCAGTTTACCCACAGTAGTTGTGGGATCTTGTTCCTTTTGGTTTGTTCCGTGTTGGTTGTGTTTAACCTAGGACGTCACGTTATCGTTTATTGTTTTGTTCGTGTTATCACTTTGGAAAATAAAGTATGTTCGCTCATCACGCTGCGCCTTGGTCCACTCCGTTCTACGATCGTGACAATATTTCTGTTCTGATTTGAATAGCAGAGAAGTAGACTAAGATTTGATACCCTCTAAGTTTTTGTCTGACTTGTTGGGAAAGTGGTAAAAATGTCCGTTTGTCAAATTTGAGAGGAAAAGTAATAAGGTCACTAAAACCGATGTATCGCTTGATTGGTAGAATATATTTTTGTTCTGATTTCAGATTTGAGGAGAAGTAGACTAAGATTTCAAACGCTCTAAGTGTTTGGGAAAGTGTTGAAAATGTAGGTGATGTGGTTACTAAAACAGCTGTAACATTTGATTGGTAGAAGGTATTTGTGTTCTGAAAAGTAGACTACGCTCTAGGGCTGTCCCCGACAAGAGTCGTCTGTTCATTTGACCAATCAAATGTTTTAACGTGTATCTTTCCATATATATAGACTCACCCTATGTGAATTCCCTATTGGGCTCCCGAGTGGCGCAGCGGTCTAAGGCAACCTGTTCCCGTGGTCCTCTGTAGCTCAGCTGGTAGAGCACGGCGCTTGTAACGCCAAGGTAGTGGGTTCGATCCCCGGGACCACCCATACACAAAAATGTATGCACGCATGACTGTAAGTCGCTTTGGATAAAAGCGTCTGCTAAATGGCATATTATTATTATTATAAGGCACTGCATCTCAGTGCTTGAGGCGTCACTACAGACCCCCTGGTTCGATTCCAGGCTGTATCACAACCGGCCGTGATTGGGAGTCCCATAGGGCGGCGCACAATTGGCCCAGCGTCGTCCGGGTTTGGCCGGTGTAGGCCGTCATTGTAAATAATAATTTGTTCTTAACTGACTTGCCTAGTTAAATAAAGGCTAATAAAATGTGTCAACTATATGCACTGAGCTCGTCTGATGGTTTAAGCGCACTGTTTGATGAAATAATTGAGACACACAAATGACTAAAGAGGAAACCAGAGATCAACCTGTTCCCGACCTGACTCTCCTCCCTCCGCTGCTACTGGCCTTTGCAGATTCTGCCGTTACGCTCTTGAGGTTGCCGGTAATAGGCTACACAATAGACCTTGTTGTAACTACATTTGAGAAGGCCAAGTAAAAATTAAGAATTATGTTGTTCAACTTGGAAATCAGCAGTGCGCTGAAGATTGTGTTTCAGACCCGCGGACAGCGACTGCCATCCAACTCGGGAGAAAGTGCTCACTGAAGATTCAGTTCAGTTCCTTGGAGAGCGCCATTGCAGCAGCTGCTGTCAAGCATATAAAACCTGTCAATGTGTTAGCATGCAACAAAAAAAACAAACTAGGCTAACTTAATGTTTTCAAGTGGTATGTCATATTCATTGTCAAACTATTGTAAGCAAACCACTGTTTGCAGAGTTTGCATTCCACTTTTTTGGTATCATCCTTTACTACTGTATAATGCTGCTGTACTGCAGACTTTTTCCTCATTTTGTCTTAAATAGGCCTAATAAAAGTATTAAGTAGCTACCGTATGTACTGGTTGGTAAGTCTTAGGCTACAATTAGGCTAAATCGCGTGTGTCATCTGCAAAAAAATCTGACAGATGAACCGCTAAAGCAATCATTTGGACTGCTCATGAATAAAAAATACTTTATTACTCTACCATTTTTAAAGTCATGCCCCCCTCCTTCCTTGACTTTTCCTAAATAAGTCTATATAACAAACCGTCATAACAAAATCTTAATATCACAAACAGAACTGGAATAATAACCAGTTTTAGGAGGTAATTTTTTGGAATGGTTTTCCCCGTTGCCCCTCCTTCTCCTGACAATAGGGCCTGCTCCGCTCTTTCTCCCGACAGTTGAAGGTTGAAGGGGGAGAAAGGGGTAGAATGGGTGAGTTGATGAGCGAGTGGATGCGAACGATGCACAATTATGTAATTACCAATTGTGAATTAATAGCAGGTCAGGCCATTCTATTGTATTGATCTATTCTAATTACAATCTGAAAATGTAGCCTATATCAGTCCACACAATCCAAGTAGTCTTATCAGTCTACTCTGGCCTACTTGGAGTACACAGTGAGAGTGCATATTTCACTATGGCAAGAAGACCAAGACGAATGGATGCACATGCTGTGTTAACGTAACTACAAAATCTGAATGAAAACGACTAAGATGGTGGGGAAGAAATGTATCATGTGTGACGACCCTCCCACTCCCACACACAGCTACATGGGAAACACCTGGGCCCGGGTGTGTCCCAGGATAAATAGACCTCTTCTACATTAATTGGGGAGACTCTCTCCATGCAGACACCTTGATTGATTTTTGTGTTGTTAACCGAGGACTTCACGTTTCGTTTGGTTGTTTTGTATTTTGTATCGTGTTGCCAGTACACTATTAAAAAGATGTACGCATATCATGCTGCGCCTTGGTCCAATCATTATGACGATCGTGACAGTTAACGAATGAAAAATAAAGACTTTCGCTGAAGCTGCGGTTTTGGCAGATGAAAATGTGTTGACTCACAAAAATGGGGCGTTCGCAGAGATTTGGGCCTTGCTCGCCGAGATACTTCGGTTCACGTGCAGAGTTTCATTAAAATAGGGTTGAGCCCGATTCCCGTGGTAAAACTGACTTTGGTCAAGAGTGTCACTACTGTCAAGACTTAGGTCATTGGAAAAATGAATGTCCAGTTCTTAGGTCTAGGGGTAAATTCAGTACAGGTGCTTATGTTAAATCTAAGCCTATGGCGTTAGCTGCGCCTGTTCCACATCAGTTCACTCCTGACACATTGTCTCATGTCCAGGGCAATGTGAAAGGCCATATTGATCCAGACTATTTACCTTTCATTACGGAGGGTTTTGTGTCTATGTTAGGAAGTAAGAACCTAGTGCCAGTGAAGATCCTAAGAGACACAGGTGCCTCTGAATCATTTGTGTTGGAATCTGTGTTACCCTTCTCTGCGGAGACTGATTCGGGGAATAGTGTTCTAATTAGGGGAATAGGTTTGAACACTATGTCAGTTCCATTGCATAAACTGATGTTGGATTGTGGACTGGTGAAAGGTTAGGTTGTTGTGGGGGTGCGTCCTTCATTGCCTATTGAGGGTATTGACGTGATCCTTGGAAATAACTTGGCTGGGGAGCGTGTGTGGCCTATCGTGTTTCCATCTTTAGTGGTTTCCACTAAGCCGTCAATTGTAGGGATTCCTGATGAGTGCGCAGAATTTCCCAGAGGTGTTCTCTGCGTGTGCAGTGACGCGTTCTATGATCCATGACGGAACTGGCTAACGAGAATACCACAAAGAAGTCTGTTACTGTTTTCCCTGTTATTTGTATCCCGCTCCGATTTAATCGAGGCGCAACGGACTGACCCCACATTAGAAGAGTTGCGGGACCAATTTGTGCCTGTGGAACAGTTGGGAGATGTCTTACAGGGCTATTTACTCCAAGAGGAGGTCCTGATGAGAAAGTGGATGTCTCATGGTAGTTGTTTTCTGGGGGAGGCGATTAGTCAGGTTGTGGTACCAGTTAAGCTTCGTGAGTTGGTGTTGACAACTTCTCACAACGACGTTGCTGGACATATGGGTGTGAGGAAAACCTACGATCGCATATTAAGACATTTCTTTTGGCCAAGATTAAAGAGGGATGTTTCTGATTTCTTCAAAACTTGTCACACCTGTCAATTAACTGGTAAACCTAATCAAGCTATTAAGCCGGTAACACTGTTTCCTATTCCTGTACTCAGTAAACCTTTTGAATATCTGATTATTGACTGTGTTGGTCCTCTGCCTCATTCTAAAAAGGGTAGTAATTATTTGTTGACTGTGATGTGTCAGACCACTAGGTTTCCTGCTGCCTATCCTCTCCGGTCTATCACGACTAAGTCTGTTAAAAGCTTTGACTCAGTTTCTCTCACTGTTTGGAATCCCTAAGGTCATTCAAAGTGATCAAGGATCTAATTTCACCTCTAATCTCTTTGGTCAGGTTCTCCAACAGCTCCATATTAAACACAACTTGTCTAGCGCCTATCATGCGCAAAGTCAAGGAGCACTGGAACGTTTCCATCAAACACTTAAGTCTTTGTTGAGAGCTTATTGCACTGAGATGGATAAGGATTGGGAGGAGGGGTTGCCTTGGTTACTGTTAGCCGCTAGGGAGGTTTCACAGGAGAGCACAGGTTTTAGCCTAAATGACCTTGTGTTTGGACATAGGGTGCGTGGGTTTTCATCTGTTCTCCAGGATGTCTGGAAGTCTCCTGAGCCTCCTCAGTCCTTGTTATCATATGTGTGTGATTTTCGGCGACGCTTGTATGCCCCTGGTGAAATGGCTAAAGAGAAGCTATCATCTTCACAGGACAGGATGAAGAGCATATTTGATCGCCGAGCTGAGCCTCGTCACTTTAGTCCAGGTGATCAGGTTCTGGCTCTGCTGCCAATTGTTGGTTCTCCTTTTCAAGCCAAGTTTCAAGGTCCATATACAGTGGTGCGCCAGTACACTGAGGAAAATTATCTAGTTGCCACTCCAGAACGGAGGAAAGGAAACCAACTGTGCCATGTACATTTGTTAAAACCCTATTATGCACGTTCCTCTGAGACTGAACAGTGGGAGTCTACAGAGGACGGTAAAACTGTTATTTTGGCTGATACTGTTATTTCCCTGGGTTCTGGTCACGCTAGGTCTGTGCAGGAGGAGGAAGATGTTTCTGGTCCCGACGATTGCATACTGCAGTGTAGATTGAAAAATTCAGAGACACTGGAGATTTTAGATAGCCTTCTTACTCATCTACAGTGGGGAAAAAAAGTATTTAGTCAGCCACCAATTGTGCAAGTTCTCCCACTTAAAAAGATGAGAGAGGCCTGTAATTTTCATCATATGTACAAGTCCACTAGGACAGACAAAATGAGGGAAAAAAATCCAGAAAATCACATTGTAGGATTTTTTATGAATTTATTTGCAAATTATGGTGGAAAATAAGTATTTGGTCACCTACAAACAAGCAAGATTTCTGGCTCTCACAGACCTGTAACTTCTTCTTTAAGAGGCTCCTCTGTCCTCCACTTGTTACCTGTATTAATGGCACCTGTTTGAACTTGTTATCAGTATAAAAGACACCTGTTCACAACCTCAAACAGTCACACTCCAAACTCCACTATGGCCAAGACCAAAGAGCTGTCAAAGGACACCAGAAACAAAATTGTAGACCTGCACCAGGCTGGGAAGACTGAATCTGTAATAGGTAAGCAGCTTGGTTTGAAGAAATCAACTGTGGGAGCAATTATTAGGAAATGGAAGACATACAAGACCACTGATAATCTCCCTCGATCTGGGGCTCCACGCAAGATCTCACCCCGTGGGGTCAAAATGATCACAAGAACGGTGAGCAAAAATCCCAGAACCACACGGGGGGACCTAGTGAATGACCTGCAGAGAGCTGGGACCAAAGTAACAAAGCCTACCATCAGTAACACACTACGCCGCCAGGGACTCAAATCCTGCAGTGCAAGACGTGTCCCCCTGCTTAAGTCAGTACATGTCCAGGCCCGTCTGAAGTTTGCTAGAGTGCATTTGGATGATCCAGAAGAGGATTGGGAGAATGTCATATGAAACCAAAATATAACTTTTTGGTAAAAACTCAACTCGTCGTGTTTGGAGGACAAAGAATGCTGAGTTGCATCCAAATAACACCATACCTACTGTGAAGCATGGGGGTGGAAACATCATGCTTTGGGGCTGTTTTTCTGCAAAGGGACCAGGACGACTGATCCGTGTAAAGGAAAGAATGAATGGGGCCATGTATCGTGAGATTTTGAGTGAAAACCTCCTTCCATCAGCAAGGGCATTGAAGATGAAACATGGCTGGGTCTTTCAGCATGACAATGATCCCAAACACACCGCCCGGGCAACGAAGGAGTGGCTTCGTATGAAGCATTTCAAGGTCCTGGAGTGGCCTAGCCAGTCTCCAGATCTCAACCCCATAGAAAATCTTTGGAGGGAGTTGAAAGTCTGTGTTGCCCAGCGACAGCCCCAAAACATCACTGCTCTAGAGGAGATCTGCATGGAGGAATGGGCCAAAATACCAGCAACAGTGTGTGACAACCTTGTGAAGACTTACAGAAAACGTTTGACCTGTGTCATTGCCAACAAAGGGTATATAACAAAGTATTGAGAAACTTTTGTTATTGACCAAATACTTATTTTCCACCATAATTTGCAAATAAATTCATAAAAAATCCTACAATGTGATTTTCTGGATTTTTTTTCCTCATTTTGTCTGTCCTAGTGGACTTGTACATATGATGAAAATTACAGGCCTCTCTCATCTTTTTAAGTGGGAGAACTTGCACAATTGGTGGCTGACTAAATACTTTTTTTCCCCACTGTACCTGTTGATGGGCGGAAAGAGATGGTTAGTTTGATTGAGATTTCCAGGTTTGTTTTCTGATACACCTACACGTACAAACTTAATAGAACATGATATTGACATTGGAGATGCTGACCCCATTCGTCAACAGTTCTATAGAGTTTCTTCAGAGAAACTGCGTTGTCTGGATGCTGAGGTCAGGTACATGCTGGAGAGTAAAATAGCAGAGCCTTTTTTCTCCAGTTGGGCTTCTCCCTGTATCTTGGTCAGTAAATCGGATGGAACAAACTGATTTTGTACGGATTACCGTAAGGTAAACGATGTCACTAAGCCGGATTCATTTCCTCTTCCTCGGATGGAGGATTGCGTTGATCAACTCGGTGCAGCTAAGTTTGTGAGCAAATTTGACCTATTAAAGGGCTATTGGCAGGTGGTATTGACGAGTAGGGCACGTGAAATCTCAGCCTTTATTACACCTTTTGGTCTGTACTCGTATTCGGTTATGAGTTTCAGCCTGCGTAATGCACCTGCCACATTTCAGCGACTTATGAACAGGGTTGTCTCTGGTCTGGCCGGGTGCGCTGTTTATCTGGACGATGTAGTGATATATGCAGATACTTGGGAGGAACATCTGTCCCGTATTCAAGCCTTGTTTGAACGTCTGGCTGCGGGTCGCCTCATGATACATTTGGCTAAATGTGAGTTTGCTCAGGTGACTGTTACATACCTTGGAAAGGTGGTTGGGCAGGGTGAAGTGCGTCCTGTTCGGGCTAAAGTGGTAGCTATTGATGCTTTTCCACTACCAACTACTAAAATGGAACTGATGCGTTTCTTGGGAATAATAGGGTATTATCGTGGTTTTTGTAGGAACTTCTCTACTGTGGTTGCTCCCTTGACAGATTTGCTGAAATCTAAGGCTGTGTACCTATGGTCTTCTCGTTGTCAACAGGCTTTTGAAGATGCAAAGTGGTTGTTTACCTCAACTCCGGTGCTTGCTGCTCCTCGTGTGGATTTGTCATTTACCTTGCAGGTGGATGCTAGTCATGTGGGGGCAGGTGCAGTTTTGCTGCAAGCAGATGTGTCTGGGGTTGAGAGGCCTGTTAGTTTATTTTCCAAAAAGTTTAACCATTACCAGTTGAACTATTCGGTCATTGAAAAAGAAGCGTTAGCACTCATATGGGCGCTGCAACACTTCAAAGTGTATGTCGGGTCGGGAGTAGTACCTATTGTGGTCTACACCGACCATAACCCTCTCACCTTTTTGAGGTCCATGATGTGTCCTAATCAGAGGATAATGAGATGGTGTTTCTTTTTACAATCCTTCCATCTAGATGTGCGGCACATCCGGGGGACTGATAACGTGATTGCTGATGCGCTCTCTCGTGCGCCCTGTTCCTGAATGTTTATGTGACTGACCATTGTTTGGTTTTGTCATGTTCTATCTTTCCTGTCTGTTCCCTCCTAGTCTTGTGTTCTTCTTTCCTCTTAAACATTGCTTCCTGTGTGTAAAGGTTGCTGAGGTCTGGGGAGGAGGATGTTGGCTGGGGAAAGTGGAGGTGTGAACATGTAACAATTTGTCAGTTTGGGATGCAGAGGCTGGTACGTTGTTCCGAGGTCCTTGTTGGTCCCCGGTTTTATGGGGGGGGGGGGGGGTGACGACCCTCCCACTGTGTCTGCCGTATTCTCTCTATTTGCTCTTGTTTCCTTATTAGGGCGGGTGTGTCCCAGGATAAATAGACCTTCTACATTCATTGGGGAGACTCTCTCCATGCAGACACCTTGATTGATTTTTGTTGTGGTAGTTTTGTGGTTTTTGGTTGTTTGCTTTGGCACCTTTCAACACCTTGCATTATTACATTTATGCAAAACACTCACTTACACTACTGATTACACACACCATTGTTAATTATACTTAGTTTACTTTAGTTAGTAAATATATATTTTGGTATTCCTTGTCTCCACGGTGTCTCCCTTTTTGTTACGAACTTTGAGCCGGTTCGTGACACATGACATCTCTAATGATTATTCATCTGATTCTGAGCCTCAGCCTGAACCGACACCTCAGAGGCCTAAACAAAAAAAGCCAGAACAGTGCGCACAGGAGTAGGTGCCCACGCCACTCCCAAATGAGACCGTGAGACAGGAGAGAAGGGACAGCACCATTTGGATAGAACAATCCGGTGACAATGCTACAGGCCGATTATCAGCACAAAATGTCACAGAGAGCAGGCCCTATATCTCAAGCAAAAAACTAAATTAAACAGCTTTCGTTGTTTATATGACATGGACATGCTCCAACTGATGCCATTACATGAAGATGCACACCATAAAAGTACGAGCTGACAATAATTGACTATTTTATGTCATATCAACACTTATATTCATTATAATGCCATTATTGTTTTGTGCTGATTTTCACAATTTATCAAGCCCACTTGGCGCTAATAATGATGTTTAGACTACTGATGTTTTCATCATTTGACCGCACCTCTTGCAGACCTAAATATTTTTTGTATTCTAATGTTACCTAAGACCTTCAGAAACACAACCTAAGGATTATTTTTGCGATAGCATATCTGAAATGTATTAATTACACTGTTAGAATGTTGCAACCACACTAATAAGTCAGAAATAATTTTTACTATATTTAAAGTGTGACTGCTATCGCAAGCAACACTAATCAGACTGACAGATTATGAGGTTTACGTTTATTTTTTGCATAGATCTGTGCTCTTTTGCACCACAAAAATGTAATTCATCAGGGGTTTTATTGGCGTCAAGATTATTCCATTGTGACTGACATTCTTGTGTGTTATTTGGCCAATATCCCACAAGTTTTTTTTCTTATGCATGATACGAAGCGGAGTGCCTGGATACAGCCCTTGGCCATTGTATATTAGCCATTTACCACAAACCCCTGAGGTGGTTATTGCTTTTATAAACCAGTTACCAACATATTAAAACAATGAGTGACATATTTTCATAAGAAAATGTATTTTGATAAATACATTTATACTATTTCAGCCTTCCACCAGAGGAAATAAAATCTGGTTTCTATGCAATCCAAGAATGGTTGCTTACGCAGTCTGGCTAACCTTTCATCTGTGGGCTTACGTTCTGTCACTTGCAAGCTAACCATTGACTTGCTAGATAGCCTTTGCAGCTAAAATGACTGCAAACTAGCTTCATTTTTGTTTGTTTTAGCTGTTTTATGTGGACTTTTCTTTGGATATATCTATAATAATGATGCTGATGCATTATTTTGCCTGGGTCTGGTCAGAAAAGCTGCTGTCTTGTCAGGACATCGTTCACTCTTTATGGTAGGCTACAGCCAGGGGAGATCAAATTTCTACATTGCAACATTGTTGCCGAGGTCGGAGAGGCAGATAGCAAGGTTTATACAACCCCCTGTTGTTGCAAACCAAATGCTAGGCTAGAAGCAAGGGGAAATAATGTGTTAATAAAAGCCTTATTGCTTTTCTCTTGTCATTTGCCATGGTTTGCATAGTGATACTTAAAAGTATTTTTGCATCATACCCGTGGTATATCGTCTCATATACACATGGCTGGGATGCTGTTTTAGCCAATCAGCATCCAGGATCCAAACTACTCAGTTTATAAATGCCTATGCTCTATGCTATATCTTGGTTTGAAAGTGTATTTTTTTCATTTTTGCATGCAAGATTGTCAAGAATCATAAAAATGCATAAGAAGCCAGATAAGTATTAGGCCTAAAATAATTAATTCCCTCATACTGCAACCATTTAACTCTGTCTCTAATACCTAGACTGAGCTCTTCACCCACCTCTCACACACGCCATTGCATTACAGAAGAATAAACTGAACAAAAATATAAAACGCAACATGCAATAATTTCAAAGATTTTACTGAGTTACAGTTCATAGAAGGAAATCAGTCAATTGAAATAAATTAATTAGGCCCTAATCTAATTAGGCCCACCCACTGGGGAGCCAGGTCCAGCCAATCAGAATGAGTTTTTCCCCGAAAAAATGGCTTTATTACAGACAGAAATACTCCAACACATAAACAAATTGGTGCAAATTTTCTTAGAGAAATAAGCTTTTTGTGCTTATAGAACATTTCTGGGATCTTTTCTTTCAGCTGATGAAACTCTTTCAAGACACTCGTCCTCTCACGCACTTCCTAACTGCACCCTGCCTCGCTTTTTGGAAGAGAATGCACTTGAGTTGTTCAGTGAATAATCTTTTAATTTAATTTTAAATTACATTTTTTGTTTAGCTGTCAGGGCTATACAAACACAGACAACATATGTATTATATTTTTTACCTATATATATATATATATATATATATTTTTTTTTTTTTTTTTTTCGTTTTATTGGTCCCCTCTATTCTACACATATTTTATATACATGGCACTTTATTACACAGTAGTTACAGTGGGGGAAAAAAGTATTTAGTCAGCCACCAATTGTGCAAGTTCTCCCACTTAAAAAGATGAGAGGCCTGTAATTTTCATCATAGGTACACGTCAACTATGACAGACAAAATGAGAAAAAAAATCCAGAAAATCACATTGTAGGATTTTTTATGAATTTATTTGCAAATTATGGTGGAAAATAAGTATTCCCCCCCCCCCCCCCCCCCCCCCGACGCGCAGCTCCAGCAGCGTGCCGACACTGGCCTCGGGGATGACCAGGAGGACACAGAGCAGGGCGAGCTGGATGGCGACGGTGGAAATCCGGGTGGGATCGAGGATATCCCTCAACGGGACCCAACACCGCTCCTCCGGACCGTACCCCTCCCACTCCACGAGGTACTGAAGGCCCCCCTCCCAACGCCTCGAATCCAGGATGGAACGGACAGAGTATGCCGGGACCCCTCAATGTCCAGAGGGGGCGGAGAGACCTCCCACACCTCAGACTCCTGGAGCGGACCAGCCACCACCGGCCTGAGGAGAGACACATGAAACGAGGGGTTAATACAGTAATCTGGAGGGAGTAATAACCTATAGGTAACCTCGTTTATTCTCCTCAGGACTTTGAACGGCCCCACAAACCATGGCAGGGCAGGCGGAGGGGCAAATTCCGGGTCGAGCGCCAGACCCGATACAAAGACTGGGGCCTCACTGCGGTGTTCCACGTATCCTCCGCGCGCCGAAACCAGTCATCCACCGCAGGAGCTTCAGTCTGGCTCTGATGCCACTGTGCCAGAACCGGCTGATAACCTAAAACACATTGAAATGGCGATAGGTTACTGGAGGAGTGGAGGAGAGAGTTCTGGGCATATTCGGCCCATGGCAAGAAAACCGACCACTCCCCCGGCCGGTCCTGGCAGTAGGACCGCAGGAACCTACCCACATCTTGATTCACCCATTCCACCTGCCCATTAGACTCGGGGTGAAACTCAGAGGTCAGGCTGACCGAGACCCCCAGATGTTCCATGAACGCCTTCCAGACCCTGGATGTAAACTGGGGACCAAGGTCAGACACTATGTCCTCTGGCACCCCGTAGTTCTGGAAGACGTGAGTAAACAGGGCCTCCGCAGTCTGCTGGGCCGTGTGGAGACCGGGCAGAGGAAGGAGGCGGCAGGCTTTTGAAAAGCGGTCCACAATGACCAGGATGGTGGTGTTATCCTGAGAGAGGGGAAGATCAGTGAGAAAGTCAATACACAGATGGGACCATGGCCGTTGTGGAACTGGTAAGGGCTGTAACTTACCCGCTGGGAGGTGCCTTACTCTGGACGCACACCGAGCAGGAGGAGACATACACCCTCACGTCCTAAGCCAAGGTAGGCCACCAGTACTTTCCGGTCAGGCAGAGCACTGTTCGGCCGATACCTGGGTGACCAGAGGAAGGGGACGTGTGTGCCCAATAGAGCAGACGGTCACGGACAAGAGACGGCAGGTACTGCAGCCCAGCTGGGCACTGAGGTGGAGATTGCTCTGTGCGTAACGCCCGCTTATGTCCGTGTCCATCGTCCACACTACCGGCGCCACAATGCAGGAGGCCAGGAGTATGGGGGTGTTGTCTATGGGCCTCTCCTCTGTGTCATACAGCCATGACAGTGCGTCTGCCTTCACGTTCTTCGTACCCGGGATGTAAGACAGTGTAAAATCAAACCGAGTGAAGAATAGGGCCCACCTGGCCTGGCGAGGGTTCAGCCTCTTCGCTGCACGGATGTACTCCAGGTTACGGTTGTCAGTCCAGATGGTCAGGGCTCTGACAACAGTCAACAACTCCCGATCACCAACGTCATAGTCCTGCTCCGCCGGGCTGAGCTTCTTGGAGAAGTAGGCACAGGGGCAGAGCTTGGGTGGTGTGCCCAAGCATTGAGATAGGACAGCGCCAATCCCTACCTCGGACGCATCCACCTCCACTACAAATGGTAGTGATGGATCGGGATGGGCCAGTAACGGGGCTGAGGTGAACAGAACCCTCAGGTTACTGAAGGCCCTGTCAGCCTCATGAGACTAGCAGAGACCAACAGAGCCGGGATGGCCCACCCTTCAACAGAGAGGTGATGGGAGCTGCGACCTTACCAAAAGGCTTGGATAAACCTCAGATAATAGTTGGCAAAGCCAATAAAGTGCTGCACCTCCTTTACCATGGTTGGAGTCGGCTGAAATGCGATCCACCTCCATCTCCACACCTGAGGTGGTAATGCGGTATCTGAGGAAGGAGATGGACTGTTGGAAAAACAGACACTTTTCTGCCTTGGCATAAAGGTCATGTTCCAACAGTCGGCCCAGCACTTTGCGAACCAGGGACACATGCTCGGCGCGTGTAGTGGAATACACCAGAATGTCATCGATGTGGACCACTACACCGCGACCAAGCATGTCCCGAAACACCTCGTTCACAAAGGACTGGCAGACGGATGGAGCATTCATCAAACCGTATGGCATCACCAGGTATTCGTAAAGGCCCCGTGATTGTGCTGAATGCTGTCTTCCACTCGTCCCCCTCTCGGACACGTCCCAGGTTGTACGCACTCCGGAGATCTACTTTTGTGAAGAAGCGCGCCCCATGCATTGACTCGATTACTGATGGAATGAGAGGTAGAGGATAACTATAATTTATTGTCCCCTTGTTCAGTGCTCGGTAATCAATGCAAGGGCGCAGACCTCAGTCTTTCTTCTTCACAAAAAAATAAACTTGATGAGGCGGGCGAAGTGGAGGGATGTATAAACCCCTGGCGCAGGGACTCGGAGACGTATGTCTCCATCGCCTACGTTTCAGCCTGTGACAGGGGATATACATGTCTCCTGGGAGGCACAGCGTCTACCGGGAGGGAGGTTTATCGCGCAATCCCCCGCCCGATGAGGTGGTAATTTGGTCGCCTGAAGAGAGAATGTAGGAAAGCAGAACGTAAGTGGAGGAAAACTAAACTTCAAATTCACTATGACATCTATAAACAAAGCCTTGGTAGCTTCAACAATGAGTTACGCAGGGCCAGAAAGCAACATTTATCGGGAATGATCAACAAGAATATCAACAATACCCGCACTCTATTTATCATGGTCGACAAGCTTACAAACCCAATAAAGCAGATACCATCAGAACTCATGTCCACTGTGAAATGTAATGAATTTGCGTGTTTCTTTAGTGTAGTGTAAGTATAAGACGGACCATCAAAACGGCTCAGTCTAAAAATCCCTAGAAGAAACAGTTCGACATCTTAAAGCTTCCACTTGCTGTCTCGACACACTGCCATCAGACTTTTTTAAAACAATTTTTAACTCTATAACAATGGACTTACAGCAAATAGTTAATAGCTCTCTGCAATCAGGCATTTTCCCAACGTCTCTAAAAACAGCTGCCATTAAGCCTCTATTAAAAAAGAGAACACTGGATGCATCTATAATGAACAACTATAGACCTGTATAAAATCTCCCTTTTATAGCCAATATCATTGAGAAGGTTGTCTTCAATCAACTCAGCAACATTGTGACCTCATGCAGTCTCTTAGACACATTTCAGTCAGGTTTCTGACCTCACCACAGTACTGAAACGGCCCTGATTAAAGTTTTAAATGATATACGGCTGAACACTGATTCTGATAAAGTAACAGTTCTGGTTCTATTAGATCTCAGTGCAGCATTTGACACTGTCGATCATGGAACACTTATAGATAGGCTGGAAAAGTGGGTAGGACTCTCTGGGACAGTCCATGATCTGTTCAGATCTTATCTAGATGGCCGGAGTTACTTTGTCACAATTGGTAATCATGAATCTGATAGGGTGGCTATGACATACGGAGTTCCACAGGGATCAGTTCTCGGACCGATTCAGTTTAATCTCTATATGCTACCTGTCACGCTCATCGGGAACAGAGGAGGACCAAGGCGCAGCGTTGAATGCGAACATATTTATTTATATAATGATCACCCGATCAAAACAACAAAACGATGACGTGACAGTCAATGGTTAAACACAAACCAACACGAACAAGAAACCACAATGAATGAATGAATGCCTAACGGCTACCTAAGTATGACTCCCAATCAGAGACAACGAGCTACAGCCGTCTCCGATTGGGAGCCACCCTGGCCAACATAGATATACAACAACTAGAACCAACACACATGAAAACTCACACCCTGGCTCAACATACTAGAGTCCCCAGAGCCAGGGCGTGACAGTACCCCCCCCTAAAGGCGCGGACTCCGACCGCGCCAACCAAATACCACAGGGGAGGGACCGGGTGGGCACTCCGCCTTGGCGGCGGATCCGGCTCCGGGCATGATCCCCACTCGCTCTCTAACCCCCCAAAGTACCCCTGGTCCGGTCTGGCCCTGCTGACCGGAGCTGGACTGCACACTGGTGGAGCGGATTGCTCTGGCCCCGGCGTGAAGCAGCTGACCCGTGCTGAACCAGGCACCAGTGGAACAGGCACGGGCTGTGCCGGACTGACGACGCACACCACTGGCTTGGTGTGGGGAGCAGGAACGGCCCGAGCTGGGCTGACGAAGCGCACCCCTGACTTGGTGCGGGGAGCAGGAGCGGGCCGAACCGGGCTGACGAAACGCACCACTGACTTGGTGCGGGGAGCAGGAACGGGCCGAGCCGGGCTGACGAAGCGCACCACTGACTTGGTGCGGGGAGCAGGAACGGGCCGAGCCGGGCTGACGAAGCGCACCACTGACTTGGTGCGGGGAGCAGGAACGGGCCGAGCCGGGCTGACGAAGCGCACCACTGACTTGGTGCGGGGAGCAGGAACGGGCCGAGCCGGGCTGACGAAGCGCACCACTGACTTGGTGCGGGGAGCAGGAACGGGCTGTGCCGGACTGACGACGCACACCACTGACTTGGTGCGGGGAGCAGGAGCGGGCCGAACCGGGCTGACGAAACGCACCACTGACTTGGTGCGGGGAGCAGGAACGGGCCGAGCCGGGCTGATGAAGCGCACCACTGACTTGGTGCGGGGAGCAGGAACGGGCCGAGCCGGGCTGACGACGCGCACCATTGGCCTGGTGCGGGGAGCAGGAACGGGCCGGACCGTACTGGGGACACACACCACTGGTCCTACGCAGGGATCTGGAATGGGCCGGACCGGACTGGTAACACACCCCAGTACCTCTCGCCGTGCCTCTACACCTTCCATCCCCTCTTCGACCAGTGGCCCCCGTAACCTGGCGGCCTCCTCTGCCAACCCGCTGGGCCGCTCTGCCGCAGTCTCCTGCTGGCCCGTCGTCCACGGCGTTAGCCCCCCCCTAAAAATTTTCTGGCCGTCTCTCCTACCCGTGGACCAGGTCTCCATGTCCCTCGCCAGCCTTTCGCCTTCTGCTTCCATGTCAAGCCCTTCTCTTCCTCACCCGGCTTGACCCAGTCGAGGAGGCGAAGGAGATCTGCTAGAGATCTCCCTGGCGATGGCTCCTGGACACGCTGCTTGGTCCAGTCTTGGTGGTTTCTTCTGTCACGCTCGTCGGGAACAGAGGAGGACCAAGGCGCAGCGTTGAATGCGAACATATTTATTTATATAATGATCACCCGATCAAAACAACAAAACGATGACGTTACAGTCAATGGTTAAACACAAACCAACACGAACAAGAAACCACAATGAATGAATGCCTAACGGCTACCTAAGTATGACTCCCAATCAGAGACAACGAGCTACAGCCATCTCCGATTGGGAGCCACCCTGGCCAACATAGATATACAACAACTAGAACCAACACACATGAAAACTCACACCCTGGCTCAACATACTAGAGTCCCCAGAGCCAGGGCGTGACACTACCTCTGGGCCAAATTTTACAGAACAACAACATTAACTACCACAGCTATGCTGATGATACTCAAATATACACTGCTCAAAAAAATAAAGGGAACACTTAAACAACACATCCTAGATCTGAATGAATGAAATAATCTTATTAAATACTTTTTTCTTTACATAGTTGAATGTGCTGACAACAAAATCACACAAAAATTATCAATGGAAATCAAATGTATCAACCCATGGAGGTCTGGATTTGGAGTCACCCTCAAAATTAAAGTGGAAAACCACACTACAGGCTGATCCAACTTTGATGTAATGTCCTCAAAACAAGTCAAAATGAGGCTCAGTAGTGTGTGTGGCCTCCACGTGCCTGTATGACCTCCATACAACGCCTGGGCATGCTCCTGATGAGGTGGCGGATGGTCTCCTGAGGGATCTCCTCCCAGTCCTGGACTAAAGCATCCGCCAACTCCTGGACAGTCTGTGGTGCAACGTGGCGTTGGTGGATGGAGCGAGACATGATGTCCCAGATGTGCTCAATTGGATTCAGGTCTGGGGAACGGGCGGGCCAGTCCATAGCATCAATGCCTTCCTCTTGCAGGAACTGCTGACACACTCCAGCCACATGAGGTCTAGCATTGTCTTGCATTAGGAGGAACCCAGGGCCAACCGCACCAGCATATGGTCTCACAAGGGGTCTGAGGATCTCATCTCGGTACCTAATGGCAGTCAGGCTACCTCTGGCAAGCACATGGAGGGCTGTGCGGCCCCCCAAAGCAATGCCACCCCACACCATGACTGACCCACCGCCAAACCGGTCATGCTGGAGGATGTTGCAGGCAGCAGAACGTTCTCCACGGCGTCTCCAGACTCTGTCACGTCTGTCACATGTGCTCAGTGTGAACCTGCTTTCATCTGTGAAGAGCATAGGGCGCCAGTGGCGAATTTGCCAATCTTGGTGTTCTCTGGCAAATGCTGTAAGCACAACCCCCACCTGTGGACGTCGGGCCCTCATACCACCCTCATGGAGTCAGTCTCTGACCGTTTGAGCAGACGCATGCACATTTGTGGCCTGCTGGAGGTCATTTTGCAGGGCTCTGGCAGTGCTCCTCCTGCTCCTCCTTGCACAAAGGTGGAGGTAGCGGTCCTGCTGCTGGGTTGTTGCCCTCCTACGGCCTCCTCCACGTCTCCTGATGTACTGGCCTGTCTCCTGGTAGCGCCTCCATGCTCTGGACACTACGCTGACAGACACAGCAAACCTTCTTGCCACAGCTCGCATTGATGTGCCATCCTGGATGAGCTGCACTACCTGAGCCACTTGTGTGGGTTGTAGACTCCGTCTCATGCTACCACTAGAGTGAAAGCACCGCCAGCATTCAAAAGTGACCAAAACATCAGCCAGGAAGCATAGGAACTGAGAAGTGGTCTGTGGTCACCACCTGCAGAACCACTCTTTATTGGGGGTGTCTTGCTAATTGCCTATAATTTCCACCTGTTGTCTATTCCATTTGCACAACAGCATGTGAATTGTATTGTCAATCAGTGTTGCTTCCTAAGTGGACAGTTTGATTTCACAGAAGTGTGATTGACTTGGAGTTACATTGTGTTGTTTAAGTGTTCCCTTTATTTTTTTAAGCAGTTTATATATATGGCTCTCGAACCGTATGACAACAGCTCAATAGACTCTCCGTGTCACTGTATAGAGCACAAATACCTGGATGAACCAAAATTGTCTACAATTAAACCAAGATAAAACTGAGATTATTGTGTTTGGCAACAAAAATAAAAGAACAAGTATTAGTAAAGAGCTGGATTCTCGGGTCCTTAAAACCAGCGATCAAGTGCGTAATCATGGTGTTCTGATAGACTCAGACCTCACATTTAACAGTCATATCAAAGCGGTCACCAAAACAGCATTCTATCATCTAAAAAATATAGCCAGAATCAAAGGCTTGGTGTCCCAAAAAGATCAAGAGAAGCTCATCCATGCTTTTATCTCTAGTAGGGTTGATTAATGTAATGGCCTCTTAACAGGACTCCCGAAAAAGACTGTAAAAAAGCTGTAGCTCATTCAGAATGCAGCTGCTAGAATGTTAACCAGGACCAAGAGAACGGAGCACATCACTCCGGTTCTTAAATCTTTACATTGGCTTCCAGTCAGTTACAGAATTGATTTCAAAGTGGTGCTTTTAGTTTATAAATCTTTGAATGGTTTAGGACCCGAGTACATGTCTGATATGTTTGCAGAATATAAACCGAGCAGGGCTCTTAGATCCATGAACACAGGTCAGCTAGTAGAGCCCAGAGCCCAAACTAAACATGGAGAAGCTGCGTTTAGCACTGATGCTGTACACAACTGGAATAAACTACCAGAAGATCTTAGATGTGCCCCAAACGTATCCATTTTTAAATCCAGGTTAAAAACACTTATTTTCACGTGCCTACGACTGAGCACTTAAACTTAACCACACTGTTTAGCCTTATAGCTTCCTATGTTTTTATCCCATTTTTAATTTTTAATATTTATGTTTTTTTTTATTGTATTTTTATTATGATGTTTTCATTATTTTTGATAAACATCTTTGTAAAGCACATTGAATTGCTTCGATGTATGAATTGTGCTATATAAATAAACTTGCTTGCTTGCCTGCGTTTTGGAAAATGGGTGCGCAAAATCGAGGTATTCTGGGGGAATGCGCACAGTGGTGGTAGTGTCTGGACTTTCCACCGTGGTTGCACCAACGGAAACAGCTAGACACCTACCCTGACACTCTTGCGACCACCCCGTGAGAACCCTCTGCGGTAGGGTTGTGAAGTGCTAACCAGGGAAGACCCAACACTACAGGGAAATCAGGAGGCTCAATAATAAAAAATTTGACTTGCTCTCTATGGGTCTCGTGCGTAACCATCGTAACTGGTGCTGTAACTTTCCTAACGAACCCTGACCCTAATGGTCGACTGTCAAGTGCTTTGATGGGCAGTGAAATGGATAGGGGAACCAATGGAATACCTAGACTATGAGCTAATGACCTGTCCATAAAGTTCCCAGCTGCGCCTGAATCGACCAGCGCCTCACACTGGGAAACTTCTGTGTAATCAGGGAAGTTGACTTGTTTGGTGCAGTGCGCAGCAGAGGGCTCTGAACAAGTGCGGGTTTGCGCTACCTGGGGTGACGCGAGAGTGCCCTGCCTGCCGCCTCCAGACCCGGAAGAACCCAGATGACAGCGTGCAGCAGAATGTCTTCTCCTGCCACAAGAGTGACACTGGAACTGTCGTCCTCCGTTCTCCCGGATCGCTGCATCACCCAGCTCAAACGGAACTGAATCCGGGTTGAAGGGGGGTGGAACGGGCAGGCCCCTTCCAGGATGTCCTCATGCAGCTAGCATGTTGTCCAACCGGATGGCCATGTCCACCAGCTGGTCGAAAGTCAACATGGTATCCCGGCAGGCTAGCTTCGTTGGACGTCCTCTCGCAGGCTGCACCGTTCCACCTGGACCCAGCCGCAAGAGTATGGAACTCCAGGGCAAAGTCCTGCGCGGTCCTCGTCCCCTGCCTCAGTTGGACCAGCTGCTCGCCCGCCTCTCTTCCTTCGGGTAGGTGATCGAAGACTGCCCGGAAGAGAACTCCCCGTAGTTGTCCAACGCAGCTCCTCCTTCACTCCAAACCGCTTTGCCCACTCCAGGGCTTTCCCCGAGAGGCAGGAGACGAGGGCGGACACCTTCTCCCGCTCCGATGGAGCCGGGCTGATGGTGGCTAAGTAGAGGTCCAGCTGCAGGAGGAATCCCTGGCAGAGGGCATCTATCCTGTCATACTCCCTCAGTCGGGATAGGTGAATCCCTGTGGGTGGGTGGCTGGATCCGGATGCTCAGCTGGTACCGAAGGATCGGGTCCTCTCCTCTCCAGGCGTTGGACGACCTGGAGAACCTGATCCGTCGCTTCTGCAAAGCTGGCTAGCATATTAGAATGCTCCCGGACCCGCGCCACGACCCCGGCATGTTCTCTTCTCCTGCTGACTCCATGTTCAGGTGTGTGATTCTGTGACGGGTGATTTCAGACAGAGTCAGGCGCAGGAGGGTAAAAATCTCTAAATACCTGTTTTTGCTTCATCATTATGGGGCATTGTGTGTAGATTGATGAGGATTTTTTTATTTAATTAAGTCAAGGGGCCCTTTTTCCACATTTTGTTCAGTTACAGCCTTATTCTAGAATGGATTAAATAAAAACAAATCCTCATCAATCTACACACAATACCCCATAATGAAAAAAAAGGAACACAAAGGAACTATATAAACCAAACTTATTTTGGGTTCGAACCGGTTCAGAACATTATTTTGCTGGTCGGAACAAAAAAAAGATTGTTCTGTCACACCCTGATCGGTTTCACCGGTCTTTGTGATTGTCTCCACCCCCCTCCAGGTGTCGCCCATCTTCCCCATTATCCCCAGTGTATTTATACCTGTGTTCTCTGTCTGTTGCCAGTTTGTTTTGTTTCGTCAAGCCTACCAGCGGTTTTCCCCTTGCGCCTGTCGTTCTCAAGTTCCTGTTTCTAGTTTTGACCATTCTGCCTGCCCTGACCCTGCCGTTCTGTACCTTGTCACACCACCCTGGATTACTGACCTCTGCCTGCCCTGACCCTGAGACTGCCTGCCGTTCTGTACTTTTTGGTACAGATCTGAATTACTGACCTCTGCCTGCCCTTGACCTGTCGTTTGCCTGCCCCCTGTTTTTGTAATAAAATGTTACTTCGACACTGTCTGCATCTGGGTCTTCTACTGAAACGTGATAGGTTCTGTTCAGAACTAAAAAAAATTCGCCGGGGGACTATGAGAGGATGGAATTGACAAGCCAAGATGAGACGTTTCCTGAGGGATACAGCGGTCCCTCAGTGGCCCTTCTACACACCCCAGAACAAAGTGAATGATCTAACATTATCTGATTGATTGTAGCTAGCTGTTCTCATGATAAAATGTGATAAAGCCAGTCAATTTTCTCGTGGATAGGTTGTCATCCATTACATCTTTGTGAATGCCCTCCACAAAGCCAAAGAATAGCCGAATACAACAAAAACGACTAAGAGCCGTCCTTATTTCATTATTCAAAATTGAATGGTGCCATTTGTCTTTTATTGAACTTGCTTGAGAAACTAATACATTTACTTGACTTTATAATTTTAGCCATGTAATAGATGACAGCATACCACAAAAACAGAACAGCTATTATGGCCTTCAAGTGTGTTCTCCTTTGTTAATTTCAAATCAATACCAACATTTCCTGTTCCCTTTTCATTTATTTCTCACTGGAGGTTGAGATAGGAGACGTGACTGCTGTGGACAGACCACAAGGAATGGACTCCATGTCTGCTGGAGTAACATCAAATCAGATTCCAAACTCTCCACCATGGCCAAGACCAAAGAGCTCTCCAATGATGTCAGGGACAGGATTGTAGACCTACACAAGGCTGGAATGGGCTGCAAGACCATCGCCAAGCAGCTTGGTGAGAAGGTGACAACAGTTGGTGCGATTATTCGCAAATGGAAGAAACACAAAATAACAGTCAATCTCCCTCGGCCTGGGGCTCCATGCAAGATCTCACCTTGTGGAGTTGCAATGATCATGAGAACGGTGAGGAATCAGCCCAGAACTACACGGGAGGATCTTGTCAATGATCTCAAGGCAGCTGGGACCATAGTCACCAAGAAAACAATTGGTAACACACTACGCCGTGAAGGACTGAAATCCTGCAGCGCCCACAAGGTCCCCCTGCTCAAGAAAGCACATATACAGGCCCGTCTGAAGTTTGCCAATGAACATCTGAATGATTCAGAGGAGAACTGGGTGAAAGTGTTGTGGTCAGATGAGACCAAAATCGAGCTCTTTGGCATCTACTCAACTCGACGTATTTGGAGGAGGAGGAATGCTGCCTATGACCCCAAGAACACCATCCCCACCGTCAAACATGGAGGTGGAAACATTATGCTTTGGGGGTGTTTTTCTGCTAAGGGGACAGGACAACTTCACCGCATCAAAGGGACGATGGACGGGGCCATGTACCATCAAATCTTGGGTGAGAACCTCCTTCCCTCAGCCAGGGCATTGAAAATGGGTCGTGGATGGGTATTCCAGCATGACAATAACCCAAAACACACGGCTAAGGCAACAAAGGAGTGGCTCAAGAAGAAGCACATTAAGGTCCTGGAGTGGCCTAGCCAGTCTCCAGACCTTAATCCCATAGAAAATCTGTGGCGGGAGCTGAAGGTTCGGGTTGCCAAACGTCATCCTCGAAACCTTAATGACTTGGAGAAGATCTGCAAAGAGGAGTGGAACAAAATCCCTCCTGAGATGTGTGCAAACCTGGTGGCCAACTACAAGAAACATCTGACCTCTGTGATTGCCAACAAGGGTTTTGCCACCAAGTACTAAGTCATGTTTTGCAGAGGGGTCAAATACTTATTTCCCTCATTAAAATGAAAAACATGCGTTTTTCTGGATTTTTGTTGTTGTTATTCTCTCTCACTGTTCAAATAAACCTACCATTAAAATTAGACTGATCATGTCTTTGTCAGTGGGCAAACGTACAAAATCAGCAGGGGATCAAATACTTTTTTCCCTCACTGTAATAATACTTTTAGTAAAAATATTTATTTAACTTCAGAATTTGTGAAACATCACACTTGAAAAATATGGCACATGGAAATCATAAGAGGGCGGTTTCCAGAGATAGGTGGGATGGACAGAGTAGCTGAGGGGTGGATCTAAAAGCTCATGTTCTATAATAGTTATGACTGAAAACACTATGTTAAATGTATATCAAATTACTTTATTCTTGCTGTAGTAGATGTTTATTTCAAATAAAGTGCTGTGTATGTAAAATGTGTGCAGAAATAACTGCAACAAAAGAAGAAGCTGTAAAAACAACGTTTATTTTTGTCCTCCAAAGAAGGGGATGGTGGATGAGCAATAATAAAGACGAAAAAGACGCTACTCTGCACGCACATGAAAATATCGGTTTATCGCTATGACATTCAGAAGCTGAATGTTTTTTGTTGCACTCAACAGGAATTTTAAGTAATGTCATACAATGTGGCTCTGCCGCCATCAATTGAGCAATTCACTTGAACTATTCACTTGAAAACTGCACAAAAGCATAAAGCATTACTTTTTGTAGTGATAGCCACAGGTGTTCTGAATAAGATGTAACAATTTCATATTAAATATTTGTTAGGGAAATAATGTCAAATTGATTATCATGAAAAAGCCAAAATATGTTATGTTAAACTACATAGAATTGCAGGGAATTAGCTTCAAAATAGCTACAATTTCCTTGGGACCCCAAATAACCAAAATCAACCTTTGGGTGGTGCATTTAACGCATATCAATAAACTATATTCAAAATAGGCCTAAATGCAGTTCAAATAAATAAATACATCTAGTTTATTCTGTGGGGAGCTAGCTTTCCAACTTCTCCATTAATACCCTCCTCGAAATGATTAGCAGAATCATGCTTTTGGGTAGAGGGGTGAGAGTGTAGAGGGGTGGAAAAGGCAGCCTCCAGCCTCCTGTTGATGTGGTCCAGAGCTGGCCAGATCTCCCAGAGTGCATCTGAGTGGGCGGTCACAGACACACTGGACCTTTGTGCTATGTGGCACGTGGGGAGCGACGGAAGGTCCACACCAGCAGACCAAATTAGGCTGTGTGTGTGAAAGTGTGTTGATGTTGTCTCTGGTAGAGAGTTCCTTTGTTAATATGCCTCTGTCACACAGTATGACTTGTTTTCTGTTTATTTACAAAACAAACCAAATCTGATGAACCCTGTGGGCAGCCCCAGCCCCAACCTCTAGTTTCAGTTTCGCAGTAGAACCTAAGGGCATTTTCACATAGGAAATTGGTTCGGTTTCCTGGAACGTTTGTGAGAATTGTACAAAATACGTTTCTCTTTCACAAGACCTGAAAATAACTGTTTCAGGAGTCGATTTGCGAGAGGCACATTCTACATGACGTTAGCAAGCTAGCTTGTTTACAACGGGCAAAAAGTTCCATGCAACTCGCGCTGCCGTATCACAATACCTGGTACTCTGGTCCTGGATCTTGACACATGCTTTATAATGCGGATCTGGGTACTAATACAGGGATATGTTAAAGTGCCTTAAGTGGTTGTTATTAGGTGTCATGCACAGGCAACCCAGGGTCCATCATGTCTGGTGCTCAGGGGTTATGGGTTAGTCTCCAGTCTGAATTCTCAGTAACACACACATATGAGGGGTGATATGGGACTAAATTGAGCCTGATGTAGCTACTGATACAGCTCACCAAGTCACCTAATGCGTAACTGAGCGCCTAAGAAATCGTCATGAATTAACATGGATGGTCAATGGTGTTACATTCCCCAGCAAGAAAGCCAAAAATGTTGCTCAAAATAGAAGGGGAACTAACAAAGAGTCACTGACAAGAACCAAAATGAAACAGGTGGGGTTTTAGGAGGGGTTCTAAAAGACACTCATGGGGGTGTCCACTGAAAGTTGCATAGCAACAACAACTGGTACCTAAAAGACACCTTCCATGAGCGCCCACTAAATGTTCCCACTAAGAGGCAAATAAAATAAAAACCCACACCAAACTTAAAGACAGGACGCAAACCAAAAAGGTGGAGCTAAATGAAATCAGAGAAACCAGACAAAGGATTGTTTGTCTAGAAATCAAAATAGGGCGAGCCAACTAAAGGTGTTAACCCTCCGCATCTATCAAGACAACTGGAGCACGGGGCCAGCCACTCTTAAATAGCACCTGGGCCAGCACAGGTTAAACACCTTCCCACTAACAAGATGGCAACCAGCACAGGTGTAACACATACTGACTAACGAGGTGACACCAATCAGTGCGCCCTACGTGCTAACGAGCTATACGTTGATCATAGTAAAGGACATTTTCCATGCTGCAGGCTGTCAGACAGACAACTTCGGGATGGAAATATTTTTTTGCTCAGCTGATTTTAAAACGGGTGATAAAAAATAATAATTATATATATATATATATATATATATATATATATATATATATATATATATATATTCTCAGTTATAAAATCACCTTTGCTGCATTATTTACATAAGTCTTGCTTTCTGAACTTCATTGTTCATTCATTCCTCTCCTCTCCCCAGTTTGGGCCATGGGTGGGTGGGTGTGTGTATGGAGGCTGCTTGCGCGCAAGTGCGAGCTGATTGATAAAGGCATTTAAACTTGTTCTCGTTAGAATGGGATTTTATGGAGTCCGAGTTCATTTCACACTGCTCTACAAAAAATACAAATAGTTTTCTTGATAATGAAAGCCATATGCCTATATGTTTGCTGCATGCAAATAACAATTGAATCTTTATTTTTATTTAACCAGTTTAATTTAAAAAAGATTTGACCAGGTACAGTATTTCACCTTTATTCAACCAGATCGGTGTAAATTAGATGAAAATTGAATAGTAACTTATTCAGTAGTTCTTTCTCATTAAAATAGATGGTGCAAAACAGTTAATCTCATGCAAATTAATCTAATTCTTTCCATGATATTATAAAACATTGTTCATTAAAACAGTACAAAACAATTTATCTCAAACAACATATAGCCTAGCCTAACGTTACACGTAGGCTACAAACACCCGTAGTAGTGACTACGGCCTCTCCACATACTTCTTATGATAGCAACGATCTAAAGGCTAGAGCTGCCTCTTTCAAGGAGCGGGACACTAATCTGGACGCTTATAAGAAATTCCGCTATGCCCTCAGACGAACCATCAAACGGGCAAAGCGTCAATACAGGACTAAGATTGAATCCTACTACATCGGCTCTAATGCTCATCGGATGCCCAGTGATGCAAGCCTACCAGACGAGCTAAATTACTTTTATGCTTGCTTCGATGGAAGCAACACTTAAGCATGCATGAGAACACCAGCTGTTCCGGACGACTGTGTGATCACGCCAGCCGATGTGAGCAAGACCTTTAAACAGGTCAACATTCACAAGGCCGCAGGGCCAGACGGATTACCAGCACATGTACTCAGAGCATGCACGGACCAACTGGCAAGTGTCTTCACTGACATTTTCAATCTCTTGTTGACCCAGTCATACCTATATGTTTCAAGCAGACCACCATAGTCCCTGTGAACAAGAAAGCTAAGGTAACCTGCCTAAATGACTACCGCCCTGTAGCACTCAAGTCGGTAGCTATGAAGTGCTTTGAAAGGCTGGTCATGGCTCACATCAACACCATCATCCCGGAAACCCTAGACCCACTCCAATTTGCATACCTCCCCAACAGTTCCACAGATGATGCAATCTCAATCGCACTCCACACTGCCCTTTCCCAGATGGATAAAAGGAACACCTATGTGAGAATGCTGTTAATTGACTACAGCTCAGCGTTCAACACCATAGTGCCCACAAAGCTCATCAATAAGCTAAGGACCCTGGGACTAAACACCTCCCTCTGCAACTGGATCCTGGAATTCCTGATGGGCCGCCCCCAAGTGATAAGGGTAAGCAACAACACATCTGCCACGCTGATCCTCAACATGGGGACCCACAGGGGTGCGTGCTTAGTCCCCTCCTGTACTCCATGTTCACCCACGACTGTGTGGCCAAGCACAACTCCAACACCATCATTAAGTTTGCAGACGACACAACAGTGGTAGGCCTGATCACCGACAACAATGAGACAGCCTATAGGGAGGAGGTCAGAGACCTGGCCGTGTGGTGCAAGGATAACAACCTCTCCCTCAACGTGATCAAGACAAAGGAGATGATTGTGGACTACTGGAAAAGGAGGGCCGAACATGCCCACATTCACAAGATAGTCGTGAAGAGGGCACTACAACACCTTTTCCCCCTCATGAGACTGAAAATATTTGGCATGGGTCCCCAGATCCTCAAAAAGTTCTACAGGTGCACCATCGAGAGCATCCTGACCAGTTGCATCACCGCCTGGTATGGCAACTGCTCGGCATCCGACCGTACGGTGCTACAGAGGGTAGTGCGTACGGCCCAGTACATCACTTGGGCCAAGCTTCCTGCCATCCAGGACCTATATACTAGGCGGTGTCAGAGGAAGGCCCAAAAAATGGTCAAAGACTCCAGTCACCCAAGTCATAGACTGTTCTCTCTGCTACCGCACGGCAAGCAGTACCGGAGCGCCAAGTCTAGTTCCAAAATGCTCCTTAACGGCTTCTACCCCCAAGCCATAAGACTGCTGAACAATGAATCAAGTGGCCACCCGGACTATTTACATTGACTAGGACTCCGTCAGCTGTTTTAAAAATGCACACACTATCATTAACTACAGCTTCAGTTATCTTATTTCCGTATTATTTGGCTTAAAGAATGTACTGAATTAAATGTAAGAGCAATGTATTTACAATGGATATGCATGTAACTATAATGTACCTACCCAGGAGCAAGCAACTTAATGTAAAGTGAAACACATAATGGCATAACCTTTGGATGGTTCTCCCATCTCCACAGAGGAATTCTGTAGCTCTGTCAGAGTGACCATCGGGTTCTTGGTCACCTCTCTGACCAAGGCCCTTCTCCCCCGATTGCTCAGTTTGGCTGGGCGGCCAGCTCTAGTCTTGGTGGTTCCAAACTTCTTCCATTTAAGAATGATGCAAGCCACTGTGTTCTTGGGGACCTTCAATGCTGCAGAAATGTTTTGGTACCATTCCCCAGATCTGTGCCTCAACACAATCCTGTCTCAAAGCTTTACAGACAATTCCTTCAACCTCATGGCTTGGTTTTTGCTTTGACATGCACTGTCAACTGTGGGACCTTATATAGACAGGCGTGTGCCTTTCCAAATCATGTACAATCAATTGAATTTACCACAGGTGGACCCCAATCAAGTTGTAGAAACATCTCAAGGATGATCAATGGAAACAGAATGCACCTGAGCTCAATTTCGAGCCTAATAGCAAAGGGTCTGAATACTTATATAAATAAGGTATTTCTGTTTTTTATTCGTAATAAATTTGCAAAATTGTAGAAAAAAAAAACATTTTCACTTTGTCATTATGGGGTATTGTGTGTAGATTGATGACAAAAAAAGTTATTTAGTCAATTTGAGAATATGGCTGTAACGTAACAAAATCTGGAAAAAGTCAAGGGGTCTGAATACTTTCCGAATGCACTTTATATTTGACTTACGGTAATCAGTTGCCATTTTAAAGTACTATACTGATATGGATAAAAAAATAGAGGGCTTGCCCATTTCATATATTGGGTATTTTGATAAATACATCTCTCAGTGCTCTTGGACACATTATCAGTCTTTCAGCATTATACAACTTCACCCATCAGACCTTCGCTTGTGTCATAAGTGACATTATGCTAGTTCCCATGGATTTACTGATCCCCCGCCATTTCAAGGCATGACTAACCACTGGCCAACTCCCTGTCACAAAATAACGATATGCACTTGTTCCTATCTTTCAGTACAATCGTGGAAGGATGGGACCAACATGGAGAAGACAGGGTTGGGTGTTTGGGATGATGGAGGTCAAACACAACAGATGGCGCCCAGTTCTTAAAATGGTGGTAAACCTTTCACAGGCAACCTTAATCCCTATCATCAGACAACATGTGGGAAGAGGTTCCACCATTCTGAGTGACTGCTGGCGAGCGTATGTCAGGTCTCTGAATAGGACGGGTTACAATCACCAGACAATCAACCACACAAACAACTTTGTGGATCACACAGGATGTCACACACAACACATTGAAAGAGCGTGGCAGACAATAAAGGGACAGGTCTGGAGGCTAAGGGGCAATCAGACCAAAAAAGGTTTAATGAAGTATCTCCATTTTATTGAGTGGATGTACTGGTTGGGTAAAGAAAATAAGAAAGGAGTACTCTTTCAACTCTTCAAAGACATCCGATTAGTACATCGACAGTAAGATTTTCACTCTTAGCCTGCACCCCCTAGAGGAAAAGTTTTTGTCAAGACCATTCCAAGTTGTAAGATCAGACATTGTTTGTCACATAATTAGCGTCAATGTTATCTTTCAAATTAATGTATTTCATTCTTTTGACAGGGTTGTAAGCATGTTTTGTTGCAATCAGTGTGTTTTGGGTCACTCCACGTAAAAATGTTTGATATGACATGAAACGGGAGACTATGGATTCCATTGCTTCCAAACATCACTGTCCGATCAACAGGCTATGCACCAACCTTTAAGAAAGTGTATTACAATCTTCACCTACTACAATCAAAAATACAGAAACACAATGTAAAATACAAACTACCTGAGTAAATCCTGGAGGTGTGTTGGGTTATTGTCCTGTTGAAAAACAAATTATAGTCCCACTAAGCGCAAACCAGATGGAATGGCGTATTGCTGCAGAATGCTGTGGTAGCCATGCTGGTTAAGTGTGCCTTGAATTCTAAATAAATCACAGACAGTATCACCAGCAAAGCACCCCCACACCATCACACCTCCTCATCCATGCTTCAAGGTGGGAACCACACATGCGGAGATCATCCGTTCACATACTCTGCGTCTCACAAAGACACGGCAGTTGGAACAAAAAATCTTAAATTTGGACTCATCAGACCAAAGGACAGATTTCCACCGGTCTAATGTGCATTGCTCATGTTTCTTGGTGTTGGTCTTCTTATTGGTGTCCTTTAGTAGTGGTTTCTTTGCAGCAATTCGACCATGAAGGCCTGATTCACACAGTCTCCTCTGAACAGTTGATGTTGAGATGTGTCTGTTAATTGAACTCTGTGAAGCATTTATTTGGTTTGCAATTTCTGAGGCTGTTAACTCTAATGAACTTATCCTCTGCAGCAGAGGTAACTCTGGGTCTTCCATTCCTGTGGCGGTCCTCATGAGAGCCAGTTTCATCATAGCGCTTGATGGTTTTTGCGACTGCACTTGAAGAAACTTTCAAAGTTCTTGAAATGTTCTGTATTGACTGACCATGTCTTAAAGTAATGATGGGCTGTCGTTTCTCTTTGCTTATTTGAGCTATTCTTGCCATAATATGGACTTGGTCTTTTACCAAATAGGGCTATCTTCTGTATACCACCCCTACCTTGTCACAACACAACTGATTGGCTCAAACGCAGTAAGAAGGAAAGAAATTCCACAAATTAACTTTTAACAAGGCACACCTGTTAATTGAAATGCATTCCAGGTGACTACCTCATGAAGCTGGTTGAGAGAATGCCAAGAGTGTGCAAAGCTGTCATCAAGGCAAAGGGAGTGTCATGACAGTGTTATGACCATATTATGACAGGTTATGACACGTTATGTGAGCTGTTATGACATATTATGACATGGTTATGACCGTGTCATAACGTGTTATGACACTAGGTGTCAGGTAAAGTGTTACCAAATTAACAAAGTGTATTTCAAAAAATCCAGTAGGCTATGATAAATTCTGTGACCACCCCGTCATGCCTTTAGTAATGAACGCCTGCCTAATGTGTAGGTGACAGGTCCATGTCAAATATGTGACCATAAATGAAAACATATTTCTGCTAGAATTGCCTCCGGCTTGTATTTTTCATGTCCCAGTTACAGTGTCAGGGGCAAGTTAACTCTGTGGTGCTGAATTAACAGCACCGCTGTCTAGCCAGCTGTTATTCTTACTGTTTGTGTAAAGGCCAGGAAACGGTCTGTGGGCACAGTTCGTTACACACAAACTGATTACATTTGACACATTTAAATAGGCTAAAACACGGTTATTCTCATGTTCATTCAACAGTAGCCTAACCTGCAAATTGCAAACAAAAATGCATGTAGGCCTACCTTAACTAAAATAATGATGTATTGTGTTTGATGTATCCGAAAACAAGGTGGAAGTCTCCAAATGTCTATCTAATCTTTAGTCTGTTTCAGCGAAGGTAGGTTATACAGTAACTTTTAGAATGTAGCCACTGTTAGCTCAGCTGACGCCTATCTCTTTTCTAAACAATATTACTTTTCTCCGATGTGCTCACCAGAGATGTAGTAAATTGTAAACATTTTAGCTGTTAGGTCGTTAACCTATTGTTTGTTTTCTGTCAGCGCAACCTGTAATTTAGACTGGTTTATATTCTGTTTCATAAAACTGCCTAAATGTTGGTTTTTGATATATGGACAATATTCCTTTGATGCATTGGATTTATCGAGATAGAATTCCGTTGTGATGCGACTCTTTTCTTTGATGGTTTGAATTGCATTTATCAGACATTTTCATAGTTTAAATATGGAAATTTTGTTAGAACACTTGTAAATATTATTTATGTATCTTTATTTATCATCATGTGTATACATTTCTCCTTCACGCATTTTTGTGTAACAGTTACATTTTAATATCGGCATTTTGAATGATAGTACAATTCAAATATGGCGCACGGATGGATAGGTTGACATCATGCACGGTCAAACTACCTAGGACACATGATATTGCAAAAAAAAACACATCACCCACACCAATATCTACAGCAGGAGTTGTGTAAATTAATTAATTAATTTCTCTGTCTGTTCTGTATGTTTGCAATGCGTCAGTTTAGCCAATCACATCACATCACACCAGAGCTACTTATCGCCATTCAAAGTTCCCACCAATTCATTTCCAGCCTACTTCATCCTCTGCTTTTCTCATCTAATATTAGTTTTTTTAAATTGCTCAGAATAAGTGACCAAACTATATTGCTATTCCTGTGACTTGCATTGAGCTATAGCCTACTTGTTAAGTACAAGAGCTATTAGGGATAGAGTGAGCAGAGGAGAAGAGAGAGAGAACAGTGGTTGATGCCAGCAGAGATAGGGGAATTGTAGAAGGGAACAGTGATGACAGAGAGATGTGTTAATTAGAAATTAGGGTAATTCATATATCTATGATTCGGCCTATGCTGCCATTACAGTTAGTGAGTGCATACATTTTTCATACTGGCCCCCCGTAGTCCCTCCTATAGCTCAGTTGGTAGAGCATGGCACTTGCAACGCCAGGGTTGTGGGTTCAATTCCCACGGGGGGCCAGTATGAAAAATGTATGCACTCACTAACTGTAAGTCGCTCTGGATAAGAGCGTCTGCTAAATGACTAAAATGTAAAAATGTAAAATAACACCTGAACAAGTGCTATGGAAGACAGAGACAAAAAACTATTAACTGGGTATTAGATAGGCCTACTATAGACAGATTAAATTAATCATGTAACAATTAACTCATTAGGATTTGGGGCACCACGAGAGCGGTTGTTTAAAGAGTTACCATCTCCTGAATTAAACTCTAGAAGGTCTATACCTTTCACATCGATAAACAGTCAACTTATTAATCATAACCTCTTATCATATCATCATTCTGAACGTCGTAACCTCCTTGCATCTGCAAAAAACCCAGCCTTACTTATGATTCAGTACCACACAAATTGGTTTCAATATTTATTTACTTACTAACTCAATGACAACACAGGATAACATACACACTTAATACATTAGGAAAAGGTCCCTAGCGGACTGACACAACATATGGCAGCAATGCAAATAGTCCGGGTAGCCATGATTAGCTGTTCAGGATTCTTATGGCTTGGGGGTAGAAGCTGTTAAGAAGCCTTTTGGACCTAGACTTGGCGCTCCGGTTCCGCTTGCCGTGCGGTAGCAGAGAGAACAGTCTATGACTAGGGTGGCTGGAGTCTTTGACAATTTCTAAGGCCTTCCTCTGACACCGCCTGGTATAGAGGTCCTGGATGGCAGGAAGCTATGTACTGGGCCATACGCACTATCCCCTGTAGTGCCTTGCGGTCGGAGGCCGAGCAGTTGCCATACCAGGCGGTGATGCAACCAGTCAGGATGCTCTCAATAGTGCAGCTGTATAACTTTTTGAGGATCTGAGGACCCATGCCAAATCTTTTCAGTCTCTTGAGGGGGAATATGCTTTGTTGTGCCCTCTTCACGACTGTCTTGGTGTGTTTGGACCATGATAGTTTGTTGGTGATGTGGACACCAAGGAACTTGAAGCGCTCAACCTGTTCCACTACAGCCCCGTCGATGAGAATGGGGGGTGCTCAGTCTTTATTTTTTCCTGTAGTTCACAATCATCTCATTTGTCTTGATCACATTGAGGGAGAGGTTGTCATACACACAAATACATATACTTATCATACACACAAATTAAAATGTGGCGGGGGGTTTGGGGGTCCTCCCGCATAATTTTCTTGGGCATCTAAAGCTAATTTCCTGCATTTCTACACAATCTAATATGACCCTTTTGGGGTCATTTTGGGATCACTTTTATTGTAAATAAGAATATAATATGTTTCTAAACACATCTACATGAATGTCGATGCTACCATGATTATGGATCATCCTGAAATAATCGTGAATAAAGATGAGTGAGAAAGTTATAGACGCACAAATATCATACCTCCCCAAACAATGCTAACCTCCCCTGTTATTGTAATAGTGAGAGGTTAGCATGTCTTGTGGGTATGATATTTGTGTGTCTAACTTTCTCACTCATCATTATTCATGATTCATTCAGGATTATCCGTAATCATGGTAGCATCCACATTAATGTAGAAGTGTTTAGAAACATATTATATTCTTATTTACAATAATAATAATAATAATAATAATAATATTCCATTTAGCAGATGCATTTATCCAAAGCAACTTACAGTCATGTGTGCATACATTTTTACGTATGGGTGGTCCCGGGGATCGAACCCACTACCCTGGCGTTACAAGCGCCATGCTCTACCAATTGAGCTACAGAGGACCACAATTTTGGAGTCAATAAAAGTGACTCCAAAATGACACAATACATTATTTACCATTCATTTCTATTGGGCACAAAATAATCTGAAACACAACCAAAACAAACAGAAAATGCATCCAACAAATCTGTAGAGTCACAGCTTGATGTAGTCATTGCATGCTATGAATGTGGGACCAAATACTTCACTTTTTACTACTTTAATACACATACAAGGGAATTTGTCCCAGTATTTTTGCTCCCCTAAAATGGGTGGACTATGTACAAAAAGTGCTCTAATTTCTAAACTGTTCAACCGATATGAATGAGAATACTCCCTCAAATTAAAGCTGATAGTCTTCACTTTAACTTCATTGTCGTTGTTTGATTTTAAATCAAAATTTGGAGTATAGAGCCAAAAGAAGAAAAAATGCTTCACTGTCCCAATAATTACTGTAATTCATATCATAGGCCTAATAGTACTGTAGAGCTGTTTTTACTTGCACACAATATAGCTGGATGGCTCCATCCTGTCCCTAGGGGTCCACCGCCCTGCAGCTCCCCAACCCAACACACCCCACTCAGCTTTAGGATCTTAGTGAAACATTCATTATTGGTTTCAGGTGTGTTACGCCAAGGCCAGAGTGACAACCAACAGGATGGCAGACCCCCAGGGCCAGGACTGAGCAGCCCAGCAGCTAGGGATTGCCTAAATAGGTATCTCCACTAACATGGGCATGTTTTCAATACAGACTCCTTTTGTCTGACAGTATTCCATATAAGGCATCCAGACCTTATATATGTTGCACAGTATACCTTTAATCTTGTAATGAATCAAATCTAGTGATACATTACTTGACATTTGACATTGTGACATTGTGGAAGGATAACAAATCTTCCAATTAATGGCAATGCATTTCTTAGCCGCTATAAATGCTAGGTTACACTGTTTTTTCTGGTTACAGTCTCCAGTATCAACATTTCCAAGCAAACAAAAACATGGAGAAGGGAGAATCTGTAGACATGCTGAGATAAAATAACATCTGTCACAAGAGCATAACATATGAAAATATGTCCCCTTTTGTGTGTTATACCTCCAGCAGAGGAATTACATTTCTGAGTCCATGATATTCAGTTTCAATGGCATATAGTACGTTCTATGTATGGTCTTAAACTGCAGTAATTTATGTCTGAGATTACTGTATATGAACATGACTAAGCATTCAAACATATCTGTATCCATTCATTATCATTAATTGAGTCTCCCAAGTCTTCCTCACATTTTTGTTTGACACGTTTTGTGTCATCAGGAAAAGCCTCTATCAACCCTTGATACAGTTTGGAAATCAACTTTAGAGGTTTGTCAGACTGCCTTAAAATAGTTTCAATGTTTGAAGCTCCTGGCTTGTCCAGTGTTTGCTGCACAGAGAGAATAAAGTGTTGCATCTGTAAATGTTCACCTCAGCACCGTCACAGACTGGTCTTCCCTGGTTGCCTGACCCTGCTGAGACGCCTCTCACCATCTGATCCTGCTCAGATGAGGCATGACAAAGAATTACCTTGGTGTACACTTATACATTATATTATCCAAGAATAAAATCATTGGTTCAATAATTGAAATGACCATTATTCCCAGATCCCAGACTGTAGCCTACCCATCAACTTAAGATGGAACTTTATATCCATTCACTGGTTGTTTTAATATACTGCAAAATTCACCTGAGCTCCGTAGACTGGTCTTCCCTGGCTGTCCCCTGCTGGGACACATGTCACCATCTGATCCTGTTAAGACATGATGAGCATAGTATTGTTTACTGACTGTGCAGCACGACAGTGAACCCTGTAGAGCTGTTTATACCTACCGAGACAGTGTGAAAAGTAGGGAATTAGCTAAGGAAACTGACAGATGTTGGCTAGACATTTCAACTCTGTATGGCAAGCGTGAATGTCTGACTGAAAACATTTATGAGGCTGCTTTGAGCCACACCTCGTTGTAGCTATGTGAAATGTAATCACATCATCACATCGTTGTTTTCGCGAGACAGCGTGGTATCGAGAATCCTCACGACCAGCTGGAGAATTTTCTAGTGTGTGACCCCCATCTGTGCCACATCGTTCAGTGTGCGCACCACTACGTTGGCAAGACAAAAAAAACTACAGGAAAGACGGTTGTTTAACGTGAGAGGATCAGCAATGTTAGGATTCTGAAAGTCGTGTAGTGTACACCCAGCTTAAGTCGCTCTGGATAAGATTAATGACTAAGATGTAAATCTGGTCCCACTCCCATCAAAACCTTTTTGCAACTTATTAATCACTGTCAAACCCTATATGGTCCTGATTTATACCTGGCTAGGTTACCAGATTACTAAACGCTCCGGGCCCCAGGGAAAACAATTTGCTCCACCACTCTGGGACCTGTGGTGCCACCTCTGCATCAGGGCAACATCAGTCCCAAAAATGGTTGCATTCTGTTTCAAACACAATGTGGTAGTGGGGGAGAAAAGGGATGCCGTTTGTAAAACATGTGGGTCCAAAATCACTGATGCATTGCAATTGCAATGAAATTGGCATAAAACACTTAACAATTTACTTGAGGACTCGAAACCCAAAATTAGGGACTTGTGGCTTGACTCGACATGTGCTGTGGAGCTTGGGACTTTACTTGAGACTTGCCCATTATTACTTGGGAGACTCAAAGGTTAAGACTTGAGACTTGCTTAGGACTTGCAAAATTGTAACTTGGTCCCTTCTCTGCAAAGAATCTTCCACCAACAGGTTTGTTTGAATGCCAATGCACCACATAACCAATAAGCTACAGTGACTTGCTTAGGACTTGCAAAATTGTAACTTGGTCCCTTCTCTGCAAAGAATCTTCCATCAACAGGTTTGTGTGCATGCCAATGCACCACATAACCAATAAGCTACAGTGCGTTCCAAGTATTCATTCCCCTTGGCGTGTTTCCTACTTTGTTGCATTACAACCTATAATTTAAATGGAGTTTTATTTGGATTTCATGTAATGGACATACATAAAATAGTCCAAATTGGTGAAGTGAAATGAAAATAATTACTTGTTTCAAAAAATTCTAAAACATAAATAACGGAAAAGTGATGCGTGCATTTGCATTCACCCCCTTTGCAATGAAACCCCTAAATAAGATCTGGTGCAACCAAATACCTTCAGAAGTCACAAAATTTGTTAAATAAAGTCCACCTGTGTGCAATCTAAGTGTCACATTGTCTGTCACATGATCTCAGTATATATACACCTGTTCTGAAAGGCCTCAGAGTCTGCAACACCACTAAGCAAGGGGCACCACCAAGCAAGTGGCACCATGAAGACCAAGGAGCTCTCCAAACAGGTCAGGGACAAGGTTGTGGAGAAGTACAGATCAGGGTTGGGTTATAAGAAAATATCAGAAACTTTGAACATCCCACGGAGCACCATTAACTCCATTATTTAAAAATTGAAAGAATATGGCACCACAACAAACCTGCCAAGAGAGGGCCGCCCACCAAAACTTACGGACCAGGCAAGGAGGGTATTAATCAGAGAGGCAACAAAGAGACCAAAGATAACCCTGAAGGAGCTGCAAAGCTCCACAGCGGAGATTGGAGTATGTCCATAGGACCACTTTAAGCCGAAAACTCCACAGAGCTGGGCTTTACGGAAGAGTGGCCAGAAGAAAGCCATTGCTTAAAGAAATTAATAAGCGAGCACGTTTGGTGTTCGCCAAAAGCCATATGGGAGACTCCCCAAACATATGGAAGAAGGTACTCTGGTCAGTTGAGACTATAATTTTGCTTTTTGGCCATTAAGGAAAACACTATGTCTGGCGCAAATCCAACACCTCTCATCACCCCGAGAACACCCTCCCCACAGTGAAGCATGGTGGTGGCAGCATCATGCTGTGGGGATGTTTTTCATCGGCAAGGACTGGGAAACTGGTCAGAATTGAAGGAATGATGGATGGCGCTAAATACAGGGAAATTCTTGAGGGGAACCTGTTTCAGTCTTCCAGAGATTTGAGACTGGGACGGAGGTTCACCTTCCAGCAGGACAATGACCCTAAGCATACTGCTAAAGCAACACTTGAGTGGTTTAAGGGGAAACATTTAAATGTCTTGGAATGGCTTAGTCAAAGCCCAGACCTCAATCAATTGAGAATCTGTGGTATGACTTAAAGATTGCTGTACACCAGCGGAACCAATCCAACTTTAAGGAGCTGGAGCAGATTTGCCTTGAAGAATGGGCAAAAATCCCAGTGGCTAGATGCGCCAAGCTTATAGAGACATACCCCAAGAGACTTGCAGCTGTAATTGCTGCAAAAGGTGGCTCTACAAAGTATTGACTTTGGGGGGAGTGAATAGTTCTGCACGCTCAAGTTTTCTGTTTCTTTGTCTTATTTCTTGTTAGTTTCACAGTAAAAAATATGTTGCATCTTCAAAGTGGTAGGCATGTTGTGTAAATCAAATGATACAATGTTTGTATCGAGATGAAGTGCAGGTCCAGCGCTGGGCTGTTTTGTGGGTCTCCGCGGCGGGAGTGACAATATCAAATCAAATCAAATTTGATTGGCCACATGCGCCGAATACAACAGGTGCAGAAATTACAGTGAAATGCTTACTTACAGCCCTTAATCAACAGTGCATTTATTTTAAATAAAAAAAGTTAAATAAAACAACAACAAAAACGTTTTGAGAAAAAAAAGAGCAGAAGTAAAATAAAATAACAGTAGGGAGGCTATATATACAGGGGGGTACCGGTGCAGAGTCAATGTGCGGGGGCACCGGCTAGTTGAGGTAGTTGAAGTAATATGTACATGTGGGTAGAGTTAAAGTGACTATGCATAAATAATTAACAGAGTAGCAGCAGCATAAAAAGATGGGGTGGGGGGGGGGGGAAGTGCAAATAGTCTGGGTAGCCATGATTAGCTGTTCAGGAGTCTTATGGCTTGGGGGTAGAAGCTGTTGAGAAGTCTTTTGGACCTAGACTTGGCACTCCGGTACAGCTTGCCGTGCGGTAGCAGAGAGAACAGTCTATGACTAGGGTGGCTGGAGTCTTTGACAATTTTGAGGGCCTTCCTCTGACACCACCTGGTATAGAGGTCCTGGATGGCAGGAAGCTTGGCCCCAGTGATGTACTGGGCCGTACGCACTACCCTCTGTAGTGCCTTGCGGTCAGAGGCCAAGCAGTTGCCATAACAGGCGGTGATGCAACCAGTCAGGATGCTCTCGATGGTACAGCTGTAAAAAATTTTGAGGATCTGAGGACCCATGCCAAATCTTTTCAGTCTCCTGAGGGGGAATAGGCTTTGTCGTGCCCTCTTCACGACTGTCTTGGTGTGTTTGGACCATGATAGTTTGTTGGGGATGTGGACACCAAGGAACTTGAAGCTCTCAACCTGTTCCACTACAGCCCCGTCGATGAAAATGGGGGCGTGCTCAGTCCTCTTTTATTTCCTGTAGCCCGCAATCATCTCCTTTGTCTTGGTCACGTTGAGGGAGAGGTTGTTATCCTGGCACCACACGGCCAGGTCTCTGACCTCCTCCCTATAGGCTGTCTCATCATTGTCGGTGATCAGGCCTACCACTGTTGTGTTGTCGGCAAACTTAATGATGGTGTTGAAGTCGTGCCTGGACATGCAGTCATGGGTGAACAGGGAGTACAGGAGGGGACTGAGAATGCACCCCTGAGGGGCCCCTGTGTTGAGGATCAGTGTGGCAGATGTGTTGTTACCTACCCTTACCACCTGGGGGCGGCCCGTCAGGATGTCCAGGATCCAGTTGCAGAGGGAGGTGTTTAGTCCCAGGATCCTTGGCTTAGTGATGAGGTTTGAGGGCACTATGGTGTTGAATGCTGAGCTGTAGTCAATGAATAGCATTCTCACGTAGGTGTTCCTCTTGTCCAGGTGGGAAAGGGCAGTGTGGAGTGCAATAGAGATTGCATCATCTGTTGGGGCGGTATGCAAATTGGAGTGGGTCTAGGGTTTCTGGGATTATGGTGTTGATGTGAGCCATGACCAGCCTTTCAAAGCACTTCATGGCTACAGACGTCAGTGCTACGGGTCGGTAGTCATTTAGGCAGGTTATCTTAGTGTCCTTGGGCACGGTGGTGGTCTGCTTGAAACATGTTGGTATTACAGACTCAGTCAGGGACATGTTGAAAATGTCAGTGAAGACACTTGCCAGTTGGTCAGCACATACTCGGAGTACACGTCCTGGTAATCCGTCTTGTCCTGCGGCCTTGTGAATGTTGACCTGCTTACAAGTCTTACTCACATTGGCTACGGAGAGCGTGATCGCATAGTCATCCGGAACAGCTGGTGTTCTCATGCATGCTTCAGTGTTGCTTGCCTCGAAGCGAGCGTAGAAGTGGTTTAGCTCGTCTGGAAGTCTTGTGTCACTGGGCAGCTCGCGGCTGTGCTTCCCCTTGTAGTCTGTAATAGTTTTCAAGCCCTGCCACATCCGACGAGCGTCAGAGCCGGTGTAGTATGATTAAATCTTAGTCCTGTATTGACTCTTTGCCTGTTTGATGGTTCGTCGGAGGGCATAGCGGGATTTCTTATAAGCGTCCGGGTTAGAGTCCTGCTCCTTGAAAGCGGCAGCTCTACCCTTTAGCTCAGTGCGGATGTTTCCTGTAATCCATGGCTTCTGGTTGGGGTAGGTACGTACGGTCACTGTGGGGACGACATCATCGATGCACTTATTGTTGAAGCCAGTGACTGATGTGGTGTACTCCTCAATGCTATCTGAAGAATCCCGTAACATGTTCCAGTCTGTGCTAGCAAAACAGTCCTGTAGCTTAGCATCTGCGTCATCTGACCACTTTTTTATTAACCGAGTCACTGGTGCTTCCTGCTTTAGTTTTTGCTTATAAGCAGGAATCAGGAGGATAGAGTTATGGTCAGATTTGCCAAATGGAGGGCGAGGGAGAGCTTTGAATGCGTCTCTGTGTGTGGAGTAAAGGTGGTGTAGAGTTTTTTTTCCTCTGTTTGCACATTTAACATGCTGGTAGAAATTAGGTAAAACGGATTTAAGTTTCCCTGCATTAAAGTCCCCGGCCACTAGGAGCGCTGCCTCTGGATGAGCGTTTTCCTGTTGACCTATAGCCTTATACAGCTCATTCAGTGCAATCTTAATGCCAGCATTGGTTTGTGGTGGTAAATAGACAGCTATGAAAAATATAGATGAAAACTCTCTTGGTAAATAGTGTGGTCTACTGCTTATCATAAGATGCTCTACCTCAGGCGAGCAAAACCTTGAGACTTCCTTAGTATTTGATTTTGTGCACCAGCTGTTGTTTACAAATATACAGAGACCGCCACCCCTTGTCTTACCGGAGTCAGCCGTTCTATCCTGCCGATGTAGCGTATAGCCCGCTAGCTGTATGTTGTCCATGTCGTCGTTCAGCCACGACTCGGTGAAACATAAGATATTACAGTTTTTAATGTCCCGTTGGTAGGATAACCGTAATCTTAGGTCATCCCATTTATTCTCAAATGATTGAAGATTGGCTAATAGGATTGATGGGAGAGGCAGTTTACTCACTCGCCGTCGGATCCTTACAAGGCACCCCGACCTACGTCCACGATATCTCTGTCTCTTCCTCATGCGAATGACGGGGATTTGGGCCTTGTCGGGTGTCTGTAGGATATCCTTCGCGGCCGCCTCGTTGAAGAAAAGATCTTTGTCCAATACGAGGTGAGTAATCGCTGTCCTGATGGTCCTCTGTAGCTCAGCTGGTAGAGCACGGCGCTTGTAACGCCAAGGTAGTGGGTTCGATCCCCGGGACCACCCATACACAAAAATGTATGCACGCATGACTGTAAGTCGCTTTGGATAAAAGCGTCTGCTAAATGTCTTATTATTATTATATCCAGAAGCTCTTTTTGGTTATAAGAGATGATGGCAGAAACATTATATACAAAATACATTACAAATAACGCGGAAAAACACACATAAAATTACAATTGGTTAGAGGGCTGTAAAACGGCAGCCATCTTCTCCGGCGCCATTATCAATGATCATGGTCCATGGTCAGCGGCCAAGCGCTCAGACAAATTGATAGCAAGACAGTCTCATCACAACGCAATTACAGAGATGAATGAATTTACTTTAGGAAACTTTCAGAATGGACTCACAAACGCACACCAGTCAAAAGGACCTGAAAGAGAGCAACCAGGCTCTATGTATTCTACTGGTTTGTGGCCCACTGACACTGCTCCCCAGTTAGAGGGGAACAAGGCACACACATGGAACATTATTTACACACACTGGAGATGAACATGGGGATGGTTCTGTGATGGACAGAAACAGAGAGATAATGAACATGCTATACAGGAGATAAATACACTGGCCTGAATAGATACTGTATATGCAGAGTACGATAGAATGGGATATGGGAAAGAACAACAAGGACTGTATCTAATAATCTAATAACCATGTGTTACATTACATAGTAACACCAGATTAATGACTAGCATGGCAATAGCACAGTAAGAATAATGGCAAGGACTGTATATTTTTCAAATAGTAGGCTGTCATGACTGTCGGATCAGCTTTGCAGTGGATGACTTCAACCAGACCCTCTCTCACCACAGAGGGGGGAGGAGGGAGCTGGTGGGGGGTTGACAGCTCACACCCTGTTGTAAATCAAGGATTAGAACTTTCAGCTATCTCCGTCTCCAAATTCACACAGGAATGTGCCTTTGTTCACTCACATTTTCCAGCCGAAACTCTAACACGTTTTAAAGCGAATACTGGAACAATATTTCCAACATAGAACGTGGGGAATGGTCAGAGGCGATCTAAAGAATAATAATGTCATATGGGTTGTTATTTTGTGATGTCATAAAAAATTTTATAAAGGAAATACTGTAACTTGAAAAGTATACACACTATACAGTGGGGAAAAAATATTTTCTCATTTTGTCTGTCATAGTTGACGTGTACGTATGATGAAAATTACAGGCCTCTCTCATCTTTTTAAGTGGGAGAACTTGCTCAATTGGTGGCTGACTAAATACTTTTTTCCCCCTACTGTATGTGCTTTCTTGAGCAGGGGGACCTTGCGGGCGCTGCAGGAGTTCAGTCCTTCACGGCGTAGTGTGTTACCAATTGTTTTATTGGTGACTATGGTTCCAGCTGCCTTGAGATCATTGACAAGATCCTCCCGTGTAGTTCTGGGCTGATTCCTCACCGTTCTCATGATCATTGCAACTCCACGAGGTGAGATCTTGCATGGAGCCCCAGGCCGAGGGAGATTGACAGGTCTTTTGTGTTTCTTCCATTTGCGAATAATCGCACCAACTGCTGTCACCTTCTCACCAAGCTGCTTGGCGATGGTCTTGCAGCCCATTCCAGCCTTGTGTAGGTCTACAATCTTGTCCCTGACATCCTTGGAGAGCTCTTTGGTCTTGGCCATGGTGGCGAGTTTGGAATCTGATTGATTGATTGCTTCTGTGGACAGGTGTCTTTTATACAGGTAACAAGCTGAGATTAGGAGCACTCCCTTTAAGAGTGTGCTCCTAATCTCAGCTCGTTACCTGTATAAAAGACACCTGGGAGGCAGAAATATTTCTGATTGAGAGGGGGTCAAATACTTATTTCCCTCATTGAAGAGTTGTTGCTTGTGTATATCAGTAGTGATGTGTTATCATGTTTGCTAAATAAATACCGGAGGACAGTGGAGCAGCGTGTTCTTTGCTAGATGTGCTTTGTGCCCGGCCTGTGCAACCTGTGATTTCCATGAATGTGATTGGTCAAGACACAGAACAGAACACAGAGTATACAGCACTCTGATATAAAGGAGAGATAGGCTTACATAGTGCGCGAGATGACAAATCAAGTCTCTCGAGTCATACAGCTCAAGTCCAAATGAAGTCATGAGTCATACATGCTCAAGTCGAAGTCGAGTGGCAAGTGAAGCCATGTCTCAAGTCGCAAAATGTGTGACTCAAGTAGTACTCGAGTCCGTCACGTGACTCGAGTCCACATCTCTTATTCTTTGCATATTTGTTCATAATTAACATTATTTATTGCAATATACATGGTTCTGTCACGTTCGTTTAAGGACGGGTCAGACCAAGGCGCAGCGTGAAAGGCATACATGTTTATTTCACCGATAAACACACGAACAAAACAACAAACCAACGAAACGTGAAGTCCTAAGGCTAAATACAAGCCTCTAACACGGAACAAGATCCCACAACAACTGAATGCAAACAGGCTGCCTAAGTATGATCCCCAATCAGAGACAACGAGCGACAGCTGTCTCTGATTGGGAATCACACCCGGCCAAACATAGAAATACAACACCTAGACTGAGAACATAGAAAATACAACATAGAACTCCACACCCTGACTCAACATACTAGAGTCCCATACGTCAGGGTGTGACAGTACCCCCCCCCCCCCCCCCCAAAGGTGCGGACTCCGACCGCACAAACCTTACATAACAGGGTAGGGTCCAGGTGGGCATTCCGCCTCGGAGGCGGATCCGGCTCCGGGCGTGACGACCACATTCTCTCAGCCTCCCCGTTGTGCCCCTGGTCCCATACGTCACGGTGTGACAGGTTCAATTGACAGAAACAATGGAACCAACTGTTAGGCTTGGCTACCAACAGCCCTAAACATAACTGAATGACAACCAGTCCAGAATAATTCCATATCTTATCAAGTCCATATCTTGAGTGAATGAAAACATGTCAAGGCTGAGAATCATAGGCTATCCGGTGTCCCCCATCTGATTCCAAATCCTGCTACACACACCTTCACATTTGAACTGGGAGGTGACAAGAATAGAAAGGGCCAGGTCATCCAGTTCTAGGCTGTGCCTTGATGTATTGGATGGACTTGTCACTTTTTTCAATAAATGTATTGCCATTTTAAAAAATACAAACGCTCACACATTCATACGTACACGTATTAGTAAGGCGTTCAGTCGGCCCCTGTTTATTTTTTTTTTATTATTTTTTTATTTAACCTTTATTTATGACCTTTATCATCCCTCATGCACATGTATACAAACACGCTTCTCCCTCTCTGTCCCTGCCTCATACACACACACTCACACACACACACACACACACACACACACACACACACACACACACACACACACACACACACACACACACACACACACACACACACACACACACACACACACACATACATACACACACACACTGCTCTCACTGTTGACTGTGAACTCTACAGTGCAGAGTAAGTAAGGCATGTACAGTATCTAATGTCATGCTGCTACAGTTTTTCTCAATCGTGTGCAACAATTTTTGGATCTGTGTTGAAACATATCTAAAGCAGAGTTGCTTGGATCAGCTTTTGTAAACATTAAATACAAATGTCATCAGTGAATACAAAATTCACTGTTAAGTGTTTTGTTCACAGAATATTAACACATTGTTTTCATCAGATTGTGCAATTGTGTTCACTGTTTCCGGCAATAAGTAAATACTACTGCACGGAATTCTAAATCATCTCATCAGCGTCATACCATGTACAATTTATGGAATGATCTAGGCAATGAGCACTGTCTAATTGTTAAGATTTTGTACAATATTTTGGACATGCAGAGATGCATAAAATGAAGTCGGGTTACGTTTACCTAACATTGGGTTACTCCTAAGTCATCATCTCCAACATTGTGACCTTCCATTATAGAGCTTTGCTTTGGTGTTGATTTAGGCCTCTACAGTCATATCAGTTGTGTTCCTTCATTGTATTCATCTATCCTTATTTCTATTGTGGATTGTGTTTCTGTGTGCCAATGGAAAATCTACAAAACTATGAGCAAGACAACCTTGGTTTTGAATACTTGGAATTGGATTGTGATGATACTGATGAATGAATTCTGCACACAATGTGCTTATCATTATTTTTGAATAATATTTGATTTGATGTGCATGAAAATGGTTGGTGAAATATGCGTAAAAGGAGAGTAATTGCCCATATTTCTGCACCTTTGGATAGCTGTACTTCCAATTTTGATCATCTGTTTTGTCTGCTTGGACTCAAGAGATAAGTATGGTTGCGTTAATCTTTTTGCAGGCAGTCGTGTTCTTTTGATGAATGTATTTGCATTTTTGACGGTATAATATAGTTTTGACTAATGTATTTATGTTTTTAAGAAGGTAACTACATATTGAAAACGCATTTACTATTTTGCAAAAGGCCGCAGAGTTCTGTGTCTTGTGGACTCTGTTGAAATTTTTTCACAACATTGTTCCAAAATATGCTTTGACCCGATTGAGAAAAACTGTAATAGAACTACCAGTAGGAATGGATCTGACTCCAGAAAGTTTTTTTTAGCCTTTTTTTTTGGGGGTGGGGGCGGGGGTATAGACATGTTCTGATACTATTAAATCAACGGTTAATAAAGAAATATAGTGGTGGTGATGATGATGATGATGATACACACTGAACAAAAATATAAATGCAACATGCAACAATTTCAAAAATTTTACTGAGTTACAGTTCGTATAAGGAAACCAGTCAATATAAATGAATTCATTAGGCCCTAATCTATGGATTTCACATGACTGGGAATACAGATATGCATCTGTTGGTCACAAATACCGTAAAAAAAAAAAAGGTAGGTACGTGGATCAGAAAACCAGTCAGTATCTGGTGTGACCACCATTTGCCTCATGCAGCGTGACACATCTTCTTCGCATGGAGTTCATCAGGCTGTTGATTGTGGCCTGTGGAAGGTTGTCCCACTCCTCTTCAGTGGCTGTGGGAAGTTGCTGGATATTGTCAGGAACTGGAACACGCTGTCATACACGTCGATCCAGAGCATCCCAAACATGCTCAATGGTGACATGTCTGGTGAGTATGCAGGCCATGGAAGAACTGGGACATTTTCAGCTTCCAGGAATTGTGTACAGATCCTTGCGACATTGGGCCGTGCACTCGGGCTCCCGAGTGGCGCAGTGGTCTAAGACACTGCATCTCAGTGCTTGAGGCGTCACTACAGACCCCCTGGTTCGATTCCAGGCTGCATCACAACCGGCCGTGATTGGGAGTCCCATAGGGCGGCGCACAATTGGCCCAGCGTCGTCCAGGTTTGGCCAGTGTAGGCCGTCATTGTAAATAAGAATTTGTTCTTAACTGACTTGCCTAGTTAAATAAAGGTAAAAAATATTATCATGCTGAAACATGAGGTAATAGTGGCGGATGAATGGCACAACAATGGGCCTCAGGATCTCATCACGATATCTCTGTGCATTCAAATTGCCATCGATAAAATGCAATTGTGTTCATTGTCCATAGCTGATGCCTACCCATACCATGGGGCACTCTGTTCACAATGTTGACATCAGCAAACCCCTCACCCACACGATGCCATACATGCTGTCTGCCATTTGCCCGGTACAGTTGAAACCGGAATTCATCTATGAAGAGCACTCTTCTCCAGCGTGCCAGTGGCCATCAAATGTGAGCATTTGCCCACTGAAGTCGGTTACGACGCCGAACTGCAGTCAGGTCAAGACCCTGGCGAGGACAACGAGCACGCAGTTAAGCTTCCCTGAGACGGTTTCTGACAGTTTGCGCAGAAATACTTTGGTTGTGCAAACCCACAGTTTCATGAGCTGTCCGGGTGGCTGGTGATAACTGTCTTGTGGGTAGACAGAAAGACTTTCCCCAAAAACCTTCTCTATTAATGTACACTGCAAAGTAGGCTTACCTGACAGAAAGATATCATGATTATTTGTCTCAAATTGGGTGGCCATTGTTTTGCAAACTCTTCCATAACGTGCTGCAGCAGTAAGCCTATCAGCAGAAACATCGCTAGACCGACACATTCCTCTCTTTCTAAATGCACAATTAACCTTTTCACACATGAGTTCCAAACATCCCACATGTACATATTACCTCAACTACCTCAAATAGCCGGTGCCCCCGCACATTGACTCTGCAACGGTACCCCCCTGTATATATAGCCTCCCTACTGTCACTTTATTTTACTTCTGCTCTTTTTTTCTCAACACTTTTTTTTGTTGTTGTTTTATTCTTACTTTTTTTGTTTAAAATAAATGCACTGTTGGTTAAGGGCTGTAAGTAAGCATTTCACTGTAATGTCTGCACCTGTTGTATTCGGCGCATGTGACCAATAAAATTTGATTGGATTTGATTTGAACATCTCTAACGGTTACCCCAGCGTGTGTTTTTTATGCACGTGATGTCAGAATGCACTCACTGTTCCAAAATGTGATTGTTACGCAACAGGACAGTTAATCCGCGCTGCCCTCAAACCAAGACACGCTGCCTGCTTTTATTTATAGGCTGTTTCAACTTGTCAATTTCAAAAGATTTTTTAACAAGTTTTATTTTCTAACAACCGTTTGAATTGAGGTGTGTTCCGCCTCCTCATTAATTCACATAAAAGTAGATCATTTCACTTTTGCGAACAATTAATGTTTTGGGCTTTACTGAGCCGGACAAACTTCCCTAGTGTTTCCGCAGATCAAGTATGCAGACATTTGTGCATCTCTATTCAGAACAGGACCAGCACAAACCTTTTCACATTTTCCGGCTGGTGCCCGCATTGCCTTCATTGTTGTTTTCCTCACTACATGATAATAACTTCGGACATGTGTGCGTTTCTATCAAAGTAAGTGCCTTATTACATTATATTTTCTGTATGTCGTTTCTACTGTAGCTCACTGTATGTATGGAGCATAATTTATTTGTGTATTCCTTATAAACGCGGACACGCGAGGTACTCATTTCATAACCTTTTATGGTGTTATACTCAATTGTAGCTAGCTACATTTACATTTGAGTAATTTAGCAGACGCTCTTATCCAGAGCGACTTACAGTTAGTTAGTGCATACATTATTTAATTTTTTAATTTTTCATACCCCCTGTGGGAATCGAACCCACAACCGTGGCGTTGCAAACGCCATGCTCTATCAACTGAGCTACATCCCTGCAGGCCATTCCCTCCCCTACCCTGGACGACGCTGGGCCAATTGCGCGCCGCCCCATGGCGCCCCATTCTTCTATTAGCTTTGTAAAACAATGCTAATTGCGTCAGAGAGGTATTAGCTTGTGTTGTCTTTCAAAGCTACCCTGGCCTTATGACCATGGTCTGTGTGTTTTCATTTGGCCTGTTTAGCATAGCTCTGCTCTTCCCTGCCCTGCCCCCTTGTGGAGCTCAACAGTTACTGTTACTCATATTTGTGATTTTGTCAATGCAATTTATTATTTTTATAGCAGTGTTATTATGTTCTATGTAATATTGTTTTATTGCTATATCCTGATATTGTATTCTAATTACTAATAATTCCTCTTTATTCTGTACTTTCAGAAACACACAAACAGTATTTGCCAATATCATAACTGGACCTGGACATCTTTCGAGCTGAAGATTGAGGCCAGCTTTTGTATGCTAGCAACATACTGTTTGAACGTACACTCCTTAACAGTTTTACTGGATGAAAACACAGCAAGAAAACATATAGGCCTATATGTAATAGTCATCTATTTTATTGAAGTATTGGTGGTGGTTGAACAACAACAAAAACTTGTTTTACTAGAAGAAGAAAAAACTGCAAGAAAATACTGATAATTTATGAATATGCATAACCCATATTTTATATTCATGCAGTGATTGAACAACAACTGCATTTCCACCCCCCACCTCTAAAGGCATAGTATCATGGCAGGTCACCTGTCAAGTCAGCTGTCAAGTCAGTCAGTAATTGCTGCAGATGTGCTCAATAGTGCTTGAGCATATGGTACTCCCCAAAGCATGGTGAAACACATAGAGGTGTGTCACAAGCTAAACACGTTCTTTTTCAACCTCCTCTGCTTCCTTCTCCTGGTGCCAGACAGGCAGACTTTTCAGTGCCTCCGTGTGTGATTGCCTTGAGCAGAAGTTTGAGGGACTTCACAGGGAAAATGCAGTGCAGTGAGACGTAAGGGATTGTCTGCAGCAGGACGGCCCCCAGTGGATGGACACTGAGGGATGTGGTGCTCCTCCAGCAGCTCTCTCATGAGGTTTTCTCTCTACTTTTGGTAGGTAATTACTTTACCTATGGGGGAGAGGGAGTGGGGAGGATGAGGGAGGGGAGAGGATGATGAGGCAGTGGGTAGGTGGGTGAGATATAGTCAATATAATTGCATAATGGAACTGTATTTGAACTGTACGTCCAATTACAAAACAAATCTTCTTCAGTAATCATCTCACCTGTTAGTTGGCGGTGAACTATGTGGCCATTGAGGGCAGCAGTGTCGATCAGATGGAAAAATATCTTATACCACTTGGTAGCTTTCCGAGCGCATTCCACAAAGCTGTTGATCATGTCCGCCTTATCCACTGCCCCCATTTTGAGGTTATACTCAAGCACACAGTCTGGTTTGATCTTTCTCTCTCCCGTCAGGTGGTCCACCTTCCCTGTGGCCGACATGGTTGCTGTATGGACTGTGGAGAGGACATGGACGTCTTGTTTGTCGTGCCACTTTACTGCCAGCTGTTGACCGTTCTCCTTGAACTCCACCTCCCCTCTCTGCATCTTCCTGCATCCAAATGTCGGCATCCCTTTCCTGTTCGACCTGACTGTGCCACTGGCCCCTGTGCTGTTGGAGAGCAGATGCTGTAAGAGTGTGGGACTGCTGTACTAATTGTCCACATATAAAGTGTGTCCCTTGCCAAGATGAGGAGCCAGCATGGTCATCACCATGGACCCGGACACCCCAAGCCCCTCATAATGTTGGATGTCAGTGGTGGATCCTGCCTCTACCATCCGTCCTATTAGCCAATGTGCAATCATTGGATAATAAACTGAATGAGCTCCAATCAAGACTATCCTACCATGCTTCACTGAGTCGTGGCTGAATGACGACATGGATTACATACAGCTGGATGCGTTTTCCGTGCATCGGCAAGATAGAACAGCTGCCTCCGGGAAGACAAGGGGTGGCGGTATGTGTCTATTTGTCAATAACAGCTGGTCAACTAAATCTAATATTAAGGAAGTCTCAAGGTTTTGCTCGCCTGAGGTAGAATATCTCATGATAAGCTGTAGACCACACTATTTACCAAGAGAGTTTTCATCTATATTTTTCGTAGCTGTCGATTTACCACCACAAACCGATGCTGGCACTAAGACCGCACTCAACGAGCTGTATAAGGCCATAAGCAAATAAGAAAATGCTCATCCAGAGGCGGTGCTCCTAGTGACCGGGGACTTTGATGCAGGAATATGTTCCGGGATTCTTCCGATGGCATTGAGGAGTACACCACATCAGTCTCTGGCTTCATCAATAACTGCATCGATGACGTCGTCCCCACAGTGACCGTACGTACCTACCCCAACCAGAAGCCATGTATTACAGGAAACATCCGCACTGAGCTAAAGGGTAGAGCTGCCGCTTTCAAGGTGCGGGACTGTAACCCGGTCGCTTATAAGAAATCCCGCTATGCCCTCCGACGAACCATTAAACAGGCAAAGCGTCAGTACAGGACAAAGATTGAATCCTACTACACCGGCTCCAATGCTCGTCGGATGTGGCAGGGCTTGCAAACTATTACGGATTACAAGGGGAAGCACAGCCATGAGCTGCCCAGTGATACCAGCCTACCAGATGAGTTAAATGACTTCTATGCGTGCAAGCAACACTGAAGCATCCATGAGAGCACCAGCTGTTCCGGACGACTGTGTGATCACGCTCTCTGTAGTCGATGTGAGTAAGACCTTTAAACAGGTCAACATTCACAAGGCCGCAGGGCCAGATGGATTACCAGGACGTGTACTCCGAGCATGCGCTGACCAACTGGCAAGTGTCTTCGCTGACATTTTCAACCTGTCCCTGACCGAGTCTGTAATACGAACATGTTTCAAGCAGACCACAATAGTCCATGTGCCCAAGAACACCAAGATAACCTGCCTAAATGACTACCGACCCGTAGCACTCACGTCTGTAGCCATGAAGTGCTTTGAAAGGCTGGTCATGGCTCACATCAACACCGTTATCCCAGAAACCCTAGACCCACTCCAATTTGCATATCGCCCCAACAGATCCACAGATAACGCAATCTCTATTGCACTCCACACTGCCCTTTTCCACCTGGACAAAAGGAACACCTACGTGAGAATGCTATTCATTGACTACAGCTCAGCGTTCAACACCATAGTGCCCTCAAAGCTCATCACTAAGCTAAGGACCCTGGGACTAAACACCTCCCTCTGCAACTGGATCCTGGACTTCCTGACGGGCCGCCGCCAGGTGGTAAGGGTAGGAACAACACATCTGCCTCGCTGATCCTCAACATGGGGGCACCTCAGGGGTGCGTGCTCAGTCCCCTCCTGTACTCCCTGTTCACCCATGACTGCATGGCCAAGCACAACTCCAACACCATCATTAAGTTTGCCGACGACACAACAGTGGTAGGTCTGACAACCGACAATGAACGATAAGACAGCCTATAGGGAGGAGGTCAGAGAACTGGCAGTGTGGTGCCAGGACAACAACCTCTCCCTCAACGTGATCAAGACAAAGGAGATGATCGTGGACTACAGGAAAAGGAAGGCCAAACACGCTCCCATTCTCATCGACGGGGCTGTAGTGGAGCAGGTTGAGATATTCAAGTTCCTTGGTGCCCACATCACCAATGAACTATCATGGTCCAAACACACCAAGACAGTTGTGAAGAGGGCACGACAAAGCCTATTCCCCCTCAGGAGACTGAAAAGATTTGCCATGGGTCCTCAGATCCTCAAAAAGTTATACAGCTGCACCATCGAGAGCATCCTGACTGGTACATTACTGGGGCCAAGCTTCCTGCCATCCAGGACCTCTATACCAGGCGGTGTCAGAGGAAGGCCCTAAAAATTGCCTAAGACTCCAGCCACCCTAGTCATAGACTGTTCTCTCTGCTAACGCACAGCAAGCGGTACCGGAATGCCATGTCTAGGACCAAAAGGCTTCTTAACATCTTCTACCCCCAAGCCATAAGACTCCTGAACAGCTAATGAAATGGCTACCCAGACTATTTGGTTTGACCCCCCCCCCCCCCCCCCCCCCTAATTTTTACACTGCTGCTACTCTCTGTTTATTATCTATGCATAGTCACTTTACCTCTACCTACATGTACATATTACCTCAATAACCTTGACTAACCTGTGCCCCCACACATTGCACACATTGACTGTACCGGTACTCCCTGTATACAGCCTCGTTACTGATATTTTATTGTTGCTCATTAATTATTAGTTATTTTATATTTTCTCCTCTTTTTTTCATTTTTTTCTATAATAGCCATCATCATAATAGTACATTACAGTATATACTGTTTCATACTTAATATGTTTATACTTTACAAATATATATTTTCATTATATAGTTCTCAATCTGTAGTAGACAAAGTTTCAAATCTATAGGTTTACCAAACGGTTAAGTGATGATCAATTAAGAGCAATTAGATTAAGTGTAATGTATTTTAACAAATGAGAAGGCAATCATATCAAAAGTAATGTGAGCATTGCATTGTGAAAAGCAATTACTTCATATTAACACGTATTGCAGTATGAAACTGACTAAGTTCGGTGAAAAAGTGACTGTATGATTTTGTGTGTTGTACTTAGTAAATTGAAAATGTGCTTAGAGTTTTGAAACAACTGTCCTTTTGATGATTTTGTACTGAGCGTTGTGAAAATGTACCACATACTTGGGATAATTGCACCAAACTGATTTAAAGAAACTGTATTTTTCTTATTTTTAACTCTGCATCGTTGGGAAGGGCTCCTTTATGAAGCTCTTTTTACATCAGCAGATGTCACAACTGTTGTATTCAGTGCATGTGAAAAATAACATTTGATTTTATTTGAAAACAGATTATTCTCTTTTTATTTTTTCCTAGAGTACCATACTCTCTCTACTGTTCTCTCTCGATCTTTCTCTATTCTGTTCTCTTTCTCTCCTGTTCTGTCTTTCTCTAGCTCTCCTCCCCCTCTCTCTCCCCAGGTGAGTGAGTGGGTGTGAGAGTGCACTGAGTACACAGTCTTAAGGTGTGTCTAATCTGTTGTACTGTGTCTTGCCTAAAGGGCGCAGGCAGATCAGATGTTTGCTCAGTTTAGTGGTTATGGCCCCTGGTGCAGCTGAGGCCGCTCTAAAACAATCTCAACAATGTTGAGTGATGAAAGGCACGTGAGGGTGGAGAGCAGAGAGGGGGACAAGTCTGGGCATGCCTGAGCGAGCAGGAGCGAAGGAGAGGAAGAGGAGGAGAGCAGAGAGGGGGAAAGAAAAGGAGAGTGGTGTGCTGGGAGAAGAGGAGAGACAGACAAGTCTGGGCATGTCTGAGCAAGGACAAATGGAGAAGAGGAGAACAGGAGATGTGTGGAGGAGGAGAAGAGAACGGGAGGAGGAGGAGAGGAGAGGAATGGGAGTAGAAGAGCAGAGTGTTGAAAGAAAGGAAAGAACAAGTCTGTGCATCCAATAGCGAAAGTAGAAAGGGGGTAGAGGAGAGGAGGAGAGGAGAGGAGGAGGAGAGGAGAGGAGTAGGGGGGTAGTAGAAGTAGAGGAGCGGAGAGGAGGAGAAGAGAGTAGGGTGTTGAAAGACAACAGAGGAGAGGAGAGAGGGACAAGTCTAGCCATGCCTGAGCAAGAGTGGGAGTGGGTGGAGGAGAGGAGAGACAGACTCCTGGGGCGATCTGGTATGATCTGGGTCTACCACCCTCATGAAACGTGTCGTTACATTATTTGTGACGTGTTCTATCTTTGTTTATGTAGCTACCCTTAGTCAACTGTGGCGAAGTACAGATGAAAGGGAATACTTTTCTATCCAATTACCGTGTGTGGGTGTGTGTGTGCGTGTGTGCGTGTGTGTGTGTGTGTGTGTGTGTGTGTGTGTGTGTGTGTGTGTGTGTGTGTGACTATATAACTAGCTCCAATGTGATTAAAATATTTAAAAATATGGTGGGGAAAAAATACAATCAAAAGGTGAAACATGACCAACATGAACTCATTGTTCTGCATTATAACATATCTAGACAGGGTGACACTTTCAAGGGTTTATTGCAATATCTGATGAGTATTTCAGTCCTATGTGAATGTCGATGTTTACCCTAGTTGAATGAAATAAACACCTGTGAACTGTTAGTAACTCTAACCTGTCATCAAAGCATATCACCACTTTAGTTAAGAGTATGGTGATATGGTACATTTGACGTATAGATTTCACTTTCAGTTTCTTATGTGATTGATTCATTTGGTATCTTTGGAAGGTGAATCACACCTACCTTTTTAAAAGAAGCACATGCGGTTTAAGTGCACATAATTCCCTGTACTTTGGTTTTCCTTTCTGATTCACTTGATTACATATTGCAATGTGAGAAGTCTTTGAAAAGAGAACTGAAAGGAACTTCACGAATGAAAAGCTGTAATGATTATATGATAGCATCTGATTGGGAGTGACTCATGAAAAATATGTTTATGATGAAAGTGGACATCTGGTGATTCATACTGTATAAACGTTCATTTTTCTATAAACATGGTTCACCAGTTCATGGAAGATGTTGTTTAATCTTGTAGCTACTGTAGTGTTGAATTTCCACTGGAGATTTACCTCGGCTTTTGACCTAAAAGCCTCAGACTTTTGTATTTCCACCTCCACTGGGCTATGGTCTCGGTGGACCTGCTCTGACTTCGGGCCAGACTGAGGGGAGAATGGGACTTTTCAGACGACATTAACGTAACAATGGTTAACTTTTCATTATTAACACCTTCTCACAAAGCAACTGTTTTAATTATGCAGAGGTTATGCAGAATTTGTTGATTATGTTCTTCACTAGTCCTCAGTGTCAGCTCTAGCTGTGGGAACATAATGTTATGACTATAACTACTGTTCCCTGAAGGAGGGAAATGAGGTACAACATACTATACTCTCGCAACTTCGGTTGAAGGATCTAAAATCACGCCTGACAAGGCCAATGAACTCTGCGCCTCGCCTTGCGCAGGTGATAAGCGTGAGGCTCATTCCTTCAATTTAAAGGGAAACTTCACCGCTAGACACTTTGGGGTGTTTTTCCAGTCTACTTGCATAATTATGAATGACGAGAGGGTGTTTCAGACATACTGTAATTCTGCACTATGGCTGTATTTTTGAGTTTTCACGCAGGGAGATTTCATCCAATGACGTCAATGGTTGATTGAACCTGCTGTCTGATCTAAAAATGAATGGAGTGATGTTTTGTAGCAATTATTGTGGACTTTGTGTTTCACCGATTGCATGATCACGCTAGCAGCGAGTAGATAAGGTTGTCTTTGTTCAATAGAGCCAGTAGACTTGTCTCAACAATGTTCCTATCTGCCAGGACATTGCAGGATATCTAGGTTGACTCATTTTCTCTGGCTCTGTAAAGACTACAGGCAGGCTTTTCAAAACGGGGGCGGTACTAGTTTACAGGGTCACTGGAGCTATGTTACCGTGCACTGTCTATCCAAGATTACTAAATAATTAGCTACAATGGCTGCTTCTGATGATTCCTCTTTCCAAGAAGAGCTGGACGACAAAACATGTTTTATGTTATTTTACATAGGAATATACAGCCCAATTTATTTGAGCCGGAATACACTGAAGAGGAGTTGAGACAGCGAGGAAAAAGAATTGCAAGACCATCAAGCAGCAGCGGCAACCTAGACCAGCTGGAGCAGGACTCAGGAGGGCAAATGACAAAGAAGTATATTTTGCTGTCAGTAGGTAGCTAGCAATATAACCTCTCTTTTTACATGAGGCAGTGTTGTTCAGTACAGTACAATTTGGTGATTGATTCGGCCATAACGGGGCTTGCTAGTAACACTACAAGCCAAGCTAGCCAAGTTTAGCTGGCTAGCTGTGTTTGCTATACCTAAAATGTACTGTAGTCTAACGTTATAGCTAGTTAGCTAACTAGCCTAGCTAGCCTCAGTGCCTGTCATTTTTTTATGATGGCGGAGAGTAAAGGAATGACTTTGACTTCATGACTCATACTAGTCTTGGAGTAACTATACCTGTGTGTTGTAGCTAGCTATATAGCTAGCTAACGTGTGTTTGTGGGATGTGTCATTCTACACCATGCTGCTACAGTAGGAATACAGAGAGTACACAACGATTCTCCATGAATATCTAATTGTGTTTTCGTCTTTCTCTCACAGACAATACCACTTGGATACAAAGACGTTGATGACTCTCGAGGAGATGTGAAAGGTCTCATAACAACAATCTCCCCTTGTTTTAAAGTGACTCCGAACACCTCACTGCACCAACTAAACACACCCCGCAAGTATTGCCTTTGTAGAACTGTAGTATTTATTATAAGCATATATTTGTCTTCTACTGTATATATGTCATACATTGCCATAATTGTTCCTGCATACTGCTGTGTAAACTCAACTCGGTCTCCAGAGCAAATAAACTTAGCAAACAAATTAAATGATACACCATCTCCGTGCATAACTTGTTTTAGCTGGAAGATTGAAGCTAGTTTATTCAAACACATTTCATGGATATCAAAATGAATTCATCCAGAAGTTGAAGTCAACACTTTTATTGGTTTCTGATACAGCTGGAATCATTTAGTCAGTTGTTAGTAAGTAAACACCATTATATACATATGTACAACAGCTAGCAATACCTATACCACAATGCAGTTGTGAGCATACTAGGCATTTTATATTATACTACAACTTCAGTCTAAATGAAAATGGATGTTGTTGGTTGAACGTTCCAGGCAGGTTCCAGAATTTTCTTCAGCTGGTGAACCTCTTCTTGTGTTGGGTAATGGCAGCTGGTTTAGCAGGCTTTGGCAGTGTGGCGATGTTTTTCACCACCCACTGCTTCGACCTCTTACAGAAGATTTGAATGTACTGCAAGTCTCCTGGAAAGACATGAAGACTGATCATGAGGATTTGTAAAACATGAAGACTGAACATGATGATGTGTAACCATACAACAAACCATGCTCATCTGCAAACAAAAAAGGGTACAATAGACTGGTACGTGTTTTGTTACACGCAGAGTCAATAATGAGGCATTTAGATGGGCTGTTAGCAAAGATGTGAAAAGTTTGAAGGGGGCTTGACTTGTAGACAGTCTTGTATTGTTGTGTATGAGCACCTACAGTTGTGCTGTTGAGTAGACAAGCACTGCCAACAATAGAGTGAATAGGCTAGAAGAGTATACTAACAGCCCCTCTCCCCATAACAAAGAACTGATTGCAAGGGTGTGAAAAGTTTGAGGAGCACTTCAAATCAAATGTATTTATAAAGCCCTTTTTACATCAGCAGATGTCAGAAAGTGCTTAGACAGAAACCCAGCCTAAAACCCCAAACGGCAAGCAATGCAGATGTAGAAGCACGGTGGCTAGGAAAAACTCCCTAGAAAGGCAGGAACCTAGAAAGAAACCTAGAGAGGAACCAGGCTCTGAGGGGTGGTCAGTCCTCTTCTGGCTGTGGTGATTATAAGAGTACCTGGCCATTAAGGCCAGATCATTCTTCAAGATGTTCAAACGTTCATAGGTGACCAGCAGCGTCAAACAATAATCACAGTGGTTGTAGAGGGTCAGCACCTCAGGAGTAAATGTCAGTTGCCTTTTCATAGCCGAGCATTCAGAGATTGAGACAGCAGGTGCGGTAGAAGGTGGGAGAGAGGGTCAAAAACAGCAGGTCGGGACAAGGTAGCACGTCCGGTGAACAGGTCACGGTTCCATAGCCGAAGGCAAAACAGCACGACCAGGTGGACTGAGGACAGCCAGGAGTCATCAGGCCAGGTAGTCCTGAGGCATGGTCCTAGGACTAAGGTTGAGAGAGAGGACACTGGACACCAGGTAAGACAAACTGACCCAAGCCCCCCCCCCCCCCCCCCCCCCCCGCCACATACTGTAGACTATTGCAGCATAGATACTGGAGGCTGAGACTGGGGCGGGGGGGGGGGGTTGGGACACACTGTGGCCCTGTCGGACCAGGCAGGATATAACCCCACCCACTTTGCCAAAGCACAGCACCCACACAACTAGAGGGATATCAACAGACCACCAAGTTACTACCCTGAGAAAAGGCACACAAAGATCTCCTCCACCGCACGAGCCAGAGGGGGCGCAAAACCGGACAGGAAGATCACGTCTGTGACTCAACTCACTCAAGTTGAGTATAGCGAAAAAACCTGGCACGACGTGACGCACCCCTCCTAGAGACGGCATGGAAGAGCACTAGTAAGCCAGTGACTCGTAATGGAGTCAGAGGCAGCGAATCCCAGTGGAGAGAGGGGAGCCGGCCAGGCAGAGACAGAAAGGGCGAGTCGTCACTCCAGTGCCTTGCCATTCACCGTTGCACACCTGGGCCAGACTACACTCAATCATAGGACCTACTGAAGAGATGAGTCTCCAGTAAAGACTTAAAGGTCGAGAACAAGTCTGCGTCTCTCACATGGATAGGCAGACCATTCCATAACTATAGGAGAAAGCCCTGCCTCCAGCTGTTTGCTTAGAAATTCTGGGGACAATAAGGAGGCCTGCATTTTGTGACTGTAGCATACGTGTAGGTATGTGCGTGTAACCGGTGTGAAATGGCTAGCTAGTTAGCGGTGCGCGCTAGTAGCATTTCAATCGGTGACGTCACTCGCTCTGAGACCTTGAAGTAGTTGTTTCCCTTGCTTTGCAAGGGCCGCGGCTTTTGTGGAGCGACGGGTAACGGTGCTTCGAGGGTGACTGTTGTCGATGTGTGCAGAGGGTCCCTGGTTCAAGCCCAGTTAGGGGTGAGGAGAGGGACATAAGCAACACTGTTACATGCGGCTGGACAAAATCGGAGAGAAAGGTAGGAGCAAGTCCATGTAATGCTTTGTAGGTTAGCAGTAAAATCTTGAAATCAGCCCTAGCCTTAACAGGAAGCCAGAAGCTAGCACTGGAGTAATATGATCATTTTATTTTCTAGTCAAGATTCTAGCAGCCGTATTTATCACTAACTGAAGTTTATTTAGTGCTTTATCAGGGTAACTGGAGAGTAGGGCATTGCAGTAGTCTAATCTAGAAGTGACAAAAGCATGGATTAGCTTTTCTGCATCATTTTTGGACAAAAAGCATTTAGCATTTTGTCTGAGTTTGAAAGGAAAAACATTGCCGCCATCCACTTCCTTATGTCTGAAACACAGGCTTCCAGGGTAGGCAATTTTGGGGCTTCACCATGTTTCATCGAAATGTACAGCTAAGTGTCGTCCGCATAGCAGTGAAAGTTGACATTTGGTGATGTCATTCGGAAACACAGAGGTAGAATATATAGTGAAAATAATAGTGGTCCTAAAACGGAACCTTGAGGAACACCGAAACGTACAATTGATTTGTCAGAGAACAAACCATCCACAGAGACAAACTGATATCTTTCCAACAAAGAAGATCTAAACCAGGCCAGAACATGTCGGTGTAGAACAATTAGGGTTTTGAATCTCTCCAAAAGAATGTGGTGATTGATGGTGTCAAAATAACAGTTTTTCCCCAAAATTTGGAGAGTAATGGGAGATTCGATATAGGCAGATTGTTTGGCTTTAGTGAGTTTGGTACAGATCCGAAGGATAGGGAGCCGTTTATTTTGTTCAACATAGGATGGCCAAGCACAGGAAGTAGCTCTTTCAGTAGTTTAGCTGGAATAGGGTCCAGTAGGCAGCTGGAAGGTTTAGAGGTTGTCGTTGAAATTCTACACAGGGACACCCGAAGTCAATCTTAAACGAATCATTCTTTATTATCAGTGCGGTGGAGAGGTTCCAACCAACTCAATGCACCATGTACACATGTCGATCAGGAGCTCTACCCGGGGCAGTCACGAAAGTTCTCTTATATACAGACAAGTTATATTTGCATGAGTTAGCTTATTCATAATGAATTCATCATTAATGTTTGCTTCATTCATGTGACCGACCAATACTGGGTCATGCATGTGACAGACCAATACCTCACGAGGCTTCTTCTCTCTAAGATGAGACCTTGAATACTGCCAAATTGCAGATACTGATAGTGAGGATTCGTTCAATCAGTCACTTGCATGAACACAGAAATTGGTTATTAGAAAAGCACATTAATAGAACACAGAAATTGGTTATTAGAAAAGCACAAACATAAAATGTTCCATCAAATTCCATCCTCTTATCACGTGATAATAAACATACCATTTTAAATTAAGCATTAGATTTTAGCTTCTATACCCAAAATACATCATTATAATAAATCATAATAAAGGTTATACTTCTATTAATGGGAGTGAATCTAATTTCATTCATAATCATCATAATAAAGTTAAAATCTACAAGTAGTAAGTAATAAGTATACAAAATCAACAAATATAACCGCAGACACAATCAAACCCTTCCTTCTGGGTTGTACAATCATTCTGGGTTGTACTTGTAAAACCATTGCAGTAGAATGTTTTAACTTAAGACCTTCGCGTCATACAGTTACACATATGCTTCATTACACAATTAAATTTATGGATTCTGGCAATTACATTTCAGCTGGAGCTTTTGTTGTGAGTGGCATGTTAATGACAGATCGGTATCTCAATGCATTTCTAGTCTAAAGTACTATACATTTCGTAGTGTGCAGACCTCCACAATCAACCTGATACCCCAAATAAACAATTTTGGATAAACCTAAATTAATTACGGGCACGGTTGACCACCCCCCTCCGTCCCGGCACTCATCCTTCTGGTGTTACTTCATGTTCTTCTTCAGATAGTGTTTCAGTTCGTCCTCCCAATGGCACATGTTCAAAGTGGATGGCCCTTGATAATGTCTCTCACATGAGCCCCCACTGTTCTTTACAGTCCATTATGTCTTGTCCATTTTCCTACTAGTAGACCAGCAGCATGAGAGAAGTCCTTGGTGAATGCTGCTTTTTGGTTAGCTTTGCGACAGTATCAAAAATACATTTAGGATTGTTTTTCTTCTCCTCAATTAGGTTTGAAAAATAGGCTGATCGAGCAGCAGTGAGGGCTGTTTAATATTGCACGGTACTGTCTTTCCAAGCTAGTCGGAAAACTTCCAGTTTGGTGGAGCACAATTACATTGACATTTTCTGGAAGCTTGCTTCAAGGCTCAGGTATTTTCTCTATACCAGGGAGCTAATTTCTTGTGACAAACGTTTTTTTGTTTTTAGAGGTGCGACTGCATCTAGGGTATTACGCAAGGTTAAATTAGGTGGTTAACTGATTTTTGTACTCATTTACATTTTAGTCATTTAGCAGACGCTCTTGTCCAGAGCGACTTACAGTTAGCGCATACATTATTTTATCGAACCCACAACCCTGGCGTTGCAAACGCCATGCTCTACCAACTGAGCTACATCCCCTGCCGGCCATTCCCTCCCATACCCTGGACGACGCTGGGCCAATTGTGCGCCGCCCCATGGGTCTCCCGGTCGCGGCCGGCTACGACAGAGCCTGGATTCGAACCAGGATCTCTAGTGGCACAGCTAGCACTGCGATGCAGTGCCTTAGACCACTGCGCCACTCGGGAGTACTCCAACATCATTGGGTCAGTGGAGGGAGTCTGAAAGGGCATCTACCAATCTTTGGGTTGCCCGACAATTTATAGTGCGGGTTTTGATAATCCTTGGTTGGGGTCTGAGCAGATTATTTGTTGTGATTGGAAACGTAATAAAATGGTGGTCCGATAGTACAGGATTATGAGGAAATACATTTAGAGCCACAATATTTATTCCACGGGTCAAAACTAGATCCAGGGTATGATGCGTGGGGGATATGGTTACTAGTAAATTAATCAGGCTTGAGCCATGTTTCAGTCAGGCCAATCACATCAAGGTTATGATCAGTGATTCGTTCATTGACCATGACTGCCTTGGAAGTGAGGGATCTAACATTAAGTAGTCCTATTTTGAGATGTGAGATATTATCACAATCTCGTTCAATAATGACAGGAATGGAGGAGGTCTTTATTCCAGTGAGATTGCTAAGGCGAACACCACCATGTTTAGTTTTGCCCGACCTAAATCGAGGCACAGACACGGTCTCAATAGGGAAAGCTGAGCTGACTACACTGACAGTGCTAGTGGCAGACTCCACTAAGCTGGCAGGCTGTCTATCTCATTGTGGAGGAGTTAGAGCCCTGTCTATGTTGATAGATAAGATGAGAGCACCCCTCCAGCTTGGATGGAGTCCGTCACTCCTCAACAGGCCAGGCTTGGTCCTGTTTATGGGGGAGTCCCAGAAAGACAGCCAGTTATCTACAAATTCTATATTTTGGGAGGGGCAGAAATGTACCACCTACACTCGCCAGTTTTATCCTCAGCCAGCACCATCTTCAGATTAGCCTTTACGTCGGTAGCCCTGCACCCTGGTAAACAATGTATGATTCCTGGATTATTCTTTTTAAATCTAATATTGCGGGTAATGGAGTCGCCAATGGAAAACTGGTTGAAAGTTTCTATCGGCTGAATGATCAACACCAGTTGAGCATGTCGAAAGCATTTCTTTCCAAATGTGTTATTTCATAGTTTTGATGTCTTCACTATTATTATACAATGTAGAAAATAGTAAAAATAAAGAAAAACCCTTGAATGAGTAGGTGTGTCCAAACTTTTGACTGGTACTGTATGTCCAGATAAAGCGTCCGGGGTGAAAAAGTTAAATTAAAAAAGTTGTGTGAGGACAAAACTAAGACCTTGGTAAACTTGTTAAATACAGAGTTTGATTAAATAGTTTTTAAGAGTAAAAAGTGAAAAAGTTTGTCAGATAGCCAAGTAGCAATAAACAGTACAGCAGTACAGAGACTATGCAGAAGTGCATTGCGTCACCAGTCATTTGTCTTGTTGACAGTTTAGTGTATTGGTTATTTTGTTTTCTCAAGAGGGTATTGTGCTTTCATAAATACCTTTGGCTGTCCTGGCTTGTTTCAAAGTCAGATGATGTTTAGCTTGAGCTTATTCCAGGCTGAAAACTTTCATCCAATGGGTCTACAGGCTCTGTACTACTAAAGCTGGTGTGTCATCGTCATCAGCAGCAGGATTAAATCAAATCAAATCAAATCAAATTTTATTGGTCACATGCGCCGAATACAACAGGTGCAGACATTACAGTGAAATGCTTACTTACAGCCCTTAACCAACAGTGCATTTATTTTAAACAAAAAAGTAAGAATAAAACAACAACAAAAAAGTGTTGAGAAAAAAAGAGCAGAAGTAAAAAATAAAGTGACAGTAGGGAGGCTATATATACAATAGAATAAAGTGACAGTAGGGAGGCTATATATACAGGGGGGTACCGTTGCATAGTCAATGTGCGGGGGCACCGGCTAGTTGAGGTAATATGTACATGTGGGTAGAGTTAAAGTGACTATGCATAAATACTTAACAGAGTAGCAGCAGCGTAAAAAGGATGGGGTGGGGGGGCAGTGCAAATAGTCCGGGTAGCCATGATTAGCTGTTCAGGAGTCTTATGGCTTGGGGGTAGAAGCTGTTGAGAAGTCTTTTGGACCTAGACTTGGCACTCCGGTACCGCTTGCCGTGCGGTAGCAGAGAGAACAGTCTATGACTAGGGTGACTGGAGTCTTTGACAATTTTGAGGGCCTTCCTCTGACACCGCCTGGTATAGAGGTCCTGGATGGCAGGGAGCTTTGCCCCAGTGATGTACTGGGCCGTACGCACTACCCTCTGTAGTGCCTTGCGGTCAGAGGCCAAGCAGTTGCCATACCAGGCGGTGATGCAACCAGTCAGGATGCTCTCGATGGTGCAGCTGTAGAATTTTTTGAGGATCTGAGGACCCATGCCAAATCTTTTTAGTCTCCTGAGGGGGAATAGGCTTTGTCGTGCCCTCTTCACGACTGTCTTGGTGTGTTTGGACCATGATAGTTCGTTGGTGATGTGGACACCAAGGAACTTGAAGCTCTCAACCTGTTCCACTACAGCCCCGTCGATGAGAATGGGGGCGTGCTCAGTCCTCTTTTTTTTCCTGTAGTCCACAATCATCTCCTTTGTCTTGGTCACGTTGAGGGAGAGGTTGTTGTCCTGGCACCACACGGCCAGATCTCTGACCTCCTCCCTATAGGCTGTCTCATCGTTGTCGGTGATCAGGCCTACCACTGTTGTGTCGTCGGCAAACTTAATGATGGTGTTGGAGTCGTGCCTGGCCATGCAGTCATGGGTGAACAGAGAGTACAGGAGGGGACTGAGCACGCACCCCTGAGGGGCCCCCGTGTTGAGGATCAGTGTGGCAGATGTGTTGTTACCTACCCTTACCACCTGGGGGCGGCCCGTCAGGAAGTCCAGGATCCAGTTGCAGAGGGAGGTGTTTAGTCCCAGGATCCTTAGCTTAGTGATGAGCTTTGAGGGCACTATGGTGTTGAATGCTGAGCTGTAGTCAATGAATAGCATTCTCACGTAGGTGTTCCTCTTGTCCAGGTGGGAAAGGGCAGTGTGGAGTGCGATAGAGATTGCATCATCTGTGGATCTGTTGGGGCGGTATGCAAATTGGAGTGGGTCTAGGGTTTCTGGGATTATGCTGTTGATGTGAGCCATGACCAGTCTTTCAAAGCACTTCATGGCTACAGACGTCAGTGCCACGGGTCGGTAGTCATTTAGGCAGGTTATCTTAGAGTTCTTGGGCACGGGGACTATGGTGGTCTGCTTGAAACATGTTGGTATTACAGACTCAGTCAGGGACATGTTGAAAATGTCAGTGAAGACACTTGCCAGTTGGTCAGCACATGCTCGGAGTACACGTCCTGGTAATCCGTCTGGCCCTGCGGCCTTGTGAATGTTGACCTGCTTAAAAGTCTTACTCACATCGGCTACGGAGAGCGTGATCACATAGTCGTCCGGAACAGCTGGTGCTCTCATGCATGCTTCAGTGTTGCTTGCCTCGAAGCGAGCATAGAAGTGGTTTAGCTCGTCTGGTAGGCTTGTGTCACTGGGCAGCTCGCGGCTGTGCTTCCCTTTGTAGTCTGTAATAGTTTTCAAGCCCTGCCACATCCGACGAGCGTCAGAGCCAGTGTAGTATGATTCAATCTTAGACCTGTATTGACTCTTTGCCTGTTTGATGGTTCGTCGGAGGTCATAGCGGGATTTCTTATAAGCGTCCGGGTTAGAGTCCCGTTCCTTGAAAGCGGCAGCTCTACCCTTTAGCTCAGTGCGGATGTTTCCTGTAATCCATGGCTTCTGGTTGGGGTATGTACGTACGGTCACTGTGGGGACGACATCATCGATGCACTTATTGATGAAGCCAGTGACTGATGTGGTGTACTCCTCAATGCTGTCTGAAGAATCCCTGAACATGTTCCAGTCTGTGCTAGCAAAACAGTCCTGTAGCTTAGCATCTGCGTCATCTGACCACTTTTTTATTAGCCGAGTCACTGGTGCTTCCTGCTTCAGTTTTTGCTTATAAGCAGGAATCAGGAGGATAGAGTTATGGTCAGATTTGCCAAATGGAGGGCGAGGGAGAGCTTTGTATGCGTCTCTGTGTGTGGAGTAAAGGTGGTCTAGAGTTTTTTCCCCTCTGGTTGCACATTTAACATGCTGGTAGAAATGAGGTAGAACGGATTTAAGTTTCCCTGCATTAAAGTCCCCTGCTACTAGGAGCGCTGCATCTGGATGAGCGTTTTCCTGTTGATTAATGGCCTTGTACAACTCATTCAGTGCAATCTTAATGCCAGCATTGGTTTGTGGTGGTAAATAGACAGCTATGAAAAGTATAGATGAAAACTCTCTTGGTAAATAGTGTGGTCTACAGCTTATCATAAGATACTCTACCTCAGGCGAGCAAAACCTTGAGACTTCCTTAGTATTTGATTTTGTGCACCAGCTGTTGTTTACAAAAATACAGAGACCGCCACCCCTCGTCTTACCCGAGTCTGCCGTTCTGTCCTGCCGATGTAGCGTATAGCCTGCTAGCTGAATGTTGTCATTGTTGTCATTCAGCCACGACTCCGTGAAACATAAGATATTACAGTTTTTAATGTCCCGTTGGTAGGATAACCGTAATCTTAAATCGTCCATTTTATTATCCAAAGCTTGAACGTTGGCTAATAGGATTGATGGGAGAGGCAGTTTACTCGTTCGCCGTCGGATCTTTACAAGGCACCCCGACCTACGTCCACGGTATCTCCGTCTCTTCCTCACGCGAATGACGGGGATCTGGGCCTTGTCTGGAGTCTGTAGAATATCCTTCGCGAACGCCTCGTTGAAAAAAAAGTGTTCGTCCAACGCGAGGTGAGTAATCGCTGTCCTGATATCCAGAAGCTCTCTTTGGTTATAAGAGACGATGGCATAAACATATAAGAGACGATGGCATAAACATTATGTACAATTATGTACAATGTTTAGTCTGTAGGATACACAGTAGTCAGTGATTAGCCAACAATTTACTACTTTGTCCCCATCAATACGCACTCAAACAAGGTACTATATCCACTCACCCCCCTCATGTTAATAGATCATGCATACTAACCTTCACACCCAACCGACACCAGTCAGTCACCCACACCATCCCCTCCTTACCAATACCTCCTTTTCTCCAATATAGACTTGAAGCCTTGCATGAACAATCACTTAAAGGTCCCGCTTTAAATGACGTGCAGCTTGTAAAGGCTTCATAAAGCCTTCATAAACACTACATAAATGTGTTACAAATCATCTATAACCGTATATGTCATCCTTTATAAAGGGTTCATAAATGTGGCATAACTGTGTGACATAACCACCAATGTCAAATGTGACATAACCCACTATGTGACATAAGCCTGTGCTTTATACAGGGTGGCATAAGCACCACTTAATAAAAGCCTCATAAATCATATTAAATTGAGGCTTCACAAACTATTTATAAACCTGTCATGCATCTTGGTAGAGCATTGCAAGGCCAGGATATTGGGTTCGATTCCCAGGACCACCCATACGTAAAAATGTATTCATGCATGACTGTAAATCGCTTTGGATAAAATAATCTGCTAAATTGTATATATTATATTTCACTACAACATTTATAGGATGGCCCAACCGCTTTCCCTCTTGGGTGCATAGTCAATATTGGACCTGAACTCAACTTCCCCCAAAATGTTGTGCTGCAATATGACACACACTCTAAAGTGCAGCAAAAAACGTTCGTAGGGCCTTTTAAAAATCTGTTGTTTTTTCCCCCAATATGTGTTTCCTTGTTTTTGTTTTTCCAGGTTTCGGATTTCCTCAATTTTTTACTGGTTTCCCCCAGTTTTTTCACAATTTTTAAAATAGAAAAACAACCAACATTTGATTTTCTGTCTTCACAACAATGCTTAAACCACACCAGGCGATGACTTTTGAGGTCTGGGAAAAATCTAAGAAACATTGATTTTTGAGTGTAGTTGCCCTTTAATTCAGTGAGCATGCCCTGTACTTTTGTTTGGTTAACAGGTTTTCTGTAGTGCTGTAAGCACACATGTGATGTGATTCGGCCACCAATGGAATGGGTGGAGGAAAAGGCCAACAACACTCCATATTATTCAGAGCCCCATGAAATGACACCATATATACATTCTACAAACTCTACTGAGTATTCCCTACAATACTTTTACTGCAGCACCCAGAATAGTTTTTGCTCTAAGCCAATATGTATTCCATATACAGTGATTCGCATTGGGGGCATTTATTTGATCTTGGAACATGTTTCATGCAAATGCAAATGTCACTTAAATATGAGCAAATATTAACAATTGTTAATAATTAGACAATTTTTCATATATCATGAATGGTTATTGACAGTTTTCTACTATTACGTGGGGGACTTTTATTCCTTGACTCAGAAGTACTTTTCTAGTGTTGCTGATCTGATCATGTGATGAGTTCGCAACTGAAATGCCCCACTTGTGCTGCTATTGGACGGCGAAAAACAAGTAAGTTAACCTTTATTTAGTTTGTAGTACTTTAGTGTTAAGTTAGATTGCATACTGTAGCTACCTCAATCGTTATTTCAAATAATTACGGTGACTTCACAGCAATTGCTAGCTAGAAAACATTTTGCTAGGTAGCAGGCTCAGCTAAATACAAATCCCCCTAGATACAGCCACGTCTCATAGTCATGTCATGAGATTTGTAAAGTGAGGGAAAAAAGTATTTGATCCCCTGCTGATTTTGTATGTTTGCCCACTGACAAAGAAATGATCAGTCTATAATTTTAATGGTAGGTGTATTTGAACAGTGAGAGACAGAATAACAACAATAAAATCCAGAAAAACGCATGTCAAAAATGTTATAAATTGATTTGCATTTTAATGAGGGAAATAAGTATTTGACCCCCTCTCAATCAGAAAGATTTCTGGCTCCCAGGTGTCTTTTATACAGGTAACGAGCTGAGATTAGGAGCACACTCTTAAAGGGAGTGCTCCTAATCTCAGCTCGTTACCTGTATAAAAGACACCTGTCCACAGAAGCAATCAATCAATCAGATTCCAAACTCTCCACCATGGCCAAGACCAAAGAGCTTTCCAAGGATGTCAGGGACAAGATTGTAGACCTACACAAGGCTGGAATGGGCTACAAGACCATCGCCAAGCAGCTTGGTGAGAAGGTGACAACAGTTGGTGCGATTATTCGCAAATGGAAGAAACACAAAAGACCTGTCAATCTCCCTTGGCCTGGGGCTCCATGCAAGATCTCACCTCGTGGAGTTGCAATGATCATGAGAACGGTGAGGAATCAGCCCAGAACTACACGGGAGGATCTTGTCAATGATCTCAAGTCAGCTGGGACCATAGTCACCAAGAAAACAATTGGTAACACACTACGCCGTGAAGGACTGAAATCCTGCAGCGCCCGCAAGGTCCCCCTGCTCAAGAAAGCACATATACAGGCCCGTCTGAAGTTTGCCAATGAACATCTGAATGATTCAAAGGAGAACTGGGTGAAAGTGTTGTGGTCAGATGAGACCAAAATCGAGCTCTTTGGAATCAACTCAACTCACCGTGTTTGGAGGAGGAGGAATGCTGCCTATGACCCCAAGAACACCATCCCCACCGTCAAACATGGAGGTGGAAACATTATGCTTTGGGGGTGTTTTTCTGCTAAGGGGACAGGACAACTTCACCGCATCATTGGGACGATGGACGGGGCCATGTACTGTCAAATGTTGGGTGAGAACCTCCTTCCCTCAGCCAAGGCATTGAAAATGGGTCGTGGATGGGTATTCCAGCATGACAATGACCCAAAACACACGGCCAAGGCAACAAAGGAGTGGCTCAAGAAGAAGCACATTAAGGTCCTGGAGTGGCCTAGCCAGTCTCCAGACCTTAATCCCATAGAAAATCTGTGGAGGGAGCTGAAGGTTCGAGTTGCCAAACGTCAGCCTTGAAACCTTAATGACTTGGAGGAGATCTGCAAAGAGGAGTGGGACAAAAGCCCTCCTGAGATGTGTGCAAACCTGGTGGCCAACTACAAGAAACGGCTGACCTCTGTGATTGCCAACAAGGGTTTTGCCACCAAGTACTAAGTAATGTTTTGCAGAGGGGTCAAATACCTTATAACATTTTTGACATGCGTTTTTCTGGATTTTTTTGTTATTCTGTCTCTCACTGTTCAAATAAACCTACCATTAAAATTATAGACTGATCATGTCTTTGTCAGTGGGCAAACGTACAAAATCAGCAGGGGATCAAATACTTTTTTCCCTCACTGTAAATGAAAAAGGAATATAATAATACGAAATTAATGGAGTTTCCCATCTTCCCATTTAGAGTTTCTGGTGCAGCACAGAAATGCCCTTTTCCAGATGGTGTGACAAAGACATTTCCTAACAGACCTGCTAACTTTCTTTGTTGTTACTTTTAAGGTTGGAACCAACATGCAGTATCCTCCAGCAGGCAGAGAGGCAATAACCATTCATCCACCAGCTCAGAGACAAGCTACACTATTCATGGTCCTGTGTAATGTTCAATGTAATTGCATTGCTGGACTTTTTTTACCTTCATGTATTGTTTTAAAAATATACAAATAAAAGGACATGTATGGTTTAAATATGTCGTTAATGTTTATTTGTTTTAGCTGTTAGTGATAATTCCCTATGACCAAAAGTGTCTGACTTTATAGTAAATACAGCATCCTATGATGTAAGGCAGGGTTCTTCAATTCTGGTCCTGTAGGGCCGAAACACTTCTGTTTTTTATTTCTACCTGGTAGTTAATCGCACTCACCTGGTGTCCCAGGTCTGAATTAGCCCCTGATTAGAAGGAGAGGATGAAAAACAGAGGTGTTTCGGCCCTCCTGGACCGGAATTGAAGAACCCTGATGTAAGGCATTTATGTATGTGTTTTGAATGACCAAAGGTGTCTGACTTTATAGTAAGTGCAGCATCATGCAATAGTCTTTATGGATGTCTTATGAATGACCGAAGGTGTCTCTCTTCAAAATAAGTCTTACAGGACACTACATGAAGTGTAAATAAATAGGTTATTAACGTTCTGCTGATTTATGAAGGTTCTCTCATGATCTACAGGTTACTGTTGGGTGTGAGAGGTATTTAAATGGTCTGATGGACCTGCAAAGCTTGCATTTGTGTGTGTGTCAGAACCAAGATGATTTGGAGTATTCCAACCTGATTACCGCACCAGGTACCGCACTCTTCTCTTCCCATGCTGGAGACCAGGGTTTGATTACAAACTGTTACAATAGTGCCAACATTTTGTGGCTGATCTTTCAGCGGTGGAGTGGGTGAATGTGTCAAAGACTTGACTGGGCCCAGCACTGTAAGGTATGGCTCGTTTTTGTTGTGTGTGTGTTTGTGTACTGAGGAACATGTAACTTGGTTCCAGAAGAAAGACACTTTCAATTTCTTTAGGTTGGAGGCTTTCATCAAGGTAAGTGTTTATTGGTGTAATGTCGTCCCCAGGCTATTGCACACACAGCACATACAAGCCTGGGATATCAACCATTCAATGTTGGCCTTAGTGGGAGTGACCATATAATTCTATAGGAGTGACCTTACTGAGTAAAGTATTTGTCATCGTCACTACTTAACACAGTCAAAAAGTCATAAATATTGCTAAACCCTGCCAATTTCCACAATTTATCTTATTAAAATGTGATTTTTAACCTAACCCTAACCAATGAATACCACGTTTGATGTGTTGGTCCACCAGACCTTCAGCGCATTTGGGCGGAAGTGTCTAGGAACGGAATTAGGTGTAATGTGCCATCCTTCAGCACAACATGTCACCCTTTATTAAGCACATGTTTATATCGTATTTGACCTAGTGGGTTATGTCACATTTGACATAGGTGATTATGTCACACAGTTATTCCACATTTTTTAACCCTTTATAAAGCATGACATATGGTTATAGATGCTTTGTAAAACATTTATGTGGTGCTTATGAAGGCTTTATGAAGCCTTTAGAAGCTGGACGTCATTTAAAGCGGGACCCAGCTAAGCCTCCATAATACAGAGAAAACTAAGTAGAAGTTGTAGCCTACTTGTAAAGACACAGACCATGTTTATGCCTAGCTCCAGTATATGTATTTGCTCATCATGGAGTCATGGAAAGATTTAGTCGATTTTAGTATGATTTTAGAAGGTGACTTACACTAGTTCCTAGTGCTGAGCTTGATGTGGATGCCGCTGCAGATGTTGATGGGATCGGACTCTAAATAGAACACATAACGTAGCTAGTTAACATAACCTAACAAATCTAATGTTAGCTTTCTAAATTACAAATCACATCGCCAGATAGCAGCTGGCTAATTACATTGATATGCTTTGGAATGTCTAGCCAGCGTATTATGAAAGCTAGCTAGCTGGATTAGCAAAACAGACAAAAAGCTGGTCACATACACTAAGTGGATATCCCGGGTCCGTTCAAAGTGTGTAAAGCTAAGGATCCACAGACTCCAGTGGCTCAGAAGGGGGCTTCACACAGAACATCCAAACCAAATCCTAAGTGGGCACAATAGGTTTAGAAACTGGTCTGAGACGGTGCACACCCTTTAGGAACTGCACCGTCCGGGCACAAGCCCTAGGGTGGCTCCACACAGTTTCCTACATGACACGCTGTAATAGCCGCCATGTACACTTTCAAAGTGGAGAATGAACGACCCAGCCTGAAAAGCTCCTGTAAGGACATTAAAATGTCCCCTACATCACTCTGAAAAGGAACAATTCCTTTATTTTGGCACAAAAGCTCCAACGCCTGCAACTTATATGCATACAGCCCTCCTGGGGAGGGTGGCCTTGCGGACGAATAGTAGCAATCACTTTCGGAGGTAAACCTCTAGCCGCGAGATGGACCTCTCAAGGGCCAAGCGCACGGGTGCCAAACCTGCCTGTGCGCCTGGGATAAGTTGCCACGAGACCCCGCCCAATAGGTGGACGATCTCTGCGAACCAAGGTTGCACGGGGAGCCACAAGAATCTATGACAAGCTCTCCAGGCGCACCATCCCAAACGCTTAGGTCCCTCATCAAGAAAAACAGATGATGCGTAAAGATCTACGGCTCTGATGAAAATGTCCCATACCTGGGAGACCCAGGGGTGATGTAGCCTCCACTCTTCAGAGAAAGGGTCCTACCTGGATAAAAGATCTTCACCCGAGTTGAGGCAACCGGGGACATGCGTCGCCCAAAGCTGGAGCATGGGTGCACTGCTCCCCAGCAATAGGGAGTGAGCCAAGGTTAGGGTGAAGAGAGACAGAGGCTGACAGGGACACCCGAGGTGTCTAGTTTAGGCTGTGAGATGCGTCCAGGTGAGTGGTTTGCACTCAGCGCTGGAAGGGCCGCATCAGCAATAGCCCCAGGGCAACGACTTCCATCACAGAAGCCATTATCCCCAGTAGGCGTATGCACTGGCGAAAATGCACTGGGTGACCAACTTGAAATTTGGATAAGCAGAGCCGTAATCTGGACACCCTCGTGGGGATAGAAAAGCGCGATACGCTAGTGAGTCTAGCTCGAGGTCTAGAAACGGAATGCACTGAGATGGAGTCAGACAGCTCTTTTTCTGGTTTCCTATGAAGCCTAGAGACTGAATACAGAACAGTTTCATGGATGTGTGTAACACTGCTTGCCCCCTTGACACTGCTGCCACCAGCCAATCTTGAGGTGGTTGTTGAGGGCACGTAGGTCTAGAATGGGAAGAAAAGCCCTTGTCCCTTTTCGGAACCAGGAAATACCGGCTGTACCAGCCGTCATGGATTTTTGACATAGTTAGCACTCGGATTGCCTGCTTGTGGAGACGGGAGGATATTTCCTCCCTCAAAGCGGGCGCTGAGGCATCGGGAACAGTCGACATGATGACGCTGTGGGGGACGCTCAACAAATTGTAGACAGTACACTGACATCAATGTTCGCATGATCAAGGGTGACACTGCACATGTGTGCCATTGGTTGGAGCAGACAGCAAGCCTCCGTTGAACTGTAATCTGAACGGGCGGGGCGCCACCTTGTGGACTGGGAGAGATTGGTTATTTTTACATTTCCACCACTCGACAACCGTGTGTCTGAACGTGGAGAAGGGACACTTTTCATCTAACTCACATGCGGGAGACACAACACTTTTGACACCCGTGAACACTGTGGATCTTGGGGTTGAAAAAACAGTGTTTATCTGCCAAGGTTTGCCTAAATCCCGGCCAACTCTGGCTACAATGGCTCTGGTGATGAGTGACATACCCCGATTGGCAGTGCCACCTGGGGGTACTGTTGTCACAATGAGCCACGCTCAGTTTAGGAGGTAAGATGCGTTGCAGTAACTGGCTGGCATCCATACGCATTAAGAATATAAAGGTACAATTGGTGGCTGACTAAATACTTTTTTCCCCCACTGTATGTATGCTAGCCAGGAGGCTCTTTAGTCTAAGCTAGGCTAGCTAGCCTCTTTGACCGCAGTACGGTCCGTTTAGAATAACCAATAGACTGAACGCTATGTGTACTAAACAAGAGAGCTACCCAAGCAACTCCACCGTGGGGAGGCAGGAATAGCTAGCTCACCTCGGCGAGTTAGCTAACCTGTCCAGCACGCTATGCAGGGCTTGTTAACTAGCCTGGTCTCTAAAGTCTACGTAGGACCGGATCACCAAAGTGGGACGGAACACTTCATTGACAAGTCTGGGAAGAGTGGCAGGCGATGCTTGACCGAGGCAGACACCGGCAGCGGGGGGTACCCACCAAACCTGGCCGCTCTCTCTCTTCGAGTAGCCTCCCATAACCGCACAGGAGCTGGGTAGCCACCGCACACACCACAGGCAGGCAGACAAGACATTTGTGACAAGACATTTGTGATTAGGAAATATTGAAAGACATACAAACTCCAGTACACAACGTCCAGGGGGTGAGCATGCACAACCACAAAGGGATAGTTTCGTTGGTGCAACATAAGATAGTCTTGTGTTCCAATTGTTTGTGTTAGTAGCGTGAATCGTTCTTGTTAACACCGAGGTGAAGAGCGGAATAATTGAAGGAATGAATCTGAGCGTTACGCTTATCACCTGTGGAAGACTGGGTTTCCAGCGAGGCGATGATTTCATTGGCCTTGTCAGGCGTGATTTTAGATCCTTCAACTGAAGTCGCGAGAGTGCGATTTCCCATAGTATGTTGTACCGAAGTTGACTGACTGAAAGGGAACACAATTTCCCTCAACTTCAGGGTGTATACACCAGTATAACACCGGTGTCACAGTTGATAAAACAGCCTCTCTGAGTCTTTCTGTAGCTGTGACAACTTCTGTGATGTCATTGAGAGGGTGAGAAGGCAAGGTGGTCTCATTTAGAGCCATATATGGATGCTCTTTAGTTCTGTCTAGACAGAAAGCACCTGAGTACACAGTCAGAAAGGACCATGTCATCCCATCAAAGTGATCTAGGGGATGGGGGGGATAGAGGCGCTAAGCCTATGGAGACATGCACATTGAAATCATATGGGCATGTGTGTGTGTGCACGAATGTATATAAGTGTGTGTGTGTACGCTTGTGTGTGTGTTTGTGTTAACAAGCCATGTAATACTGTTTTTTAAACTACTTATAACCAAACCATCAAATATGATTCATGTTGCCCTTTATAGTTCTGCTTTGATGTGTTGTCATGACATCTTCGTGTTTGCAGGTTTAGTGTTGTGTGGAAAGTTTATTCTGACTGGAGCGGCGGTCTCTAAGGACACTGAAACTCAGACAGACATAAACAAAGATAAAGGCAGCAGGTACCACTTTCGACACACTTTTACACCCACACTCACACAATAACAGTACCCAACCCATGGCTAATGTTTTATATACTGAACACAAATATAAACGGAACATGTAAAGTGTTGGTCCCATGTTTCATGAGCTGAAATAAAATATCTCAGAAATGTTCCATATGAATAAAAAGCTTATTTCTCTCAAATGTTGATTACATCCCTGTTAGTGAGCATTTCTACTTTGCCAAGATAATCGATCCACCTGACAGGTGTGGCATATCAAGAAGCTGATTAAACAGCATGATCATTACACAGGTGCACTTTGTGCTGGGGACAATAAAGGCCACTCTAAAATGTGCAGTTTTGTCACACAACACAATGCCACAGATGTCTCAAGTTTTGAAGGAGCATGCAATTGGCATGCTGACTGCAGGAATGTCCACCACAGAAATGAATGTTAATTTCTCTACCATAAGTCGCCTCCAATGTCATTTTAGAGAATTTGGCAGTACGTCCAACCGGCCTCACAACCGCAGACCACGTGTAACCACACCAGCCCAGGACCTCCACATCCGGCTTCTTTACCTGCAGAATCGTCTGCGATCAGCCACCCGGACAGCTGATGAAACTGAGGAGTATTTCTATCTGTAATAAAGCTTTTGTGGGGAAAAATTGGCTGGGCCTGGTTCCGCAGTGGGTGGGCCTATCTCCCCAGTGGGTGGGCCTGTGCCTTCCCAGGCCCACCCATGGCTGCGCCCCTGCCCAGTCATGTGAAATTTATTTATTTCAATTGACTGATTTCCTTATATGAACTGTAACTCAGTAAAATTGTTGAAATTGTTGCACGTTGCATTTATATTTTTGTTCAGTATAGCAATGAAGTGCTTTGATAGGCTGGTCATGGCACACATCAACTCCATCATCCCAGACACCCTGGACCTACTCCAAATTTGCATACCGCCCCAACAGATCCACAGAAGACGCAATCTCAATTGCACTCCACTCTCCCACCTAGAAAGACACTCACAAATATTTTGAGATACACCATTGAGAGCATCCTGTCGGGCTGTATCAACTCCTGGTTCTGCAGGGCTCTGCAGAGGTGCGATCTGCCCAACGCATCACCGGGGTCACACTGCCTGCCTTCCAGGACACCTACAGCAACCAATGTCTCGGGAAGGCCAAAAAGATCATCAAGGACATCAACCACCCAAGGCATGGCCTGTTCACCCCGCTATCATCCAGAAGGCGAGGTCAGTACAGGTGCATCAAAGCTTGGACCGAGAGACTGAAAAACTGCTTCTATCTCAAGGCCATCAGACTGTTAAATAGCCATCACTAGCCAGCCTCCACCCAGTACCCTGCCCTGAACTTAATCCCTGTCACTTGCCGGCTACTACCTGGTTACGCAACCCTGCACCTTAGAGGCTGCAGCCCTATGTACATAGACATGGAACACTGTTTTACTCATTTCATATGTATACACTGTATTCTAGTCAATGCCATCCTATTCAACTACTGCTGTATATTATATGAATCTATCCTACGTATTCTACAGATATACTAAATATTCTATCCACATACTGTCCATAATGTCTATAATGTCTGTACATCCCATTACATATATATATATATTTACTGTATACTCTGGACTCCGACATTGCTCGTCCTAGTATTTATATTTTACTTTTAGATTTGTGTGTATTGTTGTGAATTGTTAGATATTACTGCACTGCTGGAGCTAGGAACACAAGCATTTCGCTACACCCGCAATAACATCTGCTAAATATGTGTATGCGACCAATTTGATTTGATTTTATTAGTATATTACCATATGTATTTTTATATACCTGCAACTAGTCACTTTTATGCCCTGTTTACATGTATATCCGCCTGTCTCGCCTACACTGACACTCTTGCACAAACATTCACACTCACACTTACACTTTGTCAGGATTAATAGATTATGCTCAAGGTGTGGAAAATGCTGAACCCAAAGATAATTTAAAGTTTTAATAGACAAACAATAAACAGACATATGCATATTGGGAGACAGACACTTTCCTCTGAGAGGTTCGTAGCAATCTGCCCCATTCCAAAGACAAGACACTCATTACATGCTCATCCTTATTTCTGTTCGCTCTCCAGTTGCCTCCGAGTGCCTGGGCCCTGGTCAAAACATAAGCCAACTTGCAAGGCCAGAGTGAACCATGGATTAGACGTCTCTATCACTCTATCGCCTATAGATGAATTTCAGCCATCGGCCTTAGCCCCAGGAATGTCACTAAGGGCGTTAAATGCTGTCTAAATGCTGTTTTAGGGTGACCCCTTTCCTCAAAGAGGGGTCAACCTCACGTTCTAAATTCTAGCTGCCTATTAAACCAATCAACTTCCACAAACTCACCACCCACGCACACACCCACCCACCACTTATGCTGCTGCCGTACTGTTTACTATTATTATTAATATTTATCCTGCTACCAGTCACTTTCTCCTTGCCTACATATACATATCTACGTCAATACTCCAGTATCCCTGCACATTGTACATTTGGTACTGGCACTGACCCTGTATATACACTACATGGCCAAAAGTATGTGGACACACCTTCAAATTAGTGGATTCGGCAATTTCAGCTACACCCGTTGCTGACAGGTGTATAAAATTGAGCACACATCCATGCTATCTCCATAGACAAACATTGGCAGTAAAATAGCCCATACTGAAGAGCTCAGTGACTTTCAACGTGGCGCCGTCATAGGATGCCATCTTTCCAACAAGTCAGTTTGTCAAATTTCTGCCCTGCTAGAGCTGTTAGTGCTGTTATTGTGAAGTGGAAACGTCTAGGAGCAACAACAGCTCACAGAACGGGACCACCGAGTGCTGAAGCACATAGCGCGTAAAAATTGTCTGTCCTCGGTTGCAACACTCACTACCAAGTTCCAAACTGCCTCTGGAAGCAACGTCAGCACAATAACTGTTTGTCGGGAAATGGGTTTTCATGGCCGAGCAGCCGCACACAAGCCTAAGATCACCATGCGCAATGCCAAACACTGTCTGGAGTGGTTGGACTCGCCGCCATTGGACTCTGGAGCAGTGGAAACATGTTCTCTGGAGTGATGAATCATGCTTCACCATCTGTCGGTCCGACGGACAAATCTGGGTTTGGCAGATGCCAGGAGAATGCTACCTGCCCGAATGCATAGTGCCAACTGTAAAGTTTGGTGGAGGAGGAATAATGGTCTGGGGCTGTTTCTCATGGTTCAGTCTAGGCCCCTTAGTTCCAGTGAAGGGAAATCTTAACGCTACAGCATACAATGACATTCTACATGATTCTGTGCTTCCAACTTTGTGACAACAGTGTGGGGAAGGCCCTTTCCTGTTTCAGCATGACAATGCCCCCATGCACAAAGCAAGGTCCATATAGAAATGGTTTGTCGAGATTGGTGTGGAAGAACTTGACTGGCCTGCATGGACATCATCCGTGCCCGACATCACTAATGCTCTTGTGGCTGAATGGAAGCAAGTCCCCACAGCAATGTTCCAACACCAAGTGGAAAGCCTTCCCAAAAGAGTGGAGGCTGTTATAGTAGCGAAGGTGGGATAAACTAATTCCCATGATTTTGGAATGAGATGTTAGACGAGCAGGTGTCCACATACACAACGTGATCAAAAGTATGTGGACACATGCTCGTCAAACATCCCATTCCAAAACAATGGGCATTAATATGGAGTTGGTCCCCCCTTTGCTGCTGTAACAGCCTCCATCTGTATGCACTCGAATAGCGAATGGAGGCCATGCGCTTTCCCTCTGGTCTGTTTTTCAATGATGTGGGGTAGGCTACTTCGGTTTTGTAGCGGGAATAAATATAAGTACACTTATTTCACTCCACAAATCAACCACTGTTTGAGGAGCATGCGCTCACTGTGCGATAGGTGATATTCCGCCCAAACACTGTATGCCATGGGCTTTCCAACCCTGTACCTGCAGCTACCAAGTGCTTAATTTGGAAAACCAAGTGAAATCTGTTCGGGAACATCGATAGTAACATGTTTTTGCAACTAAACATATTTCACTAAACTATTGACAGCCCCTCTGCGCGCTCGAGAAAGGAATAAAGGAGAGAGAGAAGGAGATGGTGGTGAGATATTCTGTATAGCTAAAGGTAGTGTGTCACCCAATTAATATTGTAATATTAAAAAATCCCTATTACTAGGCTATTTAAAATCAAATACAAATTCACATTAATTGTAGACTAACTGTAAGCCGCCCTGCACAATCAATGAACCAACTTCATCGCCTAGGGCTAAACTTCTCTCCCAGACTTGTGGCTAGACATTTTTGAGCATAGCGTAAGGTAACCAGTCCACAACAATGTTTTACACTCAGTTTCAACCTGCTGTTGAACTTCTTTCTTCAAATTGATCATCACAGTGAGGTGAGTTTTAAAAGCACTATATTGTTTTGATGATAAGTGTTTGATGTGATTTTCGAATGCAGTTGCATTGATGTCAGAGTTGTTAGAGGAACAATAGAGCCCTGAGTACCAGGCCATTATGACCTGATGGTAGTTAGCAAGTTGGGTACTACCAAACTATGTCCAGAGTGCATAAAAGGAGATTACCGTGACTCAACAGTCACATGGAATTTTACTGCGGTCATGATTCATGACTGCCGGTGTGGTGGTAATACAGTCACCGCAACAGCCCTACCCCTATACTGTCTAGTCAAAACACATGGTGCCACAATTCCCCTTTGGGCAGAATCGAGCACCATAAGTTATTCTAATGACAACTTTCAACAGCAACAAAGACACCAACACTTCCTCTGACCTTTCTAGGTTTCTTGGGCGGTTCTCGGATGTGTGTGTGTGTGTGTGTGTGTGTGTGAGTGTGACTCAAGCCCGAACTCTAGATAGGGATGTTCATAATTGTACCTTTCACGCTCCCTGTCTGGCCTGTAACTCCAAACAAGTCCATACATGTATTTTTGTTCCTCTGTCTGACTTCACCTATAGAGTATCTATGACCTATAGAGCACCTATGACTTCACCCTTCCAGCTCTTCACTAGTCTCAGAAATCCTAGACCTAGGGCAATAGCACTAGGTCTGGGAATCATGTCGGATTTTCTTGACCACTTCGAAAGGGGAGAAAACATTTTTGGGGCGGGTGCTCTTCAGACAGACAACTCTCCCAACAAATTACCAGTTTGGGTAGGCAGGGCTTGGAAATAATCCCCTCGGAAACATGACAGATGACGTCATGTTGCATGCAAACTACTCACTTGTGAAACACACTCATTGAAAATATCCTCCGCAAGTTCCATCCAGCTAGCTACCGGAAATTTTTATGGCAGGACATGAACAGATAGGACTCTGGATGGATTTCCGGAGTGTGTCCCAACTCCGCCCTTTCCTCTCTGCCAAACTTACTTAAGTACAGACATGTATGCTGGAACATTGCTACATTGTGGGAGGGAACCCGTCTGTCTAGACTTTACCCCCTGTCAATAATCAGCTTCCTCATAGCTGTGATTGGTCAGTTTAATTTGGGAAAGATGTAATAGTTCCACTAAGACTCTAATTAGATGCAGGGGTGGAAGTAACGAATTACAAATACTCTCGTTACTGTAATTATGTAGCTTTTACGAGTATTTGTACTTTTAGTATTTTTCAATGTCAGTGGCCGTGTCCGAATACCCATACTAGCGTATCAAATCAAATGTATTTCTAAAGCCCTTTTTACATCAGCAGATGTCACAAAGTGCTATACAGAAACACAGCCTAAAATCCAAAACAGCAAGCAATGCAGATGTAGAAGCATGGTGGCTAGGAAAACCTCCCTAGAAAGGCAGGAACTTGAAATTAGGGTCATTGTCCTGCTGGAAATCTAGAAAGGAACCAGGCTCTGAGGGGTGGCCAGTCCTCTTCTGGCGGTGCCGGGTGGAGATGATAAGAGTACATGGCCATTAAGGCCAGATTGTTCTCCAAGATGTTCAAACATTCATAGATGACCAGCAGGGTCAAATAATAATCACAGCGGTTATAGAGGGTGCAACAGGTCAGTACCTCAGGAGTAAAGTCAGTTGGCTTTTCATAGCTGAGCATTCAGAGGTCGAGACAGCAGGTGTGGTAGAGAGAGACAGGGTCGAAACAGCAGGTCCGGGACCAGGTAGCACATCAGGTGAACAGGTCAGGGTATGAGCAGAGCAGTTGAAACTGGAGCATCAGCTCGACCAGGTGGACTGGGGACAGCCAGGAGTCATCAGGCCAGGTAGTCCTGAGGCATGGTCCTAGGGCTCAGGTCCTCCGGGAGGGGAGGGAGACTGGGAGAGAGAGAGAGAGAATTAGAAGGAGCATACTTAAATTCACACAGGACACCAGATAAAAGAGGACAATTTCAACAGGTATAACAGATTATGTGCCGGGGGGCTAGGGTCAGACTATTGCAGCATAGATACTGGAGGCTGAGACAGGGGGCTCGGGGAACACTGTGGCCCCGTCTGACGATACACCCAGACAGGGCCAACCAGGCAGGACATAACCCCACCCATTTTGCTGAAGCACTATTTACTATTATATTAGTTTGGTTCCATGTTGGCATTGTTGGACAGGAAAAAACATTCACGAAAGCTCATTAGCTCATAGCGGCCATATTGTTTCAGCTAGAGTCTTGAAAAATAAGATGTGCATCCATAGATGCTATATACCTAATTTGGTGCAGATCGGTCCAGCAGTTCTGGAGAAGAAGACGTTTAAAGTAGTCAACATCATAAAAAATATTCCAAAATACATCAAAAGCATATTGCACGATCAGTTTGATTTTGAGTTCTGATATTTAGCAAGCGTGGTAAACAGTACAGAAGTAGCTCATCCTTTGTCCAAGTTGTCCTGATGGTGGCACAGTGGGCCTGTCATGCCAAGTAATGTACCCCAGCCAAAAAGTGTCAGTCCCCCCGCGCCACAATTGGATTCGATAAACTATTAGCGTCCGTTGCTAAATCAACGGTGTGATGATCTAATTATTCAAATTTTGGAGATCATTACAGCACCTTGTGAAACAGCTGTGTAAACCAACCAATATTTAAGATTTTTATATATAAACTTTGATATTTTTTTTGTACAGTTGTGTCATTACTTTATTTTCACAGATTTTTTGTACACTCACATGGCAATCATAGACAAAAATACTGAATTCTGGTGTGTGAAATATAGAGGAGGTGGTTGCTGTGTGGGTGGGAGGTTCTGCCTGTCACTTGTTCTCAACAGGCAGCCAGTCTCGGAAGGGGGACTCAAAGAGGGAGACTGCAAAGTCCAGGCACTGCTGCTCTCTTTGTTCTAAGTGTTTGCAGTGCTAGTGTTTTTAGGTAATCTGTGTATCTCACATATTATGTGCCCAGTATAATAGAGCAAGAAAATTATATTGGCAGATTATGACAACATGACAGTAACAGTAGCTGTAGATGATGTAATGAAAAGTTGGAGGGTGGTTGTTAATGGAGGACATCAGGTGGATCCACGTCTGGGTGTTGGGCAGAACCCCTATGTCCTGGAGAACAGGAGCAGAGTTAAAGGGAACAGAGTAGGAGACAGAGACGTAAATAAGCAAACACACAGGTTACACTTTACTGTGAGAAAATTTGATGGATTAGTGCAGTGTTATAAAACAAAAGTTTTGGAAGGTATAGCCTACCTCAAGCTGGTCCCCCTCCAACTCAGAGCACAGAGAATCAGACTGATCCGAACTCACTGGCTCTGGTGGATGGAATACCTTCTGGGGGGCTCGGACAGTCAATGGTTCTAAAGTCATTTGGAGAGGTAAATTGAAGAGGTACATTTTTATAAGCTCAGCATAACTACAATTTCTTGCTTTCTTAAATGTCAACCATTGCTTAACATACTTTGTCTATTGGGCTTCACCGAAGTGTAGGGCGTCAGGGCTTTCAGTGGTTAACCGTCCAACTGCTCCAACTGGAGTAGATTGTTGGCTTCCACTGAGGTAACCCTAGGAAAACAAAGAGAAAAATATCAGTGTTAGGGAAACTAAAACTAGCTTCAGGTTATTTTGTGTGCAAATGCAAATAGTTATTATCTGCGATTTTTTTATATTCACCTTAACGGATGGTGACTCCAGCTAGGAGCGAAAGAGCAGTGAGGTTTCCCAGGTCTCGCCTTCCTTTCGTCCTTCTTCCAAACCAAGTAATTCACCTGGATGTCGAAGCACTTGGTCCCCTTCTTGATACCCCTCCGGTAGCTCTCCTTCTGTTTCTCCTGCTCCCTGTCGATGTTCAGTCCCACCTTGATTGACAACAGGAATAAATGCTATTATATTTCACATTACAAAAACATTTCATACACATCTCTTGGAGGGCCAGAAAATAAATTACCAGCGGACAATCATTTTTACCTGGTCAAAATATTTTCATCCTTCTCAGTCCGTGCCTGAAGGTGGTACTCGAAGGCATTTTGATCTTGTTCGACAACTTCCACCACATCAGGTGGTGTTTCAGTGATCTGAGAGTATGTTATATGTTTAGGATGCATATGTTATATGTAAAAATAGAAATAGACAAACAACAACACTAGGTCGACAGGGTACTGACCTTTAAGCACAAAGTGACAAATTGAAACGTGTGCTCTCTGATATGACATTAATTGAAATCATACTAATTTCAGATATAATAGAATGTGATTGATAAACAAAATGTTATTTCATTTGCCCAGCTGTCCACCTCCTTGACAATTCCATGTCAGAAGAAGCGTAGGTTGATTTTGGCAATCATGATCTTCACTCCGAAATGGCCAGCATGCATCTCGGTCAGCATGGCCTCCTTCTCCTCCTTAGTAAAAATCACCCTCTTATGTGGCTGGCCATCCTTCCTCCGTAGATACAGTACCGGTCAAAAGTTTTAGAACACCTACTCATTGAAGGGTTTTTCTTAATTGTTACTATTTTCTAAATTGTAGAATAATAGTGAAGACATCAAAACCATGAAATAACACATGGAATCATGTAGTAACCAAAAAAGTGTTAAACTAATCAAAATATATTTTATATTTGAGATTCTTCAAATAGCCACCCTTTGCCTTGATGACAGCTTTGCATTCTTTCAACCAGCTTCACCTGGAATGCTTTTCCAACAGTCTTGAAGGAGTTCCCACATATGCTGAGCACTTGTTGGCTGCTTTCCTTCACTCTGCGGTCCGACTCTATCATGTTTCAGGAGAAGACCCAGATGCAGACAGTGTTGAAGAAACAAAAGTTTATTACAAAAACAGGGGGCAGGCAAACGACAGGTCAAGGGCAAGCAGAGGTCAGTAATCCAGATCAGAGTCCAAAAGGTACAGAACAGCAGGCAGTCTCAGGGTCAGGGCAGGCAGAATGGTCAAAACCGGGAAAACTAGAAAACAGGAACTTGAGAAGACAGGAGCAAGGGGGAAAACGCTGGTAGGCTTGACGAAACAAAACGAACTGGCAACAGACAGCGACGGACAAACATCTGGGCTGAGGGTATGCCGACCTCTTCCTCTTGCTCCGGGAAGAGCAGGGACTGATAACCCAGGGAACACTCAAAGAGTGAAGGACCCGTGGCAGAGCAGGGAAGGGTGTTGCGGGTGTATTCGACCCACACTAGTTTCTGGCTCCAGGTTGTAGGGTTGGCGGAGACCAGGCAGCGCAGAGTCGTCTCCAGGTTTTGGTTGGCTCACTCCAACTGGCCGTTGAACTGAGTGTGGAAACCGGAGGACAGGCTGGTCGACGACCCAATTAGTGTGCAGAGCGCCTTCCAGAACCTGGACAAGAACTGAGGACCCAGATCGGAGACCTTGTCCACTGGAACTCCATGGATTCGGAAGACGTGCTGCACCATGAGCTGGGACGTCTCTTTGGCGAAGGGTAGCTTGGGGAGAGGAATGAAGTTGGCGGCTTTGGAAAATCGGTCCATAAAAGTCAGGATGGCGGTGTTGCCATCAGATGGGGGAAGACCTGTGACAAAGTCCAGGGATATGTGAGACCAGTGACCCCCCCGGGGTTCGGCTGAGAATGCTGCACCTCACGGACCTGCTTCCCTATTCCACAACTGAGTGCCGTCGCCAAGCACGAGGTGGGAAGGATGGTATCGGGTTGTAGCCGCGGGGCAATAGCGGCGTGACTGCGCATCTGGCTTGAAATTCTTGGATCCCGGTCGGTATAAGAGGGAGAAGTTGGTCCGGGTGAAAAGCAGGGCCCACCTAGCTTGCCTGGAATTGAGACACTTGGCGGTGTGGAGATGTTCCAAGTTCTTGTGTCTGTCCACACAATGAACGGATGTGCCGCCCCCTCCAGCCAGTGCCTCCACTCCTCCAACGCCATCTTCACCGCGTGAAGCTCATGATTCCCCACATCGTAATTCCTCTCCGTGGTGTTGAGGCAATAGGAGAAGAAGTTGCAGGGATGTAACTTGAGGTCCAGAGCCGAACGCTGGGACAGGACCGCCCCCACTCCGACATCAGAAGCATCGGCCTCCACCACGAACTGGCGGGATGGGTCAGGATGAACCAAGATGGGAGCAGTGGTGAAACGGTGTTTGAGGTCCCGGAACGCCCGGTCAGCAGCTGGGGACCATGTGAACGGAACCTTGGGAGAGGTGAGTGCAGATAGGGGGGAAGCCAGGATGTTGTTACCCTGGATAAAGCGGCGATAAAAGTTGTCAAATCACAGGAAATGTTGCAACTGCACTCAGAACGTAGGCTGGGGCCAATCCACCACCGCTCTCACCTTCCCGGAATCCATCTGTACACTCCCTGCAGCGATGATGCCCAGGAAGGGTAGGGTGGAGCGATGGAATTCGTATTCTCCGCTTTCACAAAAAGCTGGTTCTCCAGGAGGCGTTGGAGGACCTGTCGGACGTGGAACACGTGTTCTTGGGCGGAGCGGGAGAAGACAAGGATGTCGTCGAGGTAGACGAAGACGAACCGGTTCAACATGTCGCGGAGAACATCATTAACCAGGGCCTGGATCACAGCTGGAGCATTGGTAAGGCCAAATGGCATGACCAGATACTCGTAGTGACCGCTGGCCGTGTTGACGGCAGTCTTCCACTCTTCCCCCTCCCTTATCCGCACCAGGTGGTAGGTGTTCCGTAGGTCCAGCTTGGCCCCTTGTAGCGGCTCGAAGGCCGAGGAGATGAGTGGTAGCGGGTAGCGGTTCTTCACCATGATGTCATTGAGGCCTGGTAGTTGATGCACGGACGTTTTGTCGTTCTTCTCCACAAAGAAGAACCCTGCGCCGGCGGGGGAGGCAGAAGGACGGATGAACCCGGCAGCTAGGGAGTCCTCAATGTAGGTCTCCATAGCCTTGGTCTCCAGACCCGACAGCGAGTACAGTCATCCCCGGGGCGGATTGGTGCCTGGGAGGAGGTCAATTCCGCAGTCGTAGGGTCGGTGTGGCGGAAGCGAAGTGGCCCGGGCCTTACTGAACACCTCCTGGAGGTCCTGGTACTCCGCGGGAATGGAGGAGAGGTCCGAGGCAACTTCCAAGCCCCCAGAAAGACGTCCTGGGGCAGGCTGCGCTGACTTCAGGCAATGAGCGTGGCAGAATGGACTCCAGCCCATGATGGCACCAGTAGACCAGTCAATTAAGGGGTTGGGTCGCTGGAGCCAAGAGAAACCCAATACCACAGGAACCTGAGGAGACTTAATTAGCAGGAATTGGATTGTCTCGCTATGGTTCCCTGATACTCGTAGGTTGATGGGGGTGGTATTGTGGGTGACCCGGCCTATGGAGCGCCCGTCCAGCGCTCTAACGTCCATGGGAATGGATAGGGACTGAGTGGGGATGCCCAGCTCGGACGCCAGGGTAGCGTCCATAAAGCTCTCATCAGCCCCAGAGTCAAAGAGTACCTGGAGAGATTTCGACTGGTCCCCCCACAGCAAGATGGCATGAAAGGGGGTACGAGTAAGGGAAGAGGAAAAGTTATCCGTATGGCCCACCAGAGTACTCACTCCTAACGGTGAGCCTGGTCTTTTAGTGAACAGGTGGACACAAAATGACCAGTAGTCCCGCAATACAGGCAACTCTTCGTGTGAAGCCTGTATTGACGTTCGGCTGGAGACAGCCTAGTTCTGCCTAGTTAAAGTTGAAGTCTGAAGTTTACATACACCTTAGCCAAATACTTTTAAACTCAGTTTTTTCACAATTCCTGACATTTAATCCTAGTACAAATTCCCTGTCTTAGGTCAGTAAGGATCACCACTTTATTTTAAGAATGTGAAATGTCAGAATAATAGTAGAGAGAATTATTTATTTCAGCTATTATTTCTTTCATTACATTCCCAGTGGGTCAGAAGTTTACATACACTCAATTAGTATTTGGGAGCGTTGCCTTTAAATTGTTTAACTTGGTTCAAACGTTTTGGGTAGCCTTCCACAAGCTTCCCACAATAAGTTGGGTGAATTCTGGCCCATTCCTCCTGACAGAGCTGGTGTAACTGAGTCAGGTTTGTAGGCCTCCTTGCTCGCACATGCTTTTTCAGTTCTGCCCACACATTTTCTATAGGTTTGAGATCAGGGCTTTGTGATGGCCACTCCAATACCTTGACTTTGTTGTCCTTAAGCCATTTTGCCACAACTTTGGAAGTATGCTTGGGGTCATTGTCCATTTGGAAGACCCATTTGTGACCAAGCTTTAACTTCCTGACTGATGTCTTGAGATGTTGCTTCAATATATCCACATAATTTTCCTTCCTCATGATGCCATCTATTTTGTGAAGTGCACCAGTCCCTCCTGGAGAAAAGCACCCCCACAGCATGATGCTGCCACCCCCGTACTTCGAGGTTGGGATGGTGTTCTTCGGCTTGCAAGCAACCCCCTTTTTCCTCCAAACATAACAATGGTCATTATGGCCAAACAGTTCTATTTTTGTTTCATCAGACCAGAGGACATTTCTCCAAAAAGTACGATCTTAGTCCCCATGTGCAGTTGCAAACTGTAGTCTGGCTTTTATATGGCGGTTTTGGAGCAGTGGCTTCTTCCTTGCTGAGCAGCCTTTCAGGTTATTTCGATATAGGACTTGTTTTACTGTGGATATAGATACTTTTGTACCATCTTCACAAGGTCATTTGCTGTTGTTCTGGGATTGATTTGCACTTTTCGCACCAAAGTAAGTTAATCTCTAGGAGACAGAACGCGTCTCCTTCCTGAGCGGTATGACGGCTGCGTGGTCCCATGGTGTTTATACTTGCGTACTATTGTTTGTACAGATGAACGTAATACCTTCAGGCATTTGGGAATTGCTCCCAAGGATGAACCAGACTTGTGGAGGTCTACAATGTTTTTTCTGAGGTTTTGGCTGATTTCTTTTGATTTTCCCATGATGTCAAGCAAAGAGGCACTGAGTTTGAAGGCAGGCCTTGAAATTCATCCACAGGTACACCTCCAATTGACTCAAATGATGTCAATTAGCCTATCAGAAGCTTCTAAAGCCATGACTTAATTTTCTGGAATTTTCCAAGCTGTTTAAAGGCACAGTCAACTTAGTGTATGTCAACTTCTGACCCACTGAAATTGTGATACAGTGAATTATAAGTGAAATAATCTGTCTGTAAACAATTGTTGGAAAAATTACTTGTTTCATGCACAAAGTAGATGTCCTAACCGACTTGCCAAAACATTGTTAACAAGAAATGTGTGGAGTGGTTGAAAAACGAGTTTTAATGACTCCAACCTAAGTGTATGTAAACTTCCAACTTCAACTGTAGATCCTCTAAATACACTCTACAGGAACAGTACGTAGACACAATATACAGGAACATGATCGCTGTATACAGGAATGTAGTAATATTACAACCAAGAACACATTAACTGATACATGATCCCATCTGCACACACATACACATCACATGGAGACACAGCCCTATGATTGCACCGTAGAGGACATTTTTTGTGACCAACGTTCTATTTTGTTTTGTCTTTTTTGAGGGGGGGGTTACAGGTACAAAAAAAAACATGAAATAAATTCATACAAAGTTTACCCCAAGCCATTCCCCCCCATCAGTCCCCATCCATCTGCCCGCATCTTCCCTCCCCAACCGGAAACATCCCACCCCACCTAGCATCAAGTATATTTGTCCAGAACTCAATTGTTCCTTGACTAGCACCACATTAATTCTTGCTGTCGATAATTCTGTTATAACTTACTAATAGTAACTCTCTCCACTGGTTAAATGGGAGAGAGTGACATGGTTGCCATCTTAGAGGCCAACATTTTTTGCAGCAGTGCTGCCTGCCAGCAGTAATCGTCTCTGATTGATTGAGAGATTCAAGGAACTATCATCGTTAAGTAACATGATAGATGCAAAGCATTGAATATTTAAACAAAAATTAATTTTGTAACTTTGTCCCAGAAGCATTTAACTGTAGGACGTTCCCACATCATATGAAGGAATGTGCCTACCTGATTCAGGGGACACAGTGAACAGTTGGGAGTTGGGGCCAATTTAATCGTAAAACATATCCTTGGTATTAAGTACAGTCTGTGAACAAACTTAAAATATATAAATTGATGGTTCGGATTACGGGATGCCAAGATCATATTTTTCCATATTCTGTTCCAGTTAAAGGGTTGTTCAGATTCAATTAGATCTGTGGACCATACTTTTTTGATGGCTAGCTCAGAATATGAGCTTTCCAAAAGTTGTTTATATATTATGGAGATCAGTCCTTTCGGGAGCCCAGATAATTTATTTATAAATCCGATCATTGGATGGTTCGGTAGATGAGTTTCCCAAGGGACTCCATAGGCCAGCATAGTTGACCTAAATTGTAAATATAGAAAAAAGGAGTTGCCTGGCAATATGTATGTATCTTTCAAATCTTGGAATGTTCTCAAACCATTACTGTGCATGATATTGGTAAGGGTACGGATTCCACATTTGGACCATTGGGGGGATGCAAATGGCCACCCCCCGCAAGGCATCAATGTGTAGAATTGGAGTATGGGCATGCCATTTTGATTCCCAGTTACATTATTTTTCAATTTTGCACCAAATGGAAATTGTATGATCAATAATAGGACCAAAGCATAGTTTACATTGTTTAAGTGATATATCAGTGAAGACCACCTCTTCCAGGGCAATAGGAGACACCATATTTCTCTCTATACTCAGCCAGGGGGCAAAGGAATCATGTCTAAATCAATTTAGGATGGGGTGAAATGTTAGTGCCTAGAAATACAATTTAAAGTTATGTACGGATAGTCCTCCTACGTCTTTCCCTCTTTGTAAATGTGTTAATGTTAATTTTATCCGGGATAATTTACCTTGACATATACATTTTGAAACTGCACTATGAACTTTATCCCAATAGCCAGAAGGTGGAGCCATGAGAAGCTTTGAACTACAGAAATAGCAATATTTTCATTTTGACAATAGATATTCTGCCGGTTAAAGCAACTGGGATGTTATTCCATCTACTGAGGTCGGACTGAATTGATTTGAGCATTTGGTTAAAGTTTCTGGCAATGTTTTTTTCTAAGGAAGGAAATATATCTACTCCCAAATATTTTTAATGGGAAACGATTGGGATTCCATAAGTAGAGATAGGAGTCCTCCATCGGGGGGTCCTGAGAGGCAGTAGGTCTGATTTGGTTAGATTCATTTTATAATTTGTGATTAAGCTGAATTTATCTATGATCTTCAATGCGTTTAGGAGCGATTGAGATACATTGTCTAGATATAGTGAAATATCGTCATGCGTATAATGAGAAGAAGTGATTAGTAGATTTGAGGGAAATTGGTGTTATTCCCTTCGATTTACGAATTGCCTGTGCCAGGGGTTCAATGGATAATAAGAATAGCAAAGGTGAAATTAGATCACCTTGTCTGCTGCTTCTAGTGATTCTGAATGGAGTAGAGCAGATATTGCCTATTATAACTATGGCTGAGGGATTGGCATATAGTATTTTAATCATATTAATGAAATTGGAGCCAATTCCCATATGTTCCAAGAGAAACCAGAGATATGACCATTCTAGTCTATCAAAAGCTTTTTCTGCATCAAGAGATAATACAGCCCATGTAGCTGTTGTTTCTATTGAAGCATCTAAGATATGTAATAGAGAAGAGGAATTCTTAATTATTTTAGGAAGGACTAAGTCCGATGGTATGGATTTACAATCAGAGGTGTACAGTTCTTTATAGAAGTTGAAGAATCTTTGATTGTTAATTTGGGTTCTGATAGTAATTCATTGTATATCCCACCAGTGGCAAATCTGGTGTTTTTAGGTAGAATTCAAGCTATATTAAATCAAAGACAGGAAGTATTATTTTAGCAGGTGACCTAAATCATACATTTGATAAGATTGACAGACGTAGTAATAAAAAAAGCACAAAGAGGCTGAAAAATGTCATCTCTACAAATAATTTACAGGACAGGACTATCCCCAACTACAAAAGACTATTCCTATTATTCTCAAAGTAAGAAAGGCTATTCAACAATTTACTACATTTTTATTTCCAAAAATGCAGTCAACAATTTACTGGATAAAAAAGTTATTGATATAGTGATATCGGATCATTCTCCGGTATCATGCTTAATTACACCAATAGAAAATACATTTAGCGACAGAATTTGGAGAATGAACAGAGCGCATCTTCTGGACCCAAATTTGATTAAATAGGTAAATGAAAAAATGTAAACCTTTAACATTACAAATGTAGACATAGAGGACAGAAAAAAGCAGACCCCCGATATAATTTTGGGAATGATAATCTCACACTCATAAAATAAAATAAAATAAATCACCATCTTAGAAAAAGCCCATAAAAATATTTACAGGGTAAAGAAGAAAATTCAATTGATTGGACATGATTTGGGAAGCCACAAACCTGTCTACATAAGGTCCCACAGTTGACAGTGCATGTCAGAGCAAAAACCAAGCAATGAGGTCGAAGGAATTGTCCGTAGAGCTCCGAGACAGGATTTTGTTGAGGCACAGATCTGGGGAAGGGTACCAAAACATTTCTGCAGCATTGAAGGTCCCCAAGAACACTGTGGCCTCCATCATTCTAAAATGGAAGAGGTTTGGAACCACCAAGACTCTTCCTAGAGCTGGCCGCCCGACCAAACTGAGCAATCGGGGAAGAAGGGCCTTGGTCAGGGAGGTGACCAAGAACCCAATGGTCATTCTGACAGAGCTCCGGAGTTCCTCTGTGGAGATGGGAGAACCTTCCAGAAGGACAACCATCTCTGCAGCACTCCAACAATCAGGACTTTATGGTAGAGTGGCCAGACGGAAGCCACTCCTCAGTAAAAGGCACATGACAGCCCGCTTGGAGTTTGCCAAAAGGCAACTAAAGGACTCTCAGACCATGAAAAAACAAGATTCTCTTCTCTGATGATTTAACTCTTTGGCCTGAATACCAAGCATCACGTCTGGAGGAATTCTGGCACCATCCCTATGGTGAAGTATGGTGGTGGCAGCATCATGCTGTGGGGATGTTTTTCAGTGGCAGGTACTGGGAGACTAGTCAGGATGGAGGGAAAGATGAACGGAGCAAAGTACAGAGAGATCCTTGATGAAAACCTTCTCCAGAGCGCTCAGGACCTCAGACTGGGGCAAAGGTTCACCTTCCAACAGGACAATGACCCTAAGCACACAGCAAAGACAACGCAGGAGTGGTTTCGGGACAAGTCTCTGAATGTCCTTGAGTGGCCCAGCCAGAGCCCGGACTTGAACCCGATCGAACATCTCTGGAGAGACCTGAAAATAGCTGTGAAGCTAAGCTCCCCATCCAACCTGACAAAGCTTGAGAGGATCTGCAGAGAAGAATGGTAGAAACTCCCCAAATACAGGTGTTCCAAGAAGACTTGAGGCTGTAATCGCTGCCGAAGGTGCTTCAACAAAGTACTGAGTAAAGGGTCTGAATACTTATGTAAATGTGATATTTCCGTTTTTTTTTTGTTGATAAATACATTTTAAAAGGTTTTTGATTTGTCATTATGGGGTATTGTGTGTAGATTGATGAGGGGAAAAATACGTTTTAATCCATTTTAGAATAAGGCTGTAATGTAACAAAATGTGGAAAAAGTCAAGGGGTCTGAATAATTTCTGAATGCACTATATGCCTGTTTGAATAGAAAGTGTACTCTTTTGCTTTAGGATTATGTGCTCGCTTGGCATCGATGAGGTTGTAATCAGAGAATATATGCTGGAGAACCTTGGTTGTGTGTGGATTGTAGGTGGTTTTATTAGATTTGTCCCGCGTGTCCAAAATGGCATTCATGTCTGTCCCAATAACCAGATGGAATTCAGTTAATTCTAACAATATGCTGCTCAGAGAATCAAACAATGTAGGATCATATTCATTTGGAGTGTACATATTAGTAAAGGCAATTTTCTTTCCATTATGGATACGTTTACGGAAAGTGGTTCTGCCTTCTTGGTCTTCACCTTTACCCAAGATGGTAAGTTTGTGTTTCTTATGTATCATTATGATTACACCTTTAGTTTTGTTTGGTGCTGATGAAAAAGCAGATAGTGTTTACAAATAGTTCTCTATTCTATGTGAGTCCTTTTAGAGCAGGTGTGTTTCTTGAAGCATTGCTATATCAACATGGTTTCTTGCTAGAATGTCAAGACAGCTGGAAAGTTTAATAAGACAGTTTAGGCCTTTCAAATTCCAAGAGAGAATAGCTAGCGTTGCCATTATTTAAACAAAATAATGTATTATTAATAATGTAATTGTTAGATTCAGTGTTAATAAGCCCATGGATGTGAAACAAAAAGCAGGACCCACATGGAATCCCACCCATTGGTCAATTCCCAGCCCTCAGTTTCAGCAGTTCGGCACGCAGTTTCGCACTCAGATCTGGGTAGATGTTGATCCTCTTCTCCGCATAGGTCAGAGCCCCTGATTCCGCTGCGAAGCGAACAATTTTCAGTTTGACGTCAAAACGGAGATTCGTACAATCATATACCGAGATCCGTTCCAGAGAGGACCTGTTTGTTGTGCAATATTTATCAGCGGCATGGGGCCCAGCTTCTCCTGCCCAAACAGTTCATTTAAAAGATTGCTCATGAAGGAAGTTGGGTTGCCCGCTTCCACAGTCTCTCGGATAGTAGTGGCCAACTCTTTCTGTTGTTGGGTGTTGAGAGCCGCAATGTTCCCACAGGTGAACCGTGAACGGACAGAATATGCCAGCTAGGGGAGCGAAATGGACCTGCTATTGTTCCTTGTAATACATTGAACGACCCACACCTTAATGTGATGTTAAATGTTGACAATTATTTTAAAGTAAGTCTGTTAATTCTTTGTTATTTTACAAAAGAAAGCCATGAGGAAGCCACGTGTTTCAATGCATGCCACTGGAACCGGAACCTCCAAGAGGACATTGTTATGGCCATGTCTTTATAGGGGGTCCTGGCCCTGTGTGTGTGTGTGTGTGTGTGTGTGTGTGTGTGTGTGCATATATGTGTGTACATGCTACCCCCACCCCCAGTGAGGGTTGGGGTAGGGGGTAGAGGCCAGGCTTTGAAGGGAGCTTCAGTGACTCATACTATCCCCCCCCTCCCAGCCCCACCCCACTGCCCGTCTGTTCCAGCCCATGTTCCCCCCACCTCACTCCAGTCCTAGTCCCCTTGGCTCAGATTGCCGACACACAGTCCCTGCTCGCTCGCAGATTAAAATACAGTGGGGAGAACAAGTATTTGATACACTGCCGATTTTGCAGGTTTTCCTACTTACAAAGCATGTAGAGGTCTGTAATTTCTATCATAGGTACACTTCAACTGTGAGAGACGGAATCTAAAACAAAAATCCAGAAAATCACATTGTATGATTTTTAAGTAATTAATTTGCATTTTATTGCATGACATAAGTATTTGATCACCTACCAACCAGTAAGAATTCCGGCTCTCACAGACCTGTTAGTTTTTCTTTAAGAAGCCCTCCTGCTCTCCACTCATTACCTGTATTAACTGCACCTGTTTGAACTCGTTACCTGTATAAAAGACACCTGTCCACACACTCAATCAAACAGACTCCAACCTCTCCACAATGGCCAAGACCAGAGAGCTGTGTAAGGACATCAGGGATAAGGCTGGAATGGGCTACAGGACAATAGGCAAGCAGCAAGAAGTTCAAGATGACGGTCAACCACCCTCGGTCTGGGGCTCCATGCAAGATCTCACCTCGTGGGGCATCAATGATCATGAGGAAGGTGAGGGATCAGCCCAGAACTACACGGCAGGACCTGGTCAATGACCTGAAGAGAGCTGGGACCACAGTCTCAAAGAAAACCATTAGTAACACACTACGCCGTCATGGATTAAAATCCTGCAGCGCACGCAAGGTTCCCCTGCTCAAGCCAGCGCATGTCCAGGCCCATCTGAAGTTTGCCAATGACCATCTGGATGATCCAGAGGAGGAATGGAAGAAGGTCATGTGGTCTGATGAGACAAAAATATAGCTTTTTGGTCTAAACTCCACTCGCCGTGTTTGGAGGAAGAAGAAGGATGAGTACAACCCCAAGAACACCATCCCAACCGTGAAGCATGGAGGTGGAAACATCATTCTTTGGGGATGCTTTTCTGCAAAGGGGACAGGACGACTGCACCGTATTGAGGGGAGGATGGATGGGGCCATGTATCGCGAGATCTTGGCCAACAACCTCCTTTCCTCAGTAAGAGCATTGAAGATGGGTCGTGGCTGGGTCTTCCAGCATGACAACGACCCGAAACACACAGCCAGGGCAACTAAGGAGTGGCTCCGTAAGAAGCATCTCAAGGTCCTGGAGTGGCCTAGCCAGTCTCCAGACCTGAACCCAATAGAAAATCTTTGGAGGGAGCTGAAAGTCCGTATTGCCCAGCGACAGCCCCGAAACCTGAAGGATCTGGAGAAGGTCTGTATGGAGGAGTGGGCCAAAATCCTTGCTGAAGTGTGTGCAAACCTGGTCAAGACCTACAGGAAACGTATGATCTCTGTAATTGCAAACAAAGGTTTCTGTACCAAATATTAAGTTCTGCTTTTCTGATGTATCAAATACTTATGTCATGCAATAAAATGCAAATTAATTACTTAAAAATCATACAATGTGATTTTCTGGACTTTTGTTTTAGATTCCGTCTCTCACAGTTGAAGTGTACCTATGATAAAAATTACAGACCTCTACATGCTTTGTAAGTAGGAAAACCTGCAAATTCGGCAGTGTATCAAATACTTGTTCTCCCCACTGTAGATTCTGTTTCCACTTCCACAGAACAGAGATTGGGAGGACCTCTTTTCTGTGAATGAGACCTCTGTTTGTGTGTTTGTGTGTGTGTGTGTGTGTGCAGGGGCATAATGCACCACAAAAATCTGAGGGGGCACAAAGTACATGAGGATGGCAGGGGGGGGGGGGGGGGGGGGGGGGGTGCTCCGGAGTGGTGCTAGGCCTCCTGTTTGTAAATTGGAGAACTTTACATTTTTCAAACATCAGAAACGCTTTTTCCTGCAATCTAGAGCCATAATCATTATGCTTAATTCTATATTTAAAAAGGTATATTTTTCTGCATATCTAAGCATGCCTCTTGAGCTGTCTGTATCCTCAGGGCTGGTGGTTCTTTTTTAAAAGAAACAAAAAATGCTTTTCTGCATCTCTGTATCTCTGCTAAAATCTGGGTAAAAGATTAAAAGGAATGTGATACTTATTCAGTACATTTAGTACTCGAGAGAATGGCGCTGGAATGTATAGCGGCCGTTTTGCAGGCTCCTGACCAATTATGCAATTTTTTTACTTTTATACATAATGTTTCGGCAATCGTTTCCTATGACCGATAACTGCTTCTGGACATCAGAACAGCGATCACTAACCTCAATTCAGATGAAGATTACTACTTCAATGAGTCGTCGGCACAGAACATACTGCTCACCCTGGTCCAGGCCCTTATCCCCGACACTCGGAAGAGAGCAATATAGAGGCCGATGTGCGGGCACCCTGATGAAATTACGGCGGCGAGTAAATAATCCTCACCTACCCACTGTTTACATTTTAGTCATTTAGCAGACGCTCTTATCCTGAGTGACTTACAGTTAGTGAGTGCATGCATTTCTTCATACTGGCCCCCTGTGGGAATCGAACCCACAACCCTGGCGTTGCAAGCGCCATGCTCTACCAACTGAGCTACACGGGCGAATTTACAATTGGCGAATGTACAATCACTGGAGAACAAACTGGATGAGCTCCGTTCGAGACTATCCTATCAACGGGAACTGAAGAACTGTAATATCCAATGTTTCTCTGAAAATTGGATGAACAAGTACATGGCAGCGTCGGGTAAACTCAAGGGGTGGTTTGTGTCTCTTTGTTAACAACCGCTGGTGCGCAATCTCTAATATTAAGGAAGTCTCGAGGTTCTGCTCGCCTGATATAGAATACCTCATGATAAGTTGTAGACCTTACTATTTACCAAGAGAGTTTTCATCCATATTTTTCGTAACTGTCTATTTTAATGTAATTTAAAAAATAAGTTGTTGTCAGGACCCGTGGTCCATGTTGACCCCGTTCTGGGTCTGGATGGGGACAGCAGTCCGCCAGTTGAGTATGGGGTTTTCGTCCATATTTTTCATAGCTATTTATTTACCACCACAAACCAATGCTGGCACTAAGACCACACTCAACGAGCTGCATAGGGCCATAAGAAAACAAAAAAATGCTCATCCAGAGGCGGCACTCCTAGTGGCCGGTGATTTTAATGCAGGAAAACTGAAATCCGTCTTACCTCATTTTTACCAGCATGTCACCGGTGCAACTAGAGGCGAAAATACTCCAGATCACCTTTACTCCATACACAGAGAGACGTACAAAGCTCTCCCACGCCCTCCATTTGGCAAATCTGACCTTACCTCTATCCTCCTGATTCCTGCTTACAAGCAAAAACTCAAACAGGAAGTATCAGTGACGCGCTCAATACGGAAGTGGTCCAATGAAGCAGCATAGACTGGAATATGTTCAGGGACTCATCCGATGGCATCGAAGGAGTTTACCACCTCAGTCACCGGCTTCATTAATAAGTGCATTGACGACATCTTCCCCACATTGACCATACGTACATATCCCAACCAGAAGCCATGGATTACAGGCAACATCTGCACTGAGCTAAAGGCTAGAGCTGCCGCTTTCAAGGAGCGGGACACTAACGTGAACAAATCCCGCTATGCCCTCCGACGAACCATCAAACAGGCAACACGTCATTACAGGACTAAGATCGAATTCTACTACACTGGCTCTGACGCCCTTGCAAACTATACTGGATTACAAAGGAAAACTGCCACGAGCTGCCCAGTGATGCGAGCCTACCAGACGAGCTAAATGCTTTCAATGCTCGCTTCAAGGCAAGCAACACTGAACCATACATGAGAGCACCAGCTGTTCCCGATGACTGTGTGATCACGCTCTCCGTAGCCGATGTAAGTAAGACCTTTAAACAGCTTAACATTCATAAGGCCGCAGGGTCAGACGGATTACCAGGACACGTACTCAGAGCATGCGCTGACCAGCTGGCAAGTGTCTTCACTGACATTTTCAACCTCTTTCTGACCCAGTCGGTAATATTTACATGTTTCAAGCAGACCACTATAGTCCCTGTGCCCAAGAACGCCAAGGTAATCTGTCTAAATGACTATCACTCACATCAACACCATAATCACAGACAGCCTGGACCCACTCCAATTTGCGTACCGCCCCAACAGATCCACAGATGCCGCAATCTCTCTAGAAACACCTATGTGAGAATGCTGTTTGTTGACTACAGCTCAGCATTCAACACCATAGTGCCCTCCAAGCTCATCACTAAGAGAAGGACCACTGGAACTGAACACCTCCCTCTGCAACTGGATCATGGACTTCCTGACGGAAAGCCCCCAGGTGGGGAGGGTAGGCAACAACACATCCTCCACTCTGACTCCTCAGGGGTGTGTATTTAGTGTCCTCCTGTACTCCCTGTTCACCCACGACTGTGTGGCAGCGCACGACTCCAACACCTTCATTAAGTTTGCCAACGACACGACGGTGGTAGGCCTGATCACCTACGACGATGAGACAGCCTATAGGGAGGATGTCAGAGACCTGGCAGTGTGGTGCAAGGACAACAATCTCTCCCTCAACGTCACCAAGACAAAGGAGCTAATCGTGGACTACAGGAAACGGAGGGCCGAGCATGCCCCCATTCTCTTCACATCACATATGCTGCTGCTACTGTTTACTATCTGTCACTTTATTCCTAGTTATATTTACATCTTTACCTAAATTACCTCGTACCCCTGCACATCGACTCGGTACTGGTACCACTTGTACAGTACATAGACAAATTATTGTTACTCATTGTGTATCTATTGTTACTTGTTATTATTACGTGTGACTTTTCAATTATTTCTCTATTTTCTTTCTCTCTGCATTGTTGGGAAGGGCCCTATGTAAGCATTTCACCGTTAGTCCAAACCTGTTCTTTACGAAGCATGTGTAGAATAAAATTTGATTTACTTGCTTTTCTAAAGTCTACCAACCTTGCCAGCAGGCATGCCAGCTAAGATAGTTAGACAAGCTAGCTACTCTAACTTGATTGATAGCCTGAAATGGCTTCTTGATAGGTAGTTATGAGGTTGGGAGATTGGGAAGCTATAAAATTGCTAAGTGGCTAGTAGTATTAGAGAAAAATAAATAATAATAAATAAATAAATATATATATATATGGTCCTCTGTAGCTCAATTGGTAGAGCAAGGCGCTTGTAACGCCAGGGTAGTGGGTTCGATCCCCGGGACCACCCATACGTAAAAATGTATGCACACATGACTGTAAGTCGCTTTGGATAAAAGCGTCTGGGGGTGCGTGTGTGAGGGAGTGTGATTGTAAAAGCTCAGACACACCGGCAGGATTGTCAAATGTTTGCCTGCTGACAGTACTTAGCACCTCTGAACAGAGTGTCGGCAGTCAATCTCTTTTGTGTTCACACAGCAAAGACCTTGGAAGTCGTCAGCCACTCAACCTTGTTAAAATACTTCAAACCAGAAGGTGGCAGTAGCATTGTTTGGGAATGCATATCAGTGTGTATGCTTATGGTCTAGATTCCAAGCTATCTGCGCTAATGTTACTATTTTGTAGAAAGCCCAGATGGCCACAGCTAGATAACTACCTAGCAAGATGTCGATGAAACAATTTATTTCACTCTCCATAATCCCATACTGCCAATGCCAGTCCATAGCCAAATGTTTAGCTAGGTAGATAACGTTAGCATATTCGCTAGTTAGCACAACAAAGCTAGCTAGCTAAGGACACTGCACTAACTTGGCAGCTAACACAGGCAGCTGTATCATGGAAACTAGCAAATCCATTGTGATTTATTTATAATGTCAAAACTAGCTACAGTGGTTAGCTAGCTTGGAGGAAGTATTTAGTGTTGTGTGCATTGTGTCTGTGCACTTAGCTAGCTACCATCTCATAGTCTACATTGCATATGAAGTGTGACTGGCCCATCTGTGGATGTACGGAGAAAATTCACAATTGAAAAAATTGTTTTGCCTCCCCCATGTGGGGGTTTGTTCTCTCTGATTGGCTCAAAGTCAAGTTGTTGGCCACTGACGAGCGTTTCAATTCTACAAGTAGAATCGGTATGTCCGTCGCTACGGAGTCGACACACAGCAGGTAACTCTTTTGTTCTAGCAAGAGAAGGAACGGCCTGCCACTGTGATAAGTACCAATTGGCAGTGAGATTCTCAGTATCTTTCATACTTACGTGTGTGTGTGTGTGTGTGTGTGTGCATCAACGTGTGTGTGCACTAGTTACTGCATATCTATCTATGTACATTGCCTTCAGAAAGTATTCACACCCCTTGAATTTTTCCAAATTTTCTTGTTACAGCATGAATTTAAAATGGATTAAAATTAGATTTTGTGTCACTGGCCTAAGTGGAATTATGTTTTTAGAAATGTTCACAAATTAATTTAAAATGAAAAGCTGAAATGTCTTGAGTCAATAAGTATTCAACCCCTTTGTTATGGCAAGCCTAAATACACTACATGACCAAAAGTAAGTGGACACCTGCTGGTCGAACATCTCATTGTGGTCCTCTGTAGCTCAGCTGGTAGAGCAAGGCGCTTGTAACGCCAAGGTAGTGGGTTCGATCCCCGGGACCACCCATACACAAAAAAAAAAATTATGCACGCATGAATGTAAGTCGCTTTGGATAAAAGCGTCTGCTAAATGGCATATTATTATTATTTATTATTATTCCAAAATCATCTATATTAATATGGAGTTGGTCCCCCCTTTGCTGCTATAACAGCCTCCACTCTTCTGGGAAAGCTTTCCACTAGATGTTGGAACATTGCTGCTGGGACTTGCTTGCATTCAGCCACAAGAGCATTAGTGAGGTCGGGCACTGATGTTGGGCAATTAGGCCTGGCTCGCAGTCGGCATTCCAATACATCCCAAAGGTGGTTGAGGTCAGGGCTCTGTGCAGGCCAGTCAAGTTCTTCCACACCGATCTCGACAAAACATTTCTATATGGACCTCGCTTTGTGCATGGTGGCATTGTCATGCTGAAACAGGAAAGGGCCTTCCCCACACGGTTGCCACAAAGTTGGAAGCACAGCATTGTCTAGAATGTCATTGTATGCTGTAGCGTTAAGATTTCCCTTCACTTGAACTAAGGTGCCTAGCCCGAACCATGAAAAACAGCCCCAGAACCATTATTTGTCCTCCACCAAACTTTACAGTTGGCACTATGCATTCGGGCAGGTAGCGTTCTCATGGCATCCCCCAAACCCAGATATGTCCATCGGACTGCCAGATGGTGAAGGCCATTCTACTGCCAATGTTTGTTTATGGAGATTGCATGGATGTGTGCTCGATTTTATACACCTGTCAGCAACGGGTGTGGCTGAAATAGTTGAATCCATTAATTTGAAGGGGTGTCCACATACTTTTGTATATATAGTGTAAGTTCAGGAGTAAAAATGTGCTTAACAAGTCACATAATAAGTTGCATGCAATAATATAGTGTTTAACATGATTGTTGAATGACTACCTCATCTCTGTACCCTACACATTCAATTATCTGTAAGGTCCCTCAGTCAAGCAGTGAATATCAAACACAGAATAAACCACAAAGACCAGGGAGGTTTTCCAATGCCTCGAAAAGAAGGACACCTATTGGTAAAAAAGCAGACATTGAATATACTTTTGAGGATGGTGAAGTTATTAATTACACGTTGGATGGTGTTTCAATACACCCACTCACTACAAAGATACAGGCGTCCTTCCTAACTCAGTTGACATAGAGGAAGGAAACCACTCAGGGATTTCAACATGAGGCCAATTGTGACTTTAAAACAGTTACAGAGTTTAATGGCTGTGATAGGAGAAAACTGAGAATGGATCAACAACATTGTAGTTACTCCACAATACTAACCTAATTGACAGAGTGAAAATAAGGAACATTGTACAGAACAAAATTATTCCAAAACATGCATCCTGTTTGCAATAAGGCACTAAAGTAAAACTGCAACAAAAAATGAGTACCACTCTTCATATTTTTATTGTACCCCCTTTTTCAATCTTGTCTCATCGAGGCCCAACGGGCTTGGGAGGCAATGGTCGAGTCATGCATCCTCCGAAAAATGACCCGCCAAACCGCGCTTCTTAACACCCGCCCACACCAATGTGTCGGAGGAAACACTGTTCAACTGACAACCGAGGTCAGCCTCCAGGCACCCAGCCCATCACAAGGAGTTGCTAGCGCACGATGAGCCACGTACAGCCCCCCCGGCAAAACCCTCCCCTATCCCGGACGACACTGGGCCAATTGTGTGCCGCCCTATGGGACTCCCAATACAGTCTGGGATCGAACCCGGGTCTGTAGTGACGCCTCTAGCACTGCAATGCAGTGCCTTAGACCGCTGCGCCACTCGGGAGGCCCCACTCTTCACATTTTTAAGCATGGTGGTTGCATCATGTTATGGGTATGCTTGTCGTCATCACGGACTAGGGAGTTTTTTAGGATAAAAATAAACCGAATTACATTTTACATTTTTGTCATTTAGCAGACGCTCTTATCCAGTTAGTGCATTCATCTTTTTTTGTTTGAGGGGGTCAAGGTGAGGAGGGGGATTGTTTAAGACACTCTTTGAAGAGGTAGAGTTTCAGGTGCTTTCGGAAGATGGGCAGGGACTCTGCTGTCCTAGCTTCAGCACAGACAAATCCTAGAGGAAAACCTGGTTCAGTCTGCTTTCCAACAGACACTGGGAGACATTCACCTTTCAGCAGGACAATAATCAAAACACAAGGCCAAATATGCACTGGAGTTTCTTACTAAGACGACATTGTATGTTCCTGAGTTTTGACTTAAATCGGCTTGAAAATCAATGGCAAGACTTGAAAATGTTGTAGAATCCAGGTGTGCAAAGCTCTTAGAGCCATAACCAGAAAGATTCACAGCTGTAATCGCTGCCAAAAGGGATTCTAACATGTAATGAGTCAGTGTTGTGAATACTTATGTAAATTAGATATTTCTGTATTTATTTTTCAATACCTTTGCAAAGAATTCTAAAAACACTTAGTCATTATGGAGTAGTGTGTAGATCGGTGAGAAAAATTATAGATTTAATAAATGTTTTATTCAGGCTGTAACACAACAAAATGTGGAATAAGCCAAGGGGTGTGAATACTTGCTGAAGGTACTGTTTGAATATTGGCTGTCCAAACTACAAGTTACAAGGGACCAAATCGGAATTGTGTGTTTCCAGACTGCAGTCATTTGCTAACATGGCTACACTAGTTGTCATGGTAACGATGGGTGTTTGCGCAGTGGCCTAGGCTGATTGGTGGTGGTGCTCGTGTGTCCAGTCACTCATATGTAACAAGCTAAGGTGACATGGGATGTTTCCCAGCTGCTTTGAATGTGCAAAATCATAGTTTAAGAACACTTTTATAGCCTCAAAGGATAAGATGATCCAACTTTCAAAATGAGTCCTTTTTGGCTAGCCACAGCAGTGGTCATGGTGGAGAATTTGGAATCTGATTGATTGATTGCTTCTGTGGATAGGTGTCTTTTATACAGGTAACAAACTGAGATTAGGAGCACTCCCTTTAAGAGTGTGCTCCTAATCTCAGCTCGTTACCTGTATAAAAGACACCTGGGAGCCAGAAATCTTTCTGATTGAGAGGGGGTCAAATACTTATTTCCCTCATTAAAATGCAAATCAATTTATAACATTTTTGACATGCGTTTTTCTGGATTTTTTTGTTGTTATTCTGTCTCTCACTGTTCAAATAAACCTACCATTAAAATTATAGACTGATCATGTCTTTGTCAGTGGGCAAACGTACAAAATCAGCAGGGGTTCAAATATTTTTTTCCCTCACTGTAGGTGGCTGTTTAGCTTTCTAGCACATTCACAAATGTGTTTGTAAAGAATTAACAAGCTAGTTAGCTACCACATATTATTGTCAAACTGTCATCAGGTATGCCAAATAACAGTCTAAACAAATAAATCAGATCATTCAGACAAAAGTCACATGGCCAGGAATCAGATTTGTATTTGATTTTTAAACCACCTACACAGGTGGTTTGAAATGTGGCTTTAAATATCCGATTCCATGTGCTTTTTGGCTGTTCAGACTGCAGGAAAAATAACAGATTTGAATTGGATATGTAAAGAAATAGGATTTGAGTCACTGCCACTGTGAACAAGGCTTTAGAGTCAAATCAAATCAAATTGTATTTGCCACACACAATACTGTAAAAAATAGATAAGCAAATAATTAAAGAGCAGCAGTAAAATAAAATAACATTAAGGAGGCTATATACAGGGGGTACCGGTACAGAGTCAATGTGCGGGGGCACAGGTTAGTCGAGGTAATTGAGGTAATATGTACATGTGGGTAGAGTTATTGGCCCCGCATTTATGTGTCCTGTCTTGTTTTTGTATACATGACATGCCAACTATGTGTATGGATGGGAATAAATCTGTTCACGCTTTGTCAACAATGTAGTATTTAAAGGTAATTTCCAATTGAGCCAACATCTGCAGCGTTTACCTTGTATGCATCTCCACGAATGCGGTAGCATAGCCTTTAAAAGCTGCACTGTCGACAGTGTTATGTGGATTGAATCCCAGCCTAGTGTGTGTTCCCAACTTAGATCTTTGCTGTGTCTTGCTAGTTTTGCCAATGTAGTTTGAATTTGAGAGTTTGTGTTTTGTTAATAAAATAATAATAGAAAATCTATCATTTGGGAGACAGTTTAATCAGTTTTCAGTTCCAATTTCAAAATGTAAATCCATTACCTTCTTTTGGACAGTTAATACAGTCATCAACATTCATATGGAGACTTTTAAAATAATTTCCTCATGTAGCCTTCAGGCCATGTAAACCTACACGGCATCCCAGAGGATGCTGTGTAGATTTGTCAGTGGAGAGCAGATCCCATTGTCTCAAACTCCTGATAGTTTTCACAGCTCAACAATACCCTGACATTCTTTTTGGCGTGTGAAACATCCTATAACTGTTTCACATGCAGAAACAGAGCAGATTGACTGGGGGAAGAAGGGGAAGAGACAGGTTAAATAAATATGTTTAAGCCTTGAGACAATTGAGACATGGATTGTGTATGTGTGCCATTCAGAGGGTGAATGGGCAAGACAAAATATTGAAGTGCCTTTGAACGAGGTATGGTAGTAGGTGCCAGGCGCGCCGGTTTGAGTGTGTCAAGAACTGCAACGCTGCTGGGTTTTTCACGCTCAAAAGTTTCCCGTGTGTATCAAGAATGGTCCACCACCCAAAGGACATCTAGCCAACTTGACACAACTGTGGGAAGCACTGGAGTCAACATGGGCCAACATCCCTTTGGAACGCTTTCGACACCTTGTAGAGTCCATGCCCAGACGAATTGAGGCTGTTCTGAGAGGAAAAGGGTGTGCAACTGAATATTAGGAAGGTGTTCCTAATGATTTGTACACTGAGTGTATGTTTTTAACATTTACATTTACATTTTAGTCATTTAGCAGGCGCTCTTATCCAGAGCGACTTACAGTTAGTGAATACATATTTTTTTATACTGGCCCCCCGTGGGAAACGAACCCACAACCCTGGCGTTGCAAACGCCATGCTCTATCAACTGAGCTACATCCCTGCCGGCTATTCCCTCCCCTACCCTGGACGACGCTGGGCCAATTGTGCGCCGCCCATGAGTCTCCCGGTCGCGGCCGGCTGCGACAGAGCCTGGATAATAATATAGATGTATTTGTGTTGGAGCTGATGACCATGTGACATGCATGTATCATTTACTGCCTGGATTTAGTTTCAATCCATGCAAATGTTGGACATCAAAATCAAATGTAGCCTAATGTTTTGGTTTTATATAACTAGCATAGCTACTTTGTTGCTGTATGTTGACCCAATTGCTGTTTGATGTCCCAAATTGCTGTATGTTGTAATCAGTGGAGGCTGCTGAGGGGAGAACGGCTCATAATAATGTCCGGAACGGAGCAAATGGAATGGAATCACACACCTGGAAATCATGTGTTTGATATATTTGATACCATTCCATGAATTCCACTCCAGTCATTACCATGAGCCTATTCTCCCCAATTACGGTGCCACCAACCTCCTGTGGTTGTAATGCAAACAGGATGGAAAACATATTTTTGTGCATACTGTGAATGTAGCGAAGTCTAAACACCCCTTGTACAGTTTTCATTTTGCTCCCTTCAAATTAAATGTAAAATATTTAATTAATTAAATTAGATTTTTTTCCTAATGATCTACAACCTGCTCCACACTTTGAAAGTGAAAGAAAAATGATAAATGTTCTAAATTATTTTTAAAAATAAAATACGAAAACATCTTGATTGCGAATATCTTCCCACCCCACAGTTAAAAGTTGGTGGGAGCACCTTTGGCAGCAATTACAGCTGTAAATCCATTTGAATAAGATTCTACCTACTTTGCACAACTCTTAGGGCAACATACATCCATTTATTTTGTCAAATAGGCTTGAGCTCAGTACATTTGGTTGGGAATCATTGATGACAGCAATATTAAAACCATGTCTATGATTTGAGACAGGACTGAGACTGGACTCCTCAGGAACACCCAACACCTCTTGGAAAGCCATTTTGTTGTCTTTGGCATAGAAATGTGTGTAATTGCCCCGCTGAAAAATATAACTATATCCCAGGGTTAGTTATTCAGAAGACTGAGGCAGGTTTTCTGGGCTTTGCTCCTTTCATATTTATTTTGATCCTGACAGACTCCCCAGTCCCTGCCAGTGACAAGCATTCCCAAAACATAATGCTTCCATCACAATACTGGAAAATACTGAAGGTTTCACAACATTGCATTCACTCCACAATACTGGCCTGTATGACAAAGTGAACAGAAGGAAGCCTGTGTTATCCATTCCAAATCATCCATTCTGTTTGCAACAAGGCCCTTAAGTAATACTGCAAGACAACATGCCAAAGAAATTAACTTAAATTAAAAACTTCTGGTTTGGGTCAAATCCAATACAACACATCACAGAGTGAAACCCTCTGTTGAACATCTAATAGTCAAATCATAGTGTAAAAGCAGGTGCGCTGTTTCTACTCTTTTTGGCCATTTTCTGGAGTTTTGTGGTGGAAAACTGATCGCGTCAACCCTGTTACCCATAGATATAAATGTTTTAACAAGTTCACATTTTTTGTTAAGCTTGCATTCAATTGCCCCTCCTTGTTGAACACAACAAGCTTCCATTCCCCCTGTCACAAGGGGAGTTATGGCTGATTTAAGATAAAATGGTCAACCCTGTTACGTTCAACCCTGTCATTTATAGTAATTTTTCTTAATTTAACCTCTTGAGATGGGATACCATGTTTGTTATGAAGTTGAACATGTGCTCTTTATGATATAATATTAAAATTAGGTGAAATAAATAGTTATTTTTGACAAAATGACACTACCAACTCTATAGGTGGAATGACACAAATAGGGACAAGGCACTAGCCTCTGTACGCCAGCGATCATACTCATGGGATTGGAGTGTGTAGGAGGGGAATGGCATTTCCTCTGACCTGCTCCCATTAAGGCTCTCTGGACTCTGGAAAGGACTAGTGTGTTCATCATATTCAATCCAGTTTACAGAATGCCACAAACCGCTATAGGCATGTGAACAAATCAAACCACATTACAGCAAAATGTACTTTCAAGTATTCGGGTGTAATGTATACCTACTGTCCTTGTGTAAAGTGTACTCACAAATGTGTTGTTTCTGATGTGTCCTTGATTAACAGTGACCTCTCATGCAACTGTATCCTGCAGTGAAAATCTTGGCCAGATGAATGTTTCTCGTCCCTGGTTCATACAGAGAGGGCCTTTGTAAGGTGTTGTGTTCCTCGGGAAAGACCCTTGAGCCATGACAAACAGGAAACCTCTTATCCATTACCCCATTTCCCCAGCCTGGGGCAGATATACTATGACATGGACACTTTTAGCTCAATGAAGAAAGCTGCATCGGTTATGCTTTATTTGACAGGAATTCATAACTGCATATTAATTACTTGATCTTTAATTGCATCAAGCCATATTAAAACATATTAAAAACCTCAGAAGTCTACTACCAAGAAGTACATCAGAAAACCCCATATTGTACAGAGAGTGGAGTGGTTGCTGCACTAGAGCGATATAATCATTAACCCATGTGTGCCTAATGACCAACATGAAGGTGTTTGGATATTCACCTGACAGAGCCCAGAGCACCATTTGGCATCCCATCACATGCACCAGTGCTTAACTACTCTCGGCCCTTGAGCGAGTCTGGGTCTGGTCCGCTCACTTTGCTGCTCTACACGTGAGCTTTATGCCATTTTAACTATGGTCTAACTGACGAAGGTTGGTATAGTTTAGACTAAATGTTGTTTAGCCCAAATAATATCACACCTTGAGTGCGTACAGTATTGGGCTTCGTAGGTGAGTAAGTATAACATAGACCGCTTCCTGTGTTACAAACACTTCCTGCATTCTTCCTCCCTGGTGCCCACACAGAGAACAGTATCCCCCAGGTGTTTCTTATCAAATACAGGGGTTTAATGAATGTGGACCTCCCTGAATAACTATATCCTTTTGTCACATTCAGTGAATTAGAGTCTGGGTGTATCTGATTGATCAATCAATGGAGTTTTGTATACAGTGCAACAAGACTACATCCAGAGTAACATTTTCCCTTTGCCAATAATGTTGAAGTGAACAGGGCCAAGGGCATACAGACAGTACAGTACTTGAGATATGGAATTGTGAGAACTCCAGAAGCGAGCGGCTACTAAAGTAACAGCAGCATAAACCAATATGGAATTAAACTGCGTTGGTTTCTAACACAGCCCCTATCTAGATTAAGCCAGTTTATTTTGTAGATACTGATGAAGTGATCACGGACACTGTACTTGAGATGTGAGGTATGTTGAACGGACTGTGAGAGAACCTGTGTTAGGGACTTTCCTCCATCTCTCTCTCCCTCTCCCTCGCCCCATCTCCCCATAGTCCGGTCACAATGAGAAATACATTTACAGACGGCCAGGGTTATGTCCCCCTCAGGGTGATGATGAAGGAACATGATGAAATGTCGTTCATTACATTTACATTTATGTCATTTAGCAGACGCTCTTATCCAGAGCAACGTACAAATTGGTGCATTCACCTTATGATAGCCAGTGGGACAACCACTTTACAATTAATGTATTTTTATATTTTTCTAAATGTAGAAATTTTTATTTTGAGAGTATATTTTTTATTTTCATTTGTATTTTATATATATATATATATATATATATATATATATATATATATATTATTTTTATTTTTTGTGGGGGTGGGGGGGTGGGGGGTGGTAGAAGGATTACTTTTATACTATCCCAGGTATTCCTTAAAGAGGTAGGTTTTCAAGTGTCTCCTGGCGTCGTGGGGGAGCTTGTTCCACCATTGGGGTGCCAGAGCAGCGAACAGTTTTGACTGGGCTGAGCAGGAACTGTGCTTCCGCAGAGGTAGGGGGACCAGCAGGCCAGAGGTGGAAGAACGCAATGCCCTCGTTTGGGTGTAGGGACTGATCAGAGCCTGAAGGTAAGGAGGTGCCGTTCCCCTCACGGGCTGCACCATGGTCTTGTAGCAGATGCAAGCTTCAACTGGAAGCCAGTGGAGTGTGCGGAGGAGCGGGGTGACGTGAGAGAACTTGGGAAGGTTGAACACCAGACGGGCTGCAGCGTTCTGGATGAGTTGAAGGGGTTTAATGGCACAGGCAGAGGGCCAGCCAACAGCGAGTTGCAGTAATCCAGACGGGAGATGACAAGTGCCTGGATTAGGACCTCTGCCGCTTCCTGTGTAAGGTAGGGTCGTACTCTGCGAATGTTGTAGAGCATGAACCTACAGAATCGGGTCACCGCTTTGATGTTAGCGGAGAACGACAGGGTGTTGTCCAGGGTCACGCCAAGGTTCTTTGCACTCTGGGAGGAGGACACATGGAGTTGTCAACCGTGATGGCGAGATCATGGAGCGGGCAGTCCTTCCCCGGGAGGAAGAGCAGCTCCGTCTTGCCGAGGTTCAGCTTGAGGTGGTTATCCGACATCCACACTGATATGTCTGCCAGACAAGCAGAGATGCGATTCGCCACCTGGTTATCAGAAGGGGGAAAGGAGAAGATTAATTGTGTGTCATCTGCGTAGCAATGATAGGAGAGACCATGTGAGGATATGACAGAGCCAAGTGACTGGGTGTATAGAGAGAATAGGAGAGGGCCTAGAACTGAGCCCTGGGGGACACCAGTGGTGAGAGCACATGGTGCGGAGACAGATTCTCGCAACGCCACATGGTAGGAGCGACCTGTCAGGTAGGACGCAATCCAAGAGTGAGCCGCGCCGGAGATGCCCAACTCGGAGAGGGTGGAGAGGAGGATCTGATGGTTCACAGTATCAAAGGCAGCAGATAGGTCTAGAAGGATGAGAGTAGAGGAGAGAGAGTTAGCCTTAGCAGTGCGGAGAGCCTCTGTGACACAGAGAAGAGCAGTCTCAGGTTGAATGACCAGTCTTGAAACCTGACTGGTTTGGATCAAGAAGGTCATTCTGAGAGAGATAGCAGGATAGTTGGCTATAGACGGCACGCTCAAGAGTTTTGGAGAGAAAATTGTATTACTACCACACTGTGGCTGAATACAGCACAACTCCTCTCATGTTAAGTTGCTGGATGTTACTGCTTTACTCAGGATAGATACTGCTTCACCAAAAAACTGCTCCACTTTTATTAATTTATAATTGTCATTAGTATTTGTTTGTTTACATTGTTTTGGGTTGTGTATCATATTGATCCAATTTCACCATAGCAGATAAGAACAGTTTGAACCATATTTAAATATCACACCTGGTCTACTTGCGTCTCCAAGGGTCCTCTTTACAATGAATAACATTTTTGTGTGAGCATTTGTATGTGTATGTACTTTTTTTTATACAGTGGGGGAAAAAAGTATTTTGTCAGCCACCAATTGTGCAAGTTCTCCCACTTAAAAAGATGAGAGACATTGGGGTGTTCTCCCACTTAAATAAATCTAGAAAATCACATTGTAGGATTTTTAATGAATTTATTTGCAAATTATGGTGGAAAATAAGTACCAACAATGACGACATAAGCCTATAGGGAGGAGGTAAGTGAACTGACATTGGGGTGTCATGAAAACAACCTCTCCCTTAACATCAGCAAAACAAAGGAGTTGATTGTTGACTTCAGGAAGCAGAGGAGGGAACATGCCCCGATCCACATCAATGGGACTGCAGTAGAGAGAGTCACGAGTTTTAAGTTCCTCAGCGTCCACATCACCAAGGACTTGTCATGGACCAACAACACCACCACTCTTGTCAAGAGGGCGCAACAGTGGCTCTACTTCCTAAGGCGGCTGAAGAAATTTGGCATGCCGCCCTGGGTCCTCTCCAAATACTACCGCTGCACCATCGAGACCAACCTGAACAGTTGCATCACGGCCTGGTAAGGGAATTGCTCCGTACATGACCGCAAGGCCATTCAGCAGGTGATGAAGACGGCCAGTACATCACTGGGACCGTGCTCCCACCCATCCAGGACATCTACTCGAAACGGTGCCAGAGGAAGGCACACAGCATCATCAAGGACCCCACACAACCCAGACAGGAGCTGTTCTCTCCCTTATCGTCGGGCAGATGGTATTGGAGCATGAGGTCTGATACCAACAGGTTCTATCTACAAGACATTCGACTGCTGAACACTTGAACTCCGCACCTTAGCACACATGCAATCACTCATGCACACAACCACACAGACATACACACATACACATACATTCATGCACACACACACACACACATCACAACTGCTGCTACTAGACACTTATTATACTGCTCAGTTTATACACTGCCCCCCATCCCCCCCATCCCCCCCTTCCCCAATACACGTATAAATATTGGACTATAAATTGTGCCTTCCTGTATTATATTTATGCTAAAAATGGTATTCTATTCTACTGAGCCATTTACTTTATGTTCGTATTCTTATCTTTTATAATTTTTTATTGTTGTTGCGTTGTTGAGAAGGAACCTGCAAGTAAGCACTTCGTTGGACGATGTATATACCATGCGTGTCCCATACTGTACATATGACTAATAAAACTTGAAACTTCAGTCTCTTTCCAGTTTCAAAGAACTCAACTCTTTTTTCAACTGGAATCACATGTAAGTCTTTCACATTCTGACACGTTCCAAATGTTCAGTAGTCTGTGCTGTCCCTCTTTCGCTCTCCTTCTTTCTCCCTCCCTCTCTCACTCCCTCTCTTGTAGACATTTCTGGAAACGTCTCATCTCTCTTTCTGAAGCCTCTCCAGACAGCTGGGCCTTAGCAACATGAGCTCTGGTTATCGTTTGTGTGTGTGTATGTGTCTGTGTGCGTGTTTTTGGTTTTACTATCCTTGTGGGGACCAGAATGATAGTAAAACAAGGAACATTTGGACATGTGGGGACATTTCACTGGTTACCACAAGGAAAAAGGCTTAGGGGTTAGATTAAGGGTTAGGGTTACAGTTAGAGTTAGAATTAGGGTGAGAGTTAGGGTTTGGGGTTAAGGTTAGGGCTAGGATTGTGTTTGGGTGTGTGTGTCACAGGAGGTTGGTGGCACCTTCATTTGGGAGGACGGGCTCGTGGTAATGGCTGGAGCGGAATTGATGGAATGGTATCAAATACATCAATCACATTGTTTCCATGTGTTTGATGCCATTCCATTCGCTCCGTTCAAGACATTAGCATGAGCCGTCCTCCCCTCAGTAGCCTCCACTGGTATGTGTAATAATAATGAATAATAATTTGGTGGGTGTTTCACACATGTACACGTTTGTATTATACGCATGTGTGAATTTTTGCATATCCCAATTCTCCCTGGCCGTGTCTACACTTGACACTTACAGTGCCTTCAGATAGTATTCACACCCCTTTACTTTTTCCACATTTGGGACCGACCGCCTCGATTTGGTCTTAAGTAGCAGAATTTGAAACAGTGTTTTTTACATTGGATAAAAGTAGAAACTCAGAGCTACAAAATGATAAATCATACACTGCAGTTGAGGAACAATGGGAAAGTAATTCTGTTTTGAAAGTTGATAAACTTGTAACCCCACTTTTGAGAAAGTGGCCCTTGAATATTTTGGTACACCTAGTGGAGAACTCTTCTTTGTCTACGCCCATTCAGCATCGTTCACACCCTCTTAAGCCTTAGCCCTACCCATCTCTTTAAGGATTCACATGTGAGGCCAGGTGTTAAACATACGCTATATCAAATAAAATCTAAATGTATTTGTCACATGCACAGGATACAGAAGGTGTAAACGGTACAGTGAAGTGGTTACTTGCATAGTAGCAATATCAAAAGCAAAAAGTGTCCAGATAAAATATTGTATCATTATTAGATGAAGATTACCCGACACACTTGTCTAAATTGATGGGTCATGTGAAGGAAATGCTATAACCACCCCCCAGCCACATCTAGCTTAGTGGATGGGTCACTATTTTCTAGACATGTACACATGTTCATGAAATACAATAGATGGCCGTAATCACCCCCAGACACACCTGGCTAATTTGATGGATCATGTAATGATCCGGCCGAAGTGGAGTCTTTTGTTTAGACATGTAGCTAGCTAGGTAGCTAGCTAGCTAAACAATATAATAATCCCAACTAATACTACTACCAATACAAATATTGGCATAGCTGTAGTAAGAATCTGCATGTAGCTAAAGCTAACAAACTAGGTTCAATGTTAGCTAGCTAACATTAGGCTATAACTAGCAATGCAAATATTTTTCTGTTTCAAATATTATTACTACACAGATCATACACGTATTGTTAGCTAGCGAGCCAGCAAGCTAACGTTTGCTAGCTAACTAACAGTGTGCTTTAACATGCAATAAAAACGACTTTCTGACTAAAAAAACGTATATCTGTAGCTAGACTCTTACCCATATACATGGATGAACGCTTCACGGCAGACTGGAACCATTTAACTCAGTTTTGTTTGTAGCTACATCTCGTTTGGCCAGCGTTGTTCAAGTCACTCCGGTTCACACAGAGCGTGGCATGTGCAGAAAGTAGCCCATCACTTTCTCCAACTGATCTGTCGATAGTGCCTACTTCACTACTTATAGTGACAGCTTCACTACTTATAGCTGACGGTGGGTCTTATAGCTGACGGTGGTCGGGAGAGGTTGTGTTTTCTCTAGCAGGAGGTAAGCTTGGCTTCTTATATGGTGTTGAGTAAAGCTTAAACCATGTATTTAGATTGTAGGTAGGTATTGTAGTTAGGTATTATAGGTAGTTTACTTAGGTAGTTATTGTAGGTAATTATTGTAGGTAAGTATTGTATTCGGCGGACCCCGGCGAAGCACGAGGCTAGCTAACTCACTACTTGCACCAACAAAGCTAGCTAGCTAGCGGGTAGCTACTGGTAACTTTTAGCAACTGTGGTTAGTTGTTTCCAATGTTATTTCACGCTTAAGAGTACCTGTGATTGAGCCAGCTAGCTGCCTACCATTCAGCTGTTTTTCTAACCTCATTATCCGAGGCATTAACGTTAGGTGGTTGGTAGCTGCTGTACTTAATTACAGCTACTGATTGCAGTCTGCCACCCAGACAGCTGGCGTCGGGTAAGTTTGGCTTTATACATAGCTTGGGCTTTGTCGAGTAAGGCTTAAACTATGTATTTAGATTGTAGTTAGGTATTATAGGTAGGCATCGTGGGCTGTTGTGGGTAGTTGTTGTATGTAGTTATTGTAGGTTACTTTTGTATTCGGCGGTGCCGGGTGTAGCACGAAGCTAGCTAGCTAACTCACCTCCTGGACTAGCTGCCGAGTAGCTATTAGCAACGGTAGCAACTAAATACAATATCATTTTAGCCAGCTACATTCGTTCGCAGCGACGCCGTTTTTCAAACAAAGTCAACACAGCAGCCATTGCTAGCCAACACTACCAGCTAGCTGTACTATAGTAGCTAAATACAATATCTTTGTGCTAGCTAGCCAACGTTTAATTATTGCTGCGTTATGAAAGAACTAGACACGGACACGAATTATCTGTTTAGTGTGTTAACACACTATTGGTAGTTTGTTGTAACCAAGTATTGGTGCTAAACTGTGTGTTATTGGATGCTAGCATGCTAGTTAGCTATGGCGTCATAGTTAGCTAGCTGAATAAAGTAAGTTGAGTCTATTCCTTGAAACATTGAACCGCTGTAGTTTACAACAATTCTAATTTCTAAAGTGGAAGTTGGGAGAGTTTTATTCGGGTGGTTCAGTGAACCAATTATAGTTTCTGAGGTGGAAGTTGGGAGAGTTATATTTTTTTGGTGAGGGAGGCCCTGCTCTCTCCTTTCCCAGATGTTTAGTTCATTTCATTCCGATCTCCTCTGCATTATTGTAGCCATCTGCTACAGCCTGTCAACTATGCCTCTGCCTATCCCTGTTCTCTCCTCTCCGCACAGGCTAAACAAACGCCTCACACCGCGTGGCTGCTGCCTCTCTAACCTGGTGGTCCCTGCACGCACCACACACCTGGAGTTCCAGGTCTCAGGCAGCCTCTGGAACTGCCATTCTGCTGCCAACAAGGCTGACTTCATCCCAGCCTATGCTACCCTCCAGTCCCTCGACTTCCTGGCGCTGACGGAAACATGGATTACCACTGAAAACACTGCTACTCCTACTGCTCTCTCCTCGTCTGACCATGTGTTCTCGCATACCCCGAGAGCATCTGGTCAGAGGGGTGGTGGCACAGGAATCCTCATCTCTCCCAAGTGGTCATTCTCAATTTTTCCCCTAACCCATCTGTCTATCTCCTCATTTGAATTCCACGCTGTCACAGTCACTAGCCCATTTAAGCTTAATATCCTTGTCATCTATCGCCCTCCAGGTTCCCTTGGAGAGTTCATCAATGAGCTTGACGCCTTGATAAGTTCCTTTCCTGAGGATGGCTCACCCTTCACAGTTTTGGGGGATTTCAACCTCCCTACGTCTACATTTGACTCATTTCTCTCTGCCTCCTTCTTTCCACTCCTCTCCTCTTTTGACCTCACCCTCTCACCGTCCCCCCCTACTCACAAGGCAGGCAATACGCTTGACTTCATCTTTACTAGATGTTGCTCTTCTACTAATCTCACTGTAACTCCCCTCCATGTCTCCGACCACTACTTTGTATCCTTTTCTCTCTCGCTCTCCTCCAACACTACTCACTCTGCCCCTACACAGATGGTAACGTGCCGCCGCAACCTTCGCTCTCTCTCTCCCACTACTCTCTCCTCTTCCATCCTATCATCTCTTCCCTCTGCTCAATCCTTCTCCCTCCAATCTCCTGATTCTGCCTCCTCAACCCTCCTCTCCTCCCTTTCTGCATCCTGTGTCCCCTATCCTCCCGGCCGGCTCGGTCCTCCCCTCCAGCTCCGTGGCTTGATGACTCAGCTGAGCGGAAATGGAAGAAAACTAAACTCCCTGCCGACCTGGCATCTTTTCACTCCCTCCTCTCTACATTTTCTTCATCTGTTTCTGCTGCTAAGGCCACTTTCTACCACTCTAAATTCCAAGCATCTGCATCTAACCCTAGGAAGCTCTTTGCCACATTCTCCTCACTGCTGAATCCCCCCCCCCCCCCCCCCCCCCTCCCTCTCTGTGGATGACTTCGTCAACCACTTTGAAAAGAAGGTTGACGACATCCGATCCTCGTTTGTTAAGTCTAATGACACTGCTGGTCCTGCTCACACTGCCCTACCCTATGCTTTGACTTCTTTCTCCCCTCTCTCCCCAGATAAAATATTGCAACTAGTGACTGCAGGCCGCCCAACAACCTGCCCGCTTGACCCCATCCCCTCCTCTCTTCTCCAGACCATCTCCGGTGACCTTCTCCCCTACCTCACCTCGCTGATCAACTCATCCTTGACCGCTGGCTATGTCCCTTCCGTCTTCAAGAGAGCGAGAGTTGCACCCCTTCTCAAAAAACCAACACTCGATCCCACTGATGTCAACAACTACAGACCAGTATCCCTTCTTTCTTTTCTTTCCAAAACTATTGAGCGTGCCGTCTTTAGCCAACTCTCTTGCTATCTCTCTCAGAATGACCTTCTTGATCCAAACCAGTCAGGTTTCAGGACTGGTCATTCAACTGAGACTGCTCTTCTCTGTGTCACGGAGGCTCTCCGCACTGCTAAAGCTAACTCTCTCTCCTCTGCTCTTGTCCTTCTAGACCTGTCTGCTGCCTTTGATACTGTGAACCATCAGATCCTCCTCTCCACCCTCTCCGAGCTGGGCATCTCCGGCGCGGCTCACTCCTGGATTGCGTCCTACCTGACCGGTCGCTCCTACCAAGTGGCGTGGCGAGAAGCTGTCTCCGCACCACGTGCTCTCACCACTGGTGTCCCCCAGGGCTCAGTTCTAGGCCCTCTCCTTTTCTCCCTATACACCAAGTCACTTGGCTCTATCATATCCTCACATGGCCTCTCCTATCATTGCTACGCTGACGATACACAACTAATCTTCTCCTTTCCCCATTCTGATAACCAGGTGGCGAATCGCATCTCTGCATGTCTGGCAGACATATCAGTATGGATGACGGATCACCACCTCAAGCTGAACCCTGGCAAGACGGAGCTGCTCTTCCTCCCGGGGAAGGACTGCCCGTTCCATGATCTCGCCATCACGGTTGACAACTCCGTTGTGTCCTCCTCCCAGAGTGCGAAGAGCCTTGGCGTGACCCTGGACAACACCCTGTCGTTCTCCGCTAACATCAAGGCGGTGACCCGATCCTGCAGGTTCATGCTCTACAACATTTGGAGAGTACGACCCTGCCTTACACAGGAAGCGGCACAGGTCCTAATCCAGGCACTTGTCATCTCCCGTCTGGATTACTGCAACTCGCTGTTGGCTGGGCTCCCTGCCTGTGCCATTAAACCCCTACAACTCATCCAGAATGCCGCAGCCCGTCTGGTGTTCAACCTTCCCAAGTTCTCTCACGTCACTCCCCTCCTCCGCACACTCCACTGGCTTCCTGTTGAAGCTCGCATCCGTTACAAGACCATGGTGCTTGCCTATGGAGCAGTGAGGGGAACGGCACCTCCGTACCTTCAGGCTCTGATCAGTCCCTACACCCAAACGAGGGCATTGCGTTCATCCACCTCTGGCCTGCTGGCTCCCCTTCCTCTGCGGAAGCATAGTTCCCGCACAGCCCAGTCAAAACTGTTCGCTGCTCTGGCACCCCAATGGTGGAACAAGCTCCCTCACGACGCCAGGACAGCAGAGTCACTCACCACCTTCCAGAGACATTTGAAACCCCACCTCTTTAACGAATACCTGGGATAGGATAAAGTAATCCTTCTACCCCCCCCCCCCCCCAAATTTAAAAAAATAAAAAAAATTGTAAAGTGGTTATCCCACTGGCTATAGGGTGAATGCACCAATTTGTAAGTCGCTCTGGATAAGAGCGTCTGCTAAATGGCGTAAATGTAAATGTAAATGTACTAAATTCAGGGTATCAATGTTGTTGAGAAAAGTAGCAAAACTTTTGTAGTTCTCGATTTATCTTTCAAAAACAGCGTGGTAGAAAGGACTGTCAACACATACTGAACAGCAAACATTATAGGCAGAAGCCTGCTACATGGCAAACCAATCCAAACTCATCTCCCGGCATGTCCAGCCCATCCATTATCTCAACCAATCATGGCTAGGTGGAAGGTTCCTGTCTTTTTCAGTGGGTAAACCAACTAGGCTCGTAATTTAACAATTTTATTCGTATTTATGGATAGAATACAAGTTTGTTATTAAGGCACATGAAAGTTAACATGTTCCAGATGGCATTTCTGCCAAACAAAATGCATTTTGATAAAAAATTAATGTTTACGTTCAAATGCCGCTCCTGAGGTAGTGACGTGCGACATACGGCTAGTTTCCTGAAACTAGTCATATTTTGTTGTGTTACAGCCTGAACTTAAAATGGATTACATTTCATTTTTTGGTCACTGGGCTACACACAATACCCCATAATGTCAAAGTGGAATTATGTTTGTAGACATTTTTACAAAGTAATTAAAAATGAAAAGCTGAAATGTCTTCAGTCAGTAAGTATTCAACCCATTTGTTATGGCACGCCTAAATAAGTTCAGGAGTAAAAATGGGCTTAACAAGTCACATAATAAGTTGCATGGACTCACTCTGTGTGCAATAATAGTGTTTAACATGATTTTTGAATGACTACCTCATCTATGTACCTCACACATACAATTATCTGTAAGGTCCCTCAGTCGAGCATTGAATTTCAAACACAGATTCAACCACAAAGACCAGGAAGGTTTTACAATGCCTCGCAAAGAAGGGCACCTATTGGTAGATGGGGAAAAAAAGCATACATTGAATATCCCTTTGAGCATTGGTGAAGTTATTAATTACACTTTGGATGGTGTATCAATACACCCAGTCACTACAAAGATACAGGCGTTTCCTTCCAAACGGAGAGGAAGGAAACTGCTCAGAACTGCTCAGGGATTTCATCATAAAACAGTTGAGAGTTTAAAAGTTGTGATAGGAAAAAACTGAGGATGGATCAACAACATTGTAGTTACTCCACAATACTAACCTAATTGACAGTGTGAAAAGAAGGAAGCCTGTACAGAATAAAAAATATTCCAAAACATCCATCCTGTTTGCAACAAGGCACTAAAGTAATACTGCAAAAAAAATCTTGAAGCAATTAACTTTTTGTCCTGAATACAAAGTCTTATGTTTGGGGCATATCCAACACAACAATTACTGAGTACCACTCTCCATATTTTCATGTTATGGGTATGCTTGTGATTGTTAAGGACTGAGGAGTTTTTCACGATAAAAAATAAATGGAATGGAGCTAAGCACAGGCAAAATCCTAGAGGAAAACCCGGTTCTGTCTGCTTTCCACTAGATACTGGGAGATGAATTCACCTTTCAGCAGGACAATAACCTAAAACACAGTAGCTCACCAAGAAGGCAGTGAATGTTCCCAAGTGGCCGAGTTACAGTTTTGATTTAAATCTGCTTGATGGTAGAGACTTGAAAGTGGTTGTCTAGCAATGATCAACAACCAATTTGAAAGAGCGTGAATATTTAAAAAAAGAATAATGGGCAAATATTTTACGATCGAGGTATGCAAAGCTCTTACAGACTTACCCAGAAAGACTCACAGCTGTAATCGCTGCCAAAGGTGATTATAACATGTATTGACTCAGGGGTGTGAAGACTTATGTAAATGATATATTTCTGTATTTAATTTTCAAAATTGTTGCCAACATTTCTAAAAACACATTTTTACTTTGTCATTATGGGATGTTGTGTGTAGATGGGTGAGACAAAAAAATCTATTGAATCCATTTTGAATTCAGGCTGTAACACAACAAAATGTGGAATAAGGGGTATGAATACTTTCTGAAGGCACTGTACATGCGACTTCTGCTATCAGATTACGAAGATCATGTTGAAAAGACAGGTCTAGATGCACAATGTCACATTGTGGTCTGCTTGTGTTCAGATCTGTCTGACCACCTCAGGAGTTGGTCAGGGACACATTGTGTGCGGATTTTTCCTCAGTCTGGAGTCAACCGAAAGCGCATACAGTGGGTGACATCATCAGCACTCCGCCCACAATTCTCCAGAAAACGTATGTTTTGGAAATGAGAGGCACCTTTTCCTTATAACGTTGGAGGAAATAACGTGTTTGCATGCCTTATAAATGCTAGCCAGCTAGCTAATATTTAGAAAAAAATATTTTTGTTTGGCTAGAGTTATGCTAACCTGTTTACAATCTCTTTAGCTTTGCTTGCTAGCTTGCTGGCTAGTTAGCTACAGTAGTTAGCTACTACCATCAAGTTGTTGTTGTGTTATTATCATATTTAGCTTATTCCCCGTTTGCATAATGCGTTCTGGCATTTGAATATAGCGCGGGAGAATCCGGACACAATGAGGACATGGTGGACACATTTAAATGCATGATGTGTTCGGAATGATCAGAACTCCATGATCAGAATACACAACTGTCAAGTCTAGACACGGCCCCTGAGACACATTCAGAGAGTGGGATCACGGCCAGGGTCAGCCATTATCAATGGCGACCCCGGAGCAATTAGGGTTAAGTGCCTTGCTCAAGGGCACTTCGCCAGATTGTTCACCTTGTCGGCTCATGGATTTGAACTAGCGACCCTTGGGTTCACCAGCGCATGTTGAATTTGCTTGTTGTTCTAAAGTCTAATATGTATTCATTTACAACCAGTGCCGTGTCCGTTTACCAGAGTTACGTTTTTCATGTGAGGAAACGTCTTGTAGAAAGACACAAACTTCCTCCAGCTGCTGTTATGAAATGTTTGTGTGGAGTAATCTTTCTCGGACTCAACAACAGGCAGCTCAAGTTTGTTCCATGGTGGTTTGAGAATCCTCCACCTGAGTTAATGCTTCCTGTTGGAGAAATCTGAGGCAGAATGCCTGCCATCTGTCACACCCTGGTTCTGGGACTCCATATGTTGAGCCAGGGTGTGTTCATTCTATGTGGTTTATTTCTATGTTGGGGGTTCTAGTTTGTTGATTTCTATGTTTTGCCTGAGTGACTCCCAATCAGAGGCAACGAGTGTCAGCTGTTGGCTGGTTGTCTCTGATTGGGAGCCATATTTAAACTGTATGTTTTCCCTTTGTGTTTGTGGGTTTTTGTTCCGTGTTCGGTCTTTGATACCGTGGACTTCACGAGTCGTTTCTTGTTTTGTATTGTGTTTACACTTTAACTAATTAAAGTATGTTCGTTCATCACGCTGCGCATTGGTCTCTCCCTGACGATCGTGACAGAAAAACCCACCATACCAGGACCAAGCAGCGTGTCCAGGAGCAGGCAGACTGGACATGGGAGGAAGCGCCAGGAAAGGAGATGGAGAGGCTGGCGATGGCCCAGGTGGGCAAATCGTGGTCCTGGGAGGACATGCTCGGGGGCAAAGGGCCATGGGCAAGGATTAAGGCCCTGGCGAGAGAGGAGCAGCGGCGTCAGCAGTGTCATCGTCGGAAGGACGAGAGGCAACCCCAAAAAAAATTTAGGGGGGGGCACACTGCATGGGCGGCTGGGCAGCAGGAGGCTGCCACAGGGCGATTTGGAGAGGAGGCCACCGGGTTTGGGGGGCCAGAAGGCAGGTTGGCGGAGCCTGGAAGGAGAGCGGAACCAACGTCCCGTACTCAGGCATGGCAGCATGGGACGGGGCAGGTTCCGCGGTATGCGGAGCGGCGTTCTGTGCCACGAGTGGTCCGGCATAGTCCTGTACGTCCTGTGCGAGCGCCCCGCACGTGTCGTGCGAAGGCGGGTATGCAGCCAGGACGGAGTGTGCCGGCTCAACGCTCGTGGTCTCCAATGCCTCTCCGCGGTCCCGGATATCCTGCTCCGGTGTCACGTGCTGTTATGCCAGTACGGGTACACAGCCCTGTACGTCCTGTGCGGATGCCTCACACAGAGTGTGTGAGGGTAGGCATTCAGCCGGGACGGGTTGTGGACGCTCTTCGCTCCAGGTCTCCTATCCGTCTCCACAGCCCGGTTCGGCCTGTCCCTGCTCCACGCACCAAGCCTACGGTGTGCGTCGCCAGCCCAGTCCGGCCTATCCCTGCTCCACGCACCAAGCCTACGGTGCGCGGCGCCAGCCCAGTCCGGCCTATCCCTGCTCCACGCACCAAGCCTACGGTGTGCGTCGCCAGCCCAGTCCGGCCGGTCCCTGCTCCACGCACCAAGCCTACGGTGTGCGTCGCCAGCCCAGTCCGGCCTATCCCTGCTCCACGCACCAAGCCTACGGTGTGCGTCGCCAGCCCAGTCCGGCCTGTCCCTGCTCCACGCACCAAGCCTACGGTGCGCATCGCCAGCCCGGCCCGGCCTGTTCCTGCCACTCGCACCAAGTCTACGGTGCGCGTCGCCAGCCCGGCCCGGCCTGTTCCTGCCACTCGCACCAAGTCTACGGTGCGCGTCGCCTGCCCGGCCCGGCCTGTTCCTCCCACTCGCACCAAGTCTACGGTGCGCGTCGCCAGCCCGGCCCGGCCTGTTCCTGCCACTCGCACCAAGTATACGGTGCGCGTCGCCAGCCCGGCCCGGCCTGTTCCTGCCTCTCGCACCAAGCCAGGGGTGCGAGTCGTCAGCCTGGTCCAGCCCGTTCCTGCCACTCGCACCAAGCCAGGGGTGCGAGTCGTCAGCTAGGTCCAGCCTGTTCCTGCCTCTCGCACCAAGCCAGGGGTGCGAGTCGTCAGCCTGGTCCAGCCCGTTCCTGCCACTCGCACCAAGCCAGGGGTGCGAGTCGTCAGCTAGGTCCAGCCCGTTCCTGCTACTCGCACCAAGCCAGGGGTGCGAGTCGTCAGCCTGGAAAGGCCCGTCGCTGCTCCACGCACCAAGCCAGGGGTGCGCGTCGTCTGTTCGGCACAACCCGTGCCTGGGTCACCGGTGCCTAACCAGGTACCGGTCAACGGCTCCACTACGGAGCTGAAGCTAACCGCTCCTGCTACGTCCAGTCCAGCTCCAGCCAGCGGGGCCAGACCGGACCAGGGGCGCTATGGGGGGTTTGTTGGAGGGTGGTGGGCAAGGCCGGAGCCAGAACCGCCGCCGAGGAGGTATGCCCACCCAGCCCTCCCCTGTTTTGCTCTTTTTGAGGCGCGGTCGCAGTCCGCGCCTTTAGGGGGGGGTACTGTCACACCCTGGTTCTGGGACTCCATATGTTGAGTCAGGGTGTGTTCATTCTATGTGGTTTATTTCTATGTTGGGGGTTCTAGTTTGTTGATTTCTATGTTTTGCCTGAGTGACTCCCAATCAGAGGCAACGAGTGTCAGCTGTTGGCTGGTTGTCTCTGATTGGGAGCCATATTTAAACTGTATGTTTTCCCTTTGTGTTTGTGGGTTTTTGTTCCGTGTTCGGTCTTTGATACCGTGGACTTCACGAGTCGTTTCTTGTTTTGTATTGTGTTTACACTTTAACTAATTAAAGTATGTTCGTTCATCACGCTGCGCATTGGTCTCTCCCTGACGATCATGACACCATCACTGGGAAAGGTATGGTGATTGACCTTATTTATGGCAGTTACTATTAGCAATGAGATCTCTTCATTCAGTTTGTAGTAAGTATACTTCCTCCATGTCTGAAAGGGCCGGCGGCTCACAGATGTTGACCCACTGATCTTTGTTCAGTTTCGCTTCCCCCACACCCTATAGTTAAGGTTATGATTAGGGGAGGGTTAGCTAATCCTAGATCAGTGGTTATGGGAAACACCAACCCGCAGCGTGGTTTACATACAAGTTGAAGACGGGAATACGGAGAGTTCCTTCAACATGAGTCAGCAGACGGTAATGGACATTCAGACAGCAACAAACAGTGTTGTCATGGAGACAGGCGACTATGAGAATGAGGCTTTTGTTAAGGGCGGGGAAATTCTGGATTAATCCCACAATGTTGGGATCTAGGAAAACACTGACCTTTAATTTGATTTTTAAACGATACATACTGTATGAAGGAAATAAAGTGTAACAGTAGGCTGGCCCATATCAGAGGCCATTTTTGTACAGTCTCTCTCTCTCTCTCTCTCTCTCTCTCTCTCAGCCCTGAGGTAGCATGTTTCCCAGCTCCATTTGCTAACCACACAGGTATGCGCTCAGGTATGCACTCACCTAACCACATGGGGAGAGTCCGACATCATTTACCAAATTCTCACACACATGCACATATACACACACATATACAGCATTGTTTTCGTGACATCTCAGGACTTTTTGGAGTATACATTTTTTTTACCATTAAAAATCTTATTTTCCCTAAACCCTGACCCTACCGCTTTACCTAACCCTAACCCTAACCTTAACCCCAAAACCCTAAACTTAACCCTTTTGTTTTCCTACCTTTTCAGGAAATTTGGGTGAATTGTTTGGACAATGGGGTCCTACAACAAGTACACACACACACACACACACACACATACACAAACACAAACAGACACACATTGTCACACACAGACACACGCACACACAACACACACAATCTGAGAGGTAGGACTAACCGCCTGTGACGTGAGATGTGGGAATATTAGTAATCACACAGACATATAGTTGCTCAACCTCCCAGCCCACATGTGTTTACAGAGGTACAGTAGTATTTACGTGAAGGCCCACATTGCTTTAGAAGGGCTGGCGTCTGTGTGATGCTGGGAAATGTATGTGAAGGTAGAGGTTGTCTGTGACGTGTGTGGTGGGACGGTTTGATCCAAGCATCTGTGTTGGGGAATGACGTGAGCCGTGTGTCTGCTTCATGCTAGTGTAATGGAATGTCTGAGTTGTGGGTGTGGGGAAAGAGAAGAGCAGGCTTTGGTGAGAGATGGATGGATCTCTCTCTACTTCAGGGGCTGGCGGAAAAAGGCCTCTCCATACCACAGTCATGGTGGCTCCATGACTTACTTTGCCATTGTGTGGACGTAATCTGGGGACTACTTTTATCTTACTTCCAAGAGTATGTTTTTCAAAATCCATGCCCTGAGTACAAGAGGTAGTCGGAACACTGTGAGGCAGTGGCGTGTATTCATGGATTCCAAAGGAAGCCAAGCTTCCCCCAAAAATGTACCAATAAATAAAAACATACAATAATTTATTTAGTCTCGCTGTGTTTCATAATTTTCCTTCAATTCGCAAGAAGCTGAATGTACCTCACAGAAGAAAACATCAGAGTGAGCGAAACAGCGCCCCTCTGTCTCTATCTGATGCTGTCTGGTCCAAGAGAGTATGACATTGTTGCCACCCGTAGCGTTGAAGGCAAGGGAAGCCAGCGAGCATCTGGCCTCCCTTAACAAAAAAAGTATTAAAAAATTGCCAATCAGTGTTGAGCTAAACTGAGCGAGCTAAACTGTGAACGGTCCTGGCACACCAAAAACAAAGTGTCAATTGAAGCCAGCTTGGATTTGGCGTCACTCCTATCAAATCCCATTGAGAGCATACGTCATTGACAGAAAAACTTGAATTGTTGTGCTGTTGTCCTCCGGTGTCTATAGCTGGCCCTTTCCTAAATTAGCCATGGATGGAGATAGGGATTTTGGTTTGACCTAATTCTACGTACTGGCCAATGATTATAACGGTGTTTCTGATCCAACCATTCATTCCTACATTGTTGTGCCCCTGGACTGATAGGTTGGACGTTCAATATGTAGCTAGATGTAGAAGGCTAATGTTAACCAGCTAACGTTGCCCATGAATAAAAGTTAGGCTAGCGAGCAAGCATTTTAGCCAGGTAGCCTAGAACAACCAAAAAATAAAAGTGTGTACTGTATGACAGAGTGATAGACCGTTTCGTCAACATGAAAGAGAGGAGGATGGCATTGCCATTTCTCTATAAGTATGGTGAGTCAACATGGTTTTCTACTTGTATGAACGCGCACACATATGCACACACACACACACGCAGAAATTAGAACCATGGACAGCCACATCATATTTAGCTTACGTTGATTGGACTAAATTGTTTTTGGTTTCTTTTAGTTGTCACTGTATTAGACTAAGCAGAGGTGATTTGATGATGTTGAAATGTTGAAGTTGAAATGATGCTGGAATAGTGGAGGCGCCTGTTTTCTTTGCGATTTGCGGTAACTCTGTGGTTCTAAATCAATAGTTGTTTAGTTGTCCGAAAAATGTCGGAAACATTAACTTGTTTTACCATGCTCTAGGTCATGTAACTCTCTGTTACTGTACATGCAATTTGCTTTGTGGACTTCACCGGACAGAGGTTGCTATCTGGTTTTGTGATAAAACTAAGATGTGGTTGAATTTATTCTGCCACTGTGTCTTCTTATTGTCTCAGCCTTAGGCCTATATATCACGGTCGCAAGGCATATGAATAAACAGGGTTGTAATATGGCTTTTTTCTTTTGGCGGTGAGTTTACCCACGCACCGCTACTGCTGTGAGGACATGAGAGGAGTAGTGTGGGAGAGGCTTATGTCTCTGATATTTCCGAAGCCTTCCCGTCCTCTCACCAGACACACACACACACTGCCTAACCCTCGCCAGTCACCACTAGGGCTGCAATATTCCTGAAATGTTCAATAAATTCCCTGGTTTTCCAGAAATCTGGGTTGGAGGATTCCAGTTTTCCTGCTTATTTCCTCCTGATTCCGGGAATCCTCCACCTGGGATTTCGGGAAAACCAGGGAAGTTATTGAACGTTTTGCAACCCTAGTAACCACACCCACAGAAAACACGAGACTCAGTGAGGTTGCTTACTGTAGCCCTTAGGTTGACTGTTCAATTTACCACACATTGGTTGGATCCAAATACACAGTTCATCTAGGAATAGTAGGACTAAGCAATGGCTTGGATCTCAGAAAACAGAGTATTGTGAGATCATCAGTGTACTTGCTTGATATTGACTCCGACTGTATCAAATGGCCATAGCTCTCTCCTATCTTTCTCTCTCAGTTGCATTTTGCCCAAGTGAAAACACTCCCCAACAATACAATCACTATTCCACAGCCTGTCATGTTCAGCAGTCCACATAATGACAGCCTGTTGTCTATTGACGACTCTAGGGATAAAGTATGGGCTGAGCCTGCGCCAAGAGTACATGTCAGAGGATGTTTAAACAGATGTAGTACAGTAAAGAGAGGACATAGTCTATTTGGTCTGTCTGGTTTTCTGTTATATCTCACTGTAGGTGTGGTTCTCCATGGAAGGAGGAGAAGTACAACAGCCCAGATGCTCCGTAGAGCGATAAGAGAACCACACCTACGATGACCATCATGATACATGGATTGAATACATACGCTATATATACAAAGGTATGTGGACACCCCTTCAAATAAGTGGATTCGGCTATTTCAGCCACACCCGTTGCTGACAGGTGAATAGCGCACACCGCCATGCAATCCCCATAGACAAACATTGGCAGTAGAATGGCCTTACTGAAGAGCTCAGTGACTTTCAACGTGGCACCGTCATAGGATGCCACCTTTCCAACCAGTCAGTTCGTCAAATTTCTGCCCTGCTAGAGCTGCCCCGGTCAACTGTAAGTGCTGTTATTGTGAAGTGGAAAGTCTAGGAGCATCAACCGCTCAGCCGCAAAGTGGTAGGCCCCACAAGCTCCTAGAACGGGACCTCTGAGTGCTGAAGCGCGTAGCGCGTAAGAATTGTCTGTCCTCGGTCGCAGAACTCACTACCGAGTTCCAAACTGCCTCTAGAAGCAACGTCAGCACAAGAACTGTTCGTCGGGAGCTTCATGAAATGGGTTTCCATGGCCAAGCAACCGCACACAAGCCTAAGATCACCATACGCGATGCAGAGCGTCAGCTGGAGTGGTGTAAAGCTTGCCGCAATTGGACAGGCAGTGGAAACGTGTTCTCTGGAGTGACGAATCACGCTTCACCATCTGGCAGTCTGCCAGGAGAACGCTACCTGCCTGAATGCATAGTGCCAACTGTAAAGTTTGGTGGAGGAGGTATAATGGTCTGGGGCTGTTTTTCATGGTTCGGGCTAGGCCCCTTAGTTCCAGTGAAGATAAATATTAATGCCACAGCATACAATGACATTCTAGACGATTCTGTGCCCTTTCCTGTTTCAGCATGACAATGCCCCCGTGCACAAAGCGAGGTCCATTCAGAAATGGTTTGTCGAGATCGGTGAGGAAGAACTTGACTGGCCTGCACAGAGCCCTGACCTCCACCTCATCGAACACCTTTGGGATGAATTGGAATGCCGACTGCGAGCCAGGCCTAATCGCCCAACATCAATGCCCTACCTCAGTAATGCTCTTGTGGCTGAATGGAAGCAAGTCCCCGCAGCAATGTTCCAACATCTAGTGAGAAGCCTTCCCAGAAGAGTGGAGGCTGTTATAGCAGCAAAGGGGGGACCAACTCCATATTAAAGCCCATGATTTTGGAATGAGATGTTATACCAGCAGGTGTCCGCATATTCTTGGTCATGTAGTATATAGCACTTTTCACAATGTGTGAAAAGGAAGCCAAGCCAGTAAAAAAGCCATATTACAAACTATGTTGTGATAATTGCGTTGTTTGCACTATAACCCATTTGTTCTGACGACACCCTGATATACAATAAGGCTGTGACAACAAAAAGACAACAGTCACACAGTGGAGGAATAAATTCAACAACACATACGTTTGTTTCATCACAAAACCGGAAAGCAACATCTGTCCAGTGAAGTCCGCAAAGCTAATATTGCATGTAACAAACAGTTATATCACCTGCTGCATGGTCAAGCAAGTTAATGTTGTTGAGAGTTTACTAAACAACTACTGAACCACAGAGTTACCGCAATCAGCACAAAGACAACAGGAGCACTGCCTCCGCTGTTCCAGCACCATTTCAACTTAAACATTGAAACATCATCATATTAACAAGGCTATTTATGCTTAGTTGAATACACTGAAAACAAACAAAGACACCAAAAACTATTTAGTCCAATTAATGTTGCTAAATATCATGTGGCTGTCCATGGTACTGATTTCTGATTGTGTGCGTGCGCGCGCAAGTCAAAAATAATTTTGGGACTCACCCTACCTGTAGACTAGTTGAACGCCAATGCCATCCTCCTCTCTTTCATGTTGGCAAAACGGTCTATGGCTCTGTCATACACTTTTAGTTTTTGTTGTCATAGGCTACCTAGCTAAAACACTTGCTAGACTAACTTCCTCCCATGGGTATCAATGAACCAGCTAAGTTAGCTAGCTAGCTATCTACTTAACTTGAGCATATTTGGCTAGATATTAAACTTCAGGCCAGTGGCACAACATATTAATGTATGGTTAGATCAGAATCGCTGTCACAATCATTGGCCTGTACAGAGAATTAAGTCAAAACCACAAGTCCAAACCCCATCTCCATCCATGGCTTAGGAAAGAGCTGATTTATCAAGCTAGCTACTTCAGGACATAAACACAAGCAGACCAGAAACAGACAAGTTTTTCTGAAAATGACGTTTTGATTAGGAAGTGATTTGATTGGTCTGAAGCCAAATCCAAACTGGACTCCATTAGGGGGCATTTTGCTGCACCAGGACAACCCACAGTTGAGCTCACCTCAGCGCTGATTGGCTAATTCTTTGCTTTCTGGCATCAATCAATCAAATGCTACGGCGGCAACATAATAATTATAATAATAATAATATGCCATTTAGCAGACGCTTTTATCCAAAGCGACTTACAGTCATGCGTGCATACATTTTTGTGTATGGGTGGTCCCGGGGATCGAACCCACCTGTTGGCCAACGGGCAATCATTGGAAAACAAACTGGATGATCTACGGTCGAGACTATCCTACCAACGTGACATTAAAAACTGTAATATCTTATGTTTCACCGAGTAGTGACCAGTGACTCGCTCAATACGGAAGTGGTCAGATGACGCGGATGTTACGCTACAGGAATGTTTTGCTAGCACAGACTGGAAAATGTTCTGTGATTCATAAAATGGCATTGAGGAATATACCACCTCTGTCACCGGCTTCATCAATAAGTGCATTGACGACGTCATCCCTACAGTGACTGTACGTACATACAGTGGGGAAAAAAAGTATTTAGTCAGCCACCAATTGTGCAAGTTCTCCCACTTAAAAAGATGAGAGAGGCCTGTAATTGTCATCATAGGTACACGTCAACTATGACAGACAAAATGAGAAAAAAAATCCAGATAATCACATTGTAGGATTGTTTATGAATTTATTTGCAAATTATGGTGGAAAATAAGTATTTGGTCACCTACAAACAAGCAAGATTTCTGGCTCTCACAGACCTGTAACTTCTTCTTTAAGAGGCTCCTCTGTCCTCCACTCGTTACCTGTATTAATGGCACCTGTTTGAACTTGTTATCAGTATAAAAGACACCTGTCCACAACCTCAAACAGTCACACTCCAAACTCCACTATGGCCAAGACCAAAGAGCTGTCAAAGGACACCAGAAACAAAATTGTAGACCTGCACCAGGCTGGGAAGACTGAATCTGCAATAGGTAAGCAGCTTGGTTTGAAGAAATCAACTGTGGGAGCAATTATTAGGAAATGGAAGACATACAAAACCACTGATAATCTCCCTCGATCTGGGGCTCCACGCAAGATCTCACCCCGTGGGGTCAAAATGATCACAAGAACGGTGAGCAAAAATCCCAGAACCACACGGGGGGACCTAGTGAATGACCTGCAGAGAGCTGGGACCAAAGTAACAAAGCCTACCTTCAGTAACACACTACGCCGCCAGGGACTCAAATCCTGCAGTGCCAGACGTGTCCCCCTGCTTAAGCCAGTACATGTCCAGGCCCGTTTGCTAGAGTGCATTTGGATGATCCAGCAGAGGATTGGGAGAATGTCATATGGTCAGATGAAAACAAAATAGAACTTTTTGGTAAAAACTCAACTCGTCGTGTTTGGAGGACAACGAATGCTGAGTTGCATCCAAAGAACACCATACCTACTGTGAAGCATGGGGGTGGAAACATCATGCTTTGGGGCTGTTTTTCTGCAAAGGGACCAGGACGACTGATCCGTGTAAAGGAAAGAATGAATGGGGCCATGTATCGTGAGATTTTGAGTGAAAACCTCCTTCCATCAGCAAGGGCATTGAAGATGAAACGTGGCTGGGTCTTTCAGCATGACAATGATCCCAAACACACCGCCCGGGCAACGAAGGAGTGGCTTCGTAAGAAGCATTTCAAGGTCCTGGAGTGGCCTAGCCAGTCTCCAGATCTCAACCCCATAGAAAATCTTTGGAGGGAGTTGAAAGTCCATGTTGCCCAGCGACAGCCAAAAAACATCACTGCTCTAGAGGAGATCTGCATGGAGGAATGGGCCAAAATACCAGCAACAGTGTGTGAAAACCTTTGACCTGTGTCATTGCCAACAAAGGGTATATAACAAAGTATTGAGAAACTTTTGTTATTGACCAAATACATATTTGCAAATAAATTCATTAAAAATCCTAAAATGTGATTTTCTGGATTTTTTTTTCTCATTTTGTCTGTCATAGTTGACGTGTACCTATGATGAAAATTACAGGCCTCTCTCATCTTTTTAAGTGGGAGAACTTGCACAATTGGTGGCTGACTAAATACTTTTTTCCCCCACTGTATCCCAACCAGAAGCCATGGATTACATGTAACATCCAGACCGAGCTAAAGACTGGAGTTGCCGCTTACAAGGAGCGGCACACTAATCCGGACACTTACAGTACCAGTCAAAAGTTTGGACACACCTACTCATTCCAGGGTTTTTCTTTATTTTTACTATTTTCTACATTATAGAATAATAGAGAAGACATCAAAACTATGAAATAACAAATATAGAATCATGTAGTAACCAAAAAAGTGTTAAACAAATCTAAATATATTTTATATTTGAGATTCTTCTAATGGCCACCATTTGCAATGATGACAGCTTTGCACACTCTTGGCATTCTCTCAACCAGCTTCATGAGGTAGTCACCTGTGGTCCTCTGTAGCTCAGCTGGTAGAGCACGGCGCTTGTAACGCCAAGGTAGTGGGTTCGATCCCTGGGACCACCCATACACAAAAATTTATGCACGCATGACTGTAAGTCGCTTTGGATAAAAGCGTCTGCTAAATGGCATATTAGTAATTATTAAAAGCATTTCAATTAACAGGTGTAACTTCTTAAAAGTTAATTTGTGGAATGTATTTCCTTCTTAATGCATTTAGCATTGTCTTTTATACAGGTAACAAACTGAGATTAGGAGCACTCCCTTTAAGAGTGTGCTCCTAATCTCAGTTCGTTACCTGTATAAAAGACACCTGGGAGCCAGAAATATTTCTGATTGAGAGGGGGTCAAATATTTTGTTGTTGTTATTCTGTCTCTCACTGTTCAAATAAACCTACCATTAAAATGATAGACTGATGATATCTTTGTCAGTGTGCAAACGCACAAAATCAGCAGGGGATCAAATACTTTTTTCCCTCACTGTACATGTTTTATTTGAGTTTCTTCAAATAGCCACCCTTTGCCTTGATGACAGCTTTGCACACTCTTGGCATTCTCTCAACCAGCTTCATTAGGTAGTCACCTGGAATATATTTCAATTAGCAGGTGTGCCTTCTTAAAAGTTTGTGGAATTTCTTTCCTTCTTAATGCGTTTGAGCCAATCAGTTGTGTTTTGACAAGGTAGGGGGGGTATACAGAAGATAGCCCTATTTGGTAAAAAATCAAGTCCATATTTTGGCAAGAACAGCTCAAATAAGCAAAGAGAAACGACAGTCCATCATTACTTTAAGACATGAAGGTCAGTCAATACGGAACATTTCAAGAACTTTGAAAGTTTCTTCAAGTGCAGTCGCAAAAACCATCAAGCGCTATGATGAAACTGGCTCTCATGAGGACTGCCGCAGGAATGGAAGACCCAGAGTTACCTCTGCTGCAGAGGATAAGTTCATTAGAATTACCATCCTCAGAAATTGCAGCCCAAATAAACGCTTCACAGAGACACATCTCAACATCAGCTGTTCAGAAGGGGCTGTATGAATCAGGTCTTCATGGTCGAATTGCTGCAACGAAACCACTAATAAAGGACACCAGTGAGAAGAAGAGACCTGCTTGTGCCAAGAAACACGAGCAATGGACATTAGACTGGATATTTTGGGTTCCAACCGCCGTGTCTTCGTGAGACGTGGTGTGGGTGAACAGATGATCTCCGCATGTGTAGTTCCCACCGTAAAGCATGGAGGAGGAGCTGTTATGGTGTGGGGGTGCTTTGCTGGTGACATTGAATTCTAAATAAATCACAGACAGTGTCACCAGCAAAGCACTCCAACACCAAAACACCTCCTCCATGCTTTAATGTGGGAACTACACATGCGGAGATCATCCATTCACCCACACCGCGTCTCACAAAGCCTGCGGTTGAACCAAAAATCTCAAATTTGGACTCCAGACCAAAGGACACATTTCCACTGGTCTAATGTCCATTGCTCATGTTTCTTGGCCCAAGCAGGTGTCTTCTTCTAATTGGTGTCCTTTAGTAGTGGTTTCTTTGCAGCAATTCAACCATGAAGGCCTGATTCACACAGTCCCCTCTGAATAGTTGATGTTGAGATGTGTCCGTGACATGAACTCTGTAAAGCATTTATTTGGGCTGCAAATTCTGAGGCTGGTAACTCTAATGAACTTATCCTCTGCAGCAGAGGTAACTCTGGGTCTTCCATTCCTGTCGCAGTCCTCATGAGAGCCAGTTTCATCATAGCGCTTGATGGTTTTTGTGACTGCACTTGAAGAAACTTTCAAAGTTCTTCAAATATTCCATATTGACTGAAATTCATGTCTTAAAGTAATGATGGTGTCACGCCCTGGCTCTGGGGACTCTTAAATGTTGAGCCAGGGTGTGTAGTGTCTATGTTGTATTTTCTATGTTGTTGATCTAGATCGTGTAGATCTATGTTGGCCAGGGTGGTTCCCAATCAGAGGCAGCTGTTTCTCGATGTCTCTGATTGGGGTCCATACTTAGGCAGCATGTTTGGCACTAGTCATTGTGGGATCTTGTTCCGTATGGTTTGTTTTGGTGTTAACCTAGGACTTCACGTATCGTTTGGTTTGTTGTTTTTGTTTGTGTGTGTTAAATACGTTAATTAAATAATATGTACGCTTACCACGCTGCGCCTTGGTCCGCTTCATGTAACGATCGTGACAGAAGATCCCACCAAAAGAGGACCAAGCAGCGTGTCCAGGAGCAAACGCCGGAGGTTACATTAGTAGATGTCCTCCTCGGTTGGGGGAGAATCACGGAGGAGGAGGTTGTCCGTTACCGGAGGGCAATGAATGAAAATGCCCAGGCAGGAGAGGAGAAACGGCGCCAACCGTGCCGACGACGGACACCCGAGAGGCAACCCCAAGAAAAAATTTTGGGGGGGGGCACACGGCGTGGACGACGGGGCAGCAGGAGGCAGCGACAGGGCGTATCTGCAGACTAGGAGAGGAGGCCACCAGGTTACAGGGGCTATTGGTCCAGAGGGAGCAGGAGTTAATTGGTCAGAGGGAGGAGCTACAGGAGGCGTTAAGGGAGAAGGAGAGTGTAGAGGCATGGCGAGAGGAGCTGGTTAGGCAGCAGAGGGAGCGGAGGTTTATAAGGAAACCCAGTCCCGCTCCTCGCACCAAGCAAGTGGTGTGTGTCACCAGTCCGGTCCGGCCCGTTCCTGATCCCCGCACTAAGTTAGTGGTGCGTGTTCCCAGTACGGCCCGACCCGTTCCTGCTCCTCGCACTAAGCCAGTGGTGCGTGTTCCCAGTCCGGCCCGGCCCGTTCCTGCTCCCCGCACCAAGCCAGTGGTGCGTATCCACAGTCCGGCCCGGCCCGTTCCGGCTCCCTGCACCAAGCCAATGGTGCGTGTTCCCAGTCCAGCCCGGCCTGTTCCTGCTCCCCGCACCAAGCCAATGGTGCGTGTTCCCAGTCCAGCCCGGCCTGTTCCTGCTCCCCGCACCAAGCCAATGGTGCGTGTTCCCAGTCCAGCCCGGCCTGTTCCTTCTCCCCGCACCAAGCCAGTGGTGCGCGTCGTCAGCCCGGTCCGGCCCGTTCCTGCTCCCCGCACCAAGCCAGTGGTGTGCGTCGCCAGCCCGGTCCGGCCTTTTCCTGTCCCTCGCACTAAGCCAGTGGTACGTGTCGTCAGCCCGGTCCGGCCCGTTCCTGCTCCCCGCACCAAGCCAGTGGTGCGCGTCGTCAGCCCGGTCCGGCCCGTTCCTGCTCCCCGCACCAAGCCAGTGATGCGCGTCGTCAGCCCGGTCCGACCCGTTCCTGCTCCCCGCACCAAGCCAGTGATGCGCGTCGTCAGCCCGGTCCGGCCGTTCCTGCTCCCCGCACCAAGCCAGTGGTGCGCGTCGTCAGCCCGGTCCGGCCCGTTCCTGCTCCCCGCACCAAGCCAGTGGTGCGTGTGTCCAGTCCGGCACGGCCCGTGCCTGTTCCTTCCACCGGTGCCTGGTCCGGCTCAGGTCAGCTGCTCCACTCCGGAGCCTGAGCAATCCGCTCCACCGGTGTCCAGTCCAGCTCCAGTCAGCGGGCCAGACCAGACCAGGGGCGCAACGGGGAGGTGGAGAAAAGGTGGTGGTCACGCCCGGAGCCGGATCCGCCCCTACCCTCTTGTGTTTGTGTGGCTTTGGGGGGTGGGGGGGGTTAGGGTTAAATGTTGAGCCAGGGTGTGTAGTGTCTATGTTGTATTTTCAATGATGTTGATCTAGATCGTGTAGATCTATGTTTGCCAGGGTGGTTCCCAATTAGAGGCAGCTGTTTCTCGTTGTCTCTGATTGGGGACCATACTTAGGCAGCATGTTTGGTCATTGTGGGATCTTGTTCCGTATGGTTTGTTTTGGTGTTAACCTAGGACTTCACATATCGTTTGGTTTGTTGTTTTTGTTCGTGTGTGTTAAATACGTTAATTAAATAATATGCACGCTTACCACGCTGCGCCTTGGTCCGTCACTTCCTTGAACGATCGTGACAGATGGACTGTCGTTTCTCTTTGCTTATTTGAGCTGTTCTTGCCATAATATGGACTTGGTCTTTTACCAAATAGGGATATCTTCTGTATACCCCCCTACATTGTCACAACACAACTGATTGGCTCAAACGCATTAAGAAGGAAAGAAATTCCACAAACTTTTAAGAAGGCACACCTGCTAATTGAAATATATTCCAGGTGACTACCTAATGAAGCTGGTTGAGAGAATGCCAAGAGTGTGCAAAGCTGTCATCAAGGCAAAGGGTGGCTATTTGAAGAAACTCAAATAAAACATGTACAGTGAGGGAAAAAAGTATTTGATCCCCTGCTGATTTTGTGCGTTTGCACATTGACAAAGATATCATCAGTCTATCATTTTAATGGTAGGTTTATTTGAACAGTGAGAGACAGAATAACAACAACAAAATATTTGACCCCCTCTCAATCAGAAATATTTCTGGCTCCCAGGTGTCTTTTATACAGGTAACGAGCTGAGATTAGGAGCACACTCTTAAAGGGAGTGCTCCTAATCTCAGTTTGTTACCTGTATAAAAGACAGTGATCCTAATCTCAGCTCGTTACCTGTATAAAAGACACCTGTCCACAGAAGCAATCAATCAATCAGATTCCAAACTCTCCACCATGGCCAAGACCAAAGAGCTCTCCAATGATATCAGGGACAAGATTGTAGACCTACACAAGGCTGGAATGGGCTACAAGACCATCGCCAAGCAGCTTGGTGAGAAGGTGACAACAGTTGGTGCGATTATTCGCAAATGGAAGAAACACAAAAGACCTGTCAATCTCCCTCGGCCTGGGGCTCCATGCAAGATCTCACCTTGTGGAGTTGCAATGATCATGAGAATGGTGAGGAATCAGCCCAGAACTACAAGGGAGGATCTTGTCAATGATCTCAAGGCAGCTGGGACCATAGTCACCAAGAAAACAATTGGTAACACACTTCACCGTGAAGGACTGAAATCCTGCAGCGCCCGCAAGGTCCCCCTGCTCAAGAAAGCACATATACATGCCCGTCTGAAGTTTGCCAATGAACGTCTGAATGATTCAGAGGAGAACTGGGTGAATGTGTTGTGGTCAGATGAGACCAAAATGGAGCTCTTTGGCATCAACTCAACTCGCCGTGTTTGGAGGAGGAGGAATTCTGCCTATGACCCCAAGAACACCATCCCCACCGTCAAACATGGAGGTGGAAACATTATGCTTTGGGGGTGTTTTTCTGCTAAGGGGACAAGACAACTTCACCACATCAAAGGGACAATGGACGGGGCCATGTACCGTCAAATCTTGGGTGAGAACCTCCTTCCCTCATCCAGGGCATTGAAAATGGGTCGTGGGTGGGTATTCCAGCATGACAATGACCCCAAACACACGGCCAAGGCAACAAAGGAGTGGCTCAAGAAGAAGAACATTAAGGTCCTGGAGTGGCCTAGCCAGTCTCCAGACCTTAATCCCATAGAAAATCTGTGGAGGGAGCTGAAGGTTCGAGTTGCCAAACGTCAGCCTCGAAACCTTAATGACTTGGAGAAGATCTGCAAAGAGGAATGGAACAAAATCCCTCCTGAGGTGTGTGCAAACCTGGAGGCCAACTACAAGAAACGGCTGACCTCTGTGATTGCCAACAAGGGTTTTGCCACCAAGTACTAAGTCATGTTTTGCAGAGGCGTCAAATACTTATTTCCCTCATTAAAATGCAAATCAATTTATAAAATTTTTGACATGCGTTTTTCTGGATTTTTTTGTTGTTATTCTGTCTCTCACTTTTCAAATAAACCTACCATTAAAATGATAGACTGATCATGTCTTTGTCAGTGGGCAAACGTACAAAATCAGCAGGGGATCAAATACTTTTTTCCCTCACTGTAGTTTGATTTGTTTAACACTTTTTTGGTTACTACATGATTCAATATGTGTTATTTCATTGTTTTGATGTCTTCACTACTATTCTACAATGTACATAAAAAAATAAAAATAAAGATAAACCCTAAACATTTTGACCCGTAGTGTATATATATACATATCCGTTTTAAAAATATATTTTCCTTTATTACTTTCTAACCCTACCACCCCTCCCCTAATTTGAGTAAACTAGTGAACAACAATGCTTAGGCCTCTACTTCCAGCTTACACATACTAAATTAAATACATTTTATGGACACAGTCAATTTTACAATAGTTATATTTTGTTTGTTTTTACTCCTGAACTTCCTCTACCCTCAACCTCTCCGATCATTGTCATGATGTCCATCCGGTTTGCTTCTATATGACATATCTTTCAAACTGTGCTCTTTCACAAAAGTTCTTAACTTATAGCCTATATACGTATTATGGACACAGTATGTTTTACATTAGTTATCTTTTTGTTATTAGTTGTTATTAGTCCCAACCTTCATCTCTTAACACCATCCATATTGGGTTTCTATTTGCCATTTATTTTTCAACTGTACTGTGATGTTTCACAAAAATTCTGAACCTTTTTTTTCTCATTGTTTCTACAGATTGTAAATTGAAAAAAAGTATAAAAGTATTATTATATTATTGATCGATTGACTATGACTTTTCAGATCACCCAGTTGTGCTATCTGCAGGGTTAGCTCCAGGTAAATATTGCAAATCTTCAGCCATTCCTAGACCTGTGACCAAAAACAAGCTACAAATGGACAGTACCAAAACAAATGATCTAATGATTCTGTCTCTTCGCAGCAAAATCTGCAAAGCTGGGAAGATTGTAACGGCCATATAAATAACATTCTATTGGTTGCAAGAATTTTGAATAATAATTTAAATGGAAAAATTCTAAGTTTTGAATCCGGCGTCGTTTTGCGTATCAGTTCATAAACCATGTACCATGGAATCTGTACGTGAAAAATCTTTTCCCAACTATTTTCCAATCTTTTTGGGATGGCTGTCAATCCTTTGGTCCTTAAATGATACTGGTATACTTTTTTATTTATCACAGTTTTCTGTAACCAATTATGGTCTTTAATGCAGGGCCAACAGACAAGTTCCCCTTCCACTATCCTCTTCCATTTTTGCGGTAATGCTGCAATTATGTGGTTGTAGTTTTGGGTAGAGCAGACATTTCCATATGTTTTTGTTAGCTGCATGTGCGACATAACTCTACCAGTCCTACCTATGATATCATTTACGAAGATTATACCTTTTTTAAACATTTGTTCAAAAAATAATGTTTTTTTATCAATTAGTACAGTATATTTGAGTTTAACCACAATATTTGTTCCTTATTTGTTCTGTCATTTCTGGAGGCTTAAATTGAAATTGCATCCAACTTTCTAAGGCTTGTTTTAGAAATAGTCATATTTGGGAGATTATTTCCTTTTCAAATAACTGAAATTGAGAGGTTGTAATCTGAATAAAGGGGAAAAGGCCATTCTTGAAAATAGGCTGAGACAATTTTACTAATTTGCTAGAGAACCAGTTCGGATTTAAGTATAACTTTTGAATGACTGAAGCTTTTAGTGATAGGTTTAATGCTTTAATATTTAATAATTTCTGTCCTCCGAATTCATATTCATTATATAAATAGGCCCGTTTAATTTTGTCTGGCTTGCCGTTCCAAATAAAATGGAACAGTTTTTTCTCATATAATTTAAAAAATGGTTTGCTAGGCGTGGGCAAGACCACAAGCAAATAGGTTATACTAAAGAGTTAATCAGGGTGATTTTTCCACAAATAGACAGGTATTTACCTTTCCATGGTAGCAAGATCTTATCTATTTTTGCTAACTTTCAATAAAAATATATAGGAGTAAGATCATTTATTTATTTTGGGATATGTATACCGAGTATATCCACATCACCATCAGACCATTTTATTGGTAAACTACACCGTAATGTGAAAGTTGTATTTTTTTGTGATCCAATAGGTAATATAGTACACTTATCATAATTTGGTTGTAATCCATAGAGGTTAGAAAATGTATCTAGATCCTCTATGAGGCTTTGGAGTGATTCAAGTTGTGGATAAAAAAACAAAACATGAATCATCAGCGTAAAATGACACCTTTGTTTTTAAGCCCTGGATTTCTAATCCCCTGATATTATTGTTGGATCTGATTTTAATAGCTAACATTTCGATGGCCACAATAAATAGATATGCCGATGGTGGACAACCTTTTTTTTTTACTCCTTTTGAGAGTTTAAAAATTTCTGAGAAATAGGCATTATTTACTATTTTACACCTAGGGTTACTATACATGATTTTAACCCATTTTATAAGAGATTATCCAAAATTGAAATGCTCCAGGCATTTATATATAAACTCTAGTCGTACTTTATCAAAAGCCTTTTCAAAGTCAGCTATGAATAGCAGGCCTGGTTTCCCAGATTTTTCATAGTGTTCTATTGTTTCCAGTACTTGCCTTACATTATCTCCAATTTATAGTCCATGTAGAAAACCTGTCTGATTAGAATGAATAATGTCAGACAATACCTTTTTAATTCTATGCGCTATACATTTTGCTTGAATCTTTGCATCACAACACTGAAGTGTAAGGGGCCTCCAATTTTCTTAATGGACTGGATCTTTATATTTCCCACTTGTATCATGTTTCAGTAATAATGAAATCAGAACTTCGTCTTGAGTGTCTGATAATCTACCATTTACAAAGGAGTGGTTAAAACATGCTAATAACGGTCCTCTGAGTATATCAAAAAAGGTTTGGTATACCTCAACAGTTTTCCCGGACTTAAAGTCTTTAATTGCATCCACAAGTTGCTCCTCTGTACTTTCGCCTTCACATGAGTCTTTCTGTATGGCTGTTAATTTGACATTATCAATAGAAAAATGTCCATAAAATTAACTTCGGTTAGAGGAGATGGAGGCGACTGAAACGAAAACATATGCTTAAAGTACTTTGCTTCCTCCTTCAAAATATAATTTGGGCAATCATGGGTGACTGTCATTTGTGACCAGTTTCAGTAAATTATTTTTGGTGGCATTTCTATGTTGCAGATAATTTGGTGCATTTTTCCCCATATTCCATCCAGTTTGCTTTATTTTTTAATAATATATTACACTTGATCTTTCTTGAATAAGTTCCTCCATTTCTTTTTGTTTTTCTCTAATTTATTTTGAGCCTCTATGTTACAGTTTTTATTGCTATCTATCTGTTCTGTTAGACCTTCTATTTCCTTTGTTAGTATGGACTCTGTTGACCTAAATTGCTTTTGTTTTCTAGATGAGTACTAAATTGCATGGCCTCTAAAGGCACATTTAAAAGTGTCCCATATAATAAGGGGATTTGCTGTACCTATGTTATGTCGTAAAAATGCAGTTATAAATTCCTCTGTCCTAGTTAAAAACAAGTTATCATCCAATTGGCTTTGATTACATTTCCAATATCCTCGCCCACGTGGATATTCAGTAAGAGTAATGTATATGGCAATTATCTGATGGTCCGACAGCATTCTGTCCCCTATCAACACTTTTTAAACTTTTGGTGCCAACGAGAATGACATAAGAAAGAAGTCAAGACGACTAGCTTGATTGAGCCTCCGCCATGTACAGTATATCTCCCTAGGTCAGGATATTTAAGCCTCCATATATCCACTAGTTCTAATATATCCATGACATTCATGATTTCCTTAAGAGCATGAGGGTAATAGTTTGTAGTGTGATTTCCTTTACGGTCCATTGAGGTATTTAAAACAGTATTATAATCTCCCACCATAATATTAGAGTCTTGTATTGCTTGCATGGTTGATCATTTATTATATATATTTTCAAAGAAGCGTAGATCATCATTATTTGGTCCGTAAAGGTTAATGAGCCATATCTGTTTATTGTCCAATAACATATTTAAAATCATCCATCTACCTTGCGGATCTCTTTGAACAATTTGCACATTCAGATCAAAATTACTGTTAATTAATATCATCACCCCTTTTGAGTTTCTTTGCCAATGGGAGAAGTATATTTCACCCCCCCCCCCGTCCTTTTTCCACACAACTTCATCTAAAATTGTTGAATGAGTTTCCTGTAAACAATAGATATTACATTCCTTGTCTTTGAGCCATGTAAATATTGATATTATTTTCTTATTATCTGCTAAGCCATTACAATTATAACTGGCTTAACTTATTTCACCATTTACCATAATGAGATACAAGTTTCAAATGTATTTATCATTATATATGTTTGTAAATTTACCATTAAAAAGTACCATAGTGATTGAGTGTTCATATAGCATTATATTTCCATTGCTACTAAGTAACCCTCCAAAGCCCCTCCCCATCCCAAGTTGGGTTGTCATCCCAGTGATCGGCAGACAACCCCCGTACCCCCAGATCCCTAGGCCCCCCGAGAGGCCTGAACCCATCCTTCGAAAACAGCACACAGTGCCCCCCACAGAACAGAAGCAGGTCAACCACTAAAAGTATTTCCAATGCTCTCACCTCAATTTGTTTTATATATATAGCTATTAAAATTATTATCTATTGAAATATCTTGCGTATCTTCATTTCCATCATTATCAATTAATATGCGTAATTTTTTGAACTGCATTGTTGGTTAACGGCTTGGAAGTAAACATTTCACGGTAAGGTGTACACCTGTTGTATTCGGCGCACGTGACAAATAAAATGGTATTTGATTTTGACAGACAATTATGAAAACACAGAGAGACACATTTTTATTGATCAAATATTTGGGGAAGCCTGGCTTCCCTTGGCATCCATGAATACATGCCACTGCTCCTCAGTGAATTACATAAAACATTTTAAATGCTATCCTTTTTAAATAAAACTATACTAAATATATTCACGTCACCAAATAATTGATTAAAACACATTGTTTTGCAATGAAGGTCTGCAGTAGCCTCAACAGCACTCTATATGGTAGCACCATGGTATAGCCGGAGGACAGCTAGTTTCCGTCCTCCTCTGGGTACATTGACTTCAATACAAAACCTAGGAAGCTCATGGTTCTCACGCGCTTTCATAGACTTACACAGTAATTATGACAACTTCTGGAGTACATCCTCCAACCTATCAGAGCTCTTGCAGCATGAACTGACATGTTGTCCACCCAATCAAAGGAGCAGAGAATTAATGTAGTACTGAAAGCAGAAGCTACAGCTAGTAGTAGTGAGTAGTTGACTCAGAGAGAGAAAGACAATAGTTGAACAATTTTTAACAAATTAATTTATTAACAAATTTAGGAGAAGCGAGAGAGAGAGAGAATGAGGGAGAGAGAGAGCTATATTTAGTTACATTTCTGTCACTTTCACTTAGCTAGCAAATGCAGCTAGCTAGTTTAGCTTACTCAAACAGCGAGGGATGCTATGTTAGCTAGCTGGCTATGACTATCCAACACTGGAACTCTTCCAAGTCAAGGTAAGCTTTTGGTTTTATTAATTTATTGCCACCGGGGCCCACCAGTGTAACTGCTAAATTGCTTTAGGACTGTACACTATACTGCATGATTGTAGCAGGTTTACTAACTCGTTAGTTCTAGTAGCTATGTTGACTCTGACGTTACTAACATCGTTAGCTAATATGGTGACAACAATGTAGGCTGTGTGTAGCGGTTAGTGGTTATGATCAGAGGTGGGACCAAGTCATGCATTCTAAGTCAAGTCTCAAGTCAAGTAAAAAACAAGTCTGTACATGCAACTACAAATCTTTGTCTATTTATTGAGGCTACCAGACATCCCTTTTCATTATTTTGTCTACAACACATTTTGAATAGCTTATATAATTGTAAAATAGGGACCTTGTAGCAGTCGTAAGGGCACTAAATCAGCAGAAGGCAAGGCAGGTTGACGTGCTCAGAGTGTAGATTTATTAACAAGTATTGATGATCGAATGATGAAAGCACCATTTCATACAAAATATACAAATAGATTTATCAAATCTACATGGGCAATTGCCCAAAAGAAATAGCCTCTGTATCAGGCTTAACCTGTCTTATCGGAATGGACACAGGTAAAGGGCCAGACTGTACAGCCTCCTCTTGAGAAAACAAATCAAATCTGTCTAACAGGAGCTCAAACAGGTACAGTGAGGGAAAAAAGTATTTGAACCCCTGCTGATTTTGTACGTTTGCCCACTGACAAAGACATGATCAGTCTATAATTTTAATGGTAGATTTATTTGAACAGTGAGAGACAGAATAACAACAAAGAAATCCAGAAAAACGCATGTCAAAAATGTTATAAATTGATTTGTATTTTAATGAGGGAAATAAGTATATGACCCCTCTGCAAAACATGACTTAGTACTTGGTGGCAAAACCCTTGTTGGCAATCACAGAGGTCAGATGTTTCTTGTAGTTGGCCACCAGGTTTGCACACATCTCATGAGGGATTTTGTCCCACTCCTCTTTGCAGATCTTCTCCAAGTCATTAAGGTTTCGAGGCTGACGTTTGGCAACTCGAACCTTCAGCTCCCTCCACAGATTTTCTATGGGATTAAGGTCTGGAGACTGGCTAGGCTACTCCAGGACCTTAATGTGCTTCTTCTTGAGCCACTCCTTTGTTGCCTTGGCTGTGTGTTTTGGGTCATTGTCATGCTGGAATACCCATCCACAACCCATTTTCAATGCCCTGGCTGAGGGAAGGAGGTTCTCACCCAAGATTTGACGGTACATGGCCCTGTCCATCGTCCCTTTGATGCGGTGAAGTTGTCTTGTCCCCTTAGCAGGAAAACACCCCCTAAGCATAATGTTTCCACCTCCATGTTTGACAGTGGGGATGGTGTTCTTGGGGTCATAGGCATTATTCCTCCTCCTCCAAACACGGCGAGTTGAGTTGATGCCAAAGAGCTCGAATTTTGGTCTCATCTGACCACAACACTTTCACCCAGTTCTCCTCTGAATCATTCAGATGTTTATTGGCAAACTTGTTTATTGGCCTGTATATTTGCTTTCTTGAGCAGGGGGACCTTGCGGGCGCTGCAGGACTTCAGTCCTTCACGGCGTAGTGTGTTACCAATTGTTTTCTTGGTGACTATGGTCCCAGCTGCCTTGAGATCATTGACAAGATCCTCCCGTGTAGTTCTGGGCTGATTCCTCACCATTCTCATGATCATTGCAACTCCATGAGGTGAGATCTTGCATGGAGCCACAGGCCGAGGGAGATTGACAGTTATTTTGTGTTTCTTCCATTTGCGAATAATCGCACCAACTGTTGTCACCTTCTCACCAAGCTGCTTGGCGATGGTCTTGTAGCCCATTCCAGCCTTGTGTAGTTCTACAATCTTGTCCCTGACATCCTTGGAGAGCTCTTTGCTCTTGGCCATGTTGGAGAGTTTGGAATCTGATTGATTGATTGCTTCTGTGGACAGGTGTCTTTTATACAGGTAACATACTGAGATTAGGAGCACTCCCTTTAAGAGTGTGCTCCTAATCTCAGCTCGTTACCTGTATAAAAGACACCTGGGAGCCAGAAATCTTTCTGATTGAGAGGGGGTCAAATACTTATTTCCCTCATTAAAATGCAAATCAATTTATAACATTTTTGACATGCGTTTTTCTGGATTTTTTGGTTGTTATTCTGTCTCTCACTGTTCAAATAAACCTACCATTAAAATTATAGACTGATCATTTCTTTGTCAGTGGGCAAACGTACAAAATCAGCATGGGATCAAATACTTTTTTCCCTCACTGTAGGTCTACTACATAATATAAACACTTGGCCCCCAGGACCATACAATTACCCAATTGGCAATTACAACCAATAAACTGGTTCTACAATGTAAAAGGCAATTTCCACATCCATTGTTACATTGGTATATTCGTCGTAATCAGACTTAATGATTATTAATGATATTTCAACACTATTCATACATAGAACAATCATTTTCTCATATTCAACGTTCTGACTCCAAAGCGTGTAGCGCAGGCCACGTAGCCTATTTCTATGCGCACTGGGTCGAGACATAGGACAGGCAGACACATGGAACTCCGACATAACCCAGGAATTATGAACAAAGGAAACCATACATTGAATGAAATAAACAGAACTTCTACCTCATGAGTCTTGCAAACATTCATATGCACTATAAATAGAGCAGGGTAATAAATGGTTGGCTAAATTAAAATGTATTGTTGGCCTATCAAACGTGAAACAGAAATGTCTACATGGGGAAGGAATGATGAAACGCTAGCAATTATTGTAGTATTAGATGGAATATAGATTGACCACACAGGGCATATGCATTTAAACATGTGAAAGCAACAGCAAACATTTCAACAAGAGAAAAAAAGCATCCTCCACTGGCGGGTGTTTGGAGAGCGCAAGTGAAGAGCCACGCCTATGTGTCTTCACCACAGTAATAATTCATTATAACAACAAATTCCAAATGCTAGCTTCATAAGTAAATTATCAATTTCAAGCAATTGTTACAAACCAAAAGAACAGCAGGCCTATGGTGGTAATTGTTGCCCCATTGCTGGTTAGCTTGCAAACTAAACGGTTAATATTCTTAATCATCAAACTATTTTTGGAGCTGCATATTTATTATGGCAGTCCTCTCAACTTACAATTTTATGTTTGTGCTGCAGCCGATCCTATAGCTGTACAGCAAATCAGCAATCTGTTCTCTAGCTCACCCGACCTGTGTTGATTGACAGTTTGCTGGTCCAATCAGAGTGCCGAGTGTGCCTTTCACTGTTGCAGCCATGTAATTTTTTTACATGGGCGATACTGCGGCTAATCAAATCAAATCAAATCAAAATGCATTTGCCACATGCGCCGAATACAACAGTGAAATGCTTACTTACAAGCCCTTAACCAACAATGCAGTTTTAAGAAAAAAAGATAAGTAAAAAAATAAAAAATAAAAATTATTAAAGAGCATAAAATAAAATAACAGTAGGGAGGCTATATACAGGGGGTACCGGTACAGAGTCAATGTGCGGGGGCGCCAGTTAGTCGAGGTAATTGAGGTAATATGTACATGTGGGTAGAGTTAAAGTGACTATGCATAGATAATAAACAGAGTAGCAGCAACGTAAAAGAGGGGGTGGGGTGGGGAGGGGGGACAATGCAAATAGTCCGGTGTCACGGTCGTTGAGAGACGGGTCAGACCAAGGTGCAGCGTGGTATGCGTACAAGTCCTAACAGGAACACAAACAATATCCCACAGCTAAGGTAGGCAACATGGAAGCTTAAGTATGATCCCCAATCAGAGACAACGATTGACAGCTGCCTCTGATTGGGAACCACACCCGGCCAACATAGAAATACAAAATTAGATATACACATAGAAATTCACACCCTGACCAAACCAGCTAAAGACAACCGGGCTCTCAAGGCCAGGGCGTGACATCCGGGTAGCCATGATTAGCTGTTCAGGAGTCTTATGGCTTGGGGGTAGAAGCTGTTGGAAGACTTTTGGACCTAGACTTGGTGCTCCGGTACCGCTTGCCATGCGGTAGCAGAGAGAACAGTCTATGACTAGGGTGGCTGGAGTCTTGACGATTTTTAGGGCCTTCCTCTGACACCGCCTGGTATAGAGGTCCTGGATGGCAGGAAGCTTGGCCCCAGTGATGTACTGGGCCGTACTCACTACCCTCTGTAGTGCCTTGCGGACGGAGGCCGAGCAGTCGCCATACCAGGCGGTGATGCAACCAGTCAGGATGCTCTCGATGGTGCCGCTGTATAACTTTTTGAGGATCTGAGGACCCATGCCAAATCTTTTCAGTCTCCTGAGGGGGAATAGGCTTTGTCGTGCCCTCTCCACAACTGTCTTGGTGTGTTTGGACCATGATAGTTTGTTGGTGATGTGGACACCAAGGAACTTGAAGCTCTCAACCTGTTCCACTACAGCCCCGTCGATGAGAATGGGGGCATGCTCAGTCCCCTTTTTTTCCCTGTACTCCACAATCATCTCCTTTGTCTTAATCACGTTGAGGGAGAGGTTGTTATTTTTATTTATTTATTTATTTATTTTTTGTTATCCTGGCACCACACGGCCAGGTCTCTGACCTCCTCCCTATAGGCTGTCTCATTGTTGTCTGTGATCAGGCCTACCACTGTTGTGTCGTCGGCAAACTAAATGATGGTGTTGGAGTCGTACCTGGCCATGCAGTCACGGGTGAACAGGGAGTACAGGAGGGGACTGAGCACACACCCCTGAGGGGCACCCATGTTGAGGATCAACATGGCAGATGTGTTGTTGCAGAGGGAGGTTTTTAGTCCTAGGCTGTGGTCTCTGGCTGTGTGTAGAGTAATGCATGTAGACGCAGTGCCACAAAATGAGTGACAAATCATTACAAAACCTGGCCAGATAATTTCAAGTCATCAGTCTCAAGTCAAAGTTGATTCCAAAGTCTCGAGGCTCCAAGTCCAAGTCAAGTCTCAAGTTATTTTATTTTCTATCAAGTCTCAAATCATCAAATTTGTGACTCGAGTCAGACTCAAAATGTTAATGCTGTTTGTATTTAGCTGCTATTTTTTATTTAAGCTTTATTTGATCAGGGAGTCATACTGAGATCAAAGTCACTTTTACAGATGAGCCCTGAATTACATAAATTACAGAATATACACACATCAATATAAATACAAAATGCAAGCAGAAAGAAAAACACGGTCATAAAAAAAAAACACATTCATCAGTAATAAGGTTCTCAATCAGCTTTCTGAATTACCCTAGAGGCACCAACAAATGAAGTTTAAGAACATTTTGAAGATTGTTCCACAAATAAGGTGCAAGAAAACTAAAAGCTGATTTATCTAACTCAGTAGAGACCGAAGGAATTTCCAGAGTTAATTATCCCTGAGACCGGGTGTGGTAACCAGTACTGTATGTCTAAAGTTTAGTAAAGATGTTAGGTACAGTGGGATTTTTTGTAAAAAAGGCTTTATAAATGAAAATATAGCAATGTATCAACCTATGTGATGTCAAAGAGGGCCAACAAACTCTCTGGTAGAGAATGCAGTGATGAGTACAAAGATTGTTGCCCATAATAACGCGCAGTGTGATATGATAAACTGCATTTAACGGCTTAAATGGTGGCAGCTGCGTTCATATAGATGATGTCGCATAGTATAGGACCGATAGGAAAGTCGACTATGAAAGTGAACTGTGTTTGGGTGTGACCAGGGGTGTATTCATGCCGCCAATTCTGTTGAAAAACGTTTCTTAAACGGAAGCAAACGGAACAATTTGTTGGACTAATGATTACACCCTAGATCAGCTAGATGCAGGCGGTGTGCAAGTGTGCAAGGTGGTATTGAATGTGTCACTGTCTGTCACCTTGATTACTCAACATTTTCTCTTGACCTGTGCACCGACATTGTACACTTTAATTCATAGGCTAGGTTGTAGCAACCTCATGATGGGTAAAAGGAAAATGTGAGTATCATGTAGTAGCCTAAACCTATCGATGTCACATTGAGCTGGGTGAATGGAATTTGAATGACAGTCATCCAATATGCTGTAATAGAAATAAGGCCACGCTCATAAAAAACAAATCATCCTCCTTCATCTTAAACATCACCGACCGCCACTGGTGTGTGTGTGAGTGAGATTAAAGTGGTGCCAATTTGTTGAGAGTGGTATATTTAGGCAGGAAGCGGCTAGGCCCTGGTAGTACTCCTCAGATCATTGTGTCCTTTGATGTAGTCATTGTAGTGTGATCTGGCTTCAAAGCCCCTGAGGGACTGACTCCACTACCAGGGCTCTGGGAGGCAGCGTGGCCTGGGGCTCGGCTTACACTCACCTCTGACCTCTGATAGATCCATATGCTGTGGATGTACAGGGGCCGGCACTGTAGAAACAGAAGGGGTAGAATAGGCCTATATAATACACTAAACTTCAGGGTAACACTTTACCACTATTTCCAGGTATAATTCTTTATGAGTTGTTATCAGCACGTATGAGCCTTTATAATGTAATATAACAAGGCTCATGATATGTTATGTTTCTCCATGCATACCTTTTTCAATTGTCTCAAACTGGCTGTTATTTTGTCCTGATCATCAGCAAAAAGCAGGTGCGGTTCTTGAAACAGGTGTGGTTCCTAATTAAGCAATTAACATTCCATCATGTATGAAAATGCTGGGCAGGCCATTATTTTGGCTACCATGGCTATGCCCCCATAGGATGACAATGTGTCCATCCACAAGGCATGAGTGGTCACTGAATGGTTTGACGAGCATGAAAACACTGTAAGCCAAATGCCATGGCCGTTTCAGTCACCAGTTCTCAACCCAATTGAACACTTATGGGAGATTCTGAAGCGGCGCCTGAGACAGTGTTTTCCACCACCATCAACAAAACACCAAATTATGGAATTTCGCATCCCTCCAATAGAGTTCCAGACACTTGTAGAATCTATGCCAAGGTGCATGAAGCTGTTCTGGCTCGCGGTGGCCCAATGCCCTATTAAGACACTTTATGTTGGTGTTTCCTTTATTTCGACACAGGCACACCACAAACATTTACACAGGTGTTCCAATTTACACTTATAAGGTGTTTGGATAAAGATTGCATAACTTCCCTGTTTTATGGCTTCTTGTGAGTCATTGTGAGTCATTCTATAGCAGGGTGTCTAACTCAACATGATAACCATGGGCAGGTCATTTTGTGTGTAGATAACAGGGCAGTAAAGTGGACCTTGCTACACATCCCTGTGTTTGCCCTGTCCTGTGCGTGTGTGTGTGTGTGTGTGTGTGTGTGTGTGTGTGTGTGTATGCATGTGCTGGGTAAGGTATGGCTAGAACTACACTAGCATCTTTGGGAAAGTTCTCTTATCACCTGTACAACATTGTCCGCATGTTCAACCATTAAAACTGTAATGATTCATATTCTATATCAATATTTGGTTTGGTTTAATCCTAGAAATAGAATCTCATTCTAGTTCTGAGGTTAATCCCCAGGTATGTTTGATTTCCACGCATGTCGTTAGGTGATTCACCCCCGCAGATTCCTTCAGGCTCTGGGTAAAACACACCCTGGCAGTAAAGGTATGTGCTCAAAGGGCCCGTTGATACAGGTTTAGTAAAACCACAACCTTTATCAGTCATAAAGTCTGTATAATAAAGCATGACGACCGGAGGTGACAAACAGGGTGCAACCTGTGATAAAAGAAGAGAGGGACTTTCCTATCATAGACTGCTCATAAGTGTAGTATCTCAGGAAGCCATTGTGCTGTGGGTGATGATTTGGCATAATTTAACAGCATGCTGTTACTGTATATTTCATTGGTGGATACATAACATAAAATATATTTTACAGATCTTTTCATTTATATTACTCTCATCTCAATTTGTACCTCAATGCAAATTGAAATCTTACAAAGGATTTCACGGATAAAGGCTATGATTAATAGAGAGAATTAAAAGGGGATTAATATGATGATCTGTATTTTTGTCAATGTAACATCACTCTACATTTTATCCATAACATTTATTTACCAATACATGAGAGAGAAAAATATAGGCTATAGCAGTGGTTTCCAACCTTTTTTTAACCGTGGCACACCTTAATGGGTGATCCAAACTGCAAAATCATACATTTTCTGTGACAAGTGTTTTTATAGATTAATTAGGATTTATTTGATAGTTAATCAAATCAAATAAAATGTTATTGGTCGCATACACATGTTTAGCAGATGTTATTGAGGGTGTAGCGAAATGCTTGTGAAAAGTCTGATTAGGCTTAGCCAGAGTCATGTATTTCCTATGGCTCTGGGCTTAGCTATACCACTGCCTCTACCATAGAAAGATAGTAAGATAGTTCCTTACTCATGATAGTTCATTTGTGTGTACCCCTTTAAGAGCGTCCCGCAAATCTGCCAGAGAAAGGAATTGTAGCTCCAGTAAAATAGGTATTTAGTTTTTAACGATTTGGGCTACAGACAAGCTGTTTTCTGCATTGCAAAGGTGCAGTCACAGACACAAAGCCATGCTTTGTTTGTTTCTATGGCAGAGGCTGTGGTATAGCTAAGTCCAGAGCCATAAGAAATATATGTCTCTGTCTAAGCCTTTTCACAGACAAAGTAAAATTATACAAATGACTTTGCTTGTGATGTGTGCCCTTCAAATGATACAATTGTAACAACAGCCTGAGCACACTGGACTTGAAACAATTATACAGATGTAACCATGTACCATTTCATGTATTATCTGACCAGCACTAGTGCTCCCAAGTCAAAATCACATGTGCATTCAACAGGTTCTGTTTATAAGTGAGTGTAAAAAACAAAAGTTTGCGGCACACCTGAGAGTTCCTGAAGGCACACAAGCGTGCTGCTGAAAACCGGTTGGGAACCACTGGGCTATAGGACCACATTTTCTTCAAAAATGTATGAATATTTATTAAAATAAATACACACTGAAATAGTAAATAATTTAAACAACATAAGCATGTATCCAAGAAACACAATTTCTTGACACAAATAAATTAACACATTTTTGCATTGTCATTCAGGAGGCATCCCTCCTCGGTAAAAGCGCACTTTGAAATACTTGAAAGTTCAAGGATTCAGTCTTGAGTTTTGAGCATTTTAAATTCTCTTTTAGAAGCTCATCAGGACAGAGGTTCCTAAGGGAACGCGTTGATATGTCCCTAACAATCCTTCATCCACGGACCGGGTGACGTCTTCCTTTGGTCCAAGTTCCTGTTCTTCTTGGTCCATAACTGACTCTGAAGGAGAGGAAAGCAGATAGAATTAAAACAATGTACACAAGGATTTAGTGCCTTAAATAGGATAGAATTCAAACAATGTACACAACATTTTAGTGCCTTAAATAGGACTTTTCTGCATTGTAGGCAGGGCACAGGCGACATAGGCGGTCATCTTAGGGACCCCGGCTGCTAAGGGCCCCTGACCCAACACATTATTTTTTTGGGAACTCAGTCGGGGTCTCAACTTACTGTTGAGATTTAGAATAGTAGAATGCACAAGTTGCAATTTCGACGTTTGGTTGTGCATTAGCAGTTTTTCTCTTGTTACGTCAGTCACTGACAGTCATTAAATTACATTTTTAGATTGGCTAAACTGGCCGAATACAGACCGGGCACACAGGGCACGAAGGGCATGTGCCCAGGGGCCTTGACCGCCCTGATTTTGTTAGTCACTCTCAGTCAGATATCATTAACATGGCATAAGTCGTGGCAAAATGTGTAGACTTTTAGGAAATTAGCTGTAAAGCTGCAACATTTTTCTCTCTGCCCCAAGGCAAAATGTGTAGAATTGAAGGAAATTAACTTAACAACTGAAAATGTTCTCTCCTCTATCAAGTGGGGGGCGACTAAAATGTCTAGCCAAGGCTAGGGCCGGGCTAGGGCTGGCCCTGATTGTAGGCATCTGTAAAATAGTAAAAGTAGGCTAGTGTAACATGGTTTAAACCTTTTATAGGCCTGTGTAGATAAGGGAAAGATTGTTTTCTTTGTTGAGAGTACTTTTTAAAATTACTTTAATAATCCATCTCCACTATAATGATATACAATAGGCTATGCTAAATTATTTTCAAACATTTACCTCCTTATATCACCATTTTCTAAAACCACTCTATTGTGCGTAATGGTCCATGCTCTGGTGTCTTACCATATTCGGAGTGTGGTAGCTAATCTCCCAAAGTAATTCAGGGAGCTCTGGCCATGCGGCTCTCGTGCTGTCCTGGGGACCCGCTCTCGTCGTCCTGTCGCGTTTTAAAGTCCTGAATGGCCTTTCTGTTCTGGAAGTCTATCAACGCCATGGTGATCACCGCATTCCAGCAGTTATCTTCACCGGAGCACCGAAAATCTATCTCCTTATTGTCCGTGGTAACAATGGTGAAGTAGACAAACTTGCCAGTGCGCTCAACACAGTCCACTTTCTTGATAGACTGGAGTTTGAGCTCCTTGCTCTTGGTGCGCTTCTGCGTGTCGGCATAGATGTTGAGGCTATCCGTGGTCAGGACACATGTCTTCCTTTTCCAGAACTGAAGGAGGTTGTCACTCCTCTTCTCCAGCTCTCCCTCTTTCAGGACCTCGGAAATCTGCTCTGCTGACATTTTCATTGTTTTAGTGTCAGTGGAACAACTCTGGTTGTTTTTATTATTTTTAGAGAGAAGCAAACGCTGGCAGAGGTGGTAGATTCCTCTGTTGTTTCTTCCAAAGTCCCCGGAGAAGGAGCTTCTCAGCGAAGGCGTGATAATCCAGAGTTGCGTTATGAATGAACAGAGAGTAGCGGAGTTAGTTATATATAGCAGAGTGTCTGGGCCCTTCCCACTTGACGTCAGTCGGTTTAGGAATGCATCAACAGTTGCCTGAGTAATTCATGGTGGGAGTGGGGGCGGAAGTCCTGGCGCTGGTTTAGCTAACTTGGAACTAATTACGTCTCCAACATGTTAATTAGTTACCCCACATCCTACTTGAGGGCTGAATCCAAACATTGACCCACTCAGTAATGACTTTGACTCATGCTGTGAGAAAAACTGTGTTATTAGCAGATACCAACAGGACTAGACAATTCAGTCCATAGAAAAATCAGTTCTGATCATAAACATTCTTTGTGAGATAAATGTCATTGTAAATTCAGTATGATAGCCTATCTGTATTTATGAGGTAATGGTCTGTTAATAAATCACAGCAGGAAATATTTCAAACGAAACACCTATTGGACCAGCTTGTCAGACATAAGTCCTGCTATTTCAGTGGATCACATTTGACTGAAACACCCCCAAAACCTCCTCTGAGCAATTTTCAACTGTAGAGAAGGACGTTTCATCAGCCCATACGTCAGCAGCTCCCTAAGCAGAATGGGTTCCAAGGGTCAGCTCAAGTACCAGCAGAGACAGCAGATACTCAAAGTGTATCTCCGGCAGACACAGTTGTGTGCTGTAAGGGGAGAGTTGATGGCCCCTCTGTATCTAAGACACACAGCAAAATATGATTGTGCTATGGTTTTGCTAAGATATTATTGTGATCTAAGATAGGAGTTGTTGGTTCTGAATAGGGTTTCAAAATGCCGGTAACTTTCCCAAAATTACCCAGTTTTCTGGAATTGCTAGGGAATAAGTAGGAAATCTGTGAATCCTCCAACCAGGATTCCTGGAAACCTGGATAATTTAGGGAAAGATAAGATGTGTTTCCTAGACCTTGCCATTGCTTAAGCCCAATATATGGTAAAAAAACACACGTGTCTTCCGGGTGGGTCGCAAACAAAAGTGATGACAAAGCAGAAAAAAAGACACGCATTGGCCGCATGGATGTTGCTGCGCACCTCCCAATATTTTAAATGCTGCATAAAAGTGTCTGCAACCCACCCATATGACACTTGTCTATTGGGCTTTAGATGGATGAAGGCTTAGATTGTGGCAAATGTCCCAAATGTCTGAAGCCTCTAAAGTGTGTGTGTGTGTGTGTGTGTGTGTGTGTGTGTGTGTGTGTGTGGAGGGGCAGAGGAGGAAGGATGGAGGAGGCAGAGATGGGAGGATGAAGAGGGGACGTCAGCAGTTAATAACTCTCCAGGTTAGCCCTGAGGCCAGTGTCACCCAAATGCTAACCCAAGTGAAAGAAATGTGAACGTCTGTCCAAAATGTTTTAGTGTGTGTGTGTGTTTGTCTACTCAAGTGTGTATGGTGATCTTCAACCAAATGTAATTTCTTTGGTGGATGTGTTCCCAGCACCCACTTCAAATTATTGTGACCACTGAAGAGGTCTCTCTATCAGTCTCTTTTCAGTCTCCTCATGGAAACATCAGAGGCACTACTTCACCAGTCCCCACACATAGAAAACGGCACCCCCACCCTCTAACACATACAAACACACACCAATCCTCTTAAAAGCACAACTCTCCCTCATTCCCCCACTGAAACACAGAGAAAACTGTCCCACATACACCCTCAAAAGCACACAATTGGCTTAGGGTTGTTGAGGTCATCTTGAGCCATTCTCAACACTAAACAATTGCTTAATGACGTTCAGAAAGTGATTGTGTGACTTGATCACGGTTAGGAAAAAAGACTACTATTACTTGATATATTACATAGTTGTAAAGCAGTTATAGCAAATCTAGTCAAATTTGAATGTAATTGTTAACTCCTTAGATTCAATAGAGATGTGGGATGCACTTTTATTACCTCTGACTATACGGTGCTTTCAGAAAGTATTCATACCCCTTGACTTATTACACATTTTGTTGTGTTACAGCCTGAATTCAAAATATATATTTTTCTCACCCATCTACACACAATACCCAATAATGACAGTGAAAACATGTTTTTAGACGTGTATTGAAAATGAAATACAGAAATACTAATTTACGTAAGTATTCACACCCCTGAGTCAATACTTTGTAGAAGCACCTTTGGCAGAGATTACAGCTGTGAGTCTTTCTGGGTAAGTCTCTAAGAGCTTTGCACACCTGGATTGTACAATATTTGCACATTATTCTTTTTAAAATTCTTCAAGCTCTGTCAAGTTGGTTGTTGATCATTGCTAGACTGTAACTAGGCCACTCAGGAACATTTGATGTCATCTTGGTAAGCAACTCCAGTGTAGATTTGGCCTTGTGTTTTAGGTTATTGTCATGCTGAAAGGTGAATTTATCTTCCAGTGTCTGGTGGAAAGCAGACTGAACCAGGTTTTCCTCTAGGATTTTGCCTGTGATTAGCTCTATTTCATTTATTTTCATCCTAAAAATCTCCCTATTCCTTGCCAATGACAATCATACACATAACATGATGCAGCCACCACCGTGCTTGAAAATATGAAGAGTGGTACTCATTGATGTGTTGTGTCGTATTCAGTTTTACTTTAGTGCCATATTGCAAACAGGATGCATGTTTTGGAATATTTGTATTCTCTTTTAACTCTGTCAAATAGGTTAGTATTGTGGAGTGACTACAATATTGTTGATCCATCCTCAGTTTTCTCCTATCACAGCCATAAAACTCTGTAACTGTTTTAAAATCACCATTCTTTCTCTCCAGCAACTATATATTTGTAGTGACTGGGTGTATTGATACACCATCCAAAGTGTAAGTAATAACTTCACTATGCTCAAAGGGATTTATTCAATTCAACAGTTTCAGCTACACACTATAACCCCTCTGTGAAAAGGAGAGACTCTCACGAACACGTACAGTACCAGTCAAAAGTTTGGACACACCTACTCGTTCAAGGGCTTTTCTTTATTTTTACTATTTTCTACATTGTAGAATAATAGTGAAGACATCAAAACTATGAAATAACACATATGGAATCATGTAGTAACCAAAAAAGTGTTAAACAAATCAAAATATATTTGAGATCGGGGGATTGTGGAGGCCAGGTCATCTGATGCAGCACTCCAACACTCTCCTTCTTCATAAAATAGCACTTACACAGCCTGGAGGTGTGTTGGGTCATTGTCCTGTTGAAAAATGATAGTCCCACTAAGCCCAAACCAGATGGGATGGCGTATCGCTGCAGAATGCTGTGGTAGCCATGCTGGTTGAGTGTGCCTTGAATTCTAAATAAATCAGAGACAGTGTCACCAGCAAAGCACCCCCACACCATAACACCTCCTCCTCCATGCTTTACGGTGGGAAATACACATGCGGAGATCATCCATCCACCCACACCACGTCTCACAAAGACACGGCGGTTGGAACCAAAAATCTCCAATTTGGACTCCAGACCAAAGGACACATTTCCAGTAGTGGTCACACAGTCTCCTCTGAACAGTTGATGTTGAGATGTGTCTTTAACTTGAACTCTGTGAAGCATTCATTTGGGCTGCCATTTCTGAGGCTGGTTACTCTAATTCACTTTTCCTCTGCAGCAGAGGTAACTCTGGGTCTTCCATGTGACGGTCCTCATGAGAGCCAGTTTCATCATAGCGCTAGGTGGTTTTTGCGACTGCACTTGAAGAAACTTTCAAAGTTCTTGAAATTTTCCGGATTGACTGACCTTCATGTCTTAAAGTAATGATGGACTGTCGTTTCTCTTTGCTTATTTGAGCTGTTCTTGCCATAATATGGACTTGGTCTTTTACCAAATAGGGCTATCTTCTGTATACCACCCCTACCTTGTCACAACACAACTGATTGGCTCATACGCATTAAGGAAATAAATTCCACAAATTAACTTTTAAGAAGTCACACCTGTTAATTGAAATGCATTCCAGGTGACTACCTCATGAGGCTGGTTGAGAGAATGCCAAGAGTGTGCAAAGCTGTCATAAAGGGTGGCTACTTTGAAGAATCTCAATTCTAAAATATATTTGGATTTGCTTCATACTTTTTTGGTTACTACATGATTCCATATGTGTTATTTCATAGTTTGGATGTCTTCACTATTATTCTACATTGTAGAAAATAGTAAACATAAAGAACAACCATGGAATGAGTAGGTGTGCCAAACTTTTGACTGGTACTGTATCTTCAGAACAAACTTCCTTTTGGGACGATCTGTTCCATGTACTGAATCTGCTATTTAATGTGTTTGTATGGGCAAATAGCAGTAAGGCCCCATAAATTATATTATTTTTTTCTCAAAGGGTCTTAAAATTCAAAATCAAATAGCTAAATCATACTTGGTATGACCTTCTTTAAAAAATTCCCCCCTTTGCACTTGAATCATTCCTATGGTGAATGGCTAGGCTCGCTATACTATGAAACCACACACTATTGCAGAGACTTTGATATTACCGTCCGCAAAGAGCAGAACTCTGAGATATACTGCAGCAGGTAACTTTGATTGTAAACTACATCAAACCACATCCACTGCGTGTACGCCAGTTTGCAAAACTATGTGGAGATATGGGATCAAAGCATGACAATGTTTTCTTTCACATCGAGACTTGGTGGTTATCGAGGGGGAGTGTTGGAAAGGTTTTTCGCATTGAGAGAGGAACTGTTGTCATTCACAATGGATGAAAAAAATAAAATACTTTCTGTGTAATGAAAATAAAATGTGTCTCCTTGCCTATGTAACAGACAGATTTGGGAAACTGAATGAACTGAACGTAAGCATGCAGGGAAATATAAAAACATTCTACAGTTGAGTGACCGAATCAGTGGATTCAGAGGAAAGAATTCTTATTGGAGAGAGAGTCTTTCAAAAGCAAACCATGCCCCCTTCCCTCGGCTGTGCATGTTTCTAACAGTAAACAGCATCAGTAAGTGTCCCACACGAGTGATGACTGCTCACCTTCAATGCTTGGAATAGCACTTTGGGACCTACTTCCCAATCCGTTTGACCGTGATCCTGGCTCAGTTGACATGCCGGTAAGGGAAATTTAACAGCTGATCAAGCTGTCATGTGACCGAATGCATTCATGGTTCCAGACTCAAAGGGAATACCTTGCTGTCTCCCTCTGAGCATTAATGCTGCGTTCAACTGACTTCTGACCCATTTGTCTTGAACTGACTTCTGACTTCAGTGCGTTCAAGACAAATGGGAACTAGGAAAAAATCGAGTTTCGACTGGGAAAAATAGTTTTGAACGGTCATCCAACTCGGAATTCCAACTCGGGAACTCGGGCCTCTTTCTAGAGCTCCGACTTTCCGAGCTGAAGATCACTTTTCAGAGTTCCCAGTTGTCTTGAAAGCACCATCAGTGCTCTCGACCATATTAAAACCAAATATCAATCCAGGTTGGATGTGACAGCAGAGATGAGGCGCGCACTGTCGACCATGCCCCCTGACTTTGAGAAGCTCCGACAAATGTATCAAGCTCACCCATCTCATTAGTGGTGGTGAGATAAGATACATTATGTCCCACTAATTTGCAAATTACTGTCATAGCCCCACATTAAAAGTATGTGATGGTGAGTTGAGAAGACAATCAGAAATACTGTTTTTCAATTGACTACCATAGCCCCAAATAAAAAACGAAACATTGGCTGTTAATTACATAATCTTGTTCACATGGTTGGGGTCGTGAGAATTTTCAGATATCAAAATGGGGTCGTGGGCCAAAAAAGTTTGGGAACCCCTGACTTATCGACTCAAGACATTTCAGCTTTTATTTTTTGATTAATTTGTAAAAATTTCTACAAATATAATTCCACTTTGACATGATGGGGAATTGTGTGTAGACCAGTGAAACAAAATCTAAATGTTATCCATTTTATATTCAGGCTGTAACACAACAAAATGTGGAAAAAGTCAGGTGGTGTGAATACTTTCTGAAGGCACTGTAGGTCTTAAGATCAAAGCAACCTATGTATTACTTCCTGTACATCACATCAATACTGTACTTCCTCCCCTTTCATGTACATCACATCTATTAACACCAAGACTGACTGAACACACCTGCCTCTGTGGCACCAGGCTCTGCTGCTGAGCAAAGAGGTGTGCCACTGCCTTCCTTACCACCCAGCCTTTCTCTCTCCCTCTTTCCCTCCTCTTTGTTTTAGCATCCTGTTTCCCTGTTGCCTGTCAGTCTGTGTGTGTGGGTGTGTGTGTGTACAGTGCAGAGCCAGCTCTAGCCTTTTGGGGGCCCTAAGCCACATTTTGGTGTGTGGCCCCCCACCTCAAGGGCCAAAATGGTTTTGAATGGCGGAGAGGAAAATAAATGACATTTTAGAGTTCATTTCCTGCAATTCTACACATTTTTGCCATAGGACGGAGAGAAAATATTGCAGTTTTAAAGCAAGTTTACTGTAATTCTACACATTTTTCCATAACTTATGCCACGTTAATGTGATATCTGCGTGAGAGTGACTAACCAAATCAATGGGGGCCCCGTGGAGGTCAGGGCCCTTCATGCCCGTCGATAATCAACCATGAGTTTGATAGCTGTCTAGACTAATTTACCAATCTAAAAAATGTTGGACCTTTCGGTTCTTTCCAAATCAAAGGAATGCTAATGTTGTTGCTATGTATGCTAACCAAGGCCTATGATCGGTGGATAAACTGAAGGTGACACAATTTCCAGCAACAATGATAGGATGGAAGTTTGCTTAAAAAATGTATCTTTGTTATTAAAACCTTCCCACCATTGTTAACAAGTGGTGGATGAGCTGATCTAGTCCCAGGCGGTCTCACACACACACACACACACACACACACACACACACACACACACACACACACACACACACACACACACACACACACACACGCACACACACAGCTAATTCCTATAGCTGTGTAAATATGATTTGTCATTGTTTTTCCACGTCCCCAGCCTTGTGGATCAGAACAGCTCATCCACTAGGAAGCTCAAGATCTGTGGGTGTGTTTTGACAACCTTGGCTCCACAGCAACCACCATTCTCATCCTCTCCAAGTAGACACAATACAAAAACACTCAGAGAGAGAGAGAAACCACATTATCATGTGTCATCAACTGCTGTGTTTCAGAGAGCTCTGTTCACAGTGTTACCCACATCAGAGCTAAAAGGTACATGTCAGAACATGACCCCTTCAGTGTCTAGTCTGTCTACCTCCCTCTGTCTATCTCTATACTGACACGCAATTTTCTGTTAATGACAGGTCAGGGAAAGAAAGGTTACTTCACTGACTTAGCACACTCTACCAAAGGCCAAATAAAATAACCTCTTGTTTGCAGCTTCAAGTGAGGTTTCTAAGCCCTAGGGTCTATGTACGTGTCAAGTCTGCAGTATTGGCCGTAAAGGAGTTACAAAAAAATCATTGTTGTGTGGAAGTAAGCAAAATGTAAAGTTGTCTTGTAACGTGACAAGACAATCGAGATCTAATATCAGAGTCACAAGAGGTGAAGCTTTCACATTAATGACTTGTTATAACAGCCATTGTTTAGTTTTTTTACTGTGGTGCGACAACTTTTAAAGACATTTTGTTATTTTCTGTTAAGGTAGTGTTAGATGATAGAATTTACTTCTTTACACATGACTGTTCATGTCAAGGTAGATAACAACAGAGTAGGAGCGAATTACAGTGCATTCAGAAAGTATTCAGACCCATTCCCTTTTTCCACATTTTGTTACATTACAGCCTTATTCTAAAATGGATTAACTAAAACATTTTCTTCATCAATCTACACACAATACCCCATAATGTCAAAGCGAAAACAGGTTTTTAGAAACTTTTACAAATGTATAAAATAAAATAAAATAAAAAATACATTCACAAAAAAAAAAAAAATGTATGCACGCATGACTGTAAGTCGCTTTGGATAAAAGCGTCTGCTAAATGGCATAATAATAATAATAAAAAAATACCTTATTTACATAAGTATTCAGACCCTTTGCTATGAGACTGGTGCATCCTGTTTCCATTGATCATTCTTGAGATGTTTCTACAACTTGATTGGAGTCCACCTGTGGTAAATTCAATTGATTGTCCCGTGTAGCTCAGTTGGTAGAGCATGATAGAGCATTTGTTTGCAACGCCATGGTTGTGGGTTCGATTCCCACGGGGGGCCAGTATTAAAAAGTATGAAAATGTATGTACTCACTAACTGTAAGTCGCTCTGGATAAGAGCGTCTGCTAAATGACTAAAATGTAAATTGGACATGATTTGAAAAGGCATACACCAGTCTATATAAGGTCCCGCAGTTGAAAGTGCATGTCAGAGCAAAAACCTAGCCATGAGGTCGAAGGAATTGTCTGTAGTGCTCCGAGACAGGATTGTGTTGAGGCACAGATCTGGGGAAGGGTACGAAAAACTTTCTGCAGGATTGAAGGTCCCCAAGAACACAATGGCCTCCATCATTCTTAAATGGAAGAAGTTTGGAACCACCAATACTCTTCCTTGAGCTGGCCGCCCCGCCAAACTGAGCAATCAGGGGGGGAAGGGCCTTGGTCAGGGAGGTGACCAAGAACCTGATGGTCACTCTGACAGAGCTCCAGAGTTCCTCTGTGGAGATCAATCAATCAATCACATTTTATTTATAAAGCCCGTTTTACATCAGCAGATGTCACAAAGTGTTATACAGAAACCCAGCCTAAAACCCCAAACATCAGCAATGCAGATGTAGAAGCACGGTGGCTAGGAAAAACTCCCTAGAAAGGCAGAAATCTAGGAAGAAACCTAGAGAGGAACCAGGCTCTGAGGGGTGGCCAGTCCCCTTCTGGCTGTGCCAGGTGGAGATTATAACAGTACATAGCCATTAAGGCCAGATTTTCTCCAAGATGTTCAAACGATAATAGATGACCAGCAGGGTCAAATAATAATCACAGTGGTTGTAGAGGTTGCAACAGGTCAGTACATAAGGAGTAAATGTCACTTGGCTTTTCATAGCCGGGCATTTAGAGGTTGAAATAGCAGGTGCGGTAGAGAGAGAGAGTTGAAAACAGCAGGTCTGGGACAAGGTAGCACGTCCGGTGAACAGGTCAGGGTTCCATAGCCGCAGGCAGAAGAATGGAAACTGGAGCAGCAGCACGACCAGGTGGACTGGGGACAGCAAGGAGTCATCAGGCCAGGTAGTCCTGAGGCATGGTCCTAGGGCTCAGGTCCTCCAGGATGGGAGGGAGAGAGGGAGAACCTTCCAGAAGGACAGCCATCTCTGCAGCACTCCACCAATCAGGCCTTTATGGTAGAGTGGCCAGGCGGAAGCCAGTGCTCAGTAAAAGGCACATGACAGCCCACTTGGAGTTTGCCAAAAGGCACCTAAAGGACTCTCAGACCATGAGAAACAAGATTCTCTGGTCTGATGAAACCAAGATTGAACTATTTGGCCTGAAGCCAAGCATCACGTCTAGAGGAAACCTGGCACCATCCCTATGGTGAAGCATGGTGGTGGGAGCATCATGCTGTGGGGATATTTTTCAGCGGCAGGGACTAGGAGACTAGTCAGGATCGAGGGAAAGATGAACGGAGCAAAGTACAGAGAGATCCTTGATGAAAACCTGCTCCAGAGCGCTCAGGAACTCAGACTGGGGCGAAGGTTCACCTTCCAACAGGACAACGACCCTAAGCACACAGCCAAGACAACGCAGGAATGGCTTCGGGACAAGTCTCTGAATATCCTTGAGTGGCCCAGCCAGAGCCTGGACTTGAACCCGATCGAACATCTCTGGAGAGACCTGAAAATAGCTGTGCAGCGACGCTCCCCATCCAACCAGACAGAGCTTGAGAGGATCTGCAGAGAAGAATGGGAGAAACTCCCCAAATACAGGTGTTCCAAGAAGACTTGAGGCTGTAATCGCTGCCGAAGGTGCTTCAACAAAGTACTGAGTAAAGGGTCTGAATACTTGTAATATGTAATATTTCTGTTTTTTATTTTTTAATAACTTTGCAAACATTTCTAAAAACCTGTTTTTGCTTTGTCAGGTTTGATGAGGGAAAAACGATTTAATCCATTTTAGAATAACTGTAACGTAACACAATGTGGAAAAAGTAAAGTGGCCTGAATACTTTTCCGAATGCAATTTACATATAAAGGTAACATCTTCTTACACGTGTTTATTAATTAATTGGACAGATGTGTTTGTATGTATGGTTGTGACGTATGTGTGTGTTTTAGTGTGTGTGTGTGTGTGTGTGTGTGTGTGTGCGTGTGTGTGTGTGTGTTAGTTGGAAGAGGCATTAGGCATGACTATTTATAGACAACCTAAACAATAGGGGAGAGTATGGATGGGCTGGCAGCAATGGGTTGTTGACATGTACAGCAGCCTGGGAGCGACGCAGCAGGTAACAGCTGCACAGTGTGACACGTTTATGACTGGGGCCTGTTACACACACACACATACACTGACAGCGCTCCAGCGACATGCCCTTGTGTTGAGATGTGAGAGCTATTTGAGGCATTGTTCAGATAAGCTATGTGTGTGTGTGTGTGTGTGTGTGTGTGTGTGTGTGTGTGTGTGTGTGTCTGTGGCCCCTCTGGCATTTAAAAACGTGGGAAAATCACAAATGGCAGCGTAGAGGAAGGGATAGAGTGATGCTCCACTGTTTTGAGCAACCATTGGGAAGAACAATGTAAACAGACACAATGACAGGTCTAACTGCCTGTGTGAAAGGATTCATAAAACTCTGGGGGGAAAAGTGTCTGCAACATTGATACTGGAGCAACTTTAACCCAAGAACTAGCAACCTTGTCAAGAGGTTTGGATCTCCTTGACTAATACACTATATAGGGTCCACCTTCCCTGTGGTTCTCTCTTCTCCTGTAGCTCCAAGGCATAGTGATTGGTCTCCTCCGCTATGTCTCCCACCAGCTTCTCTGTCAGAAACAGCTTGAAGCACTCTGCCTCAGAGGGAAATGCCAAGGGGCTTTGCACTCCAGACTGGGACTCATCAAAGCCAACAGCAGGGCCAGGAGAAATGGCTGGTGGCCTTCCAGCTACCACAGACCTCCTGTACGTCACCCACTGTTGGTGTGCCTCCATCACCACCTGGGACTTCGGCAAGGGGTCCTCAGATTCAGGGTTCTTAATGGCCACAAGGTTGGGGGGCTGCTCCTCACTGTCACTGTCAGAATCTGATTCCTCACTCTCATACTCAGAATCATTCTCAGAATTTACAAAAATCTCCTGAATTTCCGCATTTGTGACTTGGCTCCTTTTGAAAGACATTGCTAATGATACAGCTTAGCCCACTAGCTACATACATAAACAACAACACTGATTGGCTCCAAGTGAGTGTCAGGGGTGATGTGATTGGCTGGCCGGTGTGGTGACACAGATGGTTTGCTTACATAACAGGTTAGGATCATTAACGTGGCAGGTTAGGGGAACTAACTAAGCAGGTTAGGTGAATTAACGTAGGAGGTGAAGAGAATGTGGTTAAGGTTAGGAAAATGGTTAGGATTAGGCTTAGCTACAATGATACCGTTTTCAAGTGTTGTCCCCAACGCGACACTTTATACCGTTTTCAAGTGTTGTCCGCAACACTCCCGAGTGGCACAGTGGTCTAAGGCACTGCATCGCAGTGCTAGCTGTGCCACTAGAGATCCTGGTTCGAATCCAGGCTCTGTTGTAGCCGGCTGCGACCGGGAGACCCATGTGGCGGTGCACAATTGGCCCAGCGTCGTCTAGGGTAGGGGAGGTAATGGCCGGCAGGGGATGTAGCTCTGTTCGTAGAGCATGGCGTTTGCAACGCCAGGGTTGTGGGTTCGTTTCCCACGGGGGGTATGAAAAAATATAAAAAATAAAAGTCATGTATGCACTAACTGTAAGTTGCTCTGGATAAGAGCGTCTGCTAAATGACTAAAATGTAAAATGTTGTAGACCTAGCTACTCCATCTAGCCACAACAGTAGAAACGTAAACAAACCATCTGTGGCAACAAATAATCAGTATCAGTATCGTAACACCCAGGGTGTCCCAGTAAGCAAAATTGCTATGAAAAGACGTCTAAAATACATATTTTCCAGACGTTGAAGTTAGATTCAATTTAGGTTCTGAATGAAAGTTGAAAATAAGTATTTCCTGTATGTTTAAAATACATATTTTCCAGGACGTTAAAAAGGCATATTTTCCAGACATTGAAAAATACGTATTTTCCGGACATTGAAAATATGTATTTTCTGGATGTTGAAATCAGTCTCATTTTCGGTTCTGAATTAAAGTTGAAAAATACTTATTTTCTGGATTTTGAAAATACGTATTTTCCAGATGTTAAAAATATGTATTTTCCGGATGTTGAAATCAGGCTAATTTTTGGTTCTGAATGAAAGTTGAAAAGACATAATTTATAGACGTCTATGTTTGGGCCAAATCAAGGCTGGTCCAGACCGGACAAAATCGGAACCTAACATAGATGTCTTTGATTGGTTCAGATTTGCTCCGGACCAGACCAAAAATCAATGTCCGTGGATGTGAAAATAATGGCCGGTCTTCACCAAAAAAAGATGTCCAAAAGGCCTTGGCGTCGGTCCGTGCTTACTGAGATGTAGCCTACAGTGTTGCCTGAAATATAATTGTATTAATGCCCATCTATGTGGTAATCCTACCGTTTGTAAAACACCAGACTGGACAGGACCAAAATAATAAGTCCAAAAGACATCAGCTCATGCTTACTGGGGTGTAGCCTACCGTGGAGTGGCATGCTGGGAATGGTCAAGCAAAATATATAGTCCTTTGACAAAGTGGGCACTGCTTATCACAGGGCGGCATCAACGCTCACCAAAAACGCCCTTATGCCACTGGTTGAGAGAAATTGTCATTGTTTTGGGGCAGAATTATGTGAGGTTTTATGTGTTGTTGTTGGAGGTGCGTCTTGGTCAGTTTAGCTCAGAAAAGGCTGCCGTCGTCAATGTGCCGCCATAGGCGGCCACCTAATCCTGCTTAATGAGCGGGCCGGCCGTGTATTAATAAATCACTCTCAGAAAATGGTTTGTGTGGTAATCATTTCTTTATTTACTGTTTTATTCATGTTTTCAAGTACTGGTGACAAATCATGCATTCCAATTCTTGCATAGGTTGTAATGGAGACGTATGCTAAGCTATTTGCCGGCTATGTGTGGAACCATGTTTGTTGACGTCATTCAATGCATTCTGGGTGTCATGTAAACATCTGTCAGACCGTATATGTTATAGAAAAACGAGGTGAAGGGATGGGTCACTTGTCTTTTGAGTAAACTTCCGGAAGTGAATGATGGGAAGTGAATGATGGTAGATGACACACCCCCTTCAACATGCATACATCAAACAGACCCAACTCATATTGTCACCTCGTATCCTTGGTTGATGCAGAAGAAAAAACATAGCGGTGCACACAAACTCTACCCACCATCAGATTACTTTAGACTTTTAGAAAGGGTTTTACTCAATTATTTCGATCACTGGTGAGCTCACCCGTGATGTGATGAATTGTAAATAGTAATTGCTATTAGCTAATTCATATTATGGTTTGTTGTGGAAATTCTAATCAAGTGACTGTCATTTCTTCAAACAATCAATCTTTATTTGAAATTGATTAATTATTGCAATAATGGAGCTGGTCAACGTAGGTGATTAGTTGAGAGCCAAACGAACAGGAAACGCTGACGTCTTAAATAGTGGACCTAAAAATGCTTAGTCATGGCTGGTTCCACCCCTCCCCGGCAGATCAGGAGCTACCTTGTTTTCTTATTGTGGCTATGTGTATCGGGTCATAGAGCACAAACAAGTGATAACCTTAGTTCCATTACTGCTCATATCTCCACACAGCTGTGCCCTTGGAAGATAGTAAAAGACAGGATGAACTGAAAAACTGTGGTCACTCTGAGGCTCTTTGTCTTATGCCCTGTGACCAGGTTACTCAGAAGCAACGAGAAATTGAAACAATACAGGTCTATCTGTTCCTCAAGTTTATCTCTATCCCATGTCCTTGACTACACGCCCAGACCAGCTGCAGGTAGCTAGAGGGAAACATCCTTATGAAAAGCACAGCATTGGTAGTTAAGAAATGTCTCTGCTATTGTTAAGCATATTAATTGTTAACTATTCATATTAAACAAATCAGGTAAATACATGATTTTTCTCCCACAGGTTTCTATCAGCCGAGAGTTAAATATGACTGCTTGTGTTACTCTTTACTCATCGCTAGGACTAATGTAGCCTACTTTTTCCGATTTGGATAAGAATTGTGTTATGCTGTTGCTACTTCTGTGAATGTCTGAACATTGCATTGAAAAATAAACTGCTCAAATTGAAGACATAATGTTGTAAAGACTGTGTTTGTGCAAAATGTTTCTGTGAAAAAACAGTGTGGCCAGCTCAAATGCTGACTGTTGTGTAAATCGTAACTAGACGTTCTAATGAAGTGTTCTAATCACACCAGTTTGAGTGTATGCTGCAGGGACCAATGTAGAATGATCACACCCGTGTGATCGTATGCATCATAGGGTTAATCAATAAAATATAAATTCTACTTATGAGCTTTTCTGACCACTATTGCCAACTTCACATTTCTGAATCTCCTAAAAGAGCCAAAAGATGGCGTTTCAACGTTTCATTACTACAAAATCCTACATTCTATGATCAATTTGAAATTGAACTAAATTAGTTAATAATTATCAATAGAAATTCAGTCGATGACCAACGGATTCTATGGCCACCAAAGGTTTTATAAATTGTTTTAATGCAACTGCCTTTGCATCTGGGTTGAATAAATCACAATTAAAGAAGATATCAGAATTAGAAATGTTGTTAAGTGTGTTAGAGAAATCTCAAAAAACACAATTTCCAGACCAGGTATTGATAAGACATAGAGCAGAATGTGCCATCCATCGAGTTAGACTCAACCATTACTTCCATGGTAATTGTCCCGGTCGGTTCCTGGCCAACAAGCTCCGCAGTAATGATCAATTAGCTGATATAGCAAATATTGAATCTGAAACAGGGGAATTACTATCAGAACCCAAATTAATCAAAGATTCTCCTGCTTCCAAAAATAACTGTACACCTCTGATTTTAAATCCACACCAAGCCAGACTAAGTCATTTCTATAAGAACAAAGAACTCCTCTTCTCTCAACAGAGGAAGCCACCTTGCTTGGAGCCCAAATCCCTCTCAATGAACTCAAAGGGGCATTGGATAGCATGAATAAATGCAAATCACCTGGATGGGACGGTATTCCTTCTGAGGTCTATTTAATTTATTTTGTATCAATTAGGTCCATTGTCAGAAACTTTAACAGAACGCTCAAATCAATTCAATCCGGCCTCAGTAGATGGAATAACATCCCAGTTGCTTAACTGGTAGAATATCTATTGTCGGCATTAATATATTGCCACAACAGAATTTCGGTAGTTCAATGCTTCCCATGGCTCCCCCTTCTGGCTTTTGGGATAACATTCGTAGTGCAGTTTGAAAATGTATATGGCAAAGTAAGCGATCCCGGATAAAGTTAACAAACTTACAAAGAGGGAAAGACGTAATAGAACTATCCGTACCAAACTTTACATAGATTTTCTAGCATTTTACCCCGGGTAAGCTTGGCGTCGGGTAAGTTTGGCTTTATACATAGCTTGGGCTTTGTCGAGTAAGGCTTAAACTATGTATTTAGATTGTAGTTAGGTATTGTAGGTAGGTATCGTGGGTTGCTGTAGGTAGTTATTGTATGTAATTATTGTAGGTTAGTATTGTATTCGGCGGTGCCGGGTGTAGCACGAAGCTAGCTAGCTAGCTAACTCACCACCTGGACTAGCTGGCGAGTAGCTATTAGCAACGGTATAGTTGTTTCACGCCTGAGAGTGCCTGTAATTACGCCAGCTGGCTGCCTACAGTGATTACATACAATAATTGCCTACCATTCAGCTGTTTTCTAACCTCATTGTCTGAACCGTTAACGTTAGGTAGCAAGTGGCTACTGTGCTTGAAAATTAGCAAGCTTGTTGCAACCTGGGTAGCTACTTGTAAACAATAGCTGGAACGACCGAGCGAACAGACGCGAACTGGCTGAGTCAATTCAGTGGCTAGCTTTGCACTTGGCTAGCTAACAGTAGCTGCTAGGGGTAAGTCATAACCTACACTTGTGTTTTGTTTTTTACATATTGATAGCCCGAGTCGCTCAAGGAATTCGGGACATGGGTGACTAGTTAACGTTAGTTTGGCTCTCTCTGTGTGTTCGTGCCGTGAAAGGAGGGGTTCTTCTTTGTCTGAAAGCAATGGCTAGCTAGTTTGCTAACTATTCTAGCTAACTAACTGGCTGAATAAGTTGACGACGGACTCGCTCAAGCTGTCGGGACTAACCCACAACGTTAGACACGGACACGAACGATCTGCTTGCATGTTGATACACTGGTGGTTGTTGTGGCTGAGTATTGGCGCTAAACCCTGCTGTTGGAGACCGGCATGCTAGCTGGCTGTGGCGTCTTATGACGAGGTGCCCGGACGTTTTTCACGGAATAATACTGCACCTAGTTAGCTAGCTGAATAAACTAGGTTAGTCTATTCCTAGAAAACATTGAACCGCTGTAGTTTACAACAATTATAGTTTCTGAGGTGGAAGTTGGGAGAGTTATATTTTTCCCCTGACCCATCTGTCTATCTCCTCATTTGAATTCCATGCTGTCACAGTCACTAGCCCATTTAAGCTTAATATCCTTGTCATCTATCGCCCTCCAGGTTCCCTTGGAGAGTTCATCAATGAGCTTGACGCCTTGATAAGTTCCTTTCCTGAGGATGGCTCACCCCTCACAGTTCTGGGGGATTTCAACCTCCCTACGTCTACATTTGACTCATTTCTCTCTGCCTCCTTCTTTCCACTCCTCTCCTCTTTTGACCTCACCCTCTCACCGTCCCCCCCTACTCACAAGGCAGGCAATACGCTTGACCTCATCTTTACTAGATGTTGCTCTTCTACTAATCTCACTGCAACTCCCCTCCATGTCTCCGACCACTACTTTGTATCCTTTTCTCTCTCGCTCTCCTCCAACACTAGTCACTCTGCCCCTACACAGATGGTAATGCGCCGTCGCAACCTTCGCTCTCTCTCTCCCGCTACTCTCTCCTCTTCCATCCTATCATCTCTTCCCTCTGCTCAATCCTTCTCCCTCCAATCTCCTGATTCTGCCTCCTCAACCCTCCTCTCCTCCCTTTCTGCATCCTTTGACTCTCTATGTCCCCTATCCTCCCGGCCGGCCCGGTCCTCCCCTCCAGCTCCGTGGCTTGATGACTCATTGCGAGCTCACAGAACAGAGCTCCGGGCAGCTGAGCGGAAATGGAAGAAAACTAAACTCCCTGCAGACCTGGCATCTTTTCACTCCCTCCTCTCTACATTTTCTTCATCTGTTTCTGCTGCTAAGGCCACTTTCTACCACTCTAAATTCCAAGCATCCGCCTCTAACCCTAGGAAGCTCTTTGCCACATTCTCCTCCCTGCTGAATCCCCCCCCCCCCCCTCCCTCTCTGTGGATGACTTCGTCAACCATTTTGAAAAGAAGGTTTACGACATCCAATCCTCGTTTGTTAAGTCAAATGACACTGCTGGTCCTGCTCACACTGCCCTACCCTATGCTTTGACTTCTTTCTGCCCTCTCTCTCCAGATAAAATCTTGCGACTTGTGACGGCAGGCCGCCCAACAACCTGCCCGCTTGACCCTATCCCCTCCTCTCTTCTCCAGACCATCTCCGGTGACCTTCTCCCTTACCTCACCTCGCTGATCAACTCATCCTTGACCGCTGGCTATGTCCCTTCCGTCTTCAAGAGAGCGAGAGTTGCACCCCTTCTCAAAAAACCAACACTCGATCCCTCTGATGTCAACAACTACAGACCAGTATCCCTTCTTTCTTTTCTCTCCAAAACTATTGAGCGTGCCGTCTTTAGCCAACTCTCTTGCTATCTCTCTCAGAATTACCTTCTTGATCCAAACCAGTCAGGTTTCAAGACTGGTCATTCAACTGAGACTGCTCTTCTCTGTGTCACAGAGGCTCTCCGCACTGCTAAAGCTAACTCTCTCTCCTCTGCTCTTGTCCTTCTAGACCTGTCTGCTGCCTTTGATACTGTGAACCATCAGATCCTCCTCTCCACCCTCTCCGAGCTGGGCATCTCCGGCGCGGCTCACTCTTGGATTGCGTCCTACCTGACCGGTCGCTCCTACCAAGTGGCGTGGCGAGAAGCTGTCTCCGCACCACGTGCTCTCACCACTGGTGTCCCCCAGGGCTCAGTTCTAGGCCCTCTCCTATTCTCGCTATACACCAAGTCACTTGGCTCTGTCATATCCTCACATGGCCTCTCCTATCATTGCTATGCTGATGACACACAGCTAATCTTCTCCTTTCCCCCCTCTGACAACCAGGTGGCGAATCGCATCTCTGCATGTCTGGCAGACATATCAGTATGGATGACGGATCTCCACCTCAAGCTGAACCTCGGCAAGACGGAGCTGCTCTTCCTCCCGGGGAAGGACTGCCCGTTCCATGATCTCGCCATCACGGTTGACAACTCCGTTGTGTCCTCCTCCCAGAGTGCGAAGAGCCTTGGCGTGACCCTGGACAACACCCTGTCGTTCTCCGCTAACATCAAGGCGGTGACCCGATCCTGTAGGTTCATGCTCTACAACATTCGGAGAGTACGACCCTGCCTTACACAGGAAGCGGCACAGGTCCTAATCCAGGCACTTGTCATCTCCCGTCTGGATTACTGCAACTCGCTGTTGGCTGGGCTCCCTGCCTGTGCCATTAAACCCCTACAACTCATCCAGAATGCCGCTGCCCGTCTGGTGTTCAACCTTCCCAAGTTCTCTCACGTCACCCCGCTCCTCCGCACACTCCACTGGCTTCCAGTTGAAGCTCGCATCTGCTACAAGACCATGGTGCTTGCCTACGGAGCTGTGAGGGGAACGGCACCTCCGTACCTTCAGGCTCTGATCAGTCCCTACACCCAAACGAGGGCACTGCGTTCATCCACCTCTGGCCTGCTGGCTCCCCTACCTCTGCGAAAGCATAGTTCCCGCTCAGCGCAGTCAAAACTGTTCGCTGCTCTGGCACCCCAATGGTGGAACAAGCTCCCTCACGACGCCAGGACAGCGGAGTCACTCACCACCTTCCGGAGACATTTGAAACCCCACCTCTTTAAGGAATACCTGGGATAGGATAAAGTAATCCTTCTACCCCCACCCCCTGATATTGGCTTCAATAGCTAGCTAGCTTCTTCCCTCTCCTTATGGGACAGTAGTGCTTGGCAAGCAAACTCTTCCCATTGAGCAGTAGACTGAATCACGGTGACATCCAGATGGTTACTACCAATATTACAAGCTATTTCTCATGAAGGCTGCTATCCTACTCAAAATAAAATAAAGTGGGATGGAACAAATTGGTTAGTTAGCTACCACTGGCGACATGTGATACAGCTGCCCGGTGGGAAGCAATGCTCTGTTGCCCAGTGGGAAGCAACTCACGTCTGCAAGCACATTGATACAACACCGTTGCACTGGTCATTCACACCGGATTGTCGTAACATTAGCTAATTGGCATGTCACGGTGACATCCAGATGGTGACCAATACTGCAAGTTATTTCTCCCTCGCCCATTTAAATAAACATAACTTTATTTTACTAATTTTAACTAGCGCTAAGCTGTTGCCATAAACTAGCTAGCTGGGAACACACTGGCTGGAAAGGGTTCATCAGGACGACTGACTGAACTAACTGAACCGAATCTACTCGTCTCCACTCAACTCTCAACTGTGTGACATACGTCATAAATTTGGGCACCAAGTGTGTTTGTATAGACTCCCATGTGTTGTAGTTTTTGTGTATTTGGGGATGTCACTGTGGGGCAAGGTGATGGGCCAGGTCATAGGTCAGGTTAGGTTTAAAGGTAGACTCAGCGAGATGCTGAAGATGCACCAAGTAAACAGTAGTGGGTCAATTTCCTCAACAACCAGGAGCGTTGATGCGAGATGCGAGATGCTAAACTTCTCTGCTGTTTTGGTCCCGTAGCTACCACGTTGTACTAGGGTGAAGCGCACCGGAAGGTATTCAGACCCCTTGACTTTTTCCACATATTGTTACGTTACAGCCTTATTCTAAAATAGATTGTCAAATCTCCTCCCGTTGCTCCCCTCCGGCGCTCTGATTCGCCGGTCTACTGAGCCACCGGTCTGAGCGCACCACCTCGGCAACACCGGAATGGAAACCCAACGCACCCTAATCACCTCCAGCGCACCTGCACCTCATCATCTCATCACCACCCCAATATAGCCCTGGACTGTTCAGTGTTGTGTTGTGTGTGATTGTTAGTGTCTTGTCGTGTACTCACTCTTTGTTGTTCTCTTGCTCAGGTTTAAGTAAACCTTTACATTGTTGATTCTTGCATCTGCGTCCTGCCTCTTCATATCCTCAGTACTCGTCACAGAATCACACACCAATCACGAAGATGGATGCAGCAGGTAATCCTCCTGGAGTTTCCCAGCGCCTCGACCAGCACCAGCAGCAGATTGCCCAGCTGAACGTCGCCATGCAGGAAGTGCTCCAAACGCTGCATAAACTGACGATCGCTCCGATTCCACCTCAGGGAGCGGCGAGTGCACCCAGTCCACCTCTTCCCGTGCTATCACCAACGTCTGAGGGCCCCCTCGCCCTGCCGGGGCGCTATGACGGGAAAACAACTAAATGTAGAGGCTTCCTGCTACAGGTTTCACTGTATCTGGCTTGTCAGCGTGGGGCATCTCCATCGTACCAAGCCAGGATAGCGCCGGTGATTTTGCTACTGAAGGGAAAGGCGCTGGATTGGGCCATGGCAGTCTGGGAAGGAGGTGAGGCCGCGGCGCTTCCCTACTCCACCTTCCTCGCTCGGTTCAGGGCGGTGTTCGATCATCCCACGGAGGGAAAGGACGTGGGTGAGCGTCTCCTCCGGCTACAACAGGGAGAGGGGGCCGCGTTCGAGTACGCCCTGAGCTTTTGCACGGTGGCGGCGTCTTCTGGCTGGAATGAGCGTGCTCTGCGCACGGCCTTCAGGGGAGGCTTACGGGGGGACATCACGATGGAACTCGCATGTCGGGACGAGATGGACCTTGATAACCTCATCGTCACGTCCATTCGTCTTGACAACATGTTGAGAGACCGACGGCGTTCCCAACACCTCCCGGAGCCTCGATGCTCACCCCATCGGAGCTATGGAAGCCGCCCTGCCTCAGAGTCCTCAGCAGCACCCCCTACACCACCACAGATCTCCTGGCGGCTCCCTATCTAGGCGGTATGACTCCCGTCGCCGCTCCGTGAGTGTTCCGTCATCACCTGTCACCAAACCATTGTTTTTAGTTCCCCTAACTGTGAATGGTTCTTCCTTCTCTTCGCTTTCCACGGCAATGATAGATTCCGGCTCAGCGGGGAACCTTATAGATAGGGAGCTGGTCTCTGAATGGGGGTTGTCCACCGTGCCACTGCCTTCTCGGCTACACATCACCTCGCTGGACAATAAAGCACTTGGATCAGGCACCATTATGCACATCACCAACCCCATCACCATCACCATTCCCACCCTACCGGAGCACCACGAGGAGCTGTCCTTCCACATCGCCACGTCACCCCTTCACTGGATCATCTTGGGATTGCCCTGGCTCAGACTACACAACCCCACCATCAATTGGATCACCAAGAGGATCACAGCCTGGTCCCCCTCATGCCGGAGGACCTGCCTGCCGGTGGTTTGTTGTTCCACGTCAGTGGAGAGTCCGGAGTCCGCCCTCCAGCCCAACATTCCACGTGAGTACACAGATCTCTCCGATGTCTTCTCTGCCTCCAAGGCTAAGTGTCTCCCTCCTCACAGGCCCTGGGACTGCACCATTGACCTGCTGGAGGGACAATACCCCCTGAAGAGTCGCATTTACTCCCTCTCCATAGCGGAGACTGAGGCCATGGAGAAGTATGTGGCTGAGACCCTGAAACAGGGGTTCATCAGATGCTCTACATCTCCTGCCTCCACCAGCTTCTTCTTCGTGGCCAAAAAAGACTGAGGACTGAGGCCGTGCATTGACTACCGGGGGCTGAACGCAGTCACCACCAAGTACCAGTACCCCCTCCCTCTGGTTCTGTCGGCCATCGAGCAGCTACGAGGGGCCCGGTTCTTTACCAAGTTGGACCTGATCTGAAACAAGGTAGGAGACGAGTGGAAGACGGCATTCAGCACCACCTCAGGCCACTATAAATACTGCGTCATGCCCTACGGCCTCGCCAACGCACCTTCCGTGTTCCAGTCCTTCGTCAATGACGTGTTCCGAGACATGCTGAGTAGACATATGGTGGTGTACATCGACGATATCCTGATCTACTTGGCTACGTTCGAGGAGCACGTCAGGGACGTCAGAGCGGTCCTACTCCGCCTCCGGGAACACAGCCTGTTGGTGAAGGGGGAGAAATGCGAATTCCACCAACAGGCCATCTCCTTCCTGGGATACAGGATCAGTCCTCAGGGGGTGTTCATGGAAAGAGAGAAGACGGACGCCGTCAGGTCATGGCCAGTCCCCACCACCATCAAGGGCCTACAGAGCTTCCTGGGCTTCGCCAATTTCTACCGGCGTTTCATCAGGTCCTTCAGCTCCATAGCCGCCCCGCTCACCTCTCTCCTTAAGGGGGGACCTCAGAAGCTGGCCTGGAACCCTGAGGCTGATGCTGCCTTCAGGAGGCTGAAGGAGAGGTTCACCACAGCGCCCCTCCTAAAACACAAAGATCCAGCTCGTCCTTTCATCCTGGAGGTGTACGCATCAGAGGAGGGCGTGGGTGGGGTCCTCTCCCAGAAGCAAGGTAAGCCAGAGAAAATGTATCCCTGTGCCTTTTTCTCGAAAAAACTTACCCCCGCAGAGAGGAACTATGGAGTTGGAGACAGTGAGCTGTTGGCAATGGTCCTCGCTCTGGAGGAATGGAGACACTGGCTGGAGGGCGCAGGCCATCCATTACGGATTCTCACTGACCACCGGAATTTGGAGCACATACGGGCAGCAACACGGATGAACTCTCGTCAAGCCAGGTGGGCCCAATTTCTTACTCGCTTTCAGTTTATTCTGTCCTACCACCCAGGATCCCAGAATGTGAAAGCCGACGCACTCTCCAGGATGCACCATACCGGAGAAAGGAAGGATCTGGGGGGTCTTATCCTGCCTTCATCTCTCATCGTGGCACCTGTGGAATGTGGATGAAGACATCCACCTGGCGGCTTAGGAGGACCCAGCGCCTGCAAACGCCCCTCCGGGGCGCTTGTATGTACCCACCAGGGTCCGTGACCACCTGCTGATCTGGGCGCACACCACCCTTACGGCAGGGCACTCCGGTATGACGCGCACCCTACATTCTCTCTCACAAAAATACTGGTGGCCCACCTTGGCTACTGATGTCTCCCTCTATTTCAACTCCTGTTCCGTATGTGCCCAAACGAAGACACCTCGGAACGCCCCGGCAGGCAAACTAGTTCCTCTCCCAGTGCCTCAGCGACCTTGGTCACACCTGTCTATAGACTTTGTCACCGACCTCCCACGTTCTGACGGCTTCACCACAGTCATGGTGGTCGTAGATCGGTTCTCCAAATCATGTCGTTTTTTTTGCCACTAACTGGTCTTCCTTCTGCTCTCCAGGTCGCTGAGGTCCTGTTCCAACAGGTCTTCCGGCATTATGAACTTCCGGAGGATATCGTCTCGGACCGTGGCCCCCAATTCACCTCCCGATTGTGGAAGGCTTTCCTGGAGAAGATCGGAGCCACGGCCAGCCTCACTTCCGGGTATAGGTCTCAGTCGAATGGGCAGATGGAGCGCATGAACCAGGAGCTGGGGAGGTTTCGTCGTTGCCACTGTCAGGACCGGCAGGGTGAGTGGGCGAGGTTTCTTCCCTGGGCAGAGTATGCCCAGAACTCCATCGTTCACTCCTCCATGGGGCTCACTCCCTTCCAGTGCGTCCTGGGGTACCAGCCAGCCCTGGCCCCTTGGACACCCAGCCAGACCGATGCAACCGCTGTCGACGAGTGGTTCCGCAGGGCCGGACAGGTCTGGGACGCCGCCCATGTCCATCTCCAGAGGGCCATTCGTCAGCAGAAGGACCAAGCTGACCGCCACCGCAGTGAGGCCCCCGTATTCCAGCCTGGTGATCGTGTCTGACTGTCCACTAAAAACCTCCCTCTCCGCCTGCCCTGCAAGAAACTGAGCCCCCGGTTTGTGGGGCTATTTAAGGTCCTTAGGCGGATAAATGACGTATCGTACCGGCTGCTCCTTCCCCCTCACTACCGTGTCTCACCCACTTTTCATGTGTCTCTCCTCAGGCCGGTGGTTCCTGGTCCTCTGGCGGATGCCGTCCCCCGGGGTACGCCCCCTCCGCTCCTGGACTTTGACGGGAGTCCGGCGTATGCGGTGAGGGACCTGCTGGACACCAGGTTCCGTGGGGGACGGCTCCGTTACCTGGTGGACTGGGAGGGGTATGGTCCTGAAAAGAGGAGCTGGGTTCTTGGCTGGGGACGTTCTGGATCCCAACCTAATTCGGGACTTCCACCGTCATTTACATACAGTAAGTATTCAGACACTTGATGCAGTACTTTGTTGAAGCACCTTTGGCAGTGATTACAGCCTTGATTCCTCTAGGGTATGACGCTACAAGATTGGCACACCTGTATTTGGGGAGTTTCTCCCATTCTTCTCCATCTGTGCCTCTACACAATCCTGTCTTGGAGCTCTACGGACAACTCCTTCGACCTCATGGCTTGGTTTTTGCTCTGACATGCACTGTCAACTGTGGGACCTTATATAGACAGGTGTGTGCTTTTCAAAATCATGTCCAATCAATTGAATTTACCACAGGTGGACTCCAATCAAGTTGTAGAAACATCTCAAGGATCATCAATAGAAACAGGATGCGCCTGAGCTCAATTTCGAGTCTCATAGCAAAGGGTCTGAATACTTATGTAAATAAGGTATTTCTGTTTTTTATTGCTAATACATTAGCAAAAGTTTCTAAAAACCTGTTTTTGCTTAGTTATTATGGGGTATTGTGTGTAGATTGATGAGGAACAAATGTAATTGAATACATTTTAGAATAAGGCTGTAACGTAACAAAATGTGGAAAAACTCATGGGGTCTGAATACTTTCCGAATGCACTGTATATTGTGGCAGCCCACAGGTACAATGTTTGAAATAATGAATTGAAAATATATGGAATATTACATTATATTACTTTAAATATTTTACCCCCCACCTCCCCCTCCACCCCCCAATAAAAAATGGACTAAATAAAAAAATTAATGGTCACAAAAAAAAGACAACTGAGTGTGTTAAGCATAACAGGTACACCTTGTTACCCATAGATAGATAGGCTAGAAATGTTTAAACAAGTTACATTTTTCAGTTTATGCTTGCATTCAATTGCCCCTCCCTGTTGCACATAACAAGCTTCCATTCCCCCTGTCACAAGGGGCGTTATGGCTGATTTAAGATGAAATTGTCAACCCTGTTACAGTCAGCCCTATCACTTCAATTGTCACTTTTAGTCTTTGTATTTATTTAACCTCTTGAGATGGGAAAACATGTTTGTAGTGAGTGTTGAACATAATATATTATGCTTTTTATGACATAATGTTAAAATCTGGTAAAATAAACAGTTTTGACAAAATTACACTACCCACTACCTATTCGTGGAAATACACAATTCCTCTTGGTGCTGGATTTTCTAGCCATTAGACGAGCTGCATTCAGTGGAAGCCATGTTGTCCAGAGATCTTGATTTAATGAATAGCTCTAAGAGTGCTAACACCACATTCACATCAATCTAAACTGAGGAATGGCAGGTATGCTGTTCTGCAGGGCTTCTGCCATCCAGGAATGCCCCATTCATTCTGCCCTTTGCATAGCTCAGTGAAGCTTTATGATAAACCAGTCTTTTCATAGACCAGGGTCAAGTAAGCAGGCATGAAACAGAAAATAATATGAGTAATCATTGGACAAATTGATGAAGTACTAGTGTGTACCCCTTCCTTCCGAGAAGGTTATTCTCAAATACAGTAGTACCTACTGAACATTAAATAATTATTCCTGAATGGTGGGACTGGACTCAGTGGTGGCTAGTGTTCTCCAATGGTTCCTTAATAAGTAATGTGTGGGCATGTGTGCGTACTTGTGTATACTGTGCGTGTAATTCTTATATAATTAAACACATTGGAAACCCTGTTGTTATAAGTTAGTGGCTTGTATGAGCTATGGAGAATGATGTACACTCTGTCAGTTGAGGAAGGAAATTCCCCTGCAATTCTCTGAGTGAAATCTGGAATGAATGAGTGCAATAAGAAGACCGGAAGCCAATACATTATTACACTGTATCGGCTAAATCACGGTTTGGGTTTGAATTAGAATTATGGGGTTTGGTGGGCACGCCCATAAGAAATCAAGGCAGCTGCATTAGCGTCCAGAATACTATTACAGCCACCCTTGTAGTCCCTCATATTTTTATGGCTAAATGTGTTTTTATTAACACTGAATTTATACTTTGACATGAGGAAACATGCACATGTGTGATTATCCTGATTTATGTCTTATTCAACCGGATTCTCACTGACCACTGGAATTTGGAGCACATACGGGCAGCGACACGGATGAACTCTCGTCAAGCCAGGTGGGCCCAATTTCTTACTCGCTTTCAGTTTATTCTGTCCTACCGCCCAGGATCCCAGAATGTGAAAGCCGACACACTCTCCAGGATGCACCATACCGGAGAAAGGAAGGATCTGGGGGGTCCTATCCTGCCTCCATCTCTCATCGTGGCACCTGTCGTTTGGGATGTGGATGAAGACATCCACTTGGCGGCTCAAGAGGACCCAGCACCTGCAAACGCCCCTCCGGGGCGCGTGTATGTACCCACCAGGGTCCGTGACCACCTGCTGATCTGAGCGCTCTGGAGCAGGTTTTCATCAAGGATCTCTCTGTACTTTGCTCCGTTCATCTTTCCCTTGATCCTGACTAGTCTCCCAGTCCTTGCCGCTGAAAAACATCCCCACAGCCTGATGCTGCCACCACCATGCTTCACCGTAAGGATGGTGCCAGGTTTACTCCAGACGTGACGCTTGGAGTTCAGGCCAAAGAGTTCAATCTTGGTTTCATCAGACCAGAGAATCTTGTTTCTCATGGTCTGAGAGTTCTTTAGGTGCCTTTTGGCAAAGTCCAAGCGGGCTGTCGTGCCTTTTACTGAGGAGTGGCTTCCGTCTGGCCACTCTACCATAAAGGCCTAATTGGTGGAGTGCTGCAGAGATGGTTGTCCTTCTGGAAGGTTCTCCCATCTCCACAGAGGAACTCTGGAGCTCTGTCAGAGTGACCATTGGGTTCTTGGTCACCTTCCTGACCAAGGCCCTTCTCCCCCGATTGCCCAGTTTGGCTGGGCGGTTCCAAGTCTTGGTGGTTCCAAACTTCTTCCATTTTAGAATGATGGAGGCCACTGTCTTCTTGGGGACCTTCAATGCTGCAGAAATGTTTTGGTACCCTTCCCCAGATCTGTGCCTCGACACAATCCTGTCTTGGAGCTCTACGCACAACTCCTTCGACCTCATGGCTTGGTTTTTGCTCTGACATGCACTGTCAACTGTGGGACCTTATATAGACAGGTGTGTGCTTTTCCAAATCATGTCCAATAAATTGAATTTACCACAGGTGGACTCCAATCAAGTTGTAGAAACATCTCAAGGATCATCAATAGAAACAGGATGCGCCTGAGCTCAATTTCGAGTCTCATAGCAAAGGGTCTGAATACTTATGTAAATAAGGTATTTCTGTTTTTTATTGCTAATAAATTAGCAAAAGTTTCTAAAAACCTGTTTTTGCTTAGTTATTATGGTGTATCATGTATAGATTGATGAGGAACAAATGTAATTTAATACATTTTAGAATAAGGCTGTAACGTAACAAAATGTGGAAAAACTCATGGGGTCTGAATACTTTCCGAATGCACTGTATATTGTGGCAGCCCACAGGTACAATGTTTGAAATAATGAATTGAAAATATATGGTATATTAATTTAAATATTTTACCCCCCACCTCCCAATAAAAAAATGACTAAATAAATAAATAACTGATCACAAAAAAAAGACAACTGAGTGTGTTAAGAATAACAGGTAAACCTTGTTACCCCTAGATAGATACAGTGGGGGAAAAAAGTATTTAGTCAGCCACCAATTGTGCAAGTTCTCCCACTTAAAAAGATGAGAGAGGCCTGTAATTTTCATCATAGGTACACGTCAACTATGACAGACAAATTGAGAAGAAAAAATCCAGAAAATCACACTGTAGGATTTTTAATGAATTTATTTGCAAATTATGGTGGAAAATAAGTATTTGGTCACCTACAAACAAGCAAGTTTTCTGGCTCTCACAGACCTGTAACTTCTTCTTTAAGAGGCTCCTCTGTCCTCCACTCGTTACCTGTATTAATGGCACCTGTTTGAACTTGTTATCAGTATAAAAGACACCTGTCCACAACCTCAAACAGTCACACTCCAAACTCCACTATGGCCAAGACCAAAGAGCTGTCAAAGGACACCAGAAACAAAATTGTAGACCTGCATCAGGCTGGGAAGACTGAATCTGCAATAGGTAAGCAGCTTGGTTTGAAGAAATCAACTGTGGGAGCAATTATTAGGAAATGGAAGACATACAAGACCACTGATAATCTCCCTCGATCTGGGGCTCCACGCAAGATCTCACCCCGTGGGGTCAAAATGATCACAAGAACGGTGAGCAAAAATCCCAGAACCACACGGGGGGACCTAGTGAATGACCTGCAGAGAGCTGGGACCAAAGTAACAAAGCCTACCATCAGTAACACACTACGCCGCCAGGGACTCAAATCCTTTTCTCATTTTGTCTGTCATAGTTGACGTGCACCTATGATGAAAATTACAGGCCTCTCTCATCTTTTTAAGTGGGAGAACTTGCACAATTGGTGGCTGACTAAATACTTTTTTCCCCCACTGTAGGCTAGAAATGTTTAAACAAGTTACATTTTTCAGTTTATGCTTGCATTCAATTGCCCCTCCCTGTTGCACATAACAAGCTTCCATTCCCCCTGTCACAAGGGGCGTTATGGCTGATTTAAGATGAAATTGTCAACCCTGTTACAGTCAGCCATATCACTTCAATTGTCACTTTTAGTATTTGTATTTATTTAACCTCTTGAGATGGGAAAACATGTTTGTAGTGAGTGTTGAACATAATATATTATGCTTTTTATGACATAATGTTAAAATCTGGTAAAATAAACAGTTTTGACAAAATTACACTACCCACTACCTATTCGTGGAAAGACACAATTCCTCTTGGTGCTGGATTTTCTAGCCATTAGACGAGCTGCATTCAGTGGAAGCCATGTTGTCCAGAGATCTTGATTTAATGAGTAGCTCTAAGAGTGCTAACACCACATTCACATCAATCTAAACTGAGGAATGGCAGGTATGCTGTTCTGCAGGGCTTCTGCCATCCAGGAATGCCCCATTCATTCTGCCCTCTGCATAGCTCAGTGAAGCTTTATGATAAACCAGTCTTTTCATAGACCAGGGTCAAGTAAGCAGGCATGAAACAGAAAATAATATGAGTAATCATTGGACAAATTGATGAAGTACTAGTGTGTACCCCTTCCTTTCGAGAAGGTTATTCTCCTATACAGTAGTACCTACTGAACATTAAATAATTATTCCTGAATGGTGGGACTGGACTCAGTGGTGGCTAGTGTTCTCCAATGGTTCCTTAATAAGCAATGTGTGGGCATGTGTGCGTACGTGTGTATACTGTGCGTGAAATTCTCATATAATTAAACACATTGGAAACCCTGTTGTTATAAGTTAGTGGCTTGTATGAGCTATGGAGAATGATGTAAACTCTGTCAGTTGAGGAAGGAAATTCCCCTGCAATTCTCTGAGTGAAATCTGGAATGAATGAGTGCAATAAAAAGACCGGAAGCCAAGACATTATTACTCTGTATCGGCTAAATCACGGTTTGGGTTTGAATTAGAATCATGGGGTTTGGTGGGCACGCCCATAAGAAATCAAGGCAGCTGCATTAGCGTCCAGAATACTATTACAGCCACCCTTGTAGTCCCTCATATTTTTATGGCTAAATGTGTTTTTATTAACACTACATTTATACTTTGTCATGAGGAAACATGCACATGTGTGATTATCCTGATTTATGTCTTATTCAACTGGATACGAGTACAAGTAGGTCAGGTCTGAAAGCTTTCTCCTTCATCAGACTGGGGCGTGATTCAATGTTAAACATAGCCACACCTATTTCCCCATTCATAAATCCAGATTGAGCCGGCTAGAGGAGCACCCTGATTGGGTGTGCTGCATTCTTTCCCACGCATGCCACAGGGCCACGCAATGATAATGATGCATGAAATAAGACTGGAGGAGCTTCACGTTAGTAACTATAGAGTCTGTACACATATCCTTACACACACAGACAAGCGCACACACATGCACACACACATCCAAGGGAATGCATTTATTTCCTTTCTCCCCAAAAGACTGCACATTACAAAGCTCTCATTTCCTCTCCATTCCCCCTCAGAATGTGTTTGGAAAGAGACCCAAGCAGCACAACAAATCACCAGTGAAAGCACCCGGGAGGGGAAACGCTGCCTAATAGTTCCAGAACACCGAACAGCCAATGAACAAACAATAAACATGCAAATGAGTCTGTCCCACGATTAGCCAGGCTTCCGCCCTCGGAACTCTTCGTACATACAAACAGACCTGCTGGGTACTGATGGGAAACGCTGTCCACTTGGGTACTCGGGTAGGAGCTGGGAGAGAGGTACACAAACTACTTAAGGAGAGGGCGGGTGAGACCCAAACAAAGCTCTGACTAATATGTACTCATGGGATTTTGGGACAAATAGATTTATAAAAGCGAAATAAATTAGGCCATCTAAGTCTTGATATCAGCTTTAACTGGATGGAGAAATGACTGACATAAATAACCTGATAACTGAAGGCCATTTTGAAATCTGGGTTCATGGGAAAAACCCTATTCCCTGGAAGAGAGTGTCTTTCTTCTCTAATGTTTCCTCAATATGCTACTAATATGTGAATGATGTGAATTACTAGCCCAGTGTGTGTGTACTAATGCCTAGTGGAAGTCTACACACCTTTGCACAGTTTTCACATTTTTGCTGCCTTAAATGTCAATCAAAATGTCAAAGGTCTTGACAACCCTTGCTGTGGCCCATCTAAATAAGTTCAGTAGCAAATAACTGGAAGTCTATGGCATCAGCTAGCTAATTGCGCTAACGCTAGCTGATCCCATAGACTTCAAGTGATTGTGCTTACGCTAGATAGCGATCGCTGCAGAAACTACCTTCAACTTCTTTCAAACTGCATGCAGAGACATAAAAATGGTATCCATGAGTTCACCTGACTCTGGGTAAGTAGAAGCAGTGGAGTTTTGTAGTGTTCCATAGGAAAACAGTAGTGTTTCCAGTTTTTATTACTTGATGTTAGTTGTAAATAAGTAGTCAAAACACTACAGCTTTACTACACAGGCTTATCAGTAGTAATCAGGTAGTTTTTAATAATTGGTGTTGGTAGTAAATAAGTAGTCAAAACACTACAGCTTTACTACACAGGCTAATCAGTAGTAATCAGGTAGAGATTTTGTTACTTGTTTGTATAGTGAATAAGTATTCAAAACACTACAGGCAGACTACACTGGCTTTTCAGTAGTGATCAGTAGAGTTATGAAGCTCGTGGCTGCACTTCCTGTGTTCATGACCTTAGAAGAAGATGAAACAGGACGTAGTTGGTTGTTGTTAGCTAGCTACCGTTTGACGATCCCGAAAGTTATCATCTTCCATCCTTCGTCGTCCTTTCTTTCATAGACCTTATGCTGGCACCATCTGTACGTTTCACTTTCCTTTATGTTTCATGAATATTTACATGTCATTGTTTAGCCGTTTATATAACTTTTAACCATGTCAAAAAGATTGTTAGCCTCTCAGCCGTTAGCTGTTGTCATAGAGATGTACTGTGTTTAGCCTAGCAGTTTACTTGTTAGCCCCATTGAAATGTAAGTATGTGTTTGTCTGCAAAGGTACAGTATTTTCATATTAGTATACTAACCCATTCTACTTACCTCTTTTGACCTGTTGCCAAGGAGGCCCTCAACATAGGACTGGAGGCCATTGTTGGTAAGATGAACATTGTTTATCAACAATGTGTATGATTGGTAATGGCTTAGGTGATAGTTGGTTGTCTCTTGTGCTTTTCTAAAAGTTACGTGGTGGAGAAATGTGGCTGGAACAAAAAAGAGGATCTGAAGATAGTTAAGTCAAAGCTGAATGAAGACAAGGCCTCATATAGATTAAAAGTGTTGTAATTCATTAATTTAATAAATGTAGTTAATGTAATTAATTTAATACAAATAAATTGCATTGAAGTTTGATAAGCTTATTTCTTGTTTGATGAACATAGAGGAATTTAGGAGGAATGTGGATGTTTTAAGTAGTAGTTACACAGTAGTCATTAAGAAATAATTATTGAGTGATTTGAGTAGGAAATATGTAGCGTTCACCAGTAGTGAAATGTCCCAATTTATCACTCATTACTACTAAATTACTACATACAGTGCCTTCAGAGATAGTATTCACACCCATTTACTTTTTCCACATTTTGTTGTTTTACAGCCTGCATTTAAAATAGATTAAATTGAGATTTTGTGTCACTGATCTACACTTAATACCCCATAATGTCAAAGTGGAATTTTGTTTGTAAGAAATGAAAATGTAAATGTCTTGAGTCAGTAAGTATTCAATCCCTTTGTTATGGCAAGCCTAAATAAGTTCAGGAGTAAACATGTGCTTAACAAATTGCATAAGTTGCATGGACTCATGCCTTGTTGAATAATAGTGGTTAACATGATTTTTGAATAACTACCCCATCTCTGTACCCCACATATCCATTATCTGTAAGGTCCCTCAATCGAGTAGTGAATTTCAAGCACAGATTCAACCACAAAGACCTGTGAAGTTTATCAATGCATCGCAAAAAAGGGCACAGATTGATGTAAAAATAAAAAAGGCAGACGCTGAATATCCATTTGAGCATAGTGAAGTTATTAATTAGGCTTTGGATGGTGTATCAATACACCCAGTCACTACAAAGATACAGGCGTCCTTCCTAACTCAGTTGCTGGAGAGAAAGAAAACTGCTCAGGGATGTCACCATGAGCCCAATGGTGATTTTAAAACAGTTACAGAGTTTAATGGTTGTGATATGAGAAAACTGAGAATAGATCAACAACATTGTAGTTACTCCACAATACTAACCTAAATGACAGAGTGAAAAGAAGGAAGCCTGTACAGAATAAAAATATTCCAAAACATGCATCCTGTTTGCAACAAGGCACTTAAGTAATACTGCAAAAGATGTGGCAAAGAAATGAACTTTTTGTCCTCAATACAAAGTGTTATTTTGGGGGCAAATCCAACACAACACGTTACTGAGTACCACTCTTCATATTTTCAAGCACGGTGGTGGCTGCATCATGTTATGGGTATGCTTGTCATCGGAAAGGACTAGGGAGTTTTTTTAGGGATAAAAATAAACAGAATACAGCTATAATCCTAGAGGAAAACCTGGTTGTCTGCTTTCCAACAGACACTTGGAGAAGAATTCACCTTTAAGCAGGACAATAACCTAAAACACAAGGCCAAATCTGCACTGGAGTTGCTTACCAAGACGACAATGAATGTTCCTGAGTGGCTTAATTAGAATTTTGACTTAAATCGGCTTGAAAATCTATAGCAAAACTTGAAAATTGCTGTCTAGCAATGATTAACAATCAACTTGACAGAGCTTGAAGAATAAATAAATAAATAAATAATGGGCAAATATTGTACAATCCAGGTGTGCAAAGCTCTTAGAGACTTACCCAAAAATACTCAAAGCTGTAATCGCCACCAAAGGTGCTTCTACAAAGTATTGACTTAGCGGTGTGAATAGATATTTCTGTATTTCATTTTCAATACATTTGTTTTCACTTTGTCATCATTGTAGGGCTATTGTGTGTAGATGAGTGCAAAAAAAATCTATTTAATCTGAAGGCACTGTAAATCACTAATCATAATAATAATAATAAAACATGGGACTTATATATCGCTTTTCAAGGACCCAAAGTTGCTTTACAATTGTAGTAAACTACTGGTTCACTATAAATCTCAATGGTAATCAAGTAGTAAAACCAGTAGGTTTTGTTTAGATCTTGTGTAGTGATGAGTAGTAATTCAGTAGTACTTTTTCATGAGTGTATACTTTACATTACTGGTGTATGACAAAGTGATGCCTGCCCTTAAATAATAATGCAAGACAACATAGCAAAGTAATTCACTTTTTGGCCTAAAATAACTTCAGGTTTGGATCAAATCCAATACAACACATCACAGAGTGAAACCCTCTGTATTTCTGTACCCTCTGTGGCAGCATTATGTTATGGGTATGATTGCCACTGGCTGGGACTGGGGAGTTTGTCAGGATCAAAATAAATATGAAAGGAGCAAAGCCCAGAGGGGTATCCTACGAAGCAAGCTAGATCTACTCTGGGTTTTCTAAAGATAACCAGCTTCAGTTAGCTTCACATTCCAGCTCAGGCTTCATCCATACTACAACATCCGCCTGCCGTTATCTCTAGCAGGCTTGTAACTGCGCGTGCATGTCACACGTGGATAGTCGAATGTCGAACTCTTCATTGAGGCAATGCTGAAACACCTATCCATGGGCGAGTCAGTGCCACATTTTCATTTGTGCCGAAATCAAAATGAAAGAAAAGTTATCTTACAAATTCAGCAGGTTATGGTGTGAAATAGGCTTTTAGAAGGGCCGTCTTTATTTTATAACTTATTGTTAATGTCTTTGGTGTGCCATACAAGTCATACAAAAGTGTTACATTGCGTGAAGTTTAACATGCATTCTGTCATTACTAAATGTGTAATGTGATATAAATATATATATATTTTTATTGATTAATAAAATATTTAATCAGTCGTCTTCCTCAAATGAAGAAGATGATGATGCAACCTTTGCAAGAGGGAGGGAATCTGATTTCATTGGTCCTCAACTCGCGGCTCAGTCATTTCATTCAGGATAAATGCAGTTAGCACCCTAAGTTAGCCTGCCCCAGAGCAGGTTAGTTCTGAAGGATTCGTTGCCATAGAAATGTACCTGGCTAAAAGCTGAGCCACTTTCGTATGACCGGTTATCCCGAGTTGAACTCAGAGTTGACCAAAGTTACCATGCTAACTCCTCAAACCTGCTTTGTAGGAAACCCCTCAGGTAAAAAGTTAGAGGAAAACCTGCCTCACTCTTCTGAATACCAAACCCTGGGATAGAGTTTTATTTTTCAGCGGGACAATTACACAAATGTTAATGCGAAAAACACACCAGAAAGGGTTTCCAATGGGTGTTGAGTGCTCCTGAGTGGTCCAGTCTCAGTCCTGACTTTAATCTGCTTGAAAATAAGGTTTGAATATTGCTGTCCATCAATGATTCCCAACAAATGTTCTGAGCTTGAGCAATTTTTACAAAAACAATGGATATACAGTATGTTGTCCTAAAGAGCTATGCAAAGTTGGTAGAATCGTATTCAAAATTATTCACAGCTGTTATTGCTGCCAAAGGTGCTTCCACCAAGTATTAACTCTGAGGTGTGAAGACATACGATATCAAGACATCTTCATTTATTTGTAATTAATTTAAGACATTTTGAAAGTAGGTTGTGTAGATCAGTAGGAGAAAGTAATCAAATGAAATTTTTTGATGTAGATTTAAGGCAGCCAAATGTGAAAACTCTGCAAGGGGTGTGTAGACTTTCACTAGGCACTGTATGTGTGTATGCCTTGCTGTGTGTATGTCTTCCTGTGTGTATGTGTGTGTATTCATCCCTCTGTGAGTGTATATTCATCCCTGCGTGTGTGTGTCAGTGCTGCTAGTGGCGTTATTTGATCTCAGAGGTAATGGGCTCTTTAATATGCTGTCAGTTGAAGTCATTCAGATGTGAATACAGAGCTGGCTTCAGTAGCATAAAGCACCTTTATACTCTATTCCCTGTCTCTCTCTTTGCTCCCCTCTTTGGGTCTTACCAGTTTCCAACCCCAAATACAATCACGCGCACACACACCGCCAAAGCTCAACTGAAGTATTGCCAGATTAACCTTGCTGCCAAGAGCTGAGGCTGTACTGTGATGATGGTTGCAGCTGCAGCTGGGAGGAACACAGGAAGAATACGCCCTTACAATCTCCTGGCTGATGATGAGAGGAGGGGAAATACAGGAGAGTAAAAGAGCTAGGGTGTACCTCAATACTCTAAGACGGCTTCCCCTCCATCTGCACTGAATCGGATGAGAAAGAATGGAATGGTGGAAGGAATGAAATACATGGTATAGGCCTTCATCATATTTGCACATTGTGACAGTTAACCTGGATTGAGTTAATCCCAGGATTGGCAGACTGACTGACTGCCCAGACCAATCCCAACACAATGGCCTGGGTGACCTAATAACCCTGCAATTTCTGACTGGGCCACTCCTTAAGGCTTGGCTGCACACAAACACATGTGGTGACCACACATAGTGGCAAACAAACACTCCCCAACACAAGGAAGCCGTTATCACGCCCGTCCGGTGTCGCCCAAAACACACACACCACCTGACCTCACACAGACTAACAAACACATTTCCCATTGTGAAACCTAATCAAACTAGTGCATGTAAGAGGCGTGAGATGACTGATCTCCAGGAAGACCAAGAACCTCTCTGTCCTCTTGTCTCTTTTACTGGGACTGAATGAGCTCTGGGTCTGATGAGAAGCCAGCTAGACCAACAGAGCCCTGACCAAATCACACCTGGCTCGTGTTGCTTAGGCACCAAACAGAGGAAAACTAACTGAAACAGGCAGGGACTACCTGGACCAAAAATGAATGTTTTTTTCCATTGCAAAACTTTTTAAATGTTTTCCTTGCGTGCCCTAATAAACACAACCCTGTCTAATTCATGTGATGTGAGTTGAGTTCATACCATAGTTCCGGAACCGTAGTAATGACACCATCTTTTTTACATGAAAAAAGGCTCAGCATAGAAGTCCTAAACTGGCAAATGTCTACCGACTAGACAAGTGCAGGGTCACGTCTATGACAAAAGCAATCGCTCACACTGCAATAAGAGAAGGCAAAGATGTCTGTTTTGTCTCTAGAAGCTCCAATCAAAATCCTCAGGCAGACTCTTCATTTCCATCTCCTTGCCTGGTTAGTGACTGGACGTTATTAGAGTCCCGTAGCTCAGACACAATCAGGCTTCTTGTTACTGGCCTATCTACCACCAGTCCCCCACACCATGAATAGGGCCTTGTTCACAACCTCAGAGGTCAACCCAGAGAGTAACAGCAAGAGAATGGGGGTTTCAGCTTGTGGTCGGTTGGCTTTGGAGGATTGAGGGGACGGAATGTAGAAATCCCCACTCATTCTGTCCAGGACAACAAACCTCTTACTCCCCTCCTCCCAACTTCCTCTCTTTTCTGGTTAGCTTTTCCAATATTAATACTGTACAACAATGCAGTCTATTGCTCATGGAACTCTTGACGATAAGAATCAGACAACGGTCCAAAATAGCGTGAAACTGGGAGGTATCTGAACTTTACAATAACAAATGCTTGCCCGGATTATGTTTTTTCTCCAAACACTTACTGTAAACGGTTACTATTCCATAGCCTACCTCAGCTTTTGTAAAGATAGTGTGCAGCACCAAACACACACACGCATGCAAAATACACAACCCCCACAAACACTTTCAGGTGTTTATAGGCAAGGTGATTATCACGTCACGAACCAGTCCTCACTTTGCAGAAAATACAGGTTTGGCACTTCACCCATCCATCTTCAGATATTTCTGAGCACTCAAGCCATTATCTCCCAGAATGCATTGGTGAGGTCTCACAGAGGATCTTTCATGCCTGTACTATCAGCCAATCAGAATTAAGAGATTCCTGGCATTCTAGATGCCTAGCTGTTTGGCAGACGCTTGTCTAATTCATCTAGCCTGGATACCAGTCTCTTTCTGCTTTAGTCAACTCCTTTGTCCTCGGCTCTTAGGGCACATCCAGATAGTCTAAAGTGGCTTCCTCTGCTGGTCTTTCTTGGGGCTGGCTGAAAGCAAAATGGAGATTAACAAGCAGGTATTTGTTGCCACCTGTCATGTTCCTTGATATTAATGCAGGTGGCAACACATTTCTGTACTGGCAACCATCCCCCATATAAATTCAGCTAGATCTTCTTCTTTCTCCTATCAGTAAATATGAAGGACAGGCGATGAGGATAGGAAACCATTTCAGACTATTGAGATGCAACCATAGTTTGGGAAAAAGGAGGCCAATACTTCCGCTACCTTGTCAACATATTGGGCGCATTCGAGCTGATCAATTTTGCTAAATCGGTGACCAACACCATTCAAAGTGTGTTGTATTATGGGGATCATTATTGTCCGACTTGCGCCTACATGCTGACTGCATGACCTTTACAAAAACTGTGATCAAAGGTCATGCAGTTTTTTTAAGAAGTCGCTTCTCACCAGCTGCACCATGCAGCCATCAACTGGCAGGCACTATTTGTCAACCAATCATTAGAGTGTTTTTGTTTGACCCACGGGACCAAAGACATTATGGTGTCAGCAGACCTTGTTTGTTGTCAAATAACAACACAGGGTACAAACATTGGCGAGTTCAATTCAAGTACTTTAATCACGTCAAGGACTTTCCACAAACCTTGACTACAGCTGCTCTAGTTACAGTGGGGAGAACAAGTATTTGATACACTGCCGATTTTGCAGGTTTTCCTACTTACAAAGCATGTAGAGGTCTGTAATTATCATCATAGGTACACTTCAACTGTGAGAGACGGAATCTAAAACAAAAATCACATTGTATGATTTTTAAGTAATTAATTTGCATTTTATTGCATGACATAAGTATTTGATGCATCAGAAAAGCAGAACTTAATATTTGGTACAGAAACATTTCTTTGCAATTACAGAGATCATACGTTTCCTGTAGGTCTTGACCAGGTTTGCACACACTGCAGCAGTGATTTTCGCCCACTCCTCCATAAAGACCTTCTCCAGATCCTTCAGGTTTCGGGGCTGTCGCTGGGCAATACGGACTTTCAGCTCCCTCCAAAGATTTTCTATTGGGTTCAGGTCTGGAGACTGGCTAGGCCACTCCAGGACCTTGAGATGCTTCTTACGGAGCCACTCCTTAGTTGCCTTGTCTGTGTGTTTCAGGTCGTTGTCATGCTGGAAGACCCAGCCACAACCCATCTTCAATGCTCTTACTGAGGGAAGGAGGTTGTTGGCCAAGAACTCGCGATACATGGCCCCATCCATCCTCCCCTCAATACGGTGCAGTCGTCCTGTCCCCTTTGCAGAAAAGCATCCCCAAAGAATGATGTTTCCACCACCATGCTTCACGGTTGGGATGGTGTTCTTGGGGTTGTACTCATCCTTCTTCTTCCTCCAAACACAGCGAGTGGAGTTTAGACCAAAAAGCTCTATTTTGTCTCATCAGACCACATGACCTTCTCCCATTCCTCCTCTGGATCATCCAGATGGTCATTGGCAAACTTCAGACGGGCCTGGACACGCTGGCTTGAGCAGGGGGACCTTGTGTGCGCTGCAGGATTTTAATCCATGACGGCGTAGTGTGTTACTAATGGTTTTCTTTGAGACTGTGGTCCCAGCTCTCTTCAGGTCATTGACTAGGTCCTGCCGTGTAGTTCTGGGCTGCTCCCTCACCTTCCTCATGATCATTGATGCCCTACGAGGTGAGATCTTGCATGGAGCCCCAGACCGAGGGTGATTGACCGTCATCTTGAACTTCTTCCATTTTCTAATAATTGCGCCAACAGTTGTTGCCTTCTCACCAAGCTGCTTGCCTATTGTCCTGTAGCCCATCCCAGCCTTGTGCAGGTCTACAATTTTATCCCTGATGTCCTTACACAGCTCTCTGGTCTTGGCCATTGTGGAGAGGTTGGAGTCTGTTTGATTGAGTGTGTGGACAGGTGTCTTTTATACAGTTATGCAGTTAATACAGGTAATGAGTGGAGAACAGGAGGGCTTCTTAAAGAAAAACTAACAGGTCTGTGAGAGCCGGAATTCTTACTGGTTGGTAGGTGATCAAATACTTATGTCATGCAATAAAATGCAAATGAATTACTTTAAAATCATACAATGTGATTTTCCGTCTCTCAAAGTTGAAGTGTACCTATGATAAAAACTACAGACCTCTACATGCTTTGTAAGTAGGAAAACCTGCAAAATCGGCAGTGTATCAAATACTTGTTCTCCCCACTGTAAATGTGTGTCAGTCAGTGTTGTGTTCAAGACCAGCTAAAGCGACACTGATTCAAGAGCAAGACCGGAGCAAATCGAGTCCGAGTCAAGAGCAAGACCTGAGGGGGGTCGAGACCGAGTCAAGACAGAGACTGGGAGGGGGACAAGTGGTCCGAGACCGAGTCAAGACCGAGACCAGAAAAATGCGAGTTCAATTCAAGACCATGATTGTAATTTTGTCAAATCACCACCATAATAAGAGTTCAAAATGTCCAGTATTGCTGTGTTCATATTTCAGAACAACAATCAGAATACTGAAAAATTGCATGCTGAGGGAAAATAGAGCCAATTATTACTAACCCAAACACAGTGGGGAACAATGGGCCTTCTATGCTTTCAGAGATGGGCTAAGTATTTTTACAATTATGATTATGTAATAATAATAATGATAATTACATTATTATTTTAAATTATGTTCTGATTTGAACTGTATTAGGGCAACATTTTGGAGTGACCAATCACATTTTGACTTAATGGGTGGGAACGTTTTTACAAAAACGTATGGAAACTTCTGCCTTGAAGGCCAAAAGGTCACTGCGCAATAGCGAGCAGTAGTTTTCCCACGGTCTAGCTAGCTAGCTTTTGTTGTCGGCTAGTGTTATCAAAAAGGATGTTGTTGCTAATTTGCTAATAACTTTCAACAAGAAGTTACGCTTAAAATGATCATCATCTGGTGAGTGGAACTGTTTTTTTTTATGACAGCGTGCTTGCTGTTAGCCATCTTTGAAAATAATGTGTGTGTGTGTGAAACATTGTTGCATTGAAAGTGGAACTAAAAGAATTTTAGCAACATGAAATCTTATTAAAATCTGTTCATATACACCCCCAGGAAGAATGACACTTAAAAAAAAATATATATATGGTCATTTTCACATTTTCATAAATTCTTAAAATGTGTGGGAATTACGTATACTAAGGTATTTGCGAAAATTCTATAGCAATATAGAGTGGGAAAGCGGCTGTGCGTTTGAACAATTAATAGACACTGTAGTAAATAAAACCAAATAAAAAAATCTGTCTCATCCAGGATCAGAGTCTACGCCGACCGGCGTACTATAGCCAATCAAAGCTACAGTAGGCCTTTATACAAACAAGCCATTTGCCACACGGGCCTGCCATCATTCACTTTGAACCGGACTGTGTGTTTACAGATAGTTGCAACAGCATGACTTTAGATCATTAGAAGCCACAAAATACACCTGAATGGATTTCTGCAAATATGTAAACACCACGGGAGTCCTCTTACATTTAGGAATTGTACAGTGCTATTGATCAACCATGAAAAGGTAGGCTCTCTCTATCTGTTATGCACATCAACAACAACAAGATCAACAACTAATGCTAGCCAGAGCAAGATGAGCTAAAATCTAACGAAGGAACACTAGATAAACCCTCTCAGAATTCTTGGCCGTCAAAATTGCACTGATAAACAATTGGGAATTGTAGCCTCCTCATCCTTCTGCAGCTTGCCTGCCAATGCATGCTTGTCCCAACCAAGCACCCAAGCTAACTGGCTAAAGTTGGCTAGCTTGCTAGCTAGCTACCTCCAGACACAAATGAGAAAACACCTCACACTGACCATTTTACTCGACGTAGCAGTGCTGGTTAGGCTGTTTACATGTTATCTAGAGCATTCTTGGCTAACTATTACTTTTTTTTCCTACGTTTACTGACACCGGTCATATTCAGCGGGTGTTGTGCGTTCGTAAATTCATCAGTTGTTCTCCGCTCTGGCACATTCAGACGAGAGTGCTCTGAAATCGGAGTAGATAGCCAGAGCAAATTTGCGAACGCAAGAGATGAACGACTGTTATCCAGTTAGCATAAGTTATTGCTAGCTAACCAAATGACATCCGCATCTCTAGCTGTGTAAAGTCAGTCACTCACCCACTCCTCCAATGGCATGACATGACATCCTCCTAGCATATAGCTAGCTAGCTAACGTTAGGCTCTGTGTTTTTAGATTGCTATTTAAATAAATATGCTAGCCTATTAGCCACGTTATGACTGACTTGTGATCATTGCCCTTGCTAGTTTGATTGTATTGACATTCTCAGCCTTAGTTACATTTGTCCGTTTTTGTCCAGAATATTGAGTAATTGAAACTGAAACAGTGCATCCCGAAATGGAGGCAGCAAACAATGTACCAGGCCAGCTGTGATTTACAACCTGATAGCAATATGTTTTGGACTACCAAGAAATGTATTGGTGAATTATATTAATCATGCATTGAACTGCATCCATCTATTCTGCCAACAATGCCTTAGTGTACGTCATGGAGTGTTGAGTCAAATATAACCTATTTCTAAAACCTCTTATAAAGTTGGTTTTGTAGCATAAACTGAGAATTTGACATTTTTGACTGATATGATTGCCTGCTTGTTTCATATCTGCAAAGTAGTTAAAACGCTGTCAGTTCCACTTTAAACTTTAGATCACCGGTTACTTTGTGTTTGTGCTAAACGTGAAATGTTTTTTTTGCAATGTGAAGTAATATTTGTAAATATTGACTGGGAAATTATTGATAGTTTTTGTTTTTATATTCTTATGATTGGGACCTACTGGCTTATTATGTCCGAGTTTATGGACTGTTTATCCTTTAATATCATGCTGTGAGTGGCTGCTGTCTTTCTGTCGGCCCTACACAGTGGTGCCTGGAGAAGTGGGTAATTTTGCCAAAAGGTTCCTAAATGGCCCGCCCAGCGAAGGAAAGCCACCATGTGTAAAAAAAAATCTTGTTTTTCAGATGTTCACTCTCAAAAGCAAACTTTTGTTTTATAGAAAAAATACAAATGTGATGGTCGAAGTCTACAACAATGCTTAAACCACATCAATCTGATTGGGTGGGCCTGTCAGGGCCTGGCTCTCCAGTGGGTGGGCCTCTGTCCACCCATAAGCCCCTGACGCAAACAGCGCATGATGACAAATGCGCATCACAAATAGCCTACTAACCAAGACTTCGGACTAAACTTTTTCAATACCTGGTTTGCATACCCATTGTTGCCTTAGTTAGCATTTACGGTTAGATATAATAAGTTGAAACGTCTTTACCACCCTACTTGTTACCGATGTCATTCTTCTGTGAGCTTCTCCATGACAAAACCAGCTGAGAGTTGCACACTCTTGCTGCCTGCAGATGATATTCCGCTGAAACTAGGCTTGCACGGCGCGCATGTGAATATGTTTCCCGTTTTGCATTTGTGTAGGCTACTTTGTGCATGATTACTGTATTGTACTAATAATTACCTCCACTACACTACTTTGATACGCATCAGTAGGGATTAAGTAAGCATTCGCAATAACCACTGAAAAAAAAAGTGGGTATACCAGCGTATACCCTCCACTACACCACTGGCCCTTTATGTTTTACAAAAAGTGTACTCTCCTACATGAGTGCGCTGGTATTACGGTTGCTGTCCTTAACCTCTACGGGATCGGTGTCCCGTATACGGGACGGTTGAGCTAACGTGCGCTAATTTGATTAGCATGACTGTTAGCAAGCAAACTTTCCAGGACATAGACATGTCTTATATGGGCAGAAAGCTTACATTATTGTTAATCTAACTGCACTGTCCAATTTACAGTAGCTTTTACAGTGAAAAAAGACCGTGCTATTGTTTGAGGAGAGTGCACAACAAAAAACGTATCACGGCAACTGGTTTGATACATTAACCTCTGAAGGTAAATAATATACTTACATTCAGTAATCTTGCTCTGATATGTCATCCTAAGGGTCCCAGAGATAAAATGTAGCATAGTTTTGTTTGATAATATCCATTTTTATATTCAAATGTAGGAACTGGGTTCTACAGTTAGAACCCCTGCTGTCTCTGGCTCCACACCCACCCCGCCCGGCCATCTAGATGTGTGAAAGTTAGTGTATAAGCTAATGATTCATCATGTATGACATTCTTGGGAGTGTGTAAACTTACAAAAATGATATTTACATTTACATTTTACATTTAAGTCATTTAGCAGACGCTCTTATCCAGAGCGACTTACAGTTAGTGAATGCATACGTGTTTTATTTTTATTTATTTTTTATACTGGACCCCCGTGGGAAACAAACCCACATCCCTGCCGGCCAAACCCTCCCCTACCTTGGACGACGCTGGACCAATTGTGCGCCGCCCATGGGTCTCCCGGTCGCGGCCGGCTGCGACAAAGCCTGGACTCGAACCAGGATCTCTAGTGGCACAGCTAGCACTGCGATGCAGTGCCTTAGACCACTGCGCCAATACAAAATGTATGTTCTCTATAGTTATGTACTTGAAAATGTATCAATTGACCAATTTGGCACATTTGGGCAGACTTGATACAAAATAGTCCAGTATCGCAATGCTTCACTGGATCAATCTGAAACTTTGCACACACACTGCTGCCATCGAAATCTAAAATGCACCTAAACTGCTATATTATATTGTGGCATTTCTCTTGCATTTCAAAGATGAAAAAAAAAAAAAAAAAAAAAAAAAACGTTTTTTTGTTTGTATCATCTATTATCAGATCTAATGTGTTATATTCTCCTACATTAATTTCTCATTTCCACAAACTTCAAAGTGTTTCCTTTCAAATGGTATCAAGAATATGCATATCCTTGCTTCAGGTCCTGAGCTCCATGCAGTTATATTTGGGTATGTCATTTTAGGCTAAAATTTAAAGGGTCCGATCCTTATGAGGTTAACAATCACAAACCTGTCACACACCGAAGGCCTATAGGTTCTCCACTGCGCAAACATGTCTATAATAGATATTAAGGCTGTTACGATATTGTTTAAAGAAAGGAGTGTATATATTTGGCCTGGCGAAGCGGTTTTATGCGCCGACTGAATGGAAGCTGATAGAGTTTTTTACTCTGCTGGTCTCGGGAAGAAATTGCCAGTCCTCACTGTCCGAGAACTAGTCAAGACCTAATACAAATGTATCTGACACACAAGACCGAGACACTCAATATGTGGTCTCGAGACCGGTCCTACCAGTAGATAGCTACTTTATTAATCAGAGAAGGGACATTTCATAATGCCTGCATGTGTAACTCAGAGCTTAATGTAACAGTATTCAGTGGTACAATTACTTTAAATGAATGAATATCAGATATTACCCACCCACTGCAATAAACATGGCCTGGGACACACAAAACATTTAAACGGAAACAGTCTGTCACACAACTTTAATAGAATATTAACTAATTCTGTACAAACTGAAAAGAATATTGCGCAAGTAACAAATTGTGAGGAACCAGATAAGGCCATTGCTAGCACAAGGTCCAATTAGGTGGGGAGGGGGGTTGAAGACGTCACTGTGGCTTCAAGAGATCTGTCCTTTCAAAAACGAGGGCTCTACAATCTTTTATTTAAAAAAGGGGGATATGTGCAGTAAAGCACTGTAACGATGACCACTGATACCAAGCTGGCCACCGTACCAACCAGCATCAACATGCTGAGAGGATCAAGTACATGGGCAACCTGTTGTCTCGCATTTGGGGAGACATTCTATAGACACAAACAGGCATTCTTAGGGGAGTAATACATGTTTACATTTCGTTGTGTTAGCAGGAATATGGACAGAACATGTTTGGCGGTGGAGGGGTCGGATTGGTAGGCTTCTGTAACGATGGGCACTGTTTATGATGGCTGCATAAACTGTCACAACACCTCAACCTTCTCTGGCCCAATTCCAAACATATATACCAAAACCCTTACTGCCTTCCCCTAACATATATTCCGAGGACTGGATAGGTATGTATTATATTATACTAACGTTATGCTTTAATTTTACCATCTTGTACTGCTATCCCTTTTCTTGGTTAGGTGTGATGTGACGATGTGTAAATTGCACTTATCCGCAATATGGTAATAACTCAAACTTTATATCTGTTATATTGCTTAAACCTACAAGGTCCTTTCAGATCTGCTAAAAGGGACAAATAAGGAATTAGGAACGATAGGTTTAGGATCATGCCATGGTTTCCATGAGAAGTGTAGCCATGTTTATTTAAGCCCTACGAGTCCGGGCACAGTCGAAGCAGTAGTATGGCAAGACATTCTCAAAACGCTTGAAACCATTTCACATATTAAAAAATACAATTTGGCAGTAGAAACATTTTGTTAGTCTTACAAAGCCTGGGAAAGAAGGGACACATGTTTGTTGGGAATTTGCATGGTGAATGATAATGGGCCTTAACTATTGTGGGTGGGGCCTAAAATCCTTTCCCATAATGCACCACTTCATACAGCTGCATGAAACCAGAATAAATAGTCCAAGGACATGAACATGAATATTAAAAAAGAAAACCAAATTCAGAATAATACACTGTCTATTAAAAACACCATAACAAAGAGAAGAAAAAAAAGTTGTCAGCAACCCCAGTGATGTATGAAGTCAAAACTTGTTCAGCAGTTTCCTGGTAAATTAACACTTATCTTATTGGCATTATAAAACCCTGAGTAACTAACTTTCTGTGAAAACTAAAGTTCGGGATCCATCCATTCAATAATTTTTGATTCGAATATTCTGAGGTTCTCGGCAGTAGTCACCTATTTGTCAAGTAGACTTACTCTACGTTGCCATGGCGAATTGTTTAAAGTACAGGTCACTTCTTAATTGGTTATGAATGAAGCCAAAACAAAGAGGGGGGGGGGGGGGGGGGGGGGGGGGGCGACAGGACCGCAGAAAAATGGGCATGCATGTATTAAAAACACTGTTTGGTTGCGTTCTATTGCGTTTGTATGAGAGTTCATAAGGGGCGGAGCCAACAGGGGCGGGAAGACCTGCTGATTGGATGAGGACTGATTTGATGGACAGCAGGACTTCGGCCAATCTCCCCTGGTCACCACGGTTACTGCTGTTTGCACTCGGCAGGCTGGGGCTCTTCTTTCTGAGGGGAAGAAGGAGAGAAAGAGAGATTGAGATGAGAGGTCAATGAGAGCTGAGGCGAAGGATCGAGGGAGGAAGACGGCGGAAGACGGGTGGATGAGGTTGAAGGAAACAGACCGAGAGATAGTCAGCTAATTGAACTAGTCGGAGTCAAAAGAACAGATCAAGCCAAGAGGAGAAAAAGTTACGAACGAGAGCTAGGAGACGAGTGAGAAGGGTGACTGGGTGAGAATCTCAATTGGGCTGGAGTAAGTTTTTGTTTTTTACCAAGTAATGAGAAGAGGGAGTTTGCCTTTAGTGAGACGACTGGGGACTACTTGAGAATAAAGGATAGAGAGAGGGGTAGAACTAAGAAAAAGAAAGGTATTGGAAAGGTTGAGTGAAAGAGATGGAGACAGACTGGGTTCTGAGGAGATGGGAGTCTAAGCTAAATGGTCATACCAAGGATCATTTAGCTATTTCATAAAGTTTTAGGACCCCTAAGGTATACATTTTATTTTATGATTTGATGAAACATTGAATTTGCCCATAGAAACACATTAATTAACAGCTTCATACATGGATAAAGCTATACTCTCCAAAAAATTATCCAAAGGAAGTTTGTTCTGAAGTGTCTATCCTATATCAGAGACATAAGAAAGATCAGGAAACCATTTTTTTATTAATGTATTTAACCCCTTATTTTAGGCACTAAACTATCTCCATATATACAATGGGAGGAACAAGTATTTGATACACTGCCGATTTTGCAGGTTTTCCTACTTACAAAGCATGTAGAGGTCTGTAATTTTTTTCATAGGTACACTTCAACTGTGAGAGACGGAATCTAAAACAAAAATCCAGAAAATCACATTGTATGATTTTTAAGTAATTAATTTGCATTTTATTGCATGACATAAGTATTTGATACATCAGAAAAGCAGAACTTAATATTTGGTACAGAAACCTTTGTTTGCAATTACAGAGATCATACATTTCCTGTAGGACTTGACCAGGTTTGCACACACTGCAGCAGGGATTTTGGCCCACTCCTCCATACAGACCTTCTCCAGATCCTTCAGGTTTTGGGGCTGTTGCTGGGCAATACGGACTTTCAGCTCCCTCCAAAGACTTTCTATTGGGTTCAGGTCTGGAGACTGGCTAGGCCACTCCAGGACCTTGAGATGCTTCTTACGGAGCCACTCCTTAGTTGCCCTGGCTGTGTGTTTTGGGTCGTTGTCATGTTGGAAGACCCAGCCACGACCCATCTTCAATGCTCTTACTGAGGGAAGGAGGTTGCTGGCCAAGATCTCGCGATACATGGCCCCATCAAACCTCCCCTCAATACGGTGCAGTCGTCCTGTCCCCTTTGCAGAAAAGCATCCCAAATAATCATGTTTCCACCTCCATGCTTCACGGTTGGGATGGTGTTCTTGGGGTTGTACTCATCCTTCTTCTTCCTCCAAACACGGCGAGTGAAGTTTAGACCAAAAATCTCTATTTTTGTCTCATCAGACCACATGACCTTCTCCCATTCCTCCTCTGGATCATCCAGATGGTCATTAGCAAACTTCAGACGGGCCTGGACATGCGCTGACTTGAACAGGGGGACATTGCGTGCGCTGCAGGATTTTAATCCATGACGGCGTAGTGGTGTTACTAATGGTTTTCTTTGAGACTGTGGTCCCAGCTCTCTTCAGGTCATTGCCGTGTAGTTCTGGGCTGATCCCTCACCTTCCTCATGATCATTGATGCCCCATGAGGTGAGATCTTGCATGGAGGCCCAGACCGAGGGTGATTGACCGTCATCTTGAACTTCTTCCATTTTCTAATAATTGCGCCAACAGTTGTTGCCTTCTCACCAAGCTGCTTGCCTATTGTCCTGTAGCCCATCCCAGCCTTGCGCAGGTCTACAATTTTATCCCTGATGTCCTTACACAGCTCTCTGGTCTTGGCCATTGTGGAGAGGTTGGAGTCTGTTTGATTGAGTGTGTGGACAGGTGTCTTTTATACAGGTAACGAGTTCAAACAGGTGCAGTTAATATAATGAGTGGAGAACAGGAGGGCTTCTTAAAGAAAAACTAACAGGTCTGTGAGAGCCAGAATTCTTACTGGTTGGTAGGTGATCAAATACTTATGTCATGCAATAAAATGCAAATTAATTACTTAAAAATCATACAATGTGATTTTCTGGATTTTTGTTTTAGATTCCGTCTCTCACAGTTGAAGTGTACCTATGATAAAAATTACAGACCTCTACATTCTTTGTAAGTAGGAAAACCGGCAAAATCGGCAGTGTATCATACTTGTTCTCCCCACTGTATATGTATATATACATTGAACAAAAATATAAACGCAACATGCAACAATTTTACCGAGTTACAGTTCATATAAGGAAATCAGGCAATTTAAATTAATTAATTAGGCCCAATCTATGGATTTCACATGACTGGACAGGGGCACAGCCATGGGTGAGCCTGGGAGGGCATAGGCCCACCCAATGGGAGCCAGGCCCAGCCAATCAGAATGAGTTTATCCCCACAAAAAGGCTTTATTACAGACAGAAACACTCCACAGTTTCGTCAGCTGTCCGGGTGGCTGGTCTCAGACGATCCCACAGGTGAAGAAGCCCGATGTGGAGGTCCTGGGCTGGCGTGGTTACATGTGGTCTGCGGTTGTGAGGCCAGTTGGACGTACTGCTAAATTCTCTAAAACAACGTTGGAAACGGCTTATGGTTGAGAAATTAACATTCATTTCTCTGGCAACAGCTCTGGTGGACATTCCTGCAGTCAGCATGCCAATTGCAGGCGCCCTCAAAACTTGAGACATCTGTGGCATTATGTTGTGACAAAACTGCACATTTTAGAGTGGCCTTTTATTGTCCCCAGCAAAAGGTGCACCTGTGTAATGATCATGCTGTTTAATCAGCTTCTTGATATGCCACAGGTGGATGGATTATCTTGGCAAATGAGAAATGCTCACTAAGAGGGATGTAAAAACATTTGTGCACAACATTTGAGAGAAATAAGCTTTTTGTGCATATGGAAATTGTCTGGGATCTTTTATTTCAGCTCATGAAACATGGGACCAACACTTTACATGTTGCGTTTACATTACTGTTCAGTATACTTGTTCAGTATACTTCAGTATACGCTTGTGGGGATCAGAGCAAAACGGAGAACACCATTGTGTTCGTCATCTTTCCATAGAGGGGTCATAATAGTTTGTGGGCCAAACCATTCGGACACCACAGACATTTTCATGAGAAGATCGAAAGCTTTTCGGGATGTCTCACGGTCTGACAAACTGATGCAGAAGGGCGACATGCAGTGGATTGCGACATGCTGTGGATTGAGATGCAGCCCATGCAAAAAACCTGATATCTCTAGCTTAAACTGACAGATTTTGATGGGGATTGTTTTATTATGCTAATTAGATTTCCACGGGGCTGCGGACATCGACTCTAGGGGATTAAGCTGGACAACTGGGAGAATAAAGGATGGAGTGTTGGATAAAGAAATGTCTGGATGGAGAAAGGTGTGGATGGAGAGAAGAGAGAAGTGAGCCAAAAGACAGAAATACAAAGTACAGAATGCAGTGCCATTCTCATTTCTCCCTTACCTAGAAATGCATGGGGTGAGAATGATTGATTGATTATGCCTGTAATGGGAGGTACAGGGGGAGGGGAGAGACAACAACAATGGTCAGGAACAAAACCATAGGATTATTCAGATAGAAACGCAATATATTGACCTGTCAAAATTGACTGTTCTACATGACAGGGAGTAATGTCGGTTCTACATTATGCTGTATTATATTCTGTAAGGCAATACAAATTTAATTTACTTAGATGCACCGCTTCACATTTCTCAACAAAAAAAAGAAGCAATTATTTTAACTATTTTTGACTAATCAAATAATTTGCTTCGTCATTGTAGTAGCTGGTGTCCGGTTCAATCTTAGTGAATCGAATAATTGTAATAAAATAATCATTAGTGAATCACGAAGAGTAAAAAACTAATGTTTTTGCTGTAACCTTATCGATTGTGTCGCTGCAAAAACGTATTTAGTAGAATGATTTAGACATTCAATTTATAGGACATTGCAATTTAATAGATGCTAACAGTCAGCCTGAAGTAAACAATTCTAAGTTAAGACAGATATATATAAAATCTATATGGCCCTATAAAATCTGCGATGCAGTAGAGAAACACCGCTAGCACAACGGTGTCTTGCTAGGTGAACAGTTTAATTAAAGGGAAACTACACTCTCCACAATTTTTTAAAAATATTTTTCCCAGACCTCAAAAGTGGTCTCCTGATGTGGTTAAAGCATTATTGTGGACTCAGAACATCCAATTTGATTTTTATTCTATAACATTTGAGAGTGAAAACTCGGAAAAACCCAAAACCTGGAAATAATTTAACAGACTTTGGGGAAAAAATCTAAATGATTTTATAGGGCCGGTCATGCCAAATAGTGTCCACACGCCAAAATGTGTCCACCTCTGCGTCACAATGGGATTTGGTTAGCAAAGTTTTTTTTTTTATAACTAACCCGTCCGTTGCTAGGGCCGTTGCCAAATTCTGCCCGGGCTACATAACAAAAATAATTACCATAAAAATAAATCGATAGTGTTCGTTGCTATGCTGTTCTGATTGTTCTGAGGTGCATGAAGAGAGAGGAGCATGCAGTCAAAAGTCAGAGGAAAACTCGATTGAAGTTACAGGTTATTTACGAGATCTTTTAGCACTAAAGGGATACTTTGGGATTTTAGCAATGATACTTGCCTTCGGAAAGTATTCAGACCCCTTGACTTTTTCCACATTTTGTTAGGTTACAGACTTATTCTAAAATTGACTAAATTGATTTTTTCCCTCATCAATCTACACACAATACCCCATAATGACAAAGCAAAAACAGTTTGAAATCTTTGCTATTTTTATTGAAAAAAAATCCTGAAATATCACATTTACATAAGTATTCAGACCCTTTACTCAGTACTTTGTTGAAGAACCTTTAGCAGCGATTACAGCCTCGAGTCTTCTTGGGTATGGCACTATAAGCTTGGCACACCTGTATTTGGGGAGTTTCTCCCATTCTTCTCTGCAGATCCACTCAAGCTCTGACAGATTGTATGGGGAGCGTCGCTGCACAGCCATTTTCAGGTCTCTCCAGTGATATTCGATTGGGTTCAAGTCCGGGCTCTGGCTGTGCCACTGAAGGACATTCAGAGACTTGTCCCGAAGCCACTCCTGCGTTGTCTTGGCTGTGTGCTTAGGTTCGTTGTCCTGTTGGAAGGTGAACCTTCGCCCCAGTATGAGGTCCTGAGCGCTCTGGAACAGGTTTTCATCAATGATCTCTGTGTACTTTGCTCCGTTCACCTTTCCCTCAATCCTGACTAGTATCTCAGTCCCTCGCGCTGAAAAACAACCCCACAGCATGATGCCACCACCATGCTTCACCCTAAGGATGGTATTAGCCAGATGATGAGTGGTTTCTGGTTTCTTCCAGACGTGACGCCTGGCATTCAGGCCAAAAAGTTCAATCTTGGTTTCATCAGACCAGAGAATCTTGTTTGAGTCCTTTAGGTGCCTTTTGGCTAACTCCAAGCAGGCTGTCATGTGCCTTTTATTGAGAAGTGGCTTCCGTCTGGCCACTTTACCATAAAGGCCTGATTGGTGGTGCTGCAGAGATGGTTGTCCTTCTGGAAGGTTCTCCCATCTCTGTCAGAGTGACTGTTGGGTTCTTGGTCACCTCCCTAACCAAGGTCATTTTCCCCCGATTGCTCAGTTTGGCAAGGCGACCAGCTCTATGAAGAGTCTTGGTGGTTCCAAACTTCTTCCATTTAAGAATGGAGGCCACTGTGTTCTTGGGGACATTCAATGCTGCAGACATTTTTTGGTATCTTTCCCCAGATCTGTGCCTCTACACAATCCTGTCTAGGAGCTCTACGGACAATTCCTTCGACTCATGGCTTGATTTTTGCTCTGACATACACTATCAACTGTGGGACCTTACACAGACAGGTGTGCACCTTTCCAAATCATGTCCAATCAATTTAATTTACCACAGGTGGACTCCAATCCAGTTGTAGAAACATTTCAAGGATGATCAATGAAACAGGATGCACCGGAGCACAATTTCGAGTATCATAGCAAAGGGTCTGAATACTTATGTAAATAAGGTATGTGTTTTTTTATTTGTAATACATTTGCAAACATTTCTAAAAACATTTCTAAAAAGTCTGATTAGGATTAATAATATCTGACAATAACCTTTTAATTATATTTTGCGTCACAACACTGAAGTTTAAGGGGCCTCCAATTTTGTTTTATTGACTGGATCTTTATATTTACCACCTGGATCCTGTTTCAGTAATAGTGAAATCAGACCTTGTTGAGTATCTGATAATCTACAATTTTTACAGGAGTGGTTAAAACATGCAAATAACGGTTATCAGAGTACATCCACAAAGGTTTGATATACCTCAACTAGCATGCCATCCAGCCCTGGAGTTTTCCCGGACTTAAATGCTTTAATTGCATCAAGAAGTTCCTCCTCTGTAATTTGCCATCACATGAGTCTTTCTGTACAGCTGTTCATTTTACATTATTAATAGAAAAAACAATCCTTACAATTAACTTTGGTTAGTGGAAATGGAGGAAACAAACAAAAACATTTGCTTAAAGTACTTTGCTTCCTCATTCAAACTATTGTTTGGTGAATGATGGGTGACTCCGTCATTTGTAACAAATTTCATTTCTATGTTGAAGATATAAAAAATAATTTGGTGTATTTTTCCCCATATTCAGTCCAGTTCACTTTATTTTTCCTCTAACTTATTCTGTGCCTCTATGGAACAGTTTTTATTGCTATCCAAGGACATTCGCTAGTTTATTTGTGCATATTTGTTTATGCTCTGATTACACGCAAGTGTCTAAATCAGCAGTTTACACATGATGACTTCAGCTTTGTGAAAAACCTTACTTGGCAAAATATAGCTAGCTAGCTTTCCTTGCTTGTAGGTTAGCTACCTAGCCAACGTTTGCTCTCATCAGACTGGTATAACGTTACGTTAGCTAGCTACTTAGCTAATCAAAACAAAACCACATTCATTGGCTAGCTACCTTTTTTGCCTGTTCGTTAGCTAGCTACAGAGGCTAACTGCTGGATTTCTTACAAGCAAGCTAGTGTTAGCTAGTTAGCTACCTAGCCAATCAAAATATCTGTTTGCATTTATAGATTAACCTCAGTTTGAATACCACATAGCTAGCCATATACAGTAGCGTAGGTTTGTTCGCATACATTTCTTATGACTGGCAGCATGGTGCAAGTAGCTGTGTTGTTGCTGAACAAGAGATCCCAAAATCAATTGCTAACAACCCTTTTTTTTGAAATCCGGTATGTGGTTCTCGGTAACAGACGGACGGCTCATGACAAGAGGCGGGGAGTGTGTGGTGTACCTCCAATCAGTTGCGAATTTTCATCGAGATTGGTCTCATATTGGCTTACATATGAAAATAAAATAAATAAATAAAATGGTTGGGAGATTTGAATTTAACACTGAGCTTCAACCAATGCCTATAATATACTTTGATTATAGTAAAAATATAAAAGTTAATGTAAAATAGCATAGTGCTATTAGATCTAGCCTAGGCTACTTGTAAATGTTCTTCAACATGAACTAGTCATAAGCTGCTACTGAACTAGAATTGGGATCATTTGCTTACATCTTTTGACCTGAGAACTACAACAAAAATGATTAAAATCGTTGTGGGAAATGAGTGTTGAATTGCATTCTAAATATTGTAGTTTGGTTTGCTAGATGACTAATGTTAGAAAAACTGGCTAGCTACTTCAGTGCAAATGAAGTTTTTGCTGTTATTTAAAGAAAAACCTGGGAAATTGTTTATGGTTAAACTTCCTGTACGTTTTCCCTCAAACTTGTTGCTGCAAGCAAGAGTGGATGGTTTCAGCGGAAAGACTGACTTGTGGGCAAAAAAAATTGACATTGTGATTAAATGCGCTAAAAAAAATTAATGGTGGTAAAAAAAATTCAAGTGACCTATAATTAACACATTCACTTTAACAGTCCTAGTTATAACAATGTTTTATGAAGGGAACTAAGAGGCTACTTCCTATGACACACATGCACTTAGGTGAGGAGAATTATCAGTTAGGAACACACTAGCAGCACTACGTAAATACTGACCTTAGGGTCAAAGTCTCCCTCGTCATCATCATCATCATCACCATCCTGCTCCTAAAACACAAGAGACAGAGAGTAAATAAAGAATTATCCTTAGCATGTTTAATTTCACAAAAATGTTTAACAAATAAAGATATTAATATCCAATCCTCTCCTTACCTCTTCATCTCCCTCCTCCAGCTCTTCCTCCTCAAACTGCACAGACAAGAGGACAACTGAGTGTTCGTTCCACATTCTGTTACAGCTCCCAATTTCAAATACACACCACATACAAAGTTGTGGAATTGGAAACCTCTTTATCAATGTACTTATCTGACAAACTCAATAGTTACGCTCATGTTATAAAATGTATTAGCTGAATGCCTAACTTAATGTGTGAGTGTTTGACACGTACACTTTCGTCGTCCTCCAGTGCCTCTCCAGTGAAGTAGAGCACAGCTCGGGGGACTATCCTCTCGCGGAAGAAATGGCCAATCTCAAAGTCTGTGGCTAGGGTGAACTCTGAGTCCTCGTCCTGGGGAGACAACACAGTTGTTTTTTTTTTTTTTAACTGGACGTCATGGGCCGTTTTCCTAGACACAGCCCAGACCAGGGCCAGTATTCATAAAATGTACTCAGAGTAGGAGTGCTGATCTAGGATCCATTTTCCCTTTCAGATTAATTAATGGAAAGGGGAACCTGATCCTAGATCAGCAACCCTACTCCAAGATACTTTGTAAATACAGCCCCTGGACTAAAAAGCATTCTGAATGGAAAACCATTGAAATCGCTTTTTTAGTCCAGGATTAGGCTTCTGTCCAAGTAACTGGCCTCTATCCATATTTCCATTAAATGTAGAAACTGATAAATGTAATATTAAATTGTGCATTTGGGTTTGAAATGCAGACAATATATTACTCACCATCTCTCCATCAGGTGACACTGGAAGAGAAAGGAAATTATTATTACCTGTGAGTATTTCACTTTCTGATTCAAAAAGTTTCCATTTAGCAAACAAACGTTTTACACAGCCAATTCTTTAGAAAAAAATCTTTAAAAAGGGCAGGCCGATATAGATCAATCACTCAACAACGATCAAATGACATTCACGCTTCTGATAACGTCTATACTGCACCTCCATAAAATTACAGCGGCATCACCCAGGTGCTCTTTGACCTCGGTTGCCACAGCAGTCACTCCCTGGTGACCGACAGAGCACCGCTGTCACTGACAAAACATCAAAGAGTTTTCAAAGGAAGGTGGAAATGTCCCTGCTTTCTTTATCTTGTTCTGAGAATGTGTTGGGAAATCACACCATTGCCAGCCAGGGCAATGAGTGACTCAACATCAATATCATGAGTTTTAATTAAATAACCTAGGAGTCTTCATCTTTACCCAATAATGTTGATCTCAATCTAAACTGAAGAAAAATATAAATGCAACATGTAGGTCCCATGTTTCATGAAATAAAAGATCCCCAAAATGTTCCACACGCACAAAAAAGCTTATTTCTCTAAAATGTTGTGCACAAATTTGTCTACATCCCTGTTTGTGAGCATTTCTCCTTTGCCAAGATAATCCATCCACCTGGTGTAGCATATCAAGAAGCTGATTAAATAACATGATGATTAATAATAACAATATTAATAATAATAATATGCCATTTAGCAGACGCTTTTATCCAAAGCGACTTACAGTCATGCGTGCATACATTTTTGTGTATGGGTGGTCCCGGGGATCGAACCCACTACCTTGGCGTTACAAGCGCCGTGCTCTACCAGCTGAGCACCTTGTGGGGACAATAAAAGGCCTGTCTAAAATGTGCAGTTTTGTCAAAACACAATACCACAGAAGTCTCAAGTTTTGAGGGAGCATGCAATTGGTATGTTGACTGCAGGAATGTCCACCAGAGCTATTGCAAGAGAATGGACTGTTCATTTCTCTACCATAATCTGCCTCCAACATAATTTTAGAGAATATGGCCTAACAACCGCAGACAGCGTGTATGGTGTCATGGGGGCGAGCGGTTTGCTGATGTCAACGTTGTGAACAGAGTGCCCCATGGTGGCGGTGGGGTTATGGTATGTGCAGGCATAAGCTATGGACAATGAACACAATTGCATTTTATCGATGGCAATTTGAATGCACAGAAATATTGTGACGTTATCCCGAGGCCCATTTATTTTAATGTATTCTGTGACCAACAGATGCATATCTGTATTCCCAGTCATCTGAAATCCATAGATGAGGGCCTAATTCATTTATTTAATTTGACTGATTTCCTCATATGAACTGTAACTCAGTAAAATCTTGGAAACTGTTACATGTTGCTTTTATATTTTTGTTTAGTATAATTAAATGTATTTTATTCTAAGGATACTGTATGTTACAAAATCTCAAACGATCACCAACGGTCATGTGGGCAATTCCATACATCCACAAACCCATGGAAAACAGCCCAAGAATGTCACAACCACTACTTGTACAAGCACAGTATACATACACTAAACATAATTATATAATTTCTAAGATTTTACTGAGTTACAGTTCATAAGGAAAATCAGTCAGTTGAAATAAATAAATTAGGCCCTAATCTATGGATTTCACAACTGGCAATACAGATACGCACAGATATCTTAAGAAAAAGGTAGGGGTGTTGATCAGAAAACCAAATCAGTATCTGGTGTGACCACCATTTGCCTCATGCAGCATGACATCTCCTTCGCATAGAGTTGATCAGGCTGTTGATTGTGGCTTGTGGAATGTTGTCCCACTCCTCTTCAATGGCTGTGCGAAGTTGCTGGATATTGGCGGGAACTGGAACACGCTGTCGTACGCGTCGATACAGAGCATCTCAAACATGCTCAATGGGTGACATGTCTGGTGAGTATGCAGGCCATGGAAGAACTGGGACATTTTCAGCTTCCAGGAATTGTGTACCTTGCGACATGGGGCTGTGTATTATCATGCTTAAACATGAGGTGATGGCGGCGGATGAATGACACGACAATGGGCCCCAGGATCTCGTCACAGTATCTCTGTACATTCAAATTGCCATCGATAAAATGCAGTTGTGTTCGCAGCTTATGCCTGCCCATACCAAAACCCCACCGACACGATGGGGCACTCTGTTCACAATGTTGACATCAGCAAACCGCCCACACAACGCCATCTGCTCAGTACATTTGAAACCGGGATTAATCCGTGAAGAGCACACTTCTCCAGCGTGCCAGTGGCCATCGAAGGTGAGCATTTGCCCACTGAGGTCGGTTACGACGCCAAACTGCAGTCGGGTCAGAAATGATTTGGTTGTGCAAACCCACAGTTTCATCGGCTGTCTGGGTGGCTGGTCTCAGATTATCCCACAGGTGAAGAAGCCGGATCTAGAGGTCCAGGGCTGGCGTGGTTACACCTGGCCTGCGTTTTTGAGGCGGGTTGGACATAGTGCCAAATCCTCTAAAACGACGTTGGAGGCGGCTTATGGTAGAGAAATTAACATTAAATTATCTGGGAACAGCTCTGGTGGACATTCCTACAGTCAGCATGCCAATTGCACGCTCCCTCAAAACTTGAAACATCTGTGGCATTATGTTGTGACAAAACTGCACATTTTAGAGTGGCCTTTCATTGTCCCCAGCACAAGGTGCACCTGTGTAATGATAATGTTTAATCAGCTTCTTGGATGTGCCACACCTGTCAGGTGGATGGATTATCTTAGCAATGGAGAAATGCTCACTAACAGGGATGTAAACAAATTTGTGCACAACATTTGAGAGAAATAGCTTTTTGTCTTTATATTTTTTCAGTATACATACACTACCGGTCAAAGGTTTTAGAACACGTACTCATTCAAGGGTTTTTCTTTATTTTTACTATTTTCTACATTGTAGAATAATAGTGAAGACATCAAAACTATGAAATAACACATACAGTGGGGGGAAAAAAGTATTTAGTCAGCCACCAATTTTGCAAGTTCTCCCACTTAAAAAGATGAGAGAGGCCTGTAATTTTCATCATAGGTACACGTCAACTATGACAGACAAAATGAGAAAAAAATATCCAGAAAATCACATTGTAGGATTTTTAATGAATTTATTTGCAAATTATGGTGGAAAATAAGTATTTGGTCAATAATAAACATTTCTCAATACTTTGTTATATACCCTTGGTTGGCAATGACACAGGTCAAACATTTTCTGTAAGTCTTCACAAGGTTTTCACACACTGTTGCTGGTATTTTGGCCCATTCCTCCATGCAGATCTCCTCTAGAGCAGTGATGTTTTGGGGCTGTCGCTGGGCAACACGGACTTTCAACTCCCTCCAAAGATTTTCTATGGGGTTGAGATCTGGAGACTGGCTAGGCCACTCCAGGACCATGAAATGCTTCTTACGAAGCCACTCCTTCGTTGCCCGGGCGGTAAGTTTGGGATCATTGTCATGCTGAAAGACCCAGCCACGTTTCATCTTCAATGCCCTTGCTGATGGAAGGTTGTTTTCACTCAAAATCTCACGATACATGGCCCCATTCATTCTTTCCTTTACACGGATCAGTCGTCCTGGTCCCTTTGCAGAAAAACAGCCCCAAAGCATGATGTTTCCACCCCAATGCTTCACAGTAGGTATGGCATTCTTTGTCCTCCAAACACGACGAGTTGAGTTTTTACCAAAAAGTTATATTTTGGTTTCATCTGACCATATGACATTCTCCCAATCCTCTTCTGGATCATCCAAATGCACTCTAGCAAACTTCAGACGGGCCTGGACATGTACTGGCTTAAGCAAGGGGACACGTCTGGCACTGCAGGATTTGAGTTCCTGGCGGCGTAGTGTGTTACTGATGGTAGGCTTTGTTACTTTGGTCCCAGCTCTCTGCAGGTCATTCACTAGGTCCCCCCGTGTGGTTCTGGGATTTTTGCTCACCGTTCTTGTGATCATTTTGACCCCACGGGGTGAGATCTTGCGTGGAGCCCCTGATCGAGGGAGATTATCAGTGGTCTTGTATGTCTTCCATTTCCTAATAATTGCTCCCACAGTTGATTTCTTCAAACCAAGCTGCTTACCTATTGCAGATTCAGTCTTCCCAGCCTGGTGCAGGTCTACAATTTTGTTTCTGGTGTCCTTAGACAGCTCTTTGGTCTTGGCCATAGTGGAGTTTGGAGTGTGACTGTTTGAGGTTGTGGACAGGTGTCTTTTATACTGATAACAAGTTCAAACAGGTGCCATTAATACAGGTAACGAGTGGAGGACAGAGGAGCCTCTTAAAGAAGAAGTTACAGGTCTGTGAGAGCCAGAAATCTTGCTTGTTTGTAGGTGACCAAATACTTATTTTCCACCATAATTTGCAAATAAATTCATAAAAAATCCTACAATGTGATTTTCTGGATAATTTTTTCTCAATTTGTCTGTCATAGTTGACGTGTACCTCTCTCATCTTTTTAAGTGGGAGAACTTGCACAATTGGTGGCTGACTAAATACTTTTTTTCCTCACTGTATGGAATCATGTAGTAACCAAAAAAGTGTTAAACAAATCAAAATATATTTTATATTTGAGATTCTTCAAATAGCCACCCTTTGCCTTGATGACAGCTTTGGCACTCTTGGCATTCTCTCAACCAGCATCACCTGGAATGCTTTTCCAACAGTCTTGAAGGAGTTCCCATAAATATGCTGAGCACTTGTTGCCTGCTTTTCCTTCACTCTGCGGTCCGACTCACCCCAAACCATCTCAATTTGGTTGTGGTCCGCTGTAGCTCAATTGGTAGAGCATGGCGCTTGTAATGTCAGGCGCTTGTAATGTCAGGGTAGTGGATTCGATCCCCGGGACCACCCATACGTAAAAATGTATGCACACATGACTAAGTCGCTTTGGATAAAAGGGTCTTCTAAATGGCATATTATATATTATAGGTCGGGGGATTGTGGAGGCCAGGACATCTGACGCAGCACTCCATCACTCTCCTCCTTGGTAAAATAGCACTTACACAGCATGGAGGTGTGCTGGGTCATTGTCCTGTTGAAAAAACAAATGATAGTCCCACTAAGCCCAAACTAGATGGGATAAAAACAAATGATAGTCCCACTAAGCCCAAACTAGATGGGATGGCGTATCGCTGCAGAATGTTCTAGGCACTCTCCTATTCTCTTTATACACCAAGTCACTTGGCTCTGTCATATCCTCACATGGTCTCTCCTATCATTGCTACACAGACGACAATTAATTTTCTCCTTTCCCCCTTCTGATAACCAGGTGGTGAATCGCATCTCTGCATGTCTGGCAGACATATCAGTATGGATGTCGGATCACCACCTCAAGCTGAACCTCGGCAAGACGGAGCTGCTCTTCCTCCCGGGGAACGACTGCCCGCTCCATGATCTCGCCATCACGGTTGACAACTCCATTGTGTCCTCCTCCCAGAGTGCAAAGAACCTTGGCGTGACCCTGGACAACACCCTGTCGTTCTCCGCTAACATCAAAGCGGTGACCCGATCCTGCAGGTTCATGCTCTACAAAATTCGCAGAGTACGACCCTACCTTACACAGAAAGCGGCACATGCCAATAAACCCATACAACTTATCCAGAACGCTGCAGCCCGTCTGGTGTTCAACCTTCCCAAGTTCTCATATGTCACCCCGCTTCTCCGCACACTCCACTGGCTTCCAGTTGAGGCTCGCATCTACTACAAGACCATGGTGCTTGCCTACGGAGCTGTGAGGGGAACGGCAACTCCTTACCTTCAGGCTCTGATCAGACCCTACACCCAAACAAGGGCACTACATTCATCCACCTCTGGCCTGCTAGCTCCCCTACCTCTACGGAAGCATAGTTCCAGCTCAGCCCAGTCAAAGCTATTCACTGCTCTGGCACACCAATGGTGGAACAAGCTCCCCCACGACGCCAGGACAGTGGAGTCACTGACCACCTTCCGGAGACACTTGAAATCCTACCTCTTTAAGGAATATCTGGAATAGTATAAAGTAATCCTTCTTCCCCCACCCTCCATCAACAAAAAAAGTGGTTGTCCCACTGGCTATCATAAGTTGAATGCACCAATTTGTAAGTCGCTCTGGATAAGAGCGTCTGCTAAATGATGTAAATGTAATGTAAATGAATGCTGTGGTAGCCATGCTGGTTAAGTGTGCCTTAAATTCTAAATAAATCACAGACAGTGTCACCAGCAAAGCACCCCCACACCATAACACCGCCTTCTCCATGCTTTACGGTGGGAAATACACATGCAGAGATCATCCGTTCACCCAAAACGCATCTCACAATGACACGGCGGTTAGAACCAAAAATCTCAAATTTGGACTCCAGACCAAAGGTCACATTTCCACCGGTCTAATGTCCATTGCTTGTGTTTCTTGGCCCAAGCAAGTCTCTTCTTATTATTGGTGTCCTTTAGTAGTGGTTTCTTTGCAGAAATTTGACCATGAAGGCCTGATTCACACAGTTGGTAGAACATGGCGTTTGCAACGCCAGGGTTGTTTGTTCGATTCCCACAGGGGGCCAGTATGAAAAAATGTATGCACTCACTAAGTGTAAGTCGCTCTGGATAAGAGCGTCTGCTAAATGACTAAAATGTAAAAATGTAATGAGTCTGTTACTTGAACTCTGTGAAGCATTTATTTGGGCTGCAATTTCTGAGGCTGGTAACTCTAATGAACTTATCCTCTGCGGCAGAGGTAACTCTGGGTCTTTAATTCCTGTGGCGGTCATCATGAGAGCCAGTTTCATCATAGCGCTTGATGGTTTTTGCAACTGCACTTGAAGAAACTTTCAAAGTACTTGAAATGTTCCATATTGACTGACATTCATGTCTTAAAGTGATGGACTGTTGTTTCTCTTTGCTTATTTGAGCTGTTCTTGCCATAATATGGACTTGGTCTTTTACCAAATAGGGCTATCTTCTGTATACAACACAACTGATTGGCTCATACGCATTAAGGAAAGAAATTCCACAAATTAACTTTTAAGAAGGCACACCTGTTAATAGAAATGCATTCCAAGTGACTACCTCATGAAGCTGGTTGAGAGAATGCCAAGAGTGTGCAAAGCTGTCATCAAGGCAAAGGGTGGCTATTTGAAGAATCTCAAATATACAATATATTTTGATTTATTTAACACTTTTGGTTACAACATGATTCCATATGTGTTATTTCATAGTTTGGATGTCTTCACTATTATTCTACAATGTAGAAAATAGTAAAAATAAAGAAAAAGCCTTGAATGAGTAGGTGTTCTAAAACTTTTGACCGGTAGTGTACATATATATGATTCACTTCTCACACGCTTGTGCAACACACACACACACACACAATCTTTCAAACAGACAACACTAACGCATAAGTCTAAACTTTCTTTAACAGTAACACATGGGTGGGTGTGCGCACGCACACACATTCCCACAGTGGTACCAGGCAGGCAGGGCTGCATTCCAGGGAATCTGCTATGGAGGGAAAGTCAGACGAGTCAAGGTTAAGGTTAGCCCTTAACCAGCATTCTCCCCATTTCCCACTCACATAGCCTGAGAGACAACACTGATTGCAGGAAGGAGACAGGAGAGGGGGATGGAATGGAATTAACTTTCTTCACGGGAAGATAAAAATAGAGGACAGAAGATAAGGTAGAGACTTAAGAATGAAGTTTAACAAAAGAGGATGGGATAGAGGAAAGATAGTGGGATTTATATGTCAAGCCATTTTGGCTACACTGAATTTAACTAAATGTAGGCTTACATTGAAGGGTGGGAAGTGAGTCAGAGGGGCTGTGAGGGTGAGGTGTACAATTTCTTTATTTTTCTTTACAAAGAATAACTATTGTGTGCATGTTAGACGATAAACAGCTGATTCACACAGACTTGACTACACAGGCCCCACCCTGAGGGCACACACCTGAGCTACAGTATTAATATCTACCAATCACATGCCTAGAATATGCCAAAGAGGTATCAGGAGTTTGAAGGTGAGGGTTCAGGATTGGTGCAGGCAGGCATGTTTGAAAGGAAGGGCTAACTAATAGATAGAACATGTGAGTCAAGAGCTCAAATAAAACGTGCATTGTTACCCATTCAGATTACCCAAGATATGCAAATCACCTTGTGACAGTGATATAGACCCACTAGTTACGGCACCCTTACATGGTCCTACCAACTTTTGTTTTACACTCAATTCTGTATGTGTGTCGGTTCCATTCTTCGCCAAAAACTCTAAACTGAAGGGGTGTGTGTGAGAAGTAAATGAGCTGTAGGTAAGTAAACAAATCAAAATCTTGGGTCGCACAAGCACACACAGTTTAGAGTTGTTCTTGTCTTGGCGAAGAATGGAAAGCTCACATCTTTGACGTAACCTAAGCTTTGAAGTCCAACGTATGTGGGATAGAAGTCTGATTCTAGTCCACAACAGAGACTGTGCCTACACAGACCAGGCTGTGAATAACACATCTATCCATGAATAGACTGTCATTGTGTGAGAGGCAATGTGAGCACTGGGAGCAGCTCCAGTCCTGTATATCTCTAAGTATGGACGAATTCCAGACGCAGATTTAGGCCTACTTTATAAAGCACTTTTCATTACTACAAAGAGCATCTTAAAGTCACTTTAAAACCAAAATCACCTCTAGGAATATTTAAAATGCCTAAAGAGGTGCTTGCCGTCTTAGTAACCAAGATATGATATATTGAAGTATGTACAGAATGAGTATCTGGGGGAAAGCCGTTCCACTGCCAGGACCAGGGTGCGGAGGGCAGGAGTAAGAGTCTACCGTCACCTGCTGGTTGTGTTGAATAACTGCAGAGAAAGTACTGTATGCTACACATGGCCTGAAGTATGAAAAATGTATGCACTCACTAAATGTAAGTCGCTGTGGATAAGAGCGTCTGCTAAATGACTAAAATGTAAGTCAATCTTGCTTTCTGCATGCATGGTTACCTTTAATGGGTACCCATGCACCTTACATCTTACTGATGCATGGATATCTTTGTGATATTTGTGTGAGTCTCATTTTTAGGAGAGGCCTTCAAATCTTCTTTCAAAAGTGTGTTTTTCCCATGATTGCATTAAGAAATCTTGTGCAATGACTGGGTTTATCAGAATGCATGTTTCTCTCCCTGTGGCACTCAACTTGAAAGTGCCTCGAGAGGAATATTATGTTCTTGGCATTGAATGAGACAAGCTGATCAATTGAATAAACTGATTTTGCTGTCCGTTACCTGTCTTGTTGGCTGAGGAAAGCTCAGTATCTTCAAAGTGCGCCGGCAGAAATATTTATTTGGCGTGGTGGCAACAATTTAGCAGCAGCACAGCGCCACTTCCAAATGAATATAGCGGAAACACAGAAGGTACAGCTAGATTAGCTTGAAATGGGGACCATTCCTTGACAGAGGCCTGACAGTTCAATTTGTGAAGATTGGAACATTTGGCAATGTAAAACGCATTTTTCTGATTTTTTTCGCATACCCACTAGAGACCTCGCGTGTACCCACAGTTAGGCGAAACAAAGCTGTAAGTGAAGACTGCACAGAAAAACTTTTTGGCAAAATTGCAACATTTTAGGTTTGGGCCATATCCAACGTCACAGAGTGGACCCTCCATATTTTCAAGTATTGTGGTTGCATCATGTTATGGGTATGATTGTTGTCACCGCAAGGACCTTGGGAGTTTGTCTGAATCAAAATAAATATGAAATGTGCAAAGCTCAGATAATACCCTTAGAGTAGGGATGGGTAACTACCGTCCCCTCTTTTGAAGGCCCTAGAATCAATCACCCTCCCATATGACCAAAAGTATGTGGACACCTGCTCGTCATTCCAAAATCATGGGCATTAATATGGAGTTGGTCCCACCTTTGGTACTATAACAGCCTCCACTCTTCTGGGAAGGATTTCCACTAGATGTTGTAATATTGCTGCGGGACTTGCTTCCATTCAGCCACAAGAGCATTAGTGGGGTCGGGTACTAACGCTGGGCGATTAGGCCTGGCTCGCCAAATCATCCCAAAGGTGTTCGATGGGGTTGAGGTCAGGGCTCTGTGCTGGCCAGTCAAGTTCTTCCACACCGATCTCAACAAACCATTTCTGTATGGCCTTGCTTTATGTACAGGGTCATTGTCATGCTGAAACTATTGCCACAAAGTCGGAAGCACAGAATCGTCTAGAATGTCATTGTATGCATTAGCATACTTCACTGGAACTAACAGGCCTAGCCCGAACCATGAAAAACAGCCCCAGACCATTATCCCTCCTCCACCAAACTTTACAGTTGGCACTATACATTGGGGCAAGTAGCGTTCTCTTGGCATCCGCCAAACCCAGATTCGTCTGTCGGACTGCCAGATGGTAAAGCGTGAACACTCACTCCAGAGAACGTGTTTCCCACTGCTCCAGAGTCCAATGGCAGCGAGCTTTACATCACTCCAGCCGACACTTGGCATTGCGCATGGTGATCTTAGGCTTGTGTGCGGCTGCTCGGCCATGGAAACCCATCTCATGAAGCTCTCAACGAACAGTAATTGTGCTGACGTTGCTTCCAGAGGCAGTTTGGAACTCTGTAGTGAGTGTTGCAACCGAGGACAGACGATTTTTACGCGCTACGCGATTCAGCACTCGGCGGTCCCGTTCTGTGAGCTTGTGTAGCCTACCACTTCGCGGCTGAGCCGTTGTTGCTACTAGACGTTCCTACTTGACAATAACAGCACTTAAAGTTGACCGGGGCAGCTCAACCAGGGCAGAGATTTGCCGAACTGACTTGTTGGAAAGGCGGCATCCTATGACGGTGCCACGTTGAAAGTCACTGAGCTCTTCAGTAAGGCCATTCTACTGCCAATGTTTGTCTAAGGAGATTGCATGGCTGTGTGCTCGATTTCATACACCTGTCAGCAACGGGTGTGGCTGAAATAGCCGAACCCACTAATTTGAAGGACTGTCCACATACATGTGTGTGTATGTATATACTAGGCATTCAGAACCCTTTACTTTTTCCACATTTTGTTACATTAAAGCCTTATTCTAAAATTAATTAAATAGTCCCCCCCCCCTCGTCAATCTACACACACACACCCCCCACACTGACAAAGCAAAAACAGGTTTTTAACTTAAATATCACAAATACATAAGTATTCAGACTCTTTACGCAGTACTTTGTTGAAGCACCTTTGGCAGCATTTACAGCCTTGAGTCTTCTTGGGCATGACTCCACAAGCTTGGCACACCTGTTTTTGGGGAGTTTCTCACATTCAAATCCGGGCTCTGGCTGGGCCACTCAAGGACATTCGGAGACTTGTCCCGAAGCCACTCCCGCATTGTCTTGGCTGTGTGCTTAGCCTGATCAACTCTATGCGAAGGAGATGTTGCGCTGCATGAGGAAAATGGTGGCCACACCAGATCCTGACTGTTTTTCTGATCCACGCCCCTACTTTTTTTTAAAGGTATCTGTATTCCCAGTGATGTGGAATCCATAGATTAGGGCCTAATGCATTTATAAATGTATATGAACTGTAACTCAGTAAAATCTTTAAAATAGTTGCATGTTGCGTTTATATTTTTGTTAAGTGTATTTATTTATTCATTGTTTTATTCAGTTGGGATCTCAACTCACTGTTGCGAGTTAGAATAGTAGAAGTTAGTCTAGCTGTCATATTTAAAACTGCAAACATTCCTCTCCGCCCCATGGAAAAATGAGTAGAATTGCATGAAATTAGTTATACAATTCCAAAATCTCTCCACTCCATGGCAAAATGCGTAGAATGGCAGCAAAATTGCTTTAAAGCAGAAAAGTTCTCTACACCGCATGGCAAAATGTGTAGAATTGCACGAAATTAATTCTACAATGTTGGTGGCGGCAGCGGCGCAACTGCGGCCCCTCTGTGAGATTTGTTTGTGGCCCCCACCCCATCAAAAGTTGCCAATCCCTGCCTTAGAGGAAAACCTACCTCTGTTACATTTTTCAGGGCGATATTTACACTAATTATAAGGTCAAAGACACACCAGAATGGATTTCCACAAAGTGTTGAGTGTTTATTAGTCTCAGCTAGGGCTGTTACGGTGACCACATTTCTGCCACATCGGCAGTTACGGGTCATGACCGCAGTCAAATTCCACGTGACCTTTGAGTCAAAATCCTAGTTGCATGCATCATAGGTCTATATGTTTTGGTAAGGTTTGTATCACAACTGAAGTGGCCAAATAACTAAGCGTAGCCTAAAGGCCTATGACCCCTAGAACAGTGTTGGAGAGCCCATAGCCTAGTGAAACATGAGTTTTTATAAGCCCAGTCATTGCGCAATCTTGTGTATAAACACAGTTTTGAATGGCCCCTATTTAAAAGAGGATCCCAGCTTTCTCATGCTGCTATATTTATTGCTAAATGTTTCAAATTAAGCACATTAATCTGCTTTACAACCAGTGTAGCCTACCTGGCATATTAAAAACGTAGCCGCGGGAAGTGCTTCCTCCATTTGCTATTCGCGTGCAGATTACATGTTTTTTGTTGTGGGCCATTCTAAATAAAAAATAATTCCACACATATATTAGTCGGCTGTATGTAAAGACCAGATTAAATTGAGCATAGTCTGATGTGAGAATATTGTGACTTTGCTTTTATCATTAGTCGCATCATGCAGCCTTAGAATGTATTAGAAATCAAAACATATGGTTTGTATCACAACTAAAGTTGCATAAGTAACTAAACTAAGCATATAGGAGGACCATTTTCAAATTATCACTTTGTTAACCGCTCAACACAGAATAGCTGCATGTGCGCACTCCCTCGGAAATCGTTTGGGAAGAATATACTTTCTATTTTATTCAGCTATGACCAATTGTATTCTTCCGACTATAAAATATAAAATAATGCCACGGGAATTATAAGTAAATCTTATCTGCTAAATGAACTAGTGTAACCCACAGCCATATGGCATAGCCAAATTGGGGCCTAACAGACTCAGAATATGCTATTCTGTTCTTCCGAAATAGGCTACATTTAATTAATATCATAATGTTTCTTTAGACCTGCCTAAAATAATGGTGTAGGCTAAATTAAATGGATTTATACTTTTTTTAATGTACAGTGAGGGAAAAAAGTATTTGAATCCCTGCTGATTTTGTACATTTGCCCACTGACAAAGACATGATCAGTCTATCATTTCAATGGTAGGTTTATTTGAACAGTGAGAGACAGAATAACATCAAAAAAATCCAGAAAAACGCATGTCAAAAATGTTATAAATTGATTTGCATTTTAATGAGGGAAATAAGTATTTGACCCCTCTGCAAAACATGACTTAGTACTTGGTGGCAAAACCCTTGTTGGCAATCACAGAGGTCAGATGTTTCTTGTAGTTGGCCACCAGGTTTGCACACATCTCAGGAGGGATTTTGTTCCACTCCTCTTTGCAGATCTTCTCCAAGTCATTAAGGTTTCGAGGCTGACGTTTGGCAACTCGAACCTTCAGCTCCCTCCACAGATTTTCTATGGGATTAAGGTCTGGAGACTGGCTAGGCCACTCCAGGACCTTAATGTGCTTCTTCTTGAGCCACTCCTTTGTTGCCTTGGCCGTGTGTTTTGGGTCATTGTCATGCTGGAATACCCATCCACGACCCATTTTCAATGCCCTGGCTGAGGGAAGGAGGTTCTCACCCAAGATTTGACGGTACATGGCCCCGTCCATCTTCCCTTTGATGCGGTGAAGTTGTCCTGTCCCCTTAGCAAAAAAACACCCCCAATGCATAATGTTTCCACCTCCATGTTTGACGGTGGGGATAGTGTTCTTGGGGTCATAGGCAGCATTCCTCCTCCTCCAAACACGGAGAGTTGAGTTGATGCCAAAGAGCTTGATTTTGGTCTCATCTGACCACAACACTTTCACCCAGTTCTCCTCTGAATCATTCAGATGTTTATTGGCAAACTTCAGACGGCCCTGTATATGTGCTTCGCATCACTGCAGACATATCAGTGTGGATGACGGATAACCACCTCAAGCTGAACCTCGGCAAGACAGAGCTGCTCTTCCTCCCGGGGAAGGACTGCCCGTTCCATGATCGCGCCTTCACGGTTGACAACTCTGTTGTGTCCTCCTCCCAGAGTGCGAAGAGCCTTGGCGTGACCCTGGACAACACCCTGTCGTTCTCCGCTAACATCAAGGCGGTGACCCGATCCTGTAGGTTCATGCTCTACAACATTCGGAGAGTACGACCCTGCCTTACACAGGAAGCGGCACAGGTCCTAATCCAGGCACTTGTCATCTACCGTCTGGATTACTGCAACTCGCTGTTGGCTGGGCTCCCTGCCTGTGCCATTAAACCCCTACAACTCATCCAGAATGCCGCAGCCCGTCTGGTGTTCAACCTTCCCAAGTTCTCTCACGTCACCCCGCTCCTCCGCACACTCCACTGGCTTCCAGTTGAAGCTTGCATCTGCTACAAGACCATGGTGCTTGCCTACGGAGCTGTGAGGGGAACGGCACCTCCGTACCTTCAGGCTCTGATCAGTCCCTACACCCAAACGAGGGCATTGCGTTCATCCACCTCTGGCCTGCTGGCCCCCCTACCTCTGCGGAAGCACAGTTCCCGCTCAGCCCAGTCAAAACTGTTCGCTGCTCTGGCACCCCAATGGTGGAACAAGCAGTTCTTTTGTGTTTCTTCCTTTTGTGAATAATCGCACCAACTGTTGTCATCTGCTCACCAAGCTGCTTGGCGATGGTCTTGTAGCCCATTCCAGCCTTGTTTAGGTCTACAATCTTGTCCCTGACATCCTTGGAGAGCTCTTTGGTCTTGGCCATGGTGGAGAGTTTGGAATCTGATTGATTGCTTCTGTGGACAGGTGTCTTTTATACAGGTAACAAGCTGAGATTAGGAGCACTCCCTTTAAGAGTGTGCTCCTAATCTCAGCTCGTTACCTGTATAAAAGACACCTGGGAGCCAGAAATCTTTGATTGAGAGGGGTTCAAATACTTATTTCCCTCATTAAAATGCAAATCAATTTATAACATTTTTGACATGCGTTTTTCTGGATTTTTTTGTTGTTATTCTGTCTCTCACTGTTCAAATAAACCTACCATTAAAATTATAGACTGATCCTTTCTTTGTCAGTGGGCAAACGTTCAAAATCAGCAGGGGATCAAATACTTTTTTCCCTCACTGTAGATGTTCCAAAGGCCTGCATCAGTGGTTTGTAAGCTATGCGTGGAAGCCCAGAGATGCCAAACGTGTTTATGTTAATTAACGGTTAACTACCATTATTTGCATGACAGTTACCGGCTGCCAAAATTTCATGAACACCACTGCCCTAGTCTCAGCCCTGACTTAAATCTGCTTGAAAACCAGAGACAATACTCGGACATTGCGGTTCATCAATCAGAGCTGTGGACTCGAGTCACATGACTTGGACATGAGTACTACTCGACTTAGCAAAAATAAAAATAAACATTATGACTTGGGACTTAACTTGGACTTGAGCTGTAACACTCGAGAGACTTGGATTTCCCAAAAGAGCAGCACCACCTTCTTCTCCTGTCAAATTCTGTCATTACACAGTAAACATGCAATTCCGTTGCTCTAAGCGGAGAATCACATTGAGTTATATGGGAAATGACCGTTCAATTTGGTTCTGCCTAGTGCCGGCAGGTGCGGAAAGGGGGAAAATAGAGCACTGTCCTATATTTTCAATGCTTGTCGCTTGAAAATATGCGCTCTGAGCAAGAGTTTACGTGAATGTTGATTCTCAGCCAACCACAGACCTCAACGCGCATGTAGTGGCCGGGAGGAAAAAAGAACACTTCATTCTAATTGGAGATTTCATAATGTCAGTCAAACTGTAGCTGAACTATCAACACCAGCTGTACATTGTACTAGTAGGCTAGTGTAAGGAAAATATAAAATATTACTTGCATATTTTAATGGCATTGAAATTGGTATAAAACACTTAACTATTGACTTGAGGACTCTAAACCCAAAATTAGGGACGTGTGATTTGACCTGAGCTCTGGAACTTGACTTGAGACTTGCCTATTATTACTTGGGACTTAACACAATACTTGAAGGTTAAGACTTGCTAAATTGTGACTTGATCCCATCTCTGCCATCTCTGCCATCAATGCTCTTCAACCAACTTGAATGAGCTTGAGCAATTTTGCCAAAAACAATAGATAGATTGGGCCCCAAGAGTTGTGCAAAGTTGGTGGAAACGTATTCAAAATGATTCACAGTTGGTAATTGCTGCCAAAGGTGCTTCTACCAAGGGGTGCGAAGACCTACGCATCAATAAATCTTTTCAAAAACGTCTATACATTTTTTTTCACTTTGAAAGTGTGTAGTAGGTTGTGTAGATCAGTTGGGAAAAATCCCAATTTAATCCATTGTTAGATTTAAATTGAAGGGAGCCAAATGTGACAACTGTGCAAAGGGTGTAAAGACTTGTGTTTGTGGTGTGTTCTCACATTTGATGGGGTTGAAGAAGTTGAAGAAGGAGTCGTTGGGGACCTGCTTGGTGACTGTGCGGACGGTGCCACGGCCTTTGTGCTTCTGCTTCTTCTTAATGGTCTTCACCGTCACATCCTTCCCCTTGTGCCAGTCTATCTGACAACTAGAGGGGAGGGCAGGGAGAGAAAGAAGAGAGAAATTATACAATTCAATTTTATGTGCAGACTGACATGACGAGTAAAACTTTGAGGGCCGGTTTCTGCATAGTCCTGGAATAAAAAGCATGGTCAATGGTGCATCTCCATTGAAATAGCTTTTCAGTCCAGGACTGAGCTTAAACCCCTAGAGTCAATGTCCGCACCCCCGCGGATATCACATTAGCATAATAATTTAAAAAAACATAAAAACCTGTCAGTTTAAGCAGGACAATTCCATATAGCTTAGTAGAACCCCCCTCTCCCCTGGCTTAGACAGGACTGTTATGGGTTAATCTGTGTCCGGGAAACCGTCCCTTAGAGGGTTATGGTTTATTATTGTCACAATACCATGATACACCATTTTCCATGGCAAAAAAATTAACACAAAACACTATGGTCTTTTAAACAGAGACTCAGCGATATGAGATGTAACAGATGAGCAATGCATTCACAGAGTAGATGCGCATGTGCACAGGTGCCCTTAAATAGCTACAACTTGATAGCTGCGGGAGAAGTTAAACCTCGCGCTTCAATTAGTTGTTGCGGAAATTGACCCGGTATTGCCGTTCACTACCTTTAAGAACCTGTTTCATGTAAAATATGTTCTATAGCTTGGAATATAAAGACATTTGACTCTCGGTGGAGACATGACTATTTGTTTACCACTTTAGGACTGCTTTCCTGAGGAAATGTTTGTTTCATGTTTTATTTCCTTGCGATGAGTATTGAGATGGAGTATCGTGATAATCTCCTAATGTCGTTGACCCTCACCCTTCACAGTCGATAATTTCTGGGCCCTCAAATGAGAAGGGGTCGGTGGCGTCAGGCTCCGACTTCATCTTGTAGACTTTAGTGAGCACAGCATTGTTGAAGAAACCATTGGGCTCAAAGTGGAACTCTAGTGTGAAACTCTGTCAAGGGGGAACAATAGAAGGCCAAATGACTTAATTACCCAGCAAACAACTTCCCAACCACCATTGTGTTCCACGTACAGACAGTGAGAGTTATTTGATCAGCTATTTGATCAGTTTCTTGTACAAAATAAAAACATGGATGAATTCATTCAATGAATAAAGGGATGTGATCTGAAAAAACAAGTCAGAAGACCAGGAACTCAATTATCGATTTCAATTTTCTATGTCCAGACACAGATGAAGGATTCAATGATCCAGGGAAAAAAAATGGATCCCAGATATCTCAGACTCAGTTGGATTGTAATACCTACCATAGGTTGTCCAGGCTCAGAGAACTTGACTTGGATATCCTGCAGGTGCTTCAGGATGGGCTCATCGTGTTCCTGATGGGATAGAAACAGTTTCAATGCAGTACTCCACTCCAATGTGTTTACATTGTAGCATATCACTCAAATGCAGCATATCACTCACCACTCTGCTATGTGTGTGCGCCCGTTAGGAGAGAAATCACACACTGACTAGGCCCCACATGTAAGTAAGACTGTGTCTACCTGCAGCATGTCACTAAGCATGTCCACGCTCTTGAAGATGGTGAGCCAGAACTCGGGTACGCCTTTGGGGTCTTCCTCTGGGGCGGCATCCTCTTTCTTCTCCTCAACAGCAGCCTTAGTCTTCAGCTCCTCCTACAGGCAGACAATTGTTACTACACTGGGTTACTACACTTTGATTTCTCATGTATTCCCCATCTGTGCATTTCCTATGCAGTTGTCAGTTACCAACAGTGGTCCTGGAGAGCTATACTGGATGTGCATCATTTTGTTCAAGTGCAGCAAATTTTAGGGGTGGATGGTAGGCCCATTACTTGCCCTGGATGGTCGAGCTGTCTGGCTGGTGTTGGTGAGCAAGCAGAGGCAGGAAGCAGAATATCCAGTGCAAGTTTTTTATTTTAAGGCTCTTGGAGTAGGTGCAGGTATTTACAAAATATACAAATCATCCAACAAGATGCTGGACCAGGCTCAAAGTAAATAATAAACGGATTTAAAAAACTAATATAAAGATTGAAGATCAGTCTGACTAGCCCCAGGGCTCCGAACAACCCAAACTAACCCCTGCAAAGACAGGTGGCCATCTTCTCTCCCATAAAGCTCTACACCTGAGCATTTATAACCAAGCAGAGAACAGGTGACAGGAAACATTTGTAATTGAATGCACTGTCAAACTAAGCCAATAAACACTTAGCAAAGTAAACAACTCTACAATAACAGTTTAGATACTATAACCTGTACGATACAGAAACATATAAAATACTTTTAAAGAGCTGGACTAGAGCAGAAACTTTTCCCCAATTAGCAATGGAGTGTCCCTTCTTAATGAGCAGGCTATGGTCACCTGCATGCTTGGTGGCCATGCCCCTCCACATGCTACAAGACAGATCTCACACACACAAACATTTGTATGTACTGCTTTAGACTGGCAAATAGTACTGCTTTAGACTAGCAACATAACTAATAAACTTTATCCGATTTACTTCTCATATCTTCTGTAATTCATTTTAAAATGTTTAGAAATGATTTAGACTAGATCAAACACAGGTAACACTCAACCAAAATGAATATTTGGTAAGGTGACCAAGCAATTATAGCACCATGTATACATTGAAATGGGACTAGTGAGGAAGCAGAGTTTCAAGGTTCAATCTGAACTGAGCTGTGACTGACTACAAGGCGTTTGAGAGGCATGATGAATTTGAGCTAATCAGTTCTACTTACCGCTAGCTCTTCCTCCTCCTCTCTGTCGCTGTGCCACTTACAGTCCTCGTCTGTGGGTTCCACTGTGGCTGTCACCACGTCTCGTCTCTTTGGGCAGAACGCACACATACACGCACACAAAAACAACACTGGGTGACTGGCAAGAAACATAAGCATACAGTGCCTTGCAAAAGTATTCATCCCCCTTGACGTCTTTCCTATTTTGTTGCATTACAACCTGTAATTTAAATGGATTTTATTTGGATTTCATGTAATGGACATACACAAAATAGTCAAAATTGGTGAAGTGAAATGAAAAAAATTACGGAAAAGTGGTGCGTGCATATGTATTCACCCCCTTTGCTATGAAGCCCCTAAATAAGATCTGGTGCAACCAATTACCTTCAGAAGTCACATAATTAGTTAAATAAAGTCCAGCTGTGTGCAATCTAAGTGTCACATGATCTCAGTATATATACACACTACCGTTCAAAAGTTTGGGGTCACTTAGAAATGTCCTTGTTTTCAAAGAAAGGCAATTTTTTTACCCATTAAAATAACATCAAATTGATCAGAAATACAGTGTAGACATTGTTAATGTTGTAAATGGCTATTGTAGCTGGAAACGGCTGATTTTTTATGGAATATCTACATATGCATACAGAGGCCCATTATCAGCAACCATCAGTCCTGTGTTCCAATGGCACGTTGTGTTTGCTAATCCAAGTTTAACATTTTAAAAGGCTAATTGATCATTAGAAAACCATTTTGCAATTATGTTAGCACAGCTGAAAACTGTTGTGCTGATTAAAGAAGCAATACAACTGGCCTTCTTGAAACTAGTTGAGTATCTGGAGCATCAGCAATTGTGGGTTCGATTACAGGCTCAAAATGGCCAGAAACAAATAACTTTCTTCTGAAACTCGTCAGTCTATTCTTGTTCTGAGAAATGAAGGCTATTCCATGCGAGAAATTGCCAAGAAACTGAAGATCTTGTACAACGCTGTATACTACTCCCTTCACAAAACAGCGCAAACTGTCTCTAACCAGAATAGAAAGAGTGGGAGGCCCTGGTGCACAACTGAGCAAGAGGACAAATACATTAGAGTGTCTAGTTTGAGAAACAGACGCCTCACAGGTCCTCAACTGGCAGCTTCATTAAATAGTACCAGCAAAACACCAGTCTCAACATCAACAGTGAAAAGGCGACTTCGGGATGCTGACCTTCTAGACAGAGTTGCAAAGAAAAATCCATATCTCAGACTGGCCAATAAATAGAAAAGATTAAGAAGGGCAGTCTGAGATATGGCTTTTTCTTTGCAACTCTGCCTAGAAGGTCAGCATCCCGGAGTCGCCTCTTCACTGTGTGGTATTGTTGTTGTGACATGAATTGCCATTGCCTTGCACGCCGAAGGGCTCATACTTGAAACCTTCATCCGGCAATAAAAATGTCAATTTAAGTTTATTTACCCGAGTGCTGTCCTATTTCTGTTTTTTTGGATTATATACACACACGAGGATCCAGCACCCAATTTAAGTTTATATAAGGTGGAGGCGAGCACATTGTTTATCTTGTCATATTGTATGATGGCCTAAACCGCGTGCCATTAGCAGCTAAATAACTTAGAGCAGAATGCAGAGAGAGGCCTATATACCAATGCAAGTAACTTATACTGGCAACTAGATAAAAATAGCCTACATAAAGTCAACAAATAAAAACATTGCAATATCCTGATAAAAATAAAGAACTAAAAAAAAAAATCACATTCATCTCTCTACTCCGAATGTCTGCAATGAACTTGAAACATTGTATCAACTAGGCCCTCAGTTTCCATGCTAGTGAGCTCCGGACAGATAACGGATAAGAATTAACCAGATATTTTATGACGTTTCCACTGGATCAGAGAATAAAATTTTTCCCCTTTCACGCCGAGGCTCGGTGGTTATCAAAAGGGAGAGAGCGGGAAAGATTTTTCAAATACATTGAGGAACTATTGTCATTCTCAATAGACTTAAAAAACGGATTACTTGCGTTTGAAGGGAAGAAATGTTTTCTTTGAGAAGCTCCACAGCTCATTAGGAACGCCGAGTTAAGACAAATACTATCAGACATCCCCAAATGGGCACATGTATACATTTGCGCACAGGTCAGGTAGCCTAGGCCTATTTCTATGCGTAATCAGGTGCGCGTCCTTACGCAACATTGACAGGAGCGCTCCAAACAAAAGACAATGAATAAATTGACACCCTTTGCCTTGATGACAGCTTTGCACACTCTTTGCATTCTCTCAACCAGATCCATGAGGTAGTCACCTGGAATGCATTTCAATTAACAGGTGTGCCTTCTTAAAAGTTAATTTGTAGAATTTATTTCCTTCTTAATGCGTTTGAGCCAATGTAAAAAAAATAGTGAAAAAAACTTTTGACTGGTAGTGTATGTAAATGGAAGCTGCAACTTCATTTGGTCACTATAAGTTATAACCTGTTCTCCGATTAGCACCTGTCTTCATACTTGATGCCAAAGCAGCACACCCCTTTTTTACATTTTGAGTAGTGAGTCACTGTTGAAAGTAGTCGACCTCTATCCCTTCCTGTGGGGCGTCATTATCTCAAGTGGTTTCCTGTCCTTAGTCTGCACAAATTGTTAAGAAAATCCAAGAATGTGTCTGTCATTTGCTTTCACTAATCCTGTGTTTATAGCTCAGTGCACAGGAGAGGAAAGGAGACAAGAAGAGGAGGCCACAGAGGTAACAACTGTAGTAGTGAGGTGTGACTGTACCTTGTCGAAGAGGGGCTGGTAGAGGCCAGCGTACTTCCTCTCCAGCTCGTGGACTTCCTCATAGAACTTTGCCTCTATGTGGGCACATTGCACCTGTAGCCTCTTCAGGGCGTAGACTCGCCTCTTCACAGCCTTGGGGAGCAGGCTGGGGAAGAGCGGGACAGGCATTATCATGCACACACATCACAAAATGGTGTCCCAATTCTTGATCCTTTCTCCAAAGTCTGCAATTATGCACTTATCCCCATAAATGTAAAAGCATTGGATAAGTGTAATCATGGGCTAAAGAGGGAGTGTCCGTAATCAGTTCTTTCATTTTAAATCCATGTAGCAAAGTGAACAAGAGCACACTTCAGGAGAATTGGGACATAGGGTTTCCGAGATGAGTCCTAAACCTTATTCTTCCTGTGCAGGCAGACAGTGTTGCAGGCCCAGTGCAGATTGAGTGAAAATACAACATTCCGGAATCCAGAGCCATGCGCATTTGAAATAAGTATAGTAGCATGACTCTATGTGGGCAATTCCGTGGGAAAAGTCAATCTGAGCATGGAAAATAAAGTTTGTCATTTGCAAATTAAACCACTTCATAATTATCTTTAAAGGTCTAAATGTTGGATTGCAGGCTTTATTTGACCAGTTAAAATAGAAAATTGCATGAATTTAGGCCGTTACAGAGTATGAAGCCAGGGGCCGTATCAACAAAGTCTCTCAGAGAAGAAAATTGGTTGTAAGTACTGAGAATAGACATTTTCCTATTATTCTTAGGGGTAAAAATCAAAAGCTATGCATGAAGCCTCTTTAGTAATAATAATAATAATAATAATAATAATAATAATAATAATAAGCCATTTAGCAGACGCTTTTATCCAAAGCGACTTAGTCATGTGTGCATACATTTTTACGTATGGGTGGTCCCGGGGATGGAACCCACTACCCTGGCGTTACAAGCGCCGTGCTCTACCAATTGAGCTACAGATTGGTAGAGCACGGCTACAGATCAGTCATACGAGTCCTACCTAGTCAACAGATATTAAGGAGACCCCATGAGCTGTCCTAACCAGTTAAGCGTTGCCAGCAGGTGTCTTGATTATACTTTTTTTTTTTTTAAAGGCAGCGAGTCAGCGGTTTCTGCGCCATACAGGCAATTAATTGCTTTGGAGATGTTGAAATACTTTATTTCTGAGGCAATGATCAATCCATAAATAAAACTATTTCATATCTGCTTTCAGCGGCATAGGCCCATCACATTATTCAAAATATTAGAATTGGTTAGAAAAGGTTATGCATGTCAACCAGGGTTTCCATTAGCTGGTAATAGCCGGCTTTTGTCCGATAAAGATATAGAAACATTGAAATAAATAAAATTGGCGCTGGCCAATTGTCCGGAAGAAGAAAATAATCCCATTGCGAATAATAATGTTTTTTGGCCTATTCATTGATGGAAATACCAGTCGATGGAAATACATTTGACTGATCATGCTTATTGGTATATGGGGTATTTTGCATAATTTAGTGGAATTAAATTGGCGCGTGTACAGTATATTCGTTATGCATCTTATCACACACCGATAGCATACCGATAGAGCCTTCAAGTGGAAAATCTGTCAGACAGCGCAAGAGCTGCTGCATCAGGTTGTGGCGCTTTCAAGACAATTGGGAAAATACAGGTAAAATCATGACATCAGTGATCTTCAGGTCAAAAAGTCGGAGCTTTAGAAAGAGGCCCGAGATTCCGAGTTGGATGACCTTTGAGAAAGAAAATCCCCAGTCGGAGCTCATTTTTGCCCCCAGTTCCCAGTCTTGAACGCACAAGTCGGAAGTTGGAGATTTCCGAGTTGCCAGTTCAGTTGTTTTGAACACGGCGTCAAACGGCAACAGAAGGCAGGCTTCATCAGTGCGTCACACACCACTTTACAATGAGCTGGAGGCCGTATGCATTTTAAAAACATATACTTCATTGTTTGAAACCTGAACGTTTTAATACGAGGCTTGTCTTACATTGTTTCAAAGTAGCCTATTAGATCTCCTCTCTTCTAAATTTCTAATGGATATTTTCATCTCTGTCACATGAAACCACTCACATGTGCAGTGCCATTTTGACAATGGTGTTTTCCCAGTAATTGCATTATGGAGCGAACATTCGCAAGTAGCCTACTGCCTTGTGTGCATTGCTGCGCTTATAATGTACAGAAATAATGGTTTGTCAACATTAAGCTAAACGTTCTCATCTGTTGTATCAGACTCATTGCTTTTTAATGGTTTTTTATTAAGTTTATGTAGCCTAGGCCTACTACTGGTTGTATGAATTTGGGATCTATCGTCCCACAACTGTCCCGGAGTCTGTTTGGAATAGGCCATTTCTTTCTCGACAAGCTGACAAATAGAATAGGTAGCCTAAACGTGTCTACTATTCATCTTGTTGGCTGAGGAAAAGTAAATGTGAACAGTTATTCTAAAATGTTCGAAGTGCACATCAGAATTATTGGACCGCACATCATTGCGATCTCGACTTGTATGTTCTGTTAATATGAATTACCATATTCAAAATGTGATTTCTGTCATTCTGAGCACTGTGGGTGGACGCCCTAATCAGGTTACGCACCCAATGCTTATGGGTCCAGTAAATTAGGACCCCCATTTTTGTTAGTGTCTTATTGGTCACGGTCACACCAAATACTTATCACCACATCTCCTTCAGCCTATCAGTGGCCTTGATTCCCGGGGCTTCAGTTTCAGTTAGTCTATGACCCCAGCACACTGTGTGGTCAGAAACGTGCTTTCCCCATCCTGATGATCACTTCCACAGTTTAACCTCCTGCTTAACTTTTCCTCCTGTGGACTGAATCCCTGTATGTCTGATCTTTAATTGTTTGTGCATCTAATTGTAAGTGCCCTGAGATCTGTGTCATTATGTAGAGCTAAGTTTTGTGGTTTATTGTGTACAATTACCGTGTGTTGAGCTTGTTAGGTAGCTCGCGCTCCCGCTAGCATTAGCACTACCGTTAGCATTTTGCATTGGAATGCATGAGCATCTTAGCATGACTGTTAGTGATTAGCCATTTATTAGCATTGCTCATTTACAGTGCTAGGCTATTTTCTATTCTATATGTCACTCATGCTCATTGTAACTATATGATGTATACATTTCAACATTACTGTAAGGCTTATACAGCCATGTCATTCATTTATAGCAGTGCTATAGTCTAAGTTTTCTTTCTCCTCTTTGCTTTCAGGACCACATAGTTCATGTCAGTTCTCACTGGACATTATTCTCAGTTATCTGAACCATGCGTGGTCAAATGTGTGTGTGATGTGTGAATGTGGACATCTTCCATTAAACTCCCTTTAACCTGGACATCTGCCTCATCCTTGTTCTGACCGGACATTCTGTAGTGGTTGCTACCGGCCTTAAGCCAGCACTTAAGGTTTCTTATTACATTCATGGTCCTTCGATTCTCTACAACCCTACCCCTATTTTTCACGGTTTGTGGCAGTAGCTAACCAAAGCATGGATTGCAGTCTCTCCGTGTCTGCTTAGACAGCTTTCAAGGTAAGGAAACAAACATGTACATGTGTAATGTGGGTGAACTATCCCTTTAAAATAGGGCTTGAAGAAAATCCTGCAGTGTTTGAAAATGTTCATACTATAATTAATTTCTCCAAAAACAATCTAAATGTGGTTGAGGCTAGCTGACAAGTTTCAGAAACTTTTTTGTTGTTGTACTTTTACCCCCTTTTCGTGATATCCAAATTGGTAGTTACAGTTTTGTCCCATCGCTGCAACTCCCCTACGGACTCGGGACAGGCGAAGGTCGAGAGCCATGCATCCTCCAAAACAAGACCTTGCCAAGCCGCACTGCTTCTTGACACACTGCTCGCGTAACCTGGAAGCCAGGCGCAGCAATGTGTCGGAGGAAACACCGTCTAGCTGGCGACCAAAGTCAGCTTTCAGGCGCCTGGCCCCCCACAAGAAGTCGCTAGAGAGCGATGGGACAAGGAAATCCCGGCCGGCCAAACCCTCCACTAACCCGGACGATGCTGGACATATTGTGCGCCGCCTCATGGGTCTCCCCGTCACGGCCGGCTGTGACATAGCCTGAGATCGAACCCGGGTCTGTAGTAACCCCTCAAGCACTGTGATGCAGTGCCTTAGTCCGCTGGGCCACTCGGGAAGCCCAACTTGTCATCTTCTTACAGTACATACAGTGCCTTCAGAAAGTATTCACATCCCTTGACCTTTTCCACATTTTGTTACAGCCGGAATTAAAATGGATTAAATTGATATTTGTCACTGGCCTACACAGACTACCCCATAATGTCAAAGTGGAATTATGTTTTTCAAAATGTTTACAAATTAATTAAAAATGAAAAGCTGAAATGTATTCAACCTCTTATGGCAAGCCTAAATAAGTTAAGTAGTAAAAAGTTGCTTAAAAAGTCACATGGACTCTGTGTGCAATAATAGTGTTTAACATTATTTTTGAATGACTACTTAATCTCAGTACCCCACATATACAATCATATGTAAGGTCCCGCAGTGGATCAGTGATTTTCAAACAGATTAAATTACAAAGACCAGGGAGGTTTACCAATGCCTCGCAAAGGGTACGTATTGGTTGATGGGTACAAATAAAAAAAGCAGACATTGAATATCCCTTTGAGCATTGGTGAAGTTATTAATTACACTTTGGGTGGTGTATCAATACAACCAGTCACTACAAAGATACAGGCGCCCTTCCTAACTCAGTTGCCGGAGAGGAAGGACACCGCTCAGGGATTTCACCATGAGGCCAATGGTGACTTAAAAACAGTTAAGAGTTGAATGGCTGTGATAAGAGAAAACTGAGGATGGATCAACAACACTGTAGTTACTCCACAATACTAACCTAATCAACAGAGTGAAAAGAAGGAAGCCTTGTTTGTACTGTTGTGCAGCATGCGACAGGTGATCTAATTACAGTATGAAATTCACAACTAAATGTTTGCCAGCTAGATGTCTTATAACTATTAAGTTAACTGTCTAAAATGTGCTAAATGCTCTGCAGTTGTGCATTTGGTATGCTAATTTAGTAGCTAGTTAGCTATCTAGCTAAGTGGTTAGCTTCTTCCAAAATCAAGCAGTCACTTGGGAAAAGCAGAGAATCCCTCCTGGATCAAGAGCCTTGCTGGCTAAATTATTTTTGTGCCTGCAGCAAACTGTGAGTAGCATTTTTGAGTTACTTGTCTCATTAAGGTCAGAAACTGTACAAAATGTTCAATGCGCTCATTAGCATTTAGTTCGCATTCTTTTTACATGCACTTCTTAGCATTGCTAACTTTCGGATTACAGAGTATCAGTGGAGTTTGAAAACCTCGCCCTTTGTGTTCAGTACCGGTATTATCAAATATCCCGATATGGCGCAAGGTCAGTATGAAGGTATGACAATCTGGATACCGCCCAAGCTTAGAATCCAAATATATGGAAAGCTCTTAGACTTACCCAGATATACTCCGCTGTAATCGCTGCCAAAGGTGATTCTAACATGTCGAGTCGAATACTTATGTTTTTCATGATATCTTTTATTTATTTTTTACAAATATTATAATTTTTCTTTCACTTTGACATTAAGAGTATTTTGTGTAGATCGTTGACAAAAAATGGCAATTAAATCAAATTTAAATCTAATTTTGTAACAAAATCTGAAAAAGAGGTGTGAATACTTTCTGAAGGCAAGATATTTCGCGTTTATGAGCTATTGAGTCGCCTTAACATCTCTGCCTAGCAGCTTGTATAATAATAATATAAGCTTGTGCACACTAAGATGACAAAACAGGATTATTGAGGTAAGAGGCATTTCAATATAGCCTATTCTTGTTTTTATGACATACAATCTGTCCATGACAGCCTACATGAACACCTACAAAAAAGCATAGCATCATGTAATTTGTTTCAAAAGTATGAATATTAGATAACAAATAATTCGTTACACTGGAATTTGAGGATTATTTTTTACAAGTATGAGGAATAACTGCACTGTCTTTGCTGACAAGCACACTTCTTATCCTACATGATAGCCCATCATCAGGAATGTGAATTGTTCCACTGACTTGCATAGATCAGCTTTGTGAAATAAATACATTAAATATAACATCTCCTGAAGACAAGATTGCATAGCCTAAATATGCCCAAGGCTAGGCTACACGCTACCCAAATCTATTTTTCGCCACTCAACCCACTAGAATAAAATTTCCACGTTTGGGTTCACAATCTCTTTCTCCATGTGCCTTCTTAAAGTAAATGTGAGGCGCAGCCAGGAACTAGTTCTGTACAATGGCGAGTGGTGGGGTCGATAAACCAGGAGGATTCTCCATCATCGTTTATATCTCCAGTTTGGGAACATTTTAGTTTCCCAGTAGATTACAACGGCGATGGACAGAAAGAGTATGTCTCCACTGCTCAACGAGAATAGCCTATGCAGATGCCAACACCTCAAACATGTTGACACATCTACACCACACCGACGTCACCGCAGTATTCCTACCACCGGATCAAAACGGAAGCGCAAAAAAACAACTTTGCAGCGGATTCTGACCGGACCAAAGAAATTACAAGAGCGATAGGTGCTTATAAACGCAGATATGCACCCATTCTCAGTGGTTGAGAAGAATAGGGAGTTTCAGCACCTCGTGAAAGTGCTCGAGCAGGTTACGAACTTCGCCCTCTCGCACCCATTTCAGAAAAAAGGGAGTACCAGCTCTATATAGGCAAGCTAAAGCCAAAGTTGTCAATGGATTGTGATCGACCACCTCGATTCAGTCTTAGTTAGCAAAATTTGAAATGGTGTTTTTAAAAGTAGAGACTCAGAGCTAGAAAATGGTATATCATACACTACAGTGGGAAAGTAATTCTGTTTTGAAAGTTGATAAACCTCTAAACCCACTTTTGAGTAAATGGCCCTTGAATGTTTTGGTACACCTACTGGAGAGCTTTGTCTACACCCATTCAGCATCATTCACACCCTCTTAAGCCTTAGCCCCATCCTTCTCTTCAAGGATTCACATGTGAGGCCATGTGCTAAACAGAGTGAGTATGGTCGTGTACTAAACAGCCAAAGATTTAAAGACTAAAGGCTGGTTTATACTACGTCTATCGACATGTCTGTAGACAGTTGTCGCAGTGACATCATGAACATTCAATTCTCGTCCGACATCAACATTTTCGTTGTCGTTATGAAAAAGTTTAACACACAAAAACGACAGGCTGCATAACATCAGCAGCCTGGTGGTCCAAAATAGCATAACTGGTGTATTTTAACACCAATAAACCCATCTGTTTAAAAAAGAATTTAGTACATGTCAATCTAGCAAACCATGCAACTAAAATCAACTTTCTAAACAATGTTTTGGTTAATTTCTAGCTTGTTAGCTAGCTAGCTAACGTTAAGTTAGCTGGCTAGCCAGTTCAAATAATGACCACACACTATATATACAAAAAAAATTATGTGGACACCCCTTCAAATGAGTGGTCGGCTATTTCAGCCACACAGGTGTTGCTGACAGGTGTATAAAATCGAGCACACCACCATGCAATCTTTATAGACAAACATTGGCAGTAGAATGGCCTTACTGAAGCCCTCAGTGACTTTCAACATGGCACCGTCATAGGATTACACCTTTCCAACAAGTCAGTTCGTCAAATGTCTGCCATGGCAGAGCTGTCCCGGTAAACTAAATGCTGTTATTGTGAAGTGGAAGTGTCTAGTAGCAACAATGGCTCAGCCGTGAAGTGGTAAGCCACACAAGCTCACAGAACGGGACCGCTGAAGCGCTTAAAAATCGTCTGTCCTTGGTTGTAACACTCACTACCGAGTTCCAAACTGCCTGTGGAAGCACACAAGCCTAAGATCACCATGCGCAATTCAAAGCGTCAGCTGGAATGGTGTAAAGCTCGCCGCCATTGGACTTTGGAGCAGTGGAAATGCGTTCTCTGGAGTGAGGAATCACACTTCACCATCTGGCAGTCCGACGGACGAATCTAGGTTTGGCGGAGGCCAGGAGAACACTACCTGCCCCAATGCATAGTGCCAACTGTAAAGTTTGGTGGAGGAGGAATAATGGTCTGGGGTTGTTTTTCATGGTTCAGGCCCCTTAGTTTCAGTGAAGGGAAATCTTAACGCTACAGCATACAATGACATTCTAGATCAGGGATGTCAAACGTCCGGCCCGCGGGCCGGATCAGGCCCGCAAACCGGTTTAATCCGGCCCGCGAGATGATTAAAAAAATTAAAAAATATATTTTAAAATAAAAATAAAATAAAAAATTAATTTTGTAAAGTATAAAAATGCGCTGCAATTTTTCAATAAAATAAACTGCTGTTCCAATTGCGTCCACTGGATGGCGCAATAGCAATTGTGTTAAGCAAGCAAACTGTTTATACCGGGGCAGAGCAAGTAGGTCAAGTACGTGCAGCCAATGAGCTACTTTGTTTTGCCCGCGATATTTATTACGGCTTCTACTTTTAACATTATGTGCTTTGGCACCCTCATTGCCCCAATATGTCTCTGTCAAAAAAGAGAAAAGTGGACGCAGAGTGTTCCAAGAAAAATGGTCATCCTATTTATTCACGGAATTGAATGGGAAAGCTGTATGTTTGGTGTGTTCAGAGCATGTTGCAGTGCTGAAAGAATATAACCTTCGTCGCCACTATGCGAGTCTTCATGCCGACAAATATGACAACTTTCAAGGACAGCGGAGATGAGAGAAGGTGAATGAACTGTTGACGGGTCTGAAGAAACAGCAGTCTGTGTTTACTCACAGCCGAGACATCAGTGACGCTGCAGTGAAAGCTAGCTACCTCATTGCTAATGAAATCGCAGTGGCTTCAAAACCATTTAGTGAGGGTGAATTTGTAAAAACATGCATGATGAAGGCAGCGGAGATTGTGTGCCCTGAAAAGCGGCAGGCTTTTGCAAATATCAGCCTGACAAGAAACACAGTTGCAGACAGAATTTCCGATCTTTCAGTGGATTTGGACAGCCAGTTGAAGCAAAAAGTAAAGTCATTTATTGCGTTTTCGGTTGCAATTGATGAAAGCACGGACATTACAGATGTTGCACAACTGGCCATTTTCATCCGCGGAGTTGATGACACATTGACCGTCACCGACGAGTTCGTGGAGTTGGTGCCGATGACAGATACAACGACAGCAGCTGATATTTTTACCGCACTCGTCGGCGCGCTGGACAGGGTCGGAGTGGACTGGTCCCGCGCTGTCAGCCTGGCTACAGATGGTGCGCCCTCAATGATCGGGAAAAAAGCAGGCGTTGTGACAAAGTTCAGAGAGAAAGTGCAATCTGCAAATGGAGGACGTGATTTTTTGACTTTTCACTGTATTTTGCACCAGGAGGCTTTGTGTTGCAAGTCATTAAAGATGGATAACGTCATGAAGGTGGTCATCCAAACTGTTAATTTCATCCGATCCAGAAGCCTGAATCACCGTCAGTTTGACAGCCTTCTCAGAGAGAAAGACCACATCTATGGCCTGCCATACCACACTGAGGTAAGATGGTTAAGCCGAGGTGCTGTGCTGAGGCGTTTCTTTGATTTACGAGAAGAAATTGAACAGTTCATGGAAGAAAAGGGCAAACCAGTGTTAGAATTTCATTCCGCAGAATGGATGCAGGACCTTGCATTTATGGTGGATGTTACAGAGCACCTGAATAACTTGAACAAACAGCTGCAAGGGCGCAACAAAGTTGTCACGCAGTATTATGACAGCATACGTTCTTTCAAGTTGAAGCTGTCATTGTGGGAGACGCAACTTGCCGGTGGTGATGCAGCTCACTTCCCCTGTCTGAAAAATGTGTGCACGACCCAACATGTGGCAGACATGAAGCGGTTCAAAGATAAAATAACGGGACTGTTACGGGAGTTTGAGCAACGCTTTCAGCTTTATGTTTATATGTTTTTATGTTGATGTGCTATTGTTTTTAATTGATTTTATTTTATTTGTATATTTAACCTATTCTTGACTCTGTGGTTCTTGCACTTGTTTGGGGAACAGGATTTCATTATTTTTATCTACATTTCTGCCTGAGAAATGACACCCTGATATAGTTCTGTGATCTGTGATATACTTCTGTGAATCACTGAGGCATTGTGTGTTCTTTGTCCTCAGAACTTTCAAATAACTTGAGGTGTTTTATGATTAATAGTGATATTGTGCTTTTGGACACTGTCCTCAGGCTCCAGCTTTATGTTTATATGTTTTTATGTTGATGTGCTATTGTTTTTAATTGATTTTATTTGTATATTTAACCTATTCTTGACTCTGTGGTTCTTGCACTTGTTTGGGGAACAGGATTTCATTATTTGTATCTACATTTCTGCCTGAGAAATGACACCCTGATATAGTTCTGTGATCTGTGAAACAGTTCTGTTAATCACTGAGGCATTGTGTGTTTGTGTGTTCTTTTTCTTTAGAATTTTCAAATAAACTTGACGTGTTTTATGATTAATAGTGATGTTGTGCTTGTACTATTTTGGACACACTGTCCTCAGGCTCCAGCTTTATGTTGTATGTTGATCGTATTAAAACAAAGAAAACAATCTGAAGTTGTTGTTTTTAAGTTATATATACCATGATTTTTCCGGTCCGGCCCACTTGGGAATAGATTTTCCTCCATGTGGCCCATGAGCTAAAATGAGTTTGACACCACTGTTCTAGATTATTCTGTGCTTCCAACTTTGTGGCAACAGTGTGGGGAAGGCCCTTTCCTGTTTCAGCACGACAATGCCCCCATGCACAAAGCGAGGTCCATTCAGAAATGGTTTGTAGAGATTGGTGTCGAAGAACTTGACTGGCCTACACAGAGCCCTGACCTCAACCCCATTGAACACCTTTGGGATGAATTGGAACGCCGACTGCGAGCCAGGCCTAATCGCCCAACATCAGTGCCCGACCTCACTAATGCTCGTGGCTGAATGGAAGCAAGTCCCAGCAGCAATGTTCCAACACCTAGTGGAAAACCTTCCCAGAAGAGTGGAGGCTGTTATAGCAGCAAAGGGGGGACCAACTCCATATTAATGCTCATGATTTTGGAATGGGATGTTCAACGAGTAGGTGTCCACATACTTTCAGACTCCTTTGGTCGTTGTAGCCTTTCTTTCTCATTCTTTCTTTTAATCTGTCATTTTAATTCCATCTTCCATCGATTAGATATCCCCTAACTTGCTTTCCAGACAAGCAGACACCAATGCAATTGCCTCCCTCTCCACGGCAAGTTGAAAGGATCAGAACGCATGCCTTTTGCACCATGCTGCCCTTATGTTTTGATTTCTAAGACATTCCCAGGTTTATAGGCCTATCACAACTAAATAAATAATGGATTTTATTGTGAAGGTGAAGGCTATATTAAATGGAGTTATTCTACTTTTTTAAATGTAGATGTTCCAAAGGCGCGCATCAGCAGCTTGTATTCGTAGAAGCCCGTAGATGCTAAACATGTTTATGTTAATTAACGGTCAATTACCGTGAGACCTGCAGTCATTTGCATGACAATTAACGGCTGACTAAATTTCATGACCGCCACAGCCTTAGGCACACCCCTACTATAGACGCACACATCAAAAGTTTAGTTCATATTTTGTTTGTCCATTACGCGAGACATTAAAGTTGTTATTTTGCGTGCAAATGTAACATCCATAGTGCTGGAATCGCACAGAAAAGAAATCTGTGACCAGTGCTCACCTTTCCATGTTGTGGAGGCTGTCCGGTCTGTCCAACGGCCCTCCTGGGATCTGCATGCCATGGTCTCCCTTACCTGTCAAACCAGAGCACACAAACTGACTCACACCTGAGCACTACTACTCATCGATTCACTGTGTGAATCATGTTGGCTATGTTCCAATCTGCACATTTAGAATGAATCTAAATTGTATTTTCATGATTCCTCACGTCCCTTCTCCTCCTCCAATGTGTTGAGAAGGAGGCAAGGTCAGGGGTGTTGTAACTATATGAAGAAATGGCATGATAACCTGTGAGTCCGAGAATGCGCCTATTCAGAATAAATCTCTCTCTGCAAATGGGCTGCGCCCAACCCCCCACCAGAGCTCTTAATGAGCAGATTCTACAGAAATTGTGTTTGCCATGGCAGGAGAAGACCTGCAAGGGCGAAATAATGACTTGATTTGTATTATTGTTCCACTTACCCTTTTCCCAAAGTTGAGATTTGTTAAACAATAGGGAATAAAACCTGATTTATTTTCAACTGCAAGTACTGCGTTGGGACTCCTCATTATACGCCACAAATTAGTTCTGAAACCCGGGAGGGTGGGATTCCTCAATGGAAAAACGACAAGGAAAAGAGATTCTGAGGATTAATATTGGAAACGTGGAGTTAACCATTAGAAACCATGGCCGAGCAACTTGCACGATTTAAACAGATTCGGGGAACAACAAGGACGGCAACTCCAAAGCTGTTGAACAGAATTGATCAGGTACTGGGAGAAGAAAACCCTGATGTTAATGTCTTGGAGGAATATATGGAACGATTAACTGCAAAGGAACAAACATTGAATGAGTATGATTGGGACATTGAAAATGAAACTCCCATGGACTTGAACAAAGAAGTGAACAGCGCAATGGGTTATATGGACTAAATAAGTGTCAGGAAAACACTTAAACTGTTTATGAGGAATGCAATATAATGTGAAGAATGCGCCGAAGACACCACCGAACAATCCTGCACTCAATCAGCCCATCAGTGCCCAGAGTACCCAGTGTGCACAAAGACTCGGGAAGAACGCACAGGCCAAGTGAGCACAGAGAGACACGCCATGGAGAGCGCATGGACACAGATGCTGTAGTTTCAATTTCACCAGGTAACAGTGAAGGTAGCATGGTATTACTGCAAACAGCTAGTGTTTATAGAAACGCCTAAACACAGAGTCAAGTAGCCAGGTGTTTACTAGATGGGGGCAGCCAACAGTTTTATTAGAGAAGACAGGAAGTGTTGAATTTGCATACATTTGGCTCAGTTACACCCAAGAAGACACTCTTCCGCAGGTTTCCCTCGCTAGTCTTTGTGTTCTCGGAAGCACGGCAACTAATCAGTCTCCTCTGTTCCAGAAATACTGAATCTTAGGAGTCGATTCCCTACTCTTAAGATTCAGTATTTTTAGAACAGAGGAGACTGATTAGGTGCCGCACTAGGAATCCGACACTCAGAAATGAGAGTCGACACTGGGAGTCGATGTGCAAGGAGTCAAGGAATCAGTTATTTTGGAGTCGACTCTCCACCACTACGTCATTTTGGTTAACAGTTGGAATAATGTCAGAGAAAGGCAAGCGACAGCAGTGAAGTTCTGTAGGCAATACATTTTTGCAAGGTGGAATTGAAGTACAGTAATGGTAGTACAGGTGCAATGCTTCACCATCTGAAAGAGACGCAGCGTGAGACCCAAACCGTTGCTGGCAGCTGCATTCTGAATTAACATGTTTTTAAAGATTTTTTCTTACTCCTCGACCAAACCGCCGCCGCACGTGCATATGTTGATTTTGTCTATCCCCACCAGATGCATTCATGACACGCAGGTTAAAATACCAAAACCAACTGTGACCCCAACTATATTAATTTGGGGACAGGTTGAAACACACAAAGGATTCATGGACATTTAGCTAGCTTACTGTTGCTATCTAATTTGTCCTGGGAGATAAACTTTGGGTTGTTATTTTAAATTCATACGGTCAGTTTTTTTTTTGCTGGATCTTTGTAGAATTTCGACTCATACAAAATCGTGTGTTCTCTACTCTGACAATTGATCCACAGATAAAAGGGGAAACCTAGTACATTTTTTGTTTGTTTTCTCGCCTCGTTCATCTTTCTTCCTCTGTGGATTGTATATGGCGGTTGGCAACCAACTTTAATGTGCATTACCGCCATCAACTGGACTGTGGACCTCATTCATCTTTCAATCACTCACGTGGGTTAGTATGCTCGTAACAACAAATGAGTAGATGGGGGAGGCAGAACTTGCTGCGTGTCAAGTGTCTAAAATAGAACCAAGCTCTATTTTAGCGCCTGGCTACGCAGACGCCCGTTGACGTGCACGAGCAGTTTGGATGAAACTATTGAATAACACGTAACTGTGTCTATTTATTTTGCAGCGCTTGCTCACGCAATGCGGGCGGTTTAGGCAGCATGTTATCGTTTTAACCTCTTAAGGATTGGACCACTTTTTTCTATTTTCCCTAAAATGACATACCCAAATCTAACTGCCTGTAGCTCAGGACCTGAAGCAAGGATATGCATATTCTTGATACCATTTGAAAGGAAACACTTTGAAGTTGGTGGAAATGTGAAATTAATGTAGGAGAATATAAAACATTAGATCTGGTAACAGATAATACAAACAAAAAAAGATGCGTTTTCTTTAACTTTTTTTTTTTTCCATCATCTTTGAAATTCAAGAGAAGGGCCAAAATATTATATTGCAGTTTAGGCGCAATTTAGATATTGGCCACTAGATGGAAGCAGTGTGTGTGAAAAGTTTCAGATTGATCCTGTGAAGCATTTCAATACTGGACTATTTTGTATCAAGTCTGCCCAAATGTGCCGAATTGGTCAATTGATACATTTTCAAGTACATAACTATAGAGAACATACAAAAATTATATGGTAATACAAAATGTAAGTTTACACACTCCCAGGAATGTCATACATGATGGATCATTAGCTTATACACTAACTTTCACACATCTAGATGGCCGGGTGGGTGTGGAGCCAGAGACATCAGGGGTTCAAACTGTAGAACCCAGTTCCTACATTTTAATATAAAAATGGATTTTAACAAAAAAATTATGCTTCATTTTATCTCTGGGACCCTTAGGATGACGAATCAGAGCAATATTACTGAATGTAAGTACATTATTTACCTTCAGAGGTGAATGTATCAAACGAGTTGCCGTGATAATTTGTTGTTGTTGTTGTGCACTCTCCTCAAAGAATAGCATGGTATTTTTTCACTGTAGTAGCTACTATAAATTGGACAGTGCAGTTAAATTAACAAGAATTTAAGCTTTCTGCCCATATAAGACATGTCTATGTCCTGGAAAGTTTGCTTTAACTTACAACAGTCATGCTAATCACATTAGCGCACGTTAGCGCAATCTTCTCGTATACGGGGCACCGATCCCGTAGAGGTTAATGGAAAACCTATTGCCGTTTAACCCCCTAGAGTCGATTGACGCACTGGGAATCTAAGTTATATTTAAATAATCCCCATCAAAATCTGTCAGTTTAAATTAGAGATATCTGTTTTTGCATTGGATGCGTCTCAATCCACTGCATCTGCCAGTGTTGCACTTCCGCATCTGCAGTTAAAGGTGGCAGAGCTAGAGCCAATTGTGTCAGACCATGTGACCTACAAACTGTTATGGCCCCTCTATTGAAAGATGACTCACGAACACTATGGTGTTCTCCATTTTGTTCTACGACCCCCACGTCTCAGGAGACTTGTCTGAAGTCGGTACCGTTGATATGCCAACTTGTTTGGTAGCGTCCAAACCATTTGGGCTACATATTAATGGGACCCCACACAATGGTGTTCTCCATTTTGCGCTACAACCCCCACAAGTGTCATGGGACTGGTCTAAATGTAACCGGTACCAGTAAAAAATAAAAGAAAAAAAGAATGGAAGTATGAAGGTAACCCCAAAAAATGAGTTAAATGTGTAAAAAATATATGTATATATACACTTCCTGATTTTTTTATATATCCTAGATTTAGGACAGACTTCAAAACCTTTTTCTTATTATTTATTTATTTTACTTTCCTTTTGGCCATTTATGAAGGTGTTATTCAATGCGTTTCAATGGGCTTTAGTAGTAAAGGCCAAAATCTATATTTTATCTAATAATTTTTTTGGGATACCTAAAGGGGTACTAAACTTCAAAATCAAATAGCTAAATGATCCATAGCATGACCATCTTCAAACAATTCCATTTCAGCTTAGCTCCCCCTTCCCCAACGTCTTACGCTAAGGTATTAAAGTTCTGTCAAAAACGTGATTTTCCTGTGTTTTATATACACCACATGACCAAAAGTATGTGGACACCTGCTCGAACAATTCATTCCAAAATCATGGGAATTCATATGGAGTTGGTCCCCCCCTTTTCTGCATTAACAGCCTCCACTCTTCTGGAAAGGCTTTCCACTAGATGTTGGAACATTGTCGCTGGGACTTGCTTCCATTCAGCCACAAGAGCATTAGTGAGGTTGAGCACGGATGTTGGGTGATTAGGCCTGGCTCGCAGTCGGCGTTCCAATTAATCCCAAAGGTGTTTGATGGGGTTGAGGCCAGGGCTCTGTGCAGGCCAGTCAAGTTCTTCCACACCGATCTCGACAAACCATTTCTCTATGGACCTTGCGTTGTGCACAGGGGCATTATCATGCTGAAACAGGAAAGGGCCTTCCCCAAACTGTTGCCACAAAGTTGGAAGCACAGAATCATCTAGAATGTCATTGTATGCTGTAGTGTTAAGATTTCCCTTCACTGGAACTAAAGGGCCTAGCCCGAACCATGAAAAACAGCCCCAGACCATTATTCCTCCTCTACCAAACTTTACAGTTGGCACTATGCATTGGGGCAGGTAGCGTTCTCCTGGCATCCGCCAAACCCAGATTCGTCAGTCGGACTGCCAGATGGTGCTCCTAGATGTTTTCACTTCACAATAACAGCACTTACAGTTGACTGGGGCAGCTTTAGCAGGGCAGAAATTTGACGAAGTGACTTGTTGGAAAGGTGGCATCCTATGACGGTGCCACGTTGAAAGTCGCTGAGCTCTTCAGTAAGGCCATTCTATTGCCAATGTTTGTCTATGGAGATTGCATGGCTGTGTGCTCAATTTTATACACCTGTCAGCAACGGGTGTGGCTGAAATAGCCGAATCCACTAATTTGAAGGGGTGTCCACATACTTTTGTATATATATATATATAGTGTACGTTTTCACACTATGAGGTTGGAATAATACTGTGAAAATGATAATGCCCTGATAATGAGGTGTTTGAAAAGAGCGCCTGAAATTTCAGCCTGTTTAGGTGGGATGGTTAATAGACCAATAAGAAAGTGTTCCAAACCTCTATGCCAATAACGGCTAGTTCTCAGTTTTCACCTCCCCACTCAGACCACTCCCAGACAGTAGTAGCAAAATTCTTACTTGAGAAATTGCTATTTCCTAAGACACTATTTGTTTCTTTTTGGCCATTTTAACTGAAAACAATCACAGTACGGTACTTAATTGTTACCCAGAAATGATTTGATATTGAGATCAAAACGGCTGCATTGGACCTTTAAAAAATAACCATTCGTCACATCCCTAGTTAGCTATCAAGATACCAACATGTCAGCAGCTCTGTGACCAGGGTCGTGGTCATCATGTCCCACAATGGAAAACATTTAAAAACATTTTGCAATGGAAAAAGAAAACAAGTGTTTCAAATCAGACAGGTCTAGGCAGTCTCTCCCTGTTTCAGTCAGTTTTCTTCTGTTTGGTGCCTATAATAGGACGAATGACTGGCAGGAAAAATAATGACACCCGTTTCATGAGTCATGATGACACTGTTAAGAGTTTGTGCTGATCCAACAGGCTTTTGCTTCCCATTCATAATAACAAATGCGCTCTATATTATAGCAAAGACGGTTGTTCATACCTCTTTCAGTCCTATCACAACCCTGCTGGTGACTAAATATTACATGGCCCATGACTTCTGTATAAGGCAGTGAGATGCCACATGCAAAATAGTCTGTTGTGAAATAATGAGCTGAGGCTTTGAAGGAGTGGTCTAATGGTGGGGCTAGGATGCACTTGGGTTCAACCAATAGCTCAGTTTGCGTTGTGAACTGATATGCAAAGCACACACACATACAAATAAACACAGGGCACCAAATTCCTGAGAAGGAGTCTTATACATAAAAATGTATGCACACATGACTGTAAGTCGCTTTGGATAAAAGCGTCTGCTAAATGGCATATTATTATTATTATGTTCCTGAAAAAGGGTTGAGTGTACAAAGCAATGTCACTTAGTAACACTTATTGTGTTTATGTTCATATCCCAGGGGATCTAAAAAGCTATAATCAAATGGAAGAAAATACAAGTATTTTCACAGCATCCAAGTAAGAGGCATGTTGTGTGGATATAAAATTGCATGGTGCTTTTAAAATGTATTTGTCTTCAAGAGGTGACAGATAATTGGTTAGGTACAGTGCAGGAAAATCAATGACCCTATGACCGCCTAGATCAGAGGCTGTGAGATGGAACATTAGATGGCAAACTGAGACGTGATTGTTCCATTACCTGCTATCTAGAGTCTAGCTGAGAGGTTCAACTAACAGCTGGGTGGCTGGCTGCATTCTTATGACATTTTTGTAGTGATCCAATTGACATTTTAGTCATTTAGCAGACGCTCTTATCCAGAGCGACTTACAATAAGTGAGTGCATACATTTTTCATAAGTGGCCCCCCATGGGAAATAAGTTATGAAATAAGTTTAATTCTTATATCATCATTTAATCATTTTATATTTGAATCAGATTTTGTATCCTCCTCAAATCCTCACTAGGAAACATAGCTGTCTTTCATAGAGTTGAAAATGCAACTCCAGGGTTGTAGAGACAGAGAAACTTGAAGCAACTTGTCAAGTGTGTGATTTGAGATGCTTGATGTAAACTGATTATGAGTAATATAATTGGTCTTACAGGGGCAAAGCAGATACTTGCCATATTCCTTCACCACATTAGATCACACAAAAGAACATACCTCTGCCTTCAGCTTTGTTGGCCTCCATCGTAACAGCTCCTTCTGCTCTGTAGCAAAATAGATACAGGGGTCAATCTGGGAATTAAGTGACTTATGGTCTTAATAAGGATGCATGCTTGTGTGCAACATAACTGCAATGATATGTAATTAATACTAAATTCATAGACAGTGCAACAGTAGTGGCTAGGTAACTTAGCTAGCATTATGTTAAATTAACGTAGCTACTACCAAAAGTTACCGGCAAGCCTGTTGATAACCAAACAAGCATATTGTCAGTAACCAAACAAGCCTGTCAGTTGACTAGCTAACTTAGCTAAGAACTGTTGTTTGGCTGGATATAAAATATCTTAAGTTAAAGTGACGGCCTCAATAGGTATTGTGAAATCAACATGAGCTAGCTAACTACAGTAATCGGAACACAACAAGACAAGAGCGCAGTTCAATCACGCATTATGCCTTTGGCATGAATGATACATTGACATGCTACATTGCTAGCGTACCTACAGTAACTAGCTAAGATTGTTCGCGATGCGGTCTGACGTAAACCGAGGAATTTATCACTCGTATTACCAGATCCTCTAACGACGAAATTGACATTTACTGTCTGTACGCATTAGTTGCCTACCTGTTAGCGAAGCTAAACAATTCTAGCATCCCCACAAATAACTCTGGGCGGTGCCACAATTACTTGACAGTAAACGTTAGCGTGCTAGCTGATGATAGCATGTTCGCATGCTGCCTCAACAACCGATTTTATGGCCAACAAAAACCAGGTAACACGATGGCAAGTAGTTAGTCAGTTAACGTCACACACAGAAAACACTACCAACCAACGGATATTAATGGTCGTCCACGACGGAAAAACCTGTTCATATAAGCTTGTTTCTCCTTTAGTCAAATGCCCCCACTCAACGAGCTACATGACATGTGGGCTTCTCGCTAGCTAGCCAGGCATTTGTTGCTAACTAGCTAGCAAGCAAGAAAGCCAATGTCAATGTCAAAAACAGTAACTTAGCTAAAACTAGCAACATGCCTCTGACAGTTCCTACCGTTTCACTATTCAATACCTCCTGTTGAAACACAAAGAATGTAACAAAATCCTATTTGAATAGCTACGTAGCTAACTGACGAATTTTGCTCCCTTACCTCAGGGTCTTCTTCTTCTATAAAGTTTTATGGCAGACTACACCTATTGGCGTATTGCCGCCACCTACTGTACGGGGTATTGAAACAAAACAAAAATAATATATTCCATTGCGGGAAGGGGAGAGGGACCCGAGATAATACAAAATACAAAAATAAATCAAAACAACCATCCCACTCCTTCAGTCACATTGAAATCACATCCCTACACAGTCTCACGTGCCAGTGAGGACAGAGCATTCATCGACAGGATTCCTTGTAATGCCTCTGCAGAAAAGTTAATGAGTCCCAAAAAACGCTCAGCCGCACTCACAATGATGCCTACTTTCTCCAATTTCCTCTCCGTTTGCTCTGTGCAGTTGATAACCAAAGTAATAAACGCTACAAAGTCCACCTTCTTAACATGCAAAATGTCAGGGTTCCTCTGTTGACAAGGAACATCATAATAATATGCCATTTAGCAGACGCTTTTATCCAAAGCGACTTACAGTCATGCGTGCATACATTTTTGTGTATGGGTGGTCCCGGGGATCGAACCCACTACCTTGGCGTTACAAGCACCGTGCTCTACCAGCTGAGCTACAGAGGACCAATCATCTTGTGTCTCTACTCCTACTACCATTACTTCTTCAACTTCAAGCCTTTCTTCCACTCTTCTCAATGCCTCCGGATAGGAAACATTCTGGACAGCCCTTAATCTTGCCACCTCCATCTCCTTCACCCTAACAGGACACATCAGAAATTCGGGTGCATGTTCACCACCACAATTGCAGCATTTAGACTCAGCTGGCATATAATACTCCTCTCGTCTACATACACTTAACCAAATAATTTACATTTATCACACTGCATTGGATTGGGCACGAAGTCTCTCACAGGGAATCTCATATAACCCAAATACTTGTGAGAAGGGAGAGACTCATCAAAAAACAATAGAATGGATGGAGAGGGCTTCCGCACTCCATCTACCATGCGGGTCAGTCGTTGTGCACCAACCACTTGATCCAATTCTTCATGTATATCCTTTGCATTTACTTCTAGCGACACCCCAGAGATAACGCCTTTGATAGGCGCCCTGCTTCGAAGATCCACACACGACACATTCCAATCGGACATCTTCGAGGCGCAAAGCACGCTCCTCCTTCTGTTCCACAGAAACACACACACAAAAAATAAGCCCACTTATTTTAATTGACAACACCTTATCCAACACATCCACAATTTTAATAGAGACTTCAAACGGATCCAAAACCCTTATTCCAACCAAAAAAAAGACTAAGAACTAGGTTTGGATTTATTAGTTTCCACTAGCACTTTACTTCTCTTTTTTCCTTTTGCATTCGCCACCGTAATCGAATTCTTCTCACTCTCATCTCCACTTGACATGTCATCCGATTCAAACAGAACATTTGCTTCCGCCATTTTCCCAAACTCCTCCCCCCCCCACACACTTTTAAGAAGGCACACCTGTTAATTGAAATGCATTCCAGATGACTACCTCATGAAGCTGGTTGAGAGAATGGCAAGATTGTGCAAAGCTGTCATCAAGGCAAAGGGTGGCTATTTGAAGAATCTCAAATATAAAATATATTTTGATTTGTTTAACACTTTTTTGGTTACTACATGATTCCATATGTGTTATTTCATAGTTTTGATGTCTTCACTATTATTCTACAATGTAGAAAATAGTAAAAATAAAGAAAAACCCTTGAATGAGTAGGTGTTCTAAAACTTTTGACCGGTAGTGTATATATATATATATTTTTTTGTATACAAATAAATCAACAAATACCCTATCATCTAACCCTGCACTCACTAAAAACCCACCACCCTACTCCACTATTTAAATATATATTGTCCTACCTGAGGCCAACAGCCTGAAAGGACGGGACACCACCACTCAACACACCCTGTAACTCTTCTGACGTCAAGTCTCGTACACCCAAATACCTCTCTGCAGCTGCCACCACAACCTCAATTTTCGAAGACTTATGTTTTATCCCTGCAGTACAGTTGATAACCATTGCTATAAACACACACAAACAAAATCTTACTGAAGCATATATCAGTTGTTGGCCTATCCTTCTGTACTGGTACAGATCTACTACTCACGCCACTTCTCTCAGGATCCCTCCCCCTTGCCCCATCTTCCTCTACTTTATTCGCTGCCTCCGCATACGACAACCTCTTCACTACTCTAACCCTGGAAACCTCAATCTGCCTCTCTCGCACCGGACATTTCTGATCCCCAGCCCCATGGGTACCCCTACAATTAACACATACCACTACTTTCCCCAATGCCACATTTTCCTTTGTCTCATGCCCTTCTGCACATTTTTCTCACACCTAGGAACCTCCCTCTTACACACTGCTGCCAAATGCCCATAAGTTTGACACCTGTAACAACGTAATGTATTCGGCACAAAAGCTTGTACAGGATAACTGATATACCCTAACATCACTTTGTCGGGCAAAGACAACATCAAAACTCAAAAGAACAGACAATGACTCTCCTGTTTCACCACTCACGCCACCGTGTCTGTGTCGCACCAAACGACAAGCATCACAAACACTGTGAATCTTCCCTCTTCAGTTGGTCAACTTTCACATTTACCGCTACCCCAGTAATCACTCCTTTCAATGGCGTCCTTTTCTTGAGAGCAAAACAATTCACATCTCTTGTCCCCATTCATTTAATGCGGTGTGTCTGCTCCCTCTGACCAGCAAAAACACAAACATTTATCACAAGAACACTTCTGGTTACCTTCACCGATTCCACAGCACCTAAATCTGTTTTCTCCCACCCTGAAACCACAAATGGATCCTCCAAAAGGCAAGCGTTCACTTTTTCCAAAATATTCACTCCTACCGTCACAGACTCATCTTTATCCTAACCCCCGGTGCAAGCCTCGGGCTCTGAGAACTTCACCACACCTACCACCGCCCTTTCTCACTTCCATTTCTCCTCCTGTCTTCAATCCAGCTCACTCAGCTTACACTTTCTACCATTCTTCTTTAACAAAATATCTCCCTTTTCCCCGCCATTTTCAACCGATTCAAGCTCCCTCTCTTCCTCCCGCTCTCTCTTCGACCTCCTCTGCCTCTCTTTTTCCCTCCATTCCTCCTTCGTATTCCAAGTATACGTCTCCTTATGATAACACTGCACTTCTCTTGACATACAGTACATCTTGTTCTTGCCCTCCCAAGGGCAGCCATTTTCCCCTGGCTAATCCTTTCTCCTCAATCACTCTGAACTTGCAAAGAGAGGGGGTTGATCTCCAGCCCAGCTTGGTCTTCTACTTCTTCGGTATATTGGCAATCGCACAATTTAATGTGTATCCTGCCTCCTACTGTGCAGGATGGAAACAAGATTCACAAAAAACTAAACAAACAACAAAAAAACGACCAAACGACCAAACTACCAAACAATAAATGAACTAAACTAAATCAAACAACTTTTCTGTTATAAAATACAACAGATCTGATCCCTACACAGGCTCGAGGGGAACCTGGGAGGGCGGGTCTTCCGGCGCCAGTACTCCTCGCAAGTCTTCAGATGTAAAATCCTTAAGTCCCAAAAACTTTTCTGCCGCAGCCACAATAATGTCCAGTTTCTTAGACTTCTTTGAGACTTGTGTCATACAGTTTATAACTGTGGCAATGAACGCCACAAAATTCACCTTTTTAACACACAGGGTATCTTTTGACTGGCAGCAAACATTTACAACAGGCTGTTGTGTGTCCACTACCATATCTTTACTAGCATCACTTGTTTTCTCAATTATTTTAATCACCTCCGCATAAGAGATTAAATTGACCACTCTAACTTTTGCCACTTCAATCTCCTTCACCCTTACAGAGCACTCCAGGAACTCGGGATCATGATCCCCACCACAATTGCAACACCGTCATCCTTTAACACATAGTTTTTCAGTATACTCTGTCTGTCTGCACATACTTGAAACAAGGCCAAATCCTTTACAATTCTTACATTGCAATGGTTTGGGAACGAAAGCTCTTACAGCGTATCTTACATAACCAAGCTTCACATGCTTAGGTATTTGCTCTTCATCAAAAAACAACAGGACCAACAGACTTTCTTATTTTTCTCCATTCACCCAGCGGGTCAGACGCCGGTCACCAACCACACCAGGAATTCTCTTCAGGTATTCAACCTGAACATACGTAGTCACCCCTGACATGACTCTGATGGGTGCTCTACTCTGAAGTTCAAAACACAAAACTTATGTTGTCCGGATTCTTTTGAGGCTCACTGCAATCTTCCTCTGTTCTTCAGAAATACAATTAATCAAAATAAGACCACTCTGACAGACTCCACTTTTCCCAGCGCATACTTCACCATTTTCAACACCTCAAACGGGTCTCCCACATATGCATCCTTACTCAACAAAAGCATCCCAACAAGAAGTGATTCATTATCATTCATACACGTATCTTGCACTCCATTTTTAGACAATTTCCTTTTTGTTCAAGTTTTCTATACTCCTGTTATCCATTCAGAACATTCGTCTTCACCGACTTTGCTCAACGCGCTGTTTGATTCGAACTCAGCATCCCCTTCTGCTATCTTTCTTATTTTTTATTTTATTTTTTATTTTTTAGGGGGTAGATCAGCTTTAATATTGCAGATCGATTGTAGCTTCCATCAATATAATTGTCTGCATCACTTCCTATCCCCCATTTTTGCAAATATACAGTTGAAGTCGGAAGTTTACATACACTTACAATTGGTAACACACTACGCCATGAAGGACTGAAATCCTGCAGCGGCCGCAAGATCCCCCTGCTCAAGAAAGAAATGGGTGTCGCATGCAGCAGCAGGAGGAGGAGGTCGTCGGGTAAGCTTGGCTTTATACATAGCTTGGCTTTGTCGAGTAAGGCTTAAAACTATGTATTTTGATTGTAGTTAGGTATTGTAGGTAGGTATCGTGGGTTGTTGTAGGTAGTTATTGTATGTAATTATTGTAGGTTAAGTATTGTATTCGGCGGTGCCGGGTGTAGCACGAAGCTAGCTAGCTAGCTAACTCACCACCTGGACTAGCTGGCGAGTGGCTATTAGCAACGGTATAGTTGTTTCACGCCTGAGAGTGCCTATAATTACGCCAGCTGGCTGCCTACAATAATTACATACAATAATTGCCTACCATTCAGCTGTTTTCTAACCTCATTGTCTGAACCGTTAACGTTAGGTAGCAAGTGGCTACTGCGCTTGAAAATTAGCAAGCTTGTTGCAACCTGGATAGCTACTTGTAAACAATAGCTGGAACGACCGAGCGAACAGTCGCGAACTGGCTGAGTCAATTCAGTGGCTAGCTTTGCACTTGGCTAGCTAACACTAGCTGCTAGGGGTAAGTCATAACCTACACTTGTGTTTTTTTTTTTTTTACATATTGATAGCCCGAGTCGCTCAAGGAATTCGGGACATGGGTGACTAGCTAACATTAGTTTGGCTCTCTCTGTGTGTTCGTGCCGTGTGTTATGACGAGGTGCCCGGACGTTTTCACTGAATAATACTGCACCTAGTTAGCTAGCTGAATAAACTGGGTTAGTCTATTCCTAGAAAACATTGAACCGCTGTAGTTTACAACAATTATAGTTTCTGAGGTGGAAGTTGGGAGAGTTACATTTGGGAGTTGTGGCTCTCTCCTTTCCCAGATGTTTAGTTCATTTTATTCCGATCTCCTCTGCATTATTGTAGCCATCTGCTGTAGCCTGTCAACTATGCCTCTGCCTATCCCTGTTCTCTCCTCTCCGCACAGGCTACACAAACGCCTCACACCGCGTGGCTGCTGCCTCTCTAACCTGGTGGTCCCTGCACGCACCACACACCTGGAGTTCCAGGTCTCAGGCAGCCTCTGGAACTGCCGTTCTGCTGCCAACAAGGCTGACTTCATCCCAGCCTATGCTACCCTCCAGTCCCTCGACTTCCTGGCGCTGACGGAAACATGGATTACCACTGAAAACACTGCTACTCCTACTGCTCTCTCTTCGTCTGACCATGTGTTCTCGCATACCCGAGAGCATCTGGTCAGAGGGGTGGTGGCACAGGAATCCTCATCTCTCCCAAGTGGACATTCTCAATTTTTCCCCTAACCCATCTGTCTATCTCCTCATTTGAATTCCATGCTGTCACAGTCACTAGCCCATTTAAGCTTAATATCCTTGTCATCTATCGCCCTCCAGGTTCCCTTGGAGAGTTCATCAATGAGCTTGACGCCTTGATAAGTTCCTTTCCTGAGGATGGCTCACCCCTCACAGTTTTGGGGGATTTCAACCTCCCTACGTCTACATTTGACTCATTTCTCTCTGCCTCCTTGTCACGATCGTCTATAAAGGGAGCAGACCAATACGCAGCGCGTTGAGTGAACATGATGACTTTAATAAAGAAAGCACGTAACTACAAAACAAAAGACGATAGTGAAGTCCAACAGTGACAAAATACTGAACCTGGAACAAAAACCCACAAACACAAGGTGAAAACAGACAGTATAAATATGGCTCCCAATCAGAGATAACGAGCCGACAGCTGACACTCGTTACCTCCGATTGGGAGTCACTGACCAAACACGGAAACAAAACCAAAACCAAACACAACAAATGAACACACCCTATACCCAACACACCCAAATGAATACACCCTGGCTCAAACAACACAGTCCCGGAGCCAGAGCGTGACAGTACCCCCCCCTAAAGGCGCGGACTGCGACCGCGCCTCAATACGGGCTAAACAAGGGAGGGCTGGGCGGGCATACCTCTTCGGCGGTGGTTCTGGCTCTGGTCGTGGTCCCCACCCCACCATAGTCACTACCCGCTTTCGTAGCCTCCTCCAACTGACCCCCACCGGATTAAGGGGCAGCACCGGACTAAGAGGCAGCACCGGACTAAGGGGCAGCACCGGACTAAGGGGCAGCACCGGACTAAGGGGCAGCACCAGACTAAGGGGCAGCACCGGACTAAGGGGCAGTACCGGACTAAGGGGCAGCACCAGGATAAGGGGCAGCACCGTACTCAATGGCGGATCCTGGCTGGCTGGCTCTGGCGGATCCTGGCTGGACGGCTCATGGCTGGCTGAAGGATCTGGCTGCTCATGGCTGGCTGACGGATCTGGCTGCTCATGGCTGGCTGACGGATCTGGCTGCTCATGGCTGGCCGACGGATCTGGCTGCTCATGGCTGGCCGACGGATCTGGCTGCTCATGGCTGGCTGAAGGATCTGGCTGCTCATGGCTGGCTGACGGATCTGGCTGCTCATGGCTGGCTGACGGATCTGGCTGCTCATGGCTGGCCGACGGATCTGGCTGCTCATGGCTGGCCGACGGATCTGGCTGCTCATGGCTGGCTGACGGATCTGGCTGATCCTGTCTGGCCGAAGGCTCTGACTGATCCTGTCTGGCGGAAGGCTCTGGCTGATCCTGTCTGGCGGAAGGCTCTGGCCGATCCTGTCTGGCGGAAGGCTCTGGCTGATCCTGTCTGGCGGAAGGCTCTGGCTGATCCTGTCTGGCGGAAGGCTCTAGCGGCTCCTGTCTGGCGGAAGGCTTTAGCGGCTCCAGTCTGGCGGACGGCTCTGAAGGCTCATGGCAGACGGGCGGCTTATGCAGCGCTTGGCAGACGGACAGTTCAGACGGCGTTGGGCAGACAGGCAGTTCAGGCGCCGTTGGGCAGACGGGCAGTTCAAGCGCCGTTGGGCAGACGGGCAGTTCAGGCGCCGTTGGGCAGACGGGCAGTTCAGGCGCCGTTGGGCAGACGGCCGACTCTGGCCGGCCGAGACGCACTATAGGCCTGGTGCGTGGTGCCGGAACTGGTGGTCCCGGGCTGAGGACACGCATCTCAGGGCTAGTGCGGGGAGTAGCAACAGGGCATGCTGGACCCTGGGGACGCACATAAGGCCTAGTGCGTGGTGCCGGAACTGGTGGTCCCGGGCTGAGGACACGCATCTAAGGGCTAGTGCGGGGAGTAGCAACAGGGCATGCTGGACCCTGGGGACGCACATAAGGCCTAGTGCGTGGTGCCGGAACTGGTGGTCCCGGGCTGAGGACACGCATCTCAGGGCTAGTGCGGGGAGTAGCAACAGGGCATGCTGGACCCTGGGGACGCACATAAGGCCTAGTGCGTGGTGCCGGAACTGGTGGTCCCGGGCTGAGGACACGCATCTCAGGGCTAGTGCGGGGAGCAGCAACAGGCCGGACCGTGCTGGCGACGCGCACCGTAGGTTTGGTGCGAGTGGCAGGAACAGGCCGGGTCGGGCTGGCGACGCGCACCGTAGGCTTGGTGCGGGTGGCAGGAACAGGCCGGGCTGGGCTGGCGACGCACACCGTAGACTTGGTGCGGGTGGCAGGAACAGGCCGGACCGGGCTGGCGACGCACACCGTAGACTTGGTGCGGGTTGCAGGAACAGGCCGGACCGGGCTGGCGACGCACACCGTAGACTTGGTGCGGGTGGCAGGAACAGGCCGGACCGGGCTGGCGACGCACACCGTAGACTTGGTGCGGGTTGCAGGAACAGGCCGGACCGGGCTGGCGACGCGCACCGTAGACATGGTGCGGGTGGCAGGAACAGGCCGGACCGGGCTGGCGACGCACACCGTGGGCCTGATGCGTGGAGTAGGAACAGGCCGGTCCGTACTGGGAACACACACCACTGGCTTTAACTGGGGATCAGGAACGGGCCGGACCGGACTGGTAACACACATCAGTCTCTCACGCCGTGCCGCAACAACTTCCCTTCCTCTACTCGCCAATGGCTCCCGTAATCCGATAGCCTTCTCTCCACGTCTCTCTGTGGCAGCCTCCTGCTGCCCAGCCGCCCAAGCCATGTGCCCCCCCCAAAAAACTTTTTGGGGTTGCCTCTCGTCCCTCCGACGATGGCCCTGCCGACGCCGTTGTTCCTCTCTCCGTCGCCTCTCCACTGTCTCGCTCCATGGACGGCGATCCATCCCCTCCAGGATTTCCTCCCAAGTCCAGGACCCTTTTCCGTCCAAAATCTCCTCCCATGTCCAGACCTTTGGAGCTGGGTCCTGTTGCCGCTTGACACGCTGCTTGGTCCTCTTATGGTGGGTTTTTCTGTCACGATCGTCTATAAAGGGAGCAGACCAATACGCAGCGCGTTGAGTGAACATGATGACTTTAATAAAGAAAGCACGTAACTACAAAACAAAAGACGATAGTGAAGTCCAACAGTGACAAAATACTGAACCTGGAACAAAAACCCACAAACACAAGGTGAAAACAGACAGTATAAATATGGCTCCCAATCAGAGATAACGAGCCGACAGCTGACACTCGTTACCTCCGATTGGGAGTCACTGACCAAACACGGAAACAAAACCAAAACCAAACACAACAAATGAACACACCCTATACCCAACACACCCAAATGAATACACCCTGGCTCAAACAACACAGTCCCGGAGCCAGAGCGTGACACTCCTTCTTTCCACTCCTCTCCTCTTTTGACCTCACCCTCTCACCGTCCCCCCCCCTACTCACAAGGCAGGCAATACGCTTGACCTCATCTTTACTAGATGCTGCTCTTCTACTAATCTCACTGCAACTCCCCTCCATGTCTCCGACCACTACTTTGTATCCTTTTCTCTCTCGCTCTCCTCCAACACTACTCACTCTGCCCCTACACAGATGGTTATGCGCCGCCGCAACCTTCGCTCTCTCTCTCCCACTACTCTCTCCTCTTCCATCCTATCATCTCTTCCCTCTGCTCAATCCTTCTCCCTCCAATCTCCTGATTCTGCCTCCTCAACCCTCCTCTCCTCCCTTTCTGCATCCTTTGACTCTCTGTGTCCCCTATCCTCCCGGCCGGCTCGGTCCTCCCCTCCAGCTCCGTGGCTTGATGACTCATTGCGAGCTCACAGAACAGAGCTCCGGGCAGCGGAGCGGAAATGGAAGAAAACTAAACTCCCTGCCGACCTGGCATCTTTTCACTCCCTCCTCTCTACATTTTCTTCATCTGTTTCTGCTGCTAAGGCCACTTTCTACCACTCTAAATTCCAAGCATCTGCCTCTAACCCTAGGAAGCTCTTTGCCACATTCTCCTCCCTGCTGAATCCTCCTCCCCCCCCCCCCCCCCCCCCCCTCCTCTCTCTCTGTGGATGACTTCGTCAACCACTTTGAAAAGAAGGTTGACGACATCCGATCTTCGTTTGTTAAGTCTAATGACACTGCTGGTCCTGCTCACACTGCCCTACCCTATTCTTTGACTTCTTTCTCCCCTCTCTCTCCAGATAAAATCTTGCGACTTGTGACTGCAGGCCGCCCAACAACCTGCCCGCTTGACCCCATCCCCTCCTCTCTTCTCCAGACCATCTCCGGTGATCTTCTCCCCTACCTCACCTCGCTGATCAACTCATCCTTGACCGCTGGCTATGTCCCTTCCGTCTTCAAGAGAGCGAGAGTTGCACCCCTTCTCAAAAAACCAACACTCGATCCCACTGATGTCAACAACTACAGACCAGTATCCCTTCTTTCTTTTCTTTCCAAAACTATTGAGCGTGCCGTCTTTAGCCAACTCTCTTGCTATCTCTCTCAGAATGACCTTCTTGATCCAAACCAGTCAGGTTTCAGGACTGGTCATTCAACTGAGACTGCTCTTCTCTGTGTCACGGAGGCTCTCCGCACTGCTAAAGCTAACTCTCTCTCCTCTGCTCTTGTCCTTCTAGACCTGTCTGCTGCCTTTGATACTGTGAACCATCAGATCCTCCTCTCCACCCTCTCCGAGCTGGGCATCTCCGGCGCGGCTCACTCCTGGATTGCGTCCTACCTGACCGGTCGCTCCTACCAAGTGGCGTGGCGAGAAGCTGTCTCCGCACCACGTGCTCTCACCACTGGTGTCCCCCAGGGCTCAGTTCTAGGCCCTCTCCTATTCTCCCTATACACCAAGTCACTTGGCTCTGTCATATCCTCACATGGCCTCTCCTATCATTGCTACGCTGATGATACACAACTAATCTTCTCCTTTCCCCCTTCTGATAACCAGGTGGCGAATCGCATCTCTGCATGTCTGGCAGACATATCAGTATGGATGACGGATCACCACCTCAAGCTGAACCTTGGCAAGACGGAGCTGCTCTTCCTCCCGGGGAAGGACTGCCCGTTCCATGATCTCGCCATCACGGTTGACAACTCCGTTGTGTCCTCCTCCCAGAGTGCGAAGAGCCTTGGCGTGACCCTGGACAACACCCTGTTGTTCTCCGCTAACATCAAGGTGGTGACCCGATCCTGCAGGTTCATGCTCTACAACATTCAGAGAGTACGACCCTGCCTTACACAGGAAGCGGCACAGGTCCTAATCCAGGCACTTGTCATCTCCCGTCTGGATTACTGCAACTCGCTGTTGGCTGGGCTCCCTGCCTGTGCCATTAAACCCCTACAACTCATCCAGAATGCCGCAGCCCGTCTGGTGTTCAACCTTCCCAAGTTCTCTCACGTCACCCCGCTCCTCCGCACACTCCACTGGCTTCCAGTTGAAGCTTGCATCTGTTACAAGACCATGGTGCTTGCCTATGGAGCTGTGAGGGGAACGGCACCTCTGTACCTTCAGGCTCTGATCAGTCCCTACACCCAAACGAGGGCATTGCGTTCATCCACCTCTGGCCTGCTGGCTCCCCTTCCTCTGCGGAAGCATAGTTCCCGCTCAGCCCAGTCAAAACTGTTCGCTGCTCTGGCACCCCAATGGTGGAACAAGCTCCCTCACGACGCCAGGACAGCGGAGTCACTCACCACCTTCCGGAGACATTTGAAACCCCACCTCTTTAAGGAATACCTGGGATAGGCTAAAGTAATCCTTCTACCCCCCCGCCCCCCCCCCCCCCCCATAAAAAAATAAAAAAATAAAAACATTTTTTAAAGTGGTTATCCCACTGGCTATAGGGTGAATGCACCAACTTGTAAGTCGCTCTGGATAAGAGCGTCTGCTAAATGATGTAAATGTAACTTAAGTTGGAGTCATTAAAACTCATTTTTCAACCGCTCCACAAATGTCTTGTTAACAAACTATAGTTTTGGCAAGTCGGTTAGGATATCTTAACATTTCAAGCAGACCACCATAGTCCCCGTGCCCAAGGACACTAAGATAACCTGCCTAAATGACTACCGACCCGTAGCACTGACGTCTGTAGCCATGAAGTGCTTTGAAAGGCTGGTCATGGCTCACATCAACACCATTATCCCAGAAACCCTAGACCCACTCCAATTTGCATACCGCCCCAACAGATCCACAGATGATGCAATCTCTATTGCACTCCACACTGCCCTTTCCCACCTGGACAAGAGGAACACCTACGTGAGAATGCTATTCATTGACTATAGCTCAGCATTCAACACCATAGTGCCCTCAAAGCTCATCACTAAGCTAAGGATCCTGGGACTAAACACCTCCCTCTGCAACTGGATCCTGGACTTCCTGACAGGCCGCCCCCAGGTGGTAAGGGTAGGTAACAACACATCTGCCACACTGATCCTCAACACGGGGGCCCCTCAGGGGTGCGTGCTCAGTCCCCTCCTGTACTCCCTGTTCACCCATGACTGCATTGCCAGGCACGACTCCAACACCATCATTAAGTTTGCCGATGACACAACAGTGGTAGGCCTGATCACCGACAACGATGAGACAGCCTATAGGGAGGAGGTCAGAGACCTGGCGGTGTGGTGCCAGGATAACAACCTCTCCCTCAACGTGACCAAGACAAAGGAGATGATTGTGGACTACAGGAAAAAAAAAGAGGACTGAGCACGCCCCCATTCTCATCGACGGGGCTGTAGTGGAACAGGTTGAGAGCTTCAAGTTCCTTGGTGTCCACATCACCAACGAACTATCATGGTCCAAACACACCAAGACAGTCGTGAAGAGGGCATGACAAAGCCTATTCCCCCTCAGGAGACTGAAAAGATTCGGCATGGGTCCTCAGATCCTCCAAAAAATTATACAGCTGCACCATCGAGAGCATCCTGACTGGTTACATCACCGCCTGGTATGGCAACTGCTTGGCCTCCGACCGCAAGGCACTACAGGGGGTAGTGCGTACGGCCCAGTACATCACTGGGGCCAAGCTTCCTGCCATCCAGGACCTCTATACCAGGCGGTGTCAGAGGAAGGCCCTCAAAATTGTCAAAGACTCCAGCCAACCTAGTCATAGACTGTTCTCTCTGCTACCGCACGGCAAACGGTACCGGAGTGCCAAGTCTAGGTCCAAAAGAATTCTCAACAGCTTCTACCCCCAAGCCATAAGACTCCTGAACAGCTAATCATGGCTACCTGGACTATTTGCACTGCCCCCCCACCCCATCTTTTTACGCTGCTGCTACTCTGTTAATTATTTATGCATAGTCACTTTAACTCTACCTACATGTACATATTACTTCAACTACCTCAACCAGCCGGTGCCCCCGCACATTGACTCTGCACCGGTACCCCCCTGTATATATAGCCTCCCTACTGTTATTTTATTTTACTTCTGCTCTTTTTTTTCTCAACACTTTGTTGTTGTTTTATTTTACTTTTTTATTAAAAATAAATGCACTGTTGGTTAAGGGCTGTAAGTAAGCATTTCACTGTAATGTCTGCACCTGTTGTATTCGGCGCATGTGGCCAATAAAATGTGATGTGATTTGATTTGATTTGATTTGATCTACTTTGTGCATGACACAAGTAATTTGTTTACAGACAGATTATTTCACTTATAATTCAATGTATCACAATTCCAGTGGGTCAGAAGTTTACATACACTAAGTTGACTGTGCCTTTAAACAGCTTTGAAAATTCCAGAAAACGATCTCATGGCTTTAGAAGCTTCTGATAGGCTAATTGACAACATTTGAGTCAATTGGAGGTGTACCTGTGGATGTATTTCAAGGCCTACCTTCAAACTCAGGGCCTCTTTGTTTGACATCATGGGAAAAGCAAAATAAATCAGCCAAGACCTCAGATCTTTTTTTAGACCTCCACAAGTCTGGTTCACACTTGAGAGCAATTTCCAAACGCCTGAAGGTACCACGTTCATCTGTACAAACAATAGTACGCAAGTATAAACACCATGGGACCACGCAGCCGTCATACCGCTCAGGAAGGTAACCTGCCCAGGGACTGCGGTGGAAAATTAGCCGGCTGGCTAAAACCGGCACTTTTACTGAAACGTTGATTAATGTGCACTGTCCCTGTAAAAATAAACTCAAACTCAAACTCAAGGTGACGCGTTCTGTCTCCTAGAGATTAACGTATTTTGGTGTGAAAAGTGCTAATCAATCCCAGAACAACAGCAAAGGACCTTGTGAAGATGCTGGAGGAAACAGGTACAAAAGTATCTATGTCCACAGTAAAACAAGTCCTATATCAACATAACCTGAAAGGCCGCTCAGCAAGGAAGAAGCCACTGCTCCAAAACTGCCATAAAAAAGCCAGACTGCGGTTTGCAACTGCACATGGGGACAAAGATCGCACTTTTTGGAGAAATGTCCTCTGGTCTGATGAAACAAAAATAGAACTGTTTGGACATAATGACCATTGTTATGTTTGGAGGAAAAAGGGGGTGCTTGCAAGCCGAAGAACACTATCCCAACCGTGAAGCATGGGTGTGGTAGCACCATGCTGTGGGGGTGCTTTGCTGCAGGAGGGACTGGTGCACTTCACAAAATAGATGGCATCATAAGGAAGGAAAATGATGTGGATATATTGAAGCAAAATCTCAAGACATCATTCAGGAAGTTAAAGCTTGGTCTTAAATGGGTCTTCCAAATGGACAATGACCCCAAGCATACTTCCAAAGTTGTGGCAAGGGTTTTGCCACCAAATACTAAGTCATGTTTTGCAGAGGTGTCAAATACTTATTTCCCTCATTAAAATGCAAATCAATTTATAACATTTTTGACATGCGTTTTTCTGGATTTTTTTGTTGTTATTCTGTCTCTCACTGTTCAAATAAACCTACCATTAAAATTATAGACTGATCATTTCTTTGTCAGTGGGCAAACGTACAAAATCAGCAGGGGATCAAATATTTTTTCCCTCACTGTATATACATATTCGTATTTTTTTAAATATATTTTCCTTAATTACTTTCTAACCCTACCACCCCTCTCCTAATTGGAGTAAACTAGCGAACAACAACGCTTAGGCCTCTACTTCCAGCTTATACGTACTATATACATTTTATGGACACAGTCTATTTTACAATAGTTCTATTTTGTTTGTTTTTACTCCTGTCCTTCCTCTACCCTCAACCTCTCCCATCTGTTTCTGATGTCCATCCGGTTTGATTTCTATTTGCCATATCTTTCAAACTGTGCTCTTTCACAAAAGTTCTTAACCTATAACCTATATACGTTTTACGGACACAGTATGTTTTACATTAGTTTTGTTGTTGTTATTAGTTGTTATTAGTCCTAACCTTCAGCTCCATTCAACCCCTCCCATCTATCTCTTAACACCATCCATATTGGATTTCTATTTACCATTTATTTTTCAGCTGTGCTATGATGTTTCACAAAAGTTCTTAACCTTTCTATTCTCATTGTTTCAGATTCTCATTGTTTCAGATTGTAAATTGAAAATAAACATTTTTGCTAAAAGTATTATTATATTATTGATTGATTGCCTATGACTTTTCAGATCACCCAGTAGTGCTATCTGCAGGGTTAGCTACAGGTAAATATTGCAATTCTTCAGCCATTCCTGGACCTGTGACCAAAAATAAGCTACATATGGACAGTACCAAAACAAATTATCTAATGATTCTGTCTCTGCACAGCAAAATCTGCGGAGCTGGGAAGGTTGTATCCCCATATAAATAACATTCTATTGGTTGCAAGAATTTTGTCTGATAATTTTTTTTGAAAAATTCTAAATTTTGAATCCAGTGTCGTTTTGAGTATCAGCTCATAAACCATGTGACATGGAATCGGTACGTAAAAAATCTCTTCCCAACTATTTTGTAATCTATATGGCACGGCTGTCAATTTTTTGGTCTATAAATGAAACTGGTATACTTTTTTATTGATAACAATTTTCTTTAACCAATTATGGTCTTTAATGCAGGGCCGACAGACAAGTTCCTTACTTTTTCCCCCTTCCACTTTCCTCTTCCATTTTTGCGGGAATGCTGCAATTATGTGGTTGCAATTTTGGGTAGAGCAGTCATTTCCATATGTTTTTGTTAGCTGCATGTCTGACATAACTCCACCAGTCCTACCTATTATATAATTTACGAAGATTATACCTTTTAAAATTTTTTTTTCAAAGAATCATGTTTTTTTTAAATCAATTAGTATATTTGAGTTTAACCACAATATTTGTTGTATTATTTGTTCTGTCGTTTCTGCTGGATGAAATTGAAATCGCAACCAAATGTCTATGGCTTGTTTTAGAAATAGTGATATTTGGGAGATTATTTCCTTTTCAAATAACTGAAAGTGAGAGGTTGTAATCTGAATAAAGGGAAAAAGGCCATTCTTGAACATAGGGTGAGACATTTTTACTAATTTGCTAGAGAACCAGTTCGGATTTAAGTATAACTTTTGTATGACTGAAGCCTTTAGTGAGAGGTCTAATGCTTTAATATGTAATCATTTCTGCCCTCCGAATTCATATCCATTATATAAATAGGCCCATTTAATTTTATCTGGCTTGCCATTCCAAATAAAATGGAATCTTTTTTTCTCATATAATTAAAACAACTGTTTGCTAGGCATAGGCAAGACCATAAGCAAATAGGTAAACTGGGATATTACTAAAGAGTTAATCAGGGTGATTTTTCCATAAATAGACAGGTATTTACCTTTCCATGGTAGCAAGATCTTATCTATTTTTGCTAACTTTCTATTAAAATGTATTGGAGTGAGATTATTTATTTATTTCGGGAAATGTATACCGAGTATATCCACATCACCATCAGACCATTTTATTGGTAAACTACACAGTAATGTAAAATATGTATTTTTTTTGTGATCCAATACGTAATATAGTACACTTATAATAATTTGGTTGTAACCCAGAGAGGTTAGAACATTTATCTAGATCCTCTATGAGGCTGTGGAGGAATCCAAGTAGTGGATTTAAAAGGAAACATGAATCATCAGCGTACAATGACACCTTTGTATTTAAGCCCTGGATTTCTAATCCCTTGATATTATTGTTGGATCCGATTTTAATAGCTAACATCTCGATGGCAATAATAAATAGATATGCCGATAGTGGAATACCTTGTTTTACTCCTCTTGACAGTTTAAAACTTTCTGAGAAATAGCTATTATTTATTATTTTACACCTAGGGTTACTATACATGATTTTAACCCATTTTATAAGAGATTCTCCAAAATTGAAATGTTCCAGGCATTTATATATAAACTCCAGTCGTACTTTATCAAAAGCCTTTTCAAAAGTGAGCTATGAATACCAGGCCTGGTTTCCCAGATTTTTCATAGTGTTCTATTGTTTCCAGTACATGCCATCTTACATCAGGGTCTTCTTCTTCTGCTTCTTCTTCTTCTTCTTCTTCTTCTTCTTCTTCTTCTTCTTCTTCTTCTTCTTCTTCTTCTTTTTCATCTTCATTGTGATTGGGTTGGCGGATCGCATTCAACCTTTAAGGTGCATACACCACCACCAACTGTACTGGAGTGTGAGGCCAGTAATGGCCTACCTATATTAAAGTATCTTCATTATTCCTGTTCCTCTAAGAAAGTGAAATAGAGCCCTAGACACTACTTCCCTTCCCTTTCCTCCCCCCACCAATGTTCCCTCTAAACTGCAGGTGCAGTTCCCCGGGACTGCCACGCAGAAGAAACCACGCAGAGAACCACAAGATTGAACTTCACTCAACTTTTGTCTCGCTCGTAGATTGACGGCTCGGACCAAGGTGCAGCGTGGTAGGCGAACATATTTATTCAAAAAATGAACAAAGATCAAACAACAAAATACACACGAACGTAAAGTACTGCAGGCTACAAAGCCACTACACAAAAGCAAGATCCCACAAACTAAGGTGGGAAAACAGGCTGCCTAAGTATGATCCCCAATCAGAGACAACGATAGACAGCTGCCTCTGATTGGGAAACCATACCCGGCCAACAAAGAAATAGACAAACTAGAATGCCCACCCAAATCACACCCTGACCTAACCAAAATAGAGAATAAAAGGGATCTCTAAGGTCAGGGCGTGACAACTTTCTAGAGTTTTCCCTCTTAGTTAACTCTATCAACGTTTCCCTTTACTGTGAGAATTGTGATCGAATCAACACAATATTAGCAACTTTCAATGCAACATACCGAAACAAAAACTATCCAATGCAAAACTAACTATGCGAGAGATTTTGTTTTACGTATCGGAGGATGATTCTATTGCATTGAGAGCTTCAATAGGCCTATAAGCAAATAGACCATTGCCATATATGGATCTGTGCCATTCACTTTGAACTGGACTGTTTACCGCATTTATGGAGGGCTTTCGTCTTTTTAATGGCACATGTTCAAAGTGGATTGGCCCTTGATAATGTCTCTCACCTGAGCCGCCACTGTCCTTTACAGTCCATTATGTCTTTGTCCATTTTCCTACCAGTACACCAGCAGCAAGAGAGAAGCTTGGATGGCATCTCTCTCCATGCTCCCTCCACGTGGACTCCTGTCGCACTCCTGAGAGAAAAAGGCAAGAGAGAAAAGGCAGTTGATAGCTTCGAGGGGGTGTTGAGGTTCACACTGTTCTTGGTCAAATTATCCTTTCCATGCATCTAGATATCATCTGTGGTCACCTTCGCCATAACCTTGAGAGGACAGACCAGAACAGCAGTTTAGTTTAGGGTATTTCTGATTCAGGAAATAAAGATTTCTAAAACAAATGTCAAAGAGAATAACAACACACAGTTGAAACCATGTTTTCTTTTCTAATTGGTTTATACTCCCCTATCATCTTGGCGATCTCACTGCAGAGTTAAAGGTCAGGGAGTTAGAGGGCTACTCCTTAGGGAAAAATCCCGACCATCCAGCAGACCCAATCTGGTAAAATGTGTTATTGAAGCAAGACAAAAACAAACAAACAAACAAAGAACCCAACAACAACAATACTAATTCATATAAAATTAGAGGTGGGGAAAACTTCAATCCATTTGTAGTAACTGTCAACCATTACCAACATATCTTTCTTCTTTTATAGGCAGGCATGTGAATAAAATCAATTTCCATATTTACCAAAGGCCCAGTGGACCGGTAATTCCCCCTTTGGACACATAACTCACATCGTGATTCATGCGTCCAATAAAACAACAACACTGCCTGTTAAATAAAAAATGAACAAATTAGAATAACAAATCAAATTAGAATTACAACTCTTGATAACTCCATAAGGAAATGATTGTATCCCATAAGGTAATGATAAAATATACTAGAGGCAGGGACAGCGCTCTCTCTCGGTCCTTCTCGTGGTCCGAATCACACATGGGGCTATTGATAAATTATAAACGTATTCTATTAATTAGTGTTTATATAGCCTATTTAAATCTCACTCAATGTCTCCAGTCTTTCTAGTGAAGGTGATCAGGCCTCACCAGGAAGTCAGATCAGAGGTCAGAGGTCAGTCAGCCCTGTTAAGTGAGTGTTTGTTTTCCTGTACCTCAGACATTATTTAAAGATATTTCAAACATTTTGTGTATCAGGTTTACATTGGGTTTCTCAGTACATTTCTTCTAATCAAGAGAATTTACATGTGTGCACCCAAAACTCTGACAATAGAAACATCATCCTTTCTAACCCGTGAAAAACCCACTAAAACCAAAATTAAAAATACCCCACATCTCTACATCAAACAGAGTATTAACCACTAACAAATATTCATTAACAGGTGGGTTGTGTGTGGGTGCTGGCATGTGTGTGGCAGAAATCACCAGGCCTTGCTTAATTTGGGAGGTCCCTTAACAGCTGGATCCGGGTACTTTTGATTGCTGTCCTAAGGCACCTGCCTCAGTAAGCCTTTCAAAGGGAGATATACAGAATCATTGATAAATATTTTTTTTAAAACTTGGTAGCGGAAATTCATCAGTCCAGGAAGAAAGAAAATAAACATAATGGAGTTTACTGCATCTTGGGCAGGGAGTCTTAATAAACCCATGCGTATACAGAATTATACTTCAGACACATTTATACTTCAGACACATCAGATGACACGGTGTCCCTTAAAGCTGAATTAGGCACCTTCTAAAGTAAACAATCCCAGAGCCCCTCTTAAATCCCTGGTGCTACCCAAACTATAGAATTGAGAAATAAATTGTCAAAAACGTGTCTTATTCAATTATTCACCTCTGTCCCAAATTTCCCACTGTGTCTCTTACAGCCTGTTTGAGTTCATTGTGTACTGGTGGCTATCTATTGTTCCACAGGAAGCTTATCTCTTAACCCACACACCAGACGGCTTAAACACGAGAGCAGTGGACCAGGCCTTGAAGAGTGAGCGGCCTCTAATTTAAGTCGCAATGCTCAATCCCTCTGACTTCTTCAAATCACTAAGATATTGCGTTATTGGATTGCTATCTGAAAGCCAATTACCATTAACTTTGTTACTTTCACTAGTCTCCATAACCTGTTTCCTTCAACTAGGACTCCCTTCTCAATAGGAACACCTCAATCACTACTGCTTAAACACACAGATCACTCTCGAACAACATTCTGCTTTCCCCCCTATGGTAAGGTTTAAAACAAAACAAAACAAACATGATCACTTTCTCCATATTGGAAGGCATTGTTTTCATGTTAGTATACCTTCAAAAAGTTACTCTATATTTTTATTACCAATCTCTGTTGGATATTCACTTTCTGCTTCAATATTTATTAAATGTCTATTATTTTAAGATTCATATGTACTGCTTTGGAGGGATCAATATGTATTAACTGGGTTGGCACTGTCTCAGTCTCCAGTAGATGTCGCGCTCTGTCCATAATAAGTCTGGCACCTGAGACAGCAGGGAAACAGATGTAGTCTCCATTTTGCCTACTCACTAATTGGTTTAGAACGTCATCATTTGGGATATCAATTAAAACTCCATCAAGTACAATCAATTCTAGCCTTTTAAGTTTAGTTAACAGAAAATCATGTTCAACATTCATTAGTTCTATTTAACAGGCTATGGGGTTTATTTCAAAATGTATTACCAGGGTGGAGGAAATCGTCTAAGCGTTTATAGTTGTATTGGTTAGGGGTAAGTCAAGTCCCGTACAATGCTTTAACCTTATCATACCTCAAATGATCCATAAAGGGACCACTCTGAACATTTCTCAGAATACTTTTTTCTCACCACTTACGTACGTCTATGTGTGGAAGTTGTATATTATTATTATTTTTTATTGCTACTTCATCAGATCATCATAATAACCCATTATACTCAATGTTATGTTACTTTATCTCTAGTAACCCATTATACATTTGTGTTACATCACAAATTCCTCCTTTAGACTAGTGTTCTATTCATACAGGGGTTTAGATATTTACACTAGTTGTTCTATTTAACAGCATATTTGGGATTACACGGGGATACTCAAAGTCACTCTTAAATGAATAATTGTTTATTGTCAGCGCGCTGGAGAGGTTCCAACAAACTTAATGCACCATAGTGAACATCTGTCAGAAGCTCTGCTGGGGCTTCTTAAGTTATATTTGCATGATTTAGCATAATTAATTAATCATTACTGTTTTGTTTCATTCATGTGACCGACCAATACTGGTTCATAACATGTGACAGACCAATACCTCATGAGGCTTCTTCTCTCTAAGCTGAGACCTTGAAACTATGATATCTTTCGATCTCAAAACAAGGTCTGGGCATACTGCCAAAGTGAGGATTTGTTCAATCAGTCACTAGCATGAACACAGAAATTAGTTATTAGAACAGCACATGAATAGAACGCAGAAATTAGTTATTAGAAAAGCACAAACATTACACATTTCCAGCAGGCTCTAAGGGTCATTTCACACTGAACTGCACCAGTGCAGGCCGTCAAATCAAAGGCACTCCTTCAATATAAAGTTGTTTTGATTAAAATCAAACGTGTTAATTTGTAACTTTCACGATATTGGAGTAATAACATTTTCAACTACTTAAGACATTGGCGCAAATCTATCCTGAACAAAAACATAAACGCAACATGTAAAGTGTTTGAACCATGTTTCAAGAGCTGAAATAAAATATCCCAGAAATGTTCCATATGCACAAAAAGCTTATTTCTCTCAATTTTGTGCACACATTTGTTTTTCATCCCTGTTAGTGAGTATTTGTCCTTTGCCAAGATAATCCCTCCACCTGACAGGTGTGGCATATCAAGAAGCTGATTAAACAGCATGATCATTACACAGGTGCACTTTATGCTGGGGACAATAAAAGGCCACTCTAAAATGTGCAGTTTTGTCACACAACACAATGCCACAGACGTCTCAGGTTTTGAGGGATCGTGCAATTGGCATGCTGACTTCAGGAATGTCAACCAGAGAACGGAATGTTCATCTACCATAAGCCGCCTCCAACGTCGTTTTAGAGAATTTGGCAGTATGTCCTCACAGCCGCAGACTATGTGTACGGCGTGTGTGGTGGTGAGCGGTTTGCTGATGTCAACGTTGTGAACAGAGCACCCCATGGTGGCGGTGGGCTTATGGTATGGGCAGGCCTAAACTACGGACAACGAACACAATTGCATTTTATTGATGGCAATTTGAATGCACAGAGATACCATGACCAGATCCTGAGGCACATTGTGGTGCCATTCATCCGCCGCCATTACCTCATGTTTCAGCATGATAATGCACAGCCCTATGTCGCAAGGATGTGTAGCTGTCACTGGAGAAAAAAGGAATCAAGTCTCAACTCCGATTCCCGGCAGTGCTGTGGGTATGGAAGGGAACATGGAGGATGGATTTCACAATTGTCGACGAAGCCCTGAACAGGCTGCAGGAAACATTTTCAGTGGAAGGAAACCTTTCCAATGCCCTGAGGAGAGGATAAACAAGTGATAAGCACAGTAGTACAGTGCATACAGTGCATCCGGAAAGTATACAGACCCCTTGACTTTTTCCACATTTTGCTACGTTACAGTCTTATTCTAAAATGGATTAAATTGTTTTATTTTCCCTCAGCAATTTACACACAGTGCTGTTTTCAGACCCTTTACGCAGTACTTTGTTGAAGCACCTTTGGCAGCGATTACAGCCTCAAGTCTTCTTGGGTATGACGCTATAAGGTTGGCACACCTGTATTTGGGGAGTTTCTCCCATTCTTCTCTGCAGATGCTCTCAAGCTCTGTCAGGTAGGATGGGGAGCGTCGCTGCACAGCTATTTTCAGGTCTCTCCAGAGATGTTAAATCAGGTTCAAGTCCGGGCTCTGGCTGGGTCACTCAAGGACATTCAGAGACTTTTCCCAAAGCCACTCCTGTGTTGACTTGGCTGTGTGCTTCGGGTCCTGTTGGAAGGTGAACCTTCGCCCCAGTCTGAGGTTCTGAGCAGGTTTTCATCAAGGATCTCCCTGTACTTTGCTCCGTTCATCTTTCCCTCGATCCTGACTAGTCTCCCAGTCCCTGACGATGAAAAACATCCCCACAGCATGATGCTACTACCACCATGCTTCACCGTATGGTTTTGACAGGTTTACTCCAGCCGTGACGCTTGGCATTCAGGCCAAAGAGTTCAACCTTGGTTTCATCAGACCAGATAATCTCGTTTGTCATGGTCTGAGAGTCCATTAGGTGACTTTTGGCAAACTCAATCGGGCTATCATGTGCCTTTTACTGAGGAGAGGCTTCCGTCTGGCCACTCTACCATAAAGGCCTGATTGGTGGAGTGCTGCAGAGATGGTTGTCCTTCTGGAAGGTTCTCCTGTCTCCACAGAGGAACTCTGGAGCTCTGTCAGAGTGACCAGCGGGTTCTTGGTCACCTCCCTGACCAAGGCCCTTCTCCACGACTGCTCAGTTTGGTCGGGCGGCCAACTCTTCTTCCATTTAAGAATGATGGAGGCCACTGTGTTCTTGGGGACCTTCAAAGCTGCAGAAATGTTTTGTACCCTTCCCCAGATCTGTGCCTCGACACAATCCTGTCTCGGAGCTCTACGGACAATTCCTTCGACCTCATGGCTTGGTTTTTGCTTGGACACGCACTGTCAACTATAGACAGGTGTGTGCCTTTCCAAATCATGTCCAATCAATTGAATTTACAACAGGTGGACTCCAATCAAAGTGTAGAAACCTCTCAAGGATGATCAATGGAAACAGGATACACCTGAGCTCAATTTTGAGTCTCATAACAAAGGGTCTGAATAGTTATGTAAATAAGATGTTTCTGTTTTTATGGGGTATTGTGTGTAGATTGATGAGAAAAAAAGAAATATTTAAATCCATTTTAGAATAAGGCTGTAACGTAACAAAATGTGGAAAAAGTAAAGGGGTCTGAATACTTTCCGAACGCACTGTATGTGTGTGTATGTCTCTGTGCATATGAATGGGAGAGTGAAGGAGGATGAATATGTGTAGGAGGACGGGAGAGAATGGGTGTGATGAGGCATAGGTATATGTTGTGTGTGAATGAAGGAAAATGGATGTGGAAGTAGATGTATAGCGGGTGTAAATGTGTCTGAGAAGAAGCGAGGTTGGGATAAACTTGGCCTGGGCAGTTAAGAGAGGGCAAGGATGGGAGGGTAAGGACAAGCTTGGCTTGGGTGGTCAAGGGTGAGTAAAGATGGGAGGTTGGGACAAGCTTTGCTTGGGTGGGGTAAAGGGGGAGAACTGGGAAGGGGTGGTGAGAGGGATGGATTTGGTTAGGGAGAGAGAGAAGAAAGGACTTAATTATACTACAACATAATTTTAGAAAAAAATGTTGTGACTTGCAAACCCGTTGTAAAATGAATAAGAGTTCTGGAAAGATTAGGAAAGGATGTCGAATCATTATTATTCCTTGTTTGTCCTAATAACAAAAATGGAATGGTGGTTATTGGTGAGAATGGAGAGGCGCTTTAGCTGGGGGATTGGGATGGGGTGACTGGGACACAAAAAAGATTAAATACTTAGGATGCTTAATAAGTGACAACAAAAAACAAATATATAAAGATAGCTTTATTCCATTACTGAACAGTATGGAAGCAGATCTAATTAAATGGAATAATCTTCCTATGAATGTTATAGGTAGAATAAACCTTTTTAGAATGGCATGGCTGCCAAAGTTTTTGTATTTATTTTCGGTAATACCAATTACCCCACAGTATATTCTTTTAAAATAGTATACTCGGTCATGACAGACTTTATATGGGCAAAAACATTAATAGAATAAAAATGAATGTTTTACATCTTCCTAAGTCTGAGGGTGGTTTTAACCTTCCAGACATGGAATTGTATCAAATCGCTACCTAAGGTTTTTACTTACGACATAGTTAAATGCACTAAAGCGGAACAATGGGTCCATATTGAAGATGCACATGCACATCCCCAGAATCTTTTTACGTGTCTCTTTTCAAAGGATAAAGCTAAGAACCTTAATAACTTCATAGTTAAGAACACTATAGCAATATGGAAGAAAATTAAAGTATTTTACCAGAACCAATATCACTCCCTAAAAACACAACCTTATGGAACAATCCTTGGATAGCTTTTTAGAATTCACCGATTAATTGGTCTACATAGAAAACTAAAGGCATAGAAACTGTAAATGACTTGGTAATAGGAAATACATGCATTTCCATAAACAGCTTTAAAAAGCAATTTTGAATTGAACAATTTAGATATTTTCAAATACATGCAACTTAAAACTTTTATATCACAAAATGTCGATTTCAAATCTTTTGGACATCAAAGCAGGCTTGAGGGAGTCCTATTTGAGTCAGGAAATTATATTCATTTGATAGATAAGCTATACAAAACCTTGCAGAGTGTCACGCCCTGGCTCTGGGGACACTGTTATGTTGAGCCAGGGTGTGTAGATCTATGTTCCCTATTTCTATGTTGGCCTGAGTGACTCCCAATCAGAGGCAACGAGTGTCAGCTGTTTGCTGGTTGTCTCTGATTGGGAGCCATATTTAAACTGTCGGTTTTTCCTTTGTTTTTGTGGGTTCTTGTTTCAAGTTGGTTGTGTTTGACCGTGTACTGTCACGTTACCGTCGTCGTCGTCGTCGTCGTCGTCGTCGTCGTCGTCGTCGTCGTCGTCGTCGTCGTCGTCGTCGTCGTCGTCGTCGTCTTGATTGCGTGTTTTCGCTCAATAAAAGAGTATGTTTGCCTGCAACGCTGCGCCTTGGTCCTCATCTGTTCCTGACGATCGTGACACAGAGAGCCTATCCAACTGACAATCTCTTAGAAAATAATATAAAAAATTGGAACCAAGATTTTAAAAGCATTGGCACAAGATGGAGGCAATGTTGGAACATAACTAACGAGATTACAGTTAACGAAAATGTATGTTTAATCCAGTATGAATTAATGTATAGAATTTATTATACAAGAGACAAAATTCACTAATTCTACAGCACAACGGCGGAGTCATGTCTGAAGTGTAAAACGAATAATGACTCAATATAAAGTCCAGAAGTTATGGGCGGAGTTAGAAAGTTGTCTATCAGCAGTATTACAATGAAAATGTACTTTTAATCCATCTGTCTGCATATTTGATGACATGGCATATTAGGGTGCAGTGAGACAGTACGTTTCTCATCAATCATCTTTTTTTTAAATCAACCAATCCACCGTCATTAACGCAATGGAAAGGTCAAATGCCCCATAGGGCGGCGTACAATTGGCCCAGCCCCGTCCAGGTTAGGGGAGCATTTGGCCGGGGGACTTTCCTTGGCTCATTGCGCTCTGGCGACTCCTTGTGGCTGGCCGAGCGCCTGCAAGCTGCCTTTGGTCGCCAGTTGAACGGTGTTTCCTCCGACACATTGGTGCGGCTGACTTCCGGGATAAGCGAGCAGTGTGTTAAGAAGTATGCGGCTAGGCGGGTCATGTTTCGGAGGACGCATGTCTCGACCTTCGCCTCTCCCGAGCCCATTGAGGAGTTGCAGCGATGAGACAAGGTCGTAACTAGCGATTGTAACTAGCAAAAAAATGCTTTATCAAAAAAATGTACGTGCGTGGGCTACGGAGATAAACAAAATGGTGCAGTTTGAGTCCATGTGGCATAAAGTGGAGATGGGGTGTGTGTGCTAGTGGGTCTGGGCAGGTGTGATGCAATTGATGTTTGTTTGACGTCGTTTGTATGTTTATAAAAAATACAAATACATAGAATAATTTAGCTAATTGATTTTGAATTTCAAGACCCCTTGAAGTTTCAAAACAAATATATATATATATATTTATGAAACATTGAATTTGGCCTAACTGTTATTAGCCCATACCAATGCATTGAATAACATATTCACTACATCGAACAACAGATAGTAAAAATAAAATCTAAAGGAAGCTTGTTCTGAAGTCTGTCCTATATCTGAGAGACATAAGAAAGATCAGGAAACTATATATATATATATATACAGTACCAGTCAAAGGTTTGGACACACCTACTCATTCCAGGGTTTTTGTAGAATAATAGTGAAGATATCAAAACTATGAAATAACACATATGGATTCATGTAGTAACCAAAAAAGTGTTAAACAAATCACAATATATTTTATATTTTAGATTCTTCAAAGTAGCCACCCTTTGCCTTGATGACAGCTTTGCACACGCTTGGCATTCTCTCAACCAGCTTCATGAGGTAGTCACCTGGAATGCATTTAAATTAACAGGTGTGCCTTGTTAAAAGTTAATTTGTGGTATTTATTTCCTTCTTAATGCGTTTGAGCCAATCAGTTGTGTTGTGACAAGGTAGGGGTGGTATACAGAAGATAGCCCTATTTGGTAAAAGCCCAAGTCCATATTATGGCAAGAACAGCTCAAATAAGCAAAGAGAAACGACAGTCCATCGTTACTTTAAGACATGGTCATTCAAATCGGAACATTTCAAGAGCTTTGAAAGTGTTAAACAAGTGCAGTCGTAAAAACCATCAAGCGCTATGATGAAACTGGCTCTCATGAAGACCACCACAGGAATGGAAGACCCAGAGTTACATCTGCTGCAGAGGATAAGTTCATTAGAGTTACCAGCCTCAGAAATTGCAGCCCAAATAAATGCTTCACAGATACATCTCAACATCTTCTGTTCAGAGGAGACTGTGTGAATCAGGCCTTCATGGTCAAATTGCTGCAAAGAAATCACTACTAAAGAACACCAATTAGAAGAAGAGCCTTGCTTGGGCCAAGAAACACAAGCAATGGACATTAGACCGGTGGAAATTTGTCCTTTGGTCTGGAGTCCAAATTGGAGATTTTTGGTTCCAACCGCCGTGGCTTTGTGAGACGCGGGGTGGGTGAACGGATGATCTCCGCATGTGTATTTCCCACCATAAAGCATGGAGGAGGAGGTGTTATGGTGCTTTGCTGGTGACACTGTCTGTGATTTATTTAGAATTCAAGGCACACTTAACCAGCATGGCTACCACAGCATTCTGCAGCGATACGCCATCCCATCTGGTTTGGGCTTAGTGGGACTATCATTTGTTTTCAACAGGACAATGACCCAACACACCTCCAGGATGTGTAAGGGCTATTTTACCAAGAAGGAGAGTGATGGAGTGCTGCATCAGATGACCTGGGCTCCACAATCCACCAACCTCAAGCCAATTGAGATGGTTTGGGATGAGTTCTTTAGTAGTGATCCAGGCTCTGTCGTAGCTGGCCGCGACCGGGAGACCCATGGGGCGGCGCACAATTGGCCCAGCGTCGTCCATGGTAGGGGAGGGAATGGCCGGCAGGGGATGTAGCTCAGTTGGTAGAGCATGGCGTTTGCAACGCCAGAGTTGTGGGTTCGATAAAATAATGTATGCGCTAACTGTAAGTCGCTCTGGATAAGAGCGTCTGCTAAATGACTAAAATGTAATGTAAAAAAATGAGTCGGACGGCAGAGTGAAGAAAAGCAGCCAACAAGTGCTCAGCATATGTGGGAACTCGTTCAAGACTGTTGGAAAAGCATTCCAGGTGAAGCTGGTTGAGAGAATGCCAAGAGTGTGCAAAGCTGTCATCAAGGCAAAGGGTGGCTATTTGAAGAATCTCAAATATAAAATATATTTTGATTTGTTTTTCACTTTTTTGGTTACTACTTGATTCCATATGTGTTATTTCATAGTTTGATGTCTTCACTATTATTCTACAATGAAAAATTAAGAAAAACCCTTGAATGAGTAGGTGTGTCCAAAATTTTGACTGGTACTGTATATAGTTTCCTGTTTAATCTGAATCATTTTAATGTTCCTACATTTGAAATGTAATGTAACTTTGCCTGTTCCTGATAATTACAGGCATCCATTAGGTGCCGCTATCATGCCTTCTTAAATCTATTTAAAATACATTTTCTTCAACACCAAAATGTCTCTAACAAACCAAGAGGGAAAACAACTGTTTATCAAGTGCCACACTGTTTTCTTAATTTGTGCCCTTGAAAACCAAATCCAGAATCAAACTGAAAACACATTTGAAACCCTTAGAAATGCCGCCTCTTCCTTCATTTAAAAATGTTACGTTTCAAAGTAAATGTCAAAACGTTTTTATTAACACCACAATTTGCCAAGTGCAAGAGGAGTTATGATATGCTTAGATAAGTTAATGAAGTGCCATATGAAAAGAAAGAGCTATACAAGGTACAATAAAAATATTCATAAATCATAAGGAGTTATCCTTAGGTATTAGATAAACATGTATGAAGAGAGCTGTGCAAGGCAAGACATAAAAAACAACAAGAAGAATTATGCAAATAATCTGGTAAATGAGCATATGAAGAGAACTGTGCAAGACAAAAAAAACACCAATCAAGAGTTATACTTATAAGGTAGCGCTGATAGAGAGAGCTTTACAAAGCACAAAATATAAGAACTATTTACAAAGTATTATTCCCCAAGCCTAGATACCACATAGATGAACATGTTTGGAGCACAGAGTTAGTCTGCCAGACTGGAACTCATATACTATCCTTGGCAGCATACAGTTGAAGTCGGAAGTTTACATACACTTAGGTTGGAGTCATTAAAAATCGTTTTTCAAGCACTCCACACATTTCTTGTTAACAAACTATAGTTTTGGCAAGTCGGTTAGGACATCTACTTTGTGCATGACACAAGTAATTTTTCCAACAATTGTTTACAGACAGATTATTTCACTTATAATTCACTGTGTCACAATTCCAGTGGGGTCAGAAGTTTACATACACTAAGTTGACTGTGCCTTTAAACAGCTTGGAAAATTCCAGAAAATGATGTCATGACTTTAGAAGCTTTTGATAGGCTAATTGACATAATTTGAGTCAATTGGAGGTGTACATGTGGATGTATTTCAAGGCCTACCTTCAAACTCAGTGCCTCTTTGCTTGACATCATGGAAAAATCAAAAGAAATCAGCAAAGACCTCAGAAAAGAAATGATAGACCTCCACAAGTCTGGTTCATCCTTGGGAGCAATTTCCAAACGCCTGAAGGTACCACGTTCATCTGTACAAACAATAGTACGCAAGTATAAACACCATGGGACCACGCAACCGTTCTGTCTCCTAGAGATTAATGTACTTTGGTGCGAAAAGTGCAAATCAATCCCTGAACAACAGCAAAGGACCTTGTGAAGATACTGGATGAAACATGTACAAAAGTATCTATATCCACAGTAAAACGAGTGCTATATCGACATAACCCGAAAGGCCGCTCAGCAAGGAAGAAGTCACTGCTTCAAAACCGCCATAGAAAAGCCAGACTACGGTTTGCAACTGCACATGGGGACAAAGATCGTACTTTTTGGAGAAATGTCCTCTGGTCTGATGAAACAAAAATAGAACTGTGGATATATTGAAGCAACATCTCAAGACATCAGTCAGGAAGTTAAAGCTTGGTCACAAATGGGTCTTCCAAATGGACAATGACCCCAAGCATACTTCCAAAGTTGTGGCAAAATGGCTTAAGGACAACAAAGTCAAGGTATTGGAGTGGCCATCACAAAGCCCTGACCTCAATCCTATAGAAAATGTTTGGGCAGAACTGAAAAAGCATGTGCGAGCAAGGAGGCCTACAAACCTGACTCAGTTACACCAGTTCTGTCAGGAGGAATGGGCTAAAATTCACCCAATTTATTGTGGGAAGCTTGTGGAAGGCTACCCGAAATGTTTGACCCAAGTTAACCAATTTAAAGGCAATGCTACCAAATATTAATTGAGTGTATGTAAACGTCTGACCCACTGGGAATGTGATGAAAGAAATAAAAGCTGAAATAAATCATTTCCTCTACTATTATTCTGACATTTCACATTCTTAAAATAAAGTGGTGATCGTAACTGACATAAGACAGTGAATTTTTACTAGGATTAAATGTCAGGAATTGTGAAAAACTGAGTTTAAATGTATTTGGCTAAGGTGTATGTAATCTTCTGACTTCAACTGTATGTGTGAAATATAATGCCTTCAGTTTAGGGATAACATCAACACAGAACTTCACATCAAAAAGCACATAAATAACAACCTGCTCGGATGGAGCCCAGACAGCAGTTTGCATCTCTTTAGACCTGTGCAGAACATGCCCATTTGCACCTGCATGTAGTACCTACGGTCTCCATTAGGTTGCAGCTGAGGAACCCTATCCACCAGCTTCACGTCGATAAGTTTGCCAGAGAACAGTTCAGTCAGCGACTCACACTTCTTACTCGGAACAGGATATTTGATTTCTATACCTTTTTTAGAGTTTAACACTCCATCTGTGCTTGCAGAAAGCCATGCTCCTTGACACTCACTACTCTGCCTCTACTCTCCAGACTAAACCCACAGCTCTCCATCCATGTGTAGGCCACCTGCTCGTTCCCCTTGCCATGTGTGGTTACTGAGTTCCCATGGAACCTGGGGAAGAGATGCTCCCGCACAAAGTTGTCGGGATTTGTTGAGGTGCACACAGGAATCTTCTTTGCTGAGCTAGCAGTGATCTGAAGTTTGAGTGCGTCAAACCACGCATGGTATGCACTCTGTGGTTTAGTGACCTCCTCCAAGCTGGCACATTTAAACTCATCTAGCTTAACATAAACATCATAAAATGACAACCATTTCTGACACTGCATGTTGATGCCATGTTCACCATGAGGCTGCTGTAGCTGTGTGGCTGCTGCTGGAACTTGATGACTGTTTGGTTTAGATTTCATGCACTTGTGCAGAAGGCTCTCCACTGGAACATTGACCACTTCCAAACACTTCTTAAGTGCGTTGTGGGAGTGGTATGCAAGAGTTGGAGGTAGAGATGGAGAAGTGGCCGGGGTGCTGTCAGAGAACTCGTCACTTGGTTTGTGTCGTTTTAAACAGATCTCGCTCAACCTTTTTGGAGCTAAATTCCGCTGCGTCCCCGAGTTCCACTGGCGTTCCTCATCTGTACAGGACACCCCTGTCAATCCTCCATGCACAGCATTCTGCACCTTCAACAAAAAACTACTGTTAGAATAGTAAATTACAGTACAGAACACCAGTTTACATGGTGTTCACAGGTGACTAGTTAACACAGTTCCATTTTAACTAGTAGGTTTTGAGGAACACCATGTTGTCATCCTCAAGACAGTGAATAAGCACCCGCCCAACTTTGTCGTTGTGGAGGTATTGATACGCCTCTGTGCTTTTGTAGCTCCTCATCTCTGACCCATCCACACCGAGAGACAAGACAAAATAATTGAAGATGTCTTCGTAGGTGATATGTGACAATTTTTTCATATCGTCCTCCCACTCTTGAATAATCAGAGGATGTGGCACAGACTTGCCATTCGACTTTGAAAGGTTTTTCTGGGTATTATCCCACAACATTTTGAGCTAGCTAGCTAACGTTTGCAAAATGGCAAGAAAGCCACAAAGAAAGTCCTCCACAAAACAGAACATTCGTACATTGTTTTGTTTCCGGCTTCATAAATAACGTGAATACGTCAATGTTATTCTCAGAGGCAACCCGGAATGAGTGTGTGCAGACTGGAGCTGATGTCACATAAAAAGACAATGTCTTGTGTAACAGTTTAAAATATATATACAGCGGCTTGCGAAAGTATTCACCCCCTTGGCATTTTTCCTATTTTGTTGCCTTACAACCTGGAAGTAAAATGAATTTTGGGGGGGGGTTGTATCATTTGATTTACAAAACATGCCTACCACTTTGAAGATGCAAAATAATTTTTTGGGTGAAACAAACAAGAAATGTATTTATAATCAGCATGCATAACTACTCCCCCCCCCCAAATGTCAATACTTTGTAGAGCCACCTTTTGCATCAATTACAGCTGCAAGTCTCTTGGGGTATGTCTCTATAAGCTTGGCACATCTAGCCACTGGGAGTTTGCCCATTCTTCAAGGCAAAACTGCTCCAGCTCCTTCAAGTTGGATGGGTTCCGCTGGTGTACAACAATCTTTAAGTCATACCACAGATTCTCAATTGGATTGAGGTCTGGGCATTCACTAGGCCATTCCAAGACATTTAAATGTTTCCTCTTAAACCACTCAAGTGTTGCTTTAGCAGTATGCTTAGGGTCATTATCCTGCTGGAAGGTTAACCTCCGTCCCAGTCTCAAATCTCTGGAAGACTGAAACAGGTTTCCCTCAAGAATTTCCCTGTATTTAGCGCCATCCATCATTCCTTCAATTCTGACCAGTTTCCCAGTCCCTGCCAACGAAAAACATCCCCACAGCATGATGCTGCCACCACCATGCTTCACTGTGGCGATGGTGTTCTTGGAGTGATGAGAGGTGTTGGGTTTGTGCCAGACATAGCGTTTTCCTTGATGGCCAAAAAGCTCAATTTTAGTATAATCTGACCAGAGTACCTTCTTCCATCCTTTGGGGAGTCTCCCACATGGCTTTTGGCGAACACCAAACGTGTTTGCTTATTTCATTTTTTAAGCAATGTCTTTTTTCTGGCCACTTTCCGTAAAGTGGCCTGAAAAATAATGAAAAAGCAAAAACAGGTTTTTAGAAATCTTGGCAAATTTATGTAAAATGAAAAACAAAACAAAAACGTATTTACCTAAGTATTCAGACCCTTTGCTATGAGACTCGAAATTTAGCTCAGGTACATCCCGTTTCCATTAATCATCCTTGAGATGTTTCTGCAATTGGATTGGAGTCCACCTGGGGTAAATTCAATTGATTGGACATGATTTGAAAAGGCACCCACCTGTCTATATAAGGTTCCACAGTTGACAGTGCATGTCAGAGCAAAAACCAAGCCATGAGGTCGAAGGAATTGTCCGTAGAGCTCCGAGACAGGATTGTGTCAAGGCACAGATCTGGGGAAGGGTACCAAAACATTTCTGCAGCATTGAAGGTCCCTAAGAACACAGTGGCCTCCCTCATTCTTAAATGGAAGAAGTTTGGAACCACCAAGACTCTTCCTAGAGCTGGCCGCCCAGCCAAACTGAGCAATCGGGGGAGAAGGGCCTTGGTCAGAGAGGTGACCAAGAACCCGATGGTCACTCTGACAGAGCTCCAGAGTTCCTCTGTGGAGATGGGAGAACCTTCCAGAAACACAACCATCTCTGCAGCACTCCACCAATCAGGCCTTTATGGTAGAGTGGCCAGACGGAAGCCACTCCTCAGTAAAAGGCACATGACAGCCTGCTTGGAGTTTGCCAAAAGGCACCTAAAGGACCCTCAGACCATAAAACAAGATTATCTGGTCTGATAAAGCCAAGATTGAACTGCCAAGCGTCACGTCTTGAGGAAACCTGACACCATCCCTACGGTGAAGCATGGTGGTGGCAGCATGCTGTGGGGATGTTTTTCTGTGTCAGAGAGATCCTTGATGAAAACCTGCTCCAGAGTGCTCAGGACCTCAGACTGGGGCGAAGGTTCACCTTCCAACAGGACAATGACCCTAAGCACACAGCCAAGACAACGCAGGATTGGCTTCGGGACAAGTCTCTGAATGTCCTTGAGTAGCCCAGCCAGAGCCCGGATTTGAACCCGATCGAACATCTCTGGAGAGACCTGAAAATAACTGTGTGCATCGACGCTCCTTATCCAACCTGACAGAGCTTGAGAGGATTTACAAAGAAGAATGGGAGAAACTCCCCAAATACAGGTGTGTCAAGCCTATAGCATCATACCAAAGAAGACTTGAGGCTGTAATCGCTGCCAAAGGTGCTTCAACAAAGTAATAATAAAATAATAATAATTGGTCATTTAGCAGACGCTCTTATCCAGAGCGACTTACAGGAGCAAATAGGGTTAAGTGCCTTGCTCAAGGGCACATCGACAGATTTTTCACCTAGTCGGCTCGGGGATTAGAACCAGCGACCTTTCGGTTACTGGCACAATGCTCTTAACCACTAAGCTACCTGCCGCCCTAAAGTACTGAGTAAAGGGTCTGAATACTTATGTAAATGTAATATTGATTTTAAAAATTGATGTAGTTCTGTCCTTGAGCTGTCTTGTCTATTAATGTTCTGTATTATATCATGTTTTATGTTTTGTGTGGACCCCAGGAGGAGTAGCTGCTGCTTTTGCAACAGCTAATGGGGATCCTAAAAAAATACAAAATACCAAAATACCCCGTCTAGCTGGTGGCGGTAGTGTACCTTTAACATTGGATGCCAACCGCCGTTAAATCCCATCGAAGAAGAAGACTACTGACGCTACCTTGACAGTTTCCATGCGTTCCCGGAAGTTTCGCGTTGCGCATCTGGGTTTAGTAACGGTGGTACAATGAAGCGTATCAAACTCTGTACACAAGGAACTGGGCGAGCAAAGGGTTGATCTAGCCGTCTCCACTGATTCGCGAGCTACAATGTTGCAAGAATAGCGCAGCACAGCATAGTCGCTTTGGCTATTGCCTTTGTTGAAGGATTTTAGCCTTGTTTGCATAGAGGCAATGTTTGCTTCTTGTTACTTTCCGCCAATGGCTTTTTAGTTATATTGGTAAAATTAGGCTAAATGTTCCGTGTATGAAGAGAGTAGCCTACTTTCGTGGCGGAATTGGAAGAAATAGTGTGGTCATAAATACGTCAACATGTCAAGCGAGCAGGTGTTCAGCTGGACAGTAGTAGTCCTGACCTGTCAACATAAAGATAGCGTTTATGCCTTTCAACGAGGTGAGTCTCTTGTTATTGTCCTTGTTTACAGTAATGTACAGTCGCCCACTGTAGGTTAATAATGCAAAAGATGAGGACTAGACCAGATGCATGCATAACTTTCTGTAGGCCTAAGTCTACTAAGCTTACTAATGAATAAGTTACTAAACTTATTAATAAAATACAGAATAATAATAATAAATACATTTGACAAAAACAGAACAGTTCAAAAACAATTCAAATCCCACTGTGGATGTATTAGACTGCATAATTGCATTGGTATAATAATTAATTTGTAAAGTGCATTTCCCACGTTCAATGCACATGCGAAGCTTGTTGGTGCTTGCTTCTGTGCGCAAATTATATGACCACTACTGTTTCAGATTAGTTATACCTTATTATTTAACTCCCAAATTACAAAATTACATTTGTTTCCTTACCCTGTAAACTGTCTATGGACAAGGTATGACAGTTGATTTTGTTGTCCACTGTTTCAAATGCTAACTATTTAGCATTTGTGGCTCAAATCAATGGTACCTACAGTATATTAGCATTTTCATGCTTCATGTCCAAATCATCCTGAAGTATTTAACAATTGATTGTGTAACTCAACACCTCCGCTATGCTAATCCTCAACACGGGGTCCCCACAAGGGTATGTGATCAGCCCCCTCCTGTACTCCCTGTTCACCCATGACTACGTGGCCACGCACGTCTCCAACTCAATCATCAATTTTGCAGACGACACAACAGTGGTAGGCCTGATTACCAACAATGACGAGACAGCCTACTCCCTCAGCGTCAACAAAATGAAGAAGCTGATCGTGGACGTCAGGAGACAGCAGAGGGAGCACGCCCCCATCCACATTGACAGGGCTGCAGTAGAGAGGTTGAAAAGCTTCGAGTTCCTCGGGGTGCACATCACTGACAACCTGAAATGGTCCATCCGCACAGACCGTGTGGTGAAGAAGGTGCAACAGCGCCTCTTCAACCTCAGGAGGCTTGGCCCGTAAAGACTCTCACAAACTTCTACAGATGCACCATTGAGAGCATCCTGTCAGGCTGTATCACCACCTGGTATGGCAACTGCACCGTACGCAACCACAGGGCTCTCCAGAGGGTGGTGCGATCAGCCCAACGCACCACTGGGGGTACACCGCCTGCCCTCCAGGACATCTACAGAACCCGGTGTCACAGGAAGGCCAAGAAGATCATCAAGGACCTCAGCCACTTGGTTCACGGCCCATTCACTCCGCTACCATCTAGAAGGCAGAGACAGTACAGGTGCATTAAGCTGACACGAGAGACTGAAAAACAGCTTCTATCAAGGCCATCAGACTGTTAAATAGTCACCACTAGCCAGCCTCCTTCCAGCACCCTGCATTGAACTTTAGTCACTGTCACTAGCCGGCTACCACCCAGTACTTAACCCTGCACCTTAGAGATTGCTACCCTATGTACATATTAATTGAACACTGGTCACTTTAATAATGTTTACATACTGTTTTACCCACTTCATATACAGTGCCTTCGGAAAGTATTTAGACCCCTTGACCTTTTCCACATTTTGTTACGTTACAGCCTTATTCACATTTACATTTACGTCATTTAGCAGACGCTCTTATCCAGAGCGACTTACAAATTGGTGCATTCACCTTATAGCCAGTGGGATAACCACTTTACAATATGTTTTTTTTTCTTTCTTTGGGGTGGGGTAAGGGGGGGGTAGAAGGATTACTTTATCCTATCCCAGGTATTCCTTAAAGAGGTGGGGTTTCAAGTGTCTTCGGAAGGTGGTGAGTGACTCCGCTGTCCTGGCGTCGTGAGGGAGCTTGTTCCACCATTGGGGTGCCAGAGCAGTGAACAGTTTTGACTGGGCTGAGCGGGAACTGTGCTTCCCAAGAGGTAGGGGGGCCAGCAGGCCAGAGGTGGATGAACGCAATGCCCTCGTTTGGGTGTAGGGACTGATCAGAGCCTTAAGGTATGGAGGTGCGTTCCCCTCACAGCTCCGTAGGCAAGCACCATGGTCTTGTAGCAGATGCAAGCTTCAACTGGAAGCCAGTGGAGTGTGCGGAGGAGCGGGGTGACATGAGAGAACTTGGGAAGGTTGAACACCAGACGGGCTGCAGCATTCTGGATGAGTTGTAGGGGTTTAATGGCACAGGCAGGGAGCCCAGCCAACAGCGAGTTGCAGTAATCCAGACGGGAGATGACAAGTGCCTGGATTAGGACCTGTGCCGCTTCCTGTGTAAGGCAGGGTTGTACTCTCCGAATGTTGTAGAGCATGAACCTACAGGATCGGGTCACCGCCTTGATGTTAGCGGAGAACAACAGGGTGTTGTCCAGGGTCACGCCAAGGCTCTTCGCACTCTGGGAGGAGGACACAACGGAGTTGTCAACCGTGATGGCGAGATCATGGAACAGGCAGTCCTTCCCCGGTAGGAAGAGCAGCTCCGTCTTGCCAAGGTTCAGCTTGAGGTGGTGATCCGTCATCCATACTGATATGTCTGCCAGACATGCAGAGATGCGATTTGCCACCTGGTTATCAGAAGGGGGAAAGGAGAAGATTAGTTGTGTGTCGTCTGCGTAGCAATGATAGGAGAGGCCATGTGAGGATATGACAGAGCCAAGTGACTCGGTGTATAGCGAGAATAGGAGAGGGCCTAGAACTGAGCCCTGGGTGACACCAGTGGTGAGAGCACGTGGTGCGGAGACAGATTCTCACCACGCCACTTGGTAGGAGCGACCGGTCAGGTAGGACGCAATCCAAGAGTGAGCCGCGCCGGAGATGCCCAACTCGGAGAGGGTGGAGAGGAGGATCTGATGGTTCACAGTATCAAAGGCAGCAGACAGGTCTAGAAGGACAAGAGCAGAGGAGAGAGAGAGTTATCTTTAGCAGTGCCTCCGTGACACAGAGAAGAGCAGTCTCAGTTGAATGACCAGTCTTGAAACCTGACTGGTTTGGATCAAGAAGGTCATTCTGAGAGAGATAGCAAAAGAGTTGGCTAAAGACGGCACACTCAAGAGTTTTGGAGAGAAAATAAAGAAGGGATACTGGTCTGTAGTTGTTGACATCGGAGGGATCGAGTGTTGGTTTTTTGAGAAGGGGAGCAACTCTCGCTCTCTTGAAGACGGAAGTGACATAGCCAGCGGTCAAGGATGAGTTGATGAGCGAGGTGAGGTAAGGGAGAAGGTCACCGGAGATGGTCTGGAGAAGAGAGGAGGGGATAGGGTCAAGCGGGCAGGTTGTTGGGCGGCCGGCCGTCACAAGTCGCAAGATTTCATCTGGAGAGAGAGGGGAGAAAGAAGTCAAAGCATAGGGTAGGGCAGTGTGAGCAGGACCAGCAGTGTCATTTGACTTAACAAACGAGGATCGGATGTCGTCAACCTTCTTTTCAAAATGGTTGACAAAGTCATCCACAGAGAGGGAGGAGGGGGGAGGGGGAGTAGGATTCAGCAGGGAGGAGAAGGTGGCAAAGAGCTTCCTAGGGTTAGAGGCAGATGCTTGGAATTTAGAGTGGTAGAAAGTGGCTTTAGCAGCAGAAACAGATGAAGAAAATGTAGAGAGGAGGGAGTGAAAAGATGCCAGGTCCGCAGGGAGTCTAGTTTTCCTCCATTTCCGCTCGGCTGCCCGGAACCCTGTTCTGTGAGCTCGCAATGAGTCGTCAAGCCACGGAGCAGGAGGGGAGGACCGAGCCGGCTGGGAGGATAGGGGACATAGAGAGTCAAAGGATGCAGAAAGGGAGGAGAGGAGGGTTGAGGAGGCAGAATCAGGAGATTGGAGGGAGAAGGATTGAGCAGAGGGAAGAGATGATAGGATGGAAGAGGAGAGAGTAGCGGGAGAGAGAGAGCGAAGGTTGCGACGGCGCATTACCATCTGAGTAGGGGCAGAGTGAGTAGTGTTGGAGGAGAGCGAGAGAGAAAAGGATACAAAGTAGTGGTCGGAGACATGGAGGGGAGTTGCAGTGAGATTAGTAGAAGAACAGCATCTAGTAAAGATGAGGTCAAGCGTATTGCCTGCCTTGTGAGTAGGGGGGGACGGTGAGAGGGTGAGGTCAAAAGAGGAGAGGTGTGGAAAGAAGGAGGCAGAGAGTCAAAGGTAGACGTAGGGAGGTTGAAGTCACCCAGAACTGTGAGGGGTGAGCCATCCTCAGGAAAGGAACTTATCAAGGCGTCAAGCTCATTGATGAACTCTCCAAGGGAACCTGGAGGGCGATAAATGACAAGGATGTTAAGCTTGAATGGGCTAGTGACTGTGACAGCATGGAATTCAAATGAGGAGATAGACAGATGGGTCAGGGGAAAAAGAGAGAATGTCCACTTGGGAGAGATGAGGATTCCTGTGCCACCACCCCGCTGACCAGATGCTCTCGGGTATGTGAGAACACATGGTCAGACGAGGAGAGAGCAGTAGGAGTAGCAGTGTTTTCAGTGGTAATCCATGTTTCCGTCAGTGCCAAGAAGTCGAGGGACTGGAGGGTAGCATAGGCTGAGATGAACTCTGCCTTGTTGGCCGCAGAACGGCAGTTCCAGAGGCTGCCGGAGACCTGGAACTCCACGTTGGTCGTGCGTGCAGGGACCACCAGGTTAGAGAGGCAGCAGCCACGTGGTGTGAGGCGTTTGTATAACCTGTGCGGAGAGGAGAGAACAGGGATAGACAGAGGCATAGTTGACAGGCTACAGAAAATGGCTACAATAATGCATAGGAGATCGGAATGAAATGAACTAAACATCTAGGAAAGCGAGAGAGCGGGGCCTCCCTCACTTACGTTTCACTGAAACACCCAAATATAACTCTCCCAACTTCCACCTCAGAAACTATAATTTTTGTAAACTACAGCGGTTCAATGTTTTCTAGGAATAGACTAACTTAGTTTATTCAGCTAGCTAACTTGGTACAGTATTCTTCCGTGAAAACCGTCCAGGGCACCTAGTCATATGACGCCACAGCCAACTAGCATGCCGGGCTCCAACAACACGGTTTAGCACCAATACTCGGCCACAACAAACCACCAGTGTGTCAACACGCCAAGCAGATCATTCGTGTCCGTGTCTAACGTTGTGGGTTAGTCCCGACAGCTTGAGCGAGTCCGTCGTCAACTTATTCAGCCAGTTAGTTAGCTAGAATAGTTAGCATACTAGCTAGCCATTGCTTTCTGCCAACGAAGAAACCCGTCCTCCCACGGCACGAACACATAGCGAGAGCCAAGCTAACGTTAACTCGTCACCCATGTCCCGAATTCCCTTGAACGACTCTGGCTACCAGTATGTAAAAACAAAACACAAAGGTAGGTTATAACTTACCCCTAGCAGCTACTGTTAGCTAGCCAAGTGCAAAGCTAGCCACTGAATCGATTCAGCCAGTTCGCGTCTGTTCGCTAGGTCGTTCCAGCTATTGTTTAGTAGCTATCCATGTAGCAACAAGTTAGCTACATTTCAAGCACAGTAGCTACTTACTACCTAACGTTAATGCTTCAGACAATGCGGTTAGAAAAACAGCTGAATGGTAGGCATTATTGTATGTAATTATTGTAGGCAGCTAGCTGGTGTAATTACAGGTACTCTCAAGCGTAATCCATTCTAAAATGGATTAAATAAATAAAAATCCTCAGCAATCTACACACAATACCCCATAATGATGAAGCAAAAACATGTTTTTAGAAAGTTTTGCAAATGTTTTAAAAATAAAAAACAGATACCTTATTTACATAAGTATTCAGACCCTTTGCTATTAGGCTCGAAATTGAACTCAGGTTCATTCTGTTTCCATTGACCATCCTTGAGATGTTTCTACAACTTGATTGGAGTCCACCTGTGGTAAATTCAATTGATTGGACATGATTTGAAAAGGCACCCACCTGTCTATATAAGGTCCCACAGTTGACAGTGCATGTCAGAGCAAAAACCAAGCCATGAGGTCGAAGGAATTGTCCGTAGAGCTCCAAGACAGGATTGTATCGAGGAACAGATCTGGGGAAGGGTACCAAATAATTTCTGCAGCATTGAAGGTCCCCAAAAACACAGTGGCCTCCCTCATTCTTAAATGGAAGAAGTTTGGAACCACCAAGACTACCTAGAACTGGCTGCCCGGCCAAACTGAGCAGTCGGGGGAGAATGGCCTTGGTCAGGGAGGGGACCAAGAACCCGATGGTCACTCTGACAGAGCTCTAGAATTCCTCTGTGGAGATGGGAGAACCTTCCAGAAACACAACCATCTCTGCAGCACTCCACCAATCAGGCCTTTATGGTAGAGTGGCCAGACGGAAGCCACTCCTCAGTAAAAGGCACATGACAGCCTGCTTGGAGTTTGCCAAAAGGCACCTAAAGACTCTCAGACCATGAGAAACAAGATGATTTGGTCTGATAAAACCAAGATTGAACTCTTTGGCCTGAATGCCAAGCGTAACTTCTGGAGGAAACCTGGCACCATTCGTATGGCGAAGGATGGTGGTGGCAGCATCATGCTGTGGGGATGTTTTTCAGCGGCAGGGACTGGGAGACAAGTCAGGATCAAGGCAAAAATGAACGGAGCAAAGTACAGGGAGATCCTTGGTGAAAACCTGCTCCAGAGTGCTCAGGACCTCAGACTGGGGCGAAGGTTCACCTTCCAACAGGACAACGACCCTAAGCACACATTCAATACAACGCAGGCGTGGCTTCGGGACAAGTCTCTGAATATCCTTGAGTGGCCCAGCCAGAGCCCAGACTTGAACCCGATCGAAGATCTCTGAAGAGACCTGAAAATAGCTATGCAGCAACGCTCCCCATCCAAGCTGACAGAGCTTGAGAGGATCTGCAGAGATGAATTGGAGAAACTCCCCAAATACAGGTGTGTCAAGCTTGTAGCGTCATACCCAAGAAAACTCAAGGCTGTAATTGCTGCCAAAGGTGCTTCAAAAAAGTACAGAATAAAGGGTCTGAATACTTATGTAAATGTGATATTTCTATTTTTATTACTTTTTTTAATTAGCAAAAATGTCTAAAAACCAGTTTTGCTTTGTCATTATGGGGTATTGTGTGTCGATTTGATGAGGGAAAAAAACTATTTATAGAATTAGCCTGTAACCTAACAAAATGTGGAAAAAGTCAAGGGGTCTGAATACTTTCCGAATGCACTGTATATATACTGTATTCTAGTCAAGGCTCATCCTATATAACTACTGCTGTACACACCTTTTCTATTCATATACTGTCCATAATGTCTATACAAACCATCATATATTTATATTCCAGACTTTGACATTGCTCGTCCTAATATTTCTATATTTTTTGTGTGTAATATTTTTTGTTGTTCAGAATTACTGCACTGTTGGAGCTAGGAACATAGAATTTCGCTACACCCGCAGTAGCAAATGCAAAATATGTGTACGCGACCAATACATTTTGAATTTATTTTTTAACTGCAAATTCCAATATTGTTGCTAATCCTTATTGTGGCTATCTTCACACAGGTTTACACAGTCTACTATGTACTCATTGAATGAGCTGTCAGATACAAAAATACAGTACATAATGTCACCTTTTATTTGAGGGTATTTTCATCTGTTTCACTGTTTAGAAATGAAAGCACTTTATGTGTATGGTCCCCCCATTTGAAGGTGTCATAAGTATTTGGACCAATTCACTTGTGTATTCAAAAGTTTAGTTTTTGAGTGCCTCCCGAGTGGCGCAGCAGTCTAAGGCACTGCAGCCGGCCGCGACCGGGAGACCCATGAGGCGGCGCACAATTGGCACAGCGTTGTCCGGGTTAGGGGAGGGTTTGGCCGGCCGGGATGTCCTTGTCCCATCGCGCTCTAGCGACTCCTGTGGCGGGCCAGGCGCATGCATGCTGACACGGTTGCCAGTTGTACAGTGTTTCCTCCGACACTGGTGCAGCTGGCTTCCGGGTTAAGCGAGCAGTGTGTGAAGAAGCAGTGCGGCTTGGCAGGGTCGTGTTTCGGAGGACGCATGGCTCTCGACCTTCGCCTATCCCGAGTCTGTTCGGGAGTTGCAGCGATGGGACAAGACTGTAATAACCTAAAATACAAGGCCAAATCTGCACCGGAGTTGCTTACCAATTGTATATATTCTTAGAACGCAAGCTTGTGACTCTACAAACTTGTTGGATGCATTTCCAGTTTGTTTTGGTTATGTTTCAGATTGTTGTTCCCAATAGAAATGAATGGTAAATAATGTGTTGTGTAATTTTGGAGTCACTTTTATTGGAAATAAGAATAGAATGTTTCTTCTGAACACTTCCACATTAATGTGGATGCTACGATGATTACGGATAATCCCGAATGAATCGTGCATAATGATGACTGAGAAAGTTACAGAGCCATACAGTGACTTCAGAAAGTATTCATACCCCTTGACATATTCCAAATCTTGTTGTGTTACAGCCTGAATTCAAAATGGATTAAATAAAAATTGTTCATCCATCTATACACAATACCACAAAATGACAAAGTATTTCATTTTCAGTAAATGTGCTACCTCATTTAAGTAAGTATTCACACCCCTGAGCCAATACCACGGGGGGCCAGTATAAAATAAAAAATATGTATTCACTAACTGTAAGTCGCTCTGGATAAGAGCGTCTGCTAAATGACTAAAATGTAAATGTAAAAGCAACTTTGCCATTGATTACAGCTGTGAGTCTTTCTGGGTAAGACTCTAAGAGCTTTCCACACTTGGACTGTGCAACATTTGCCCATTACTCTTTTCTAAAATTGTCAAACTCTGTCAAACTGTTTGTTGATCATTGCTAGACAACCATTTTCAGGTCTTGCCATATATTTTCCAAGTAGATTGAAGTCAAAAGAGTAACTCTGCCACTCAGGAACCTTCACATTCTTGGTAAGCAACTCCGGTGCAGATTTGGCCTTGTATTTTAGGTTATTGTCCTGCTGAAAGGTGAATGAATCTCCCATTGTTTGGTGGAAAGCAGACTGGATTTTGCCTGTGCTTAGCTCCATTCTGTTTCTTTTTTATCTTGAAAAACTCCCAAGTACTTAATGAATAAAAGCATACATGATGCAGCCACCACTATGCTTGAAAATATGGAGAATGGTACTCAGTAATGTGTTGAATTGGATTTGCCCCAAACATAACACTTTGTATTCAGGACAAAAAGTTAATTGTTTTGACACATATTTTGCAGTGTTACTTTAGTGGCTTGTTGTAAACAGGATGCATGTTTTGGAATATTTTTATTCTGTACAGGCTTCCTTCTTTTCACTCTGTCAATTAGGTTAGTATTGTGGAGTAACTACAATGTTGTTGATCCGTCCTCAGTTTTCTCCTATCACAGCCATTAAACTCTAACTGTTTTTGAAGTCACCATTGGCTTCATGGTGAAATCCATGAGAGGTTTCCTTCCTCTCCAGCAACTGAGTTAGGAAGGACGCCTGTATCTTTGTAGTGACTGGGTGTATTGATACACCATCCAAAGTATAATTGATAACTTCACCATGCTCAAAGGGATATTCAGTGTCTTTTTTATTTTATTTTATCTACCAATAGGTGCCAGTCTTTGCGACACATTGGAAAATCTCACTGGTCTTTGTGGTTGAATCTGTATTTGAAATTCACTGCTCTACTGAGGGACCCTACTGATAATTGTATTTGTGGGGTACAGCGATAAGGTAATTCAAAAATCATGTTTAACACTATTATTGCAAACAGAGTGAATCCATGAAACTTATTATGTGACTTGTTATGCAAATGTTTACTTCTGAACTTATTTAGCCTTGCCATAACAAAAGGATTGAATACACATAGATCCAAGATGGCGTAGCAGTGCGGTCGTGTTCTTTGTTGTGTGTCCGTGTAAAAGCCTGTTTGTATTTTTTTGTATTTTTCGTACATATTTCCCTATCACACTTTTCATCCTTCTACTAAATATACTTTCCTGCAACCCGCCTCACTCAATGTGGAATGGATTCTATTATTTAATCACCTTTATCTAGAATCTCCAGTTGAAACTAGCTACTTGCTATTAGCCACCGTTAGCGGTTTTCACCCAGAACATAGGATTTTCTGCTGGAATCACTGGACCCTAACACCGGATCGCAACTAGCTAGCCGCAACTGAATGGATGTTGCTGTAGGCTAATCACCACTGCCCCCGAAGCAAGCACCAGTTAGCCTTGAGCCAGGCCCATATCCCGGCTATCTACCTCTTTGTCTACTGGACGGGAGTAGCCAGCTAACTACCTACTTGCTATTAGCCACCGTTAGCGGTTTTTCACCATTGTCCGTGGCCTGCACTACCTACCAGCCAGCTCTAGCCTGGACTATTATCGGCCAGTCTGCACTGTCTGCACAGCGCATTATCGACCCAGAACATATTCGATTTTCTGCCGGAATCACTAAATCACTGGACCTTTAACACCTGATCATCGCAACTAGTTAGCTGCAACCAAATGAATGTTGTTGTTGGCTAATCAGCCTGGAGCTAGCCTCGAGTCAGGCACATCTTCCGGCTATCTACCTCTCTGTCAACCGGACGGGACCTCCTAGAGTCGACACAGAGCCCAGCCGATCCATCACGACTGGTCTGCCGACGTAATCGTCTGTGGTTTCAACAGGCTTCCCGTTGCAACGACCACGAAGATCCATCTGCTAGCCCCAGCCCGCTAGCACACGCAAACAACAGCCGTGCTTCCTGCTCGCTGTGCTTTAGCACCAATTCAAACTGCTCTCGGACTCACATATTGCTGTTCACTGGACCTTATGACCACTCAGCTGCACAGCTGATGCCTGCTGGACTGTTCCTTTACACGGTACCCTGTCCTGTTTATCTGTTTAGCCTCAGCCCAAACTTTCAGCGCCATTACCAGTTGTTGTCTTAGCTCTCTCTAATAACACCTGTGATTGCTTTATTCCTCTCTCCCATGTCAATATGCCTTGCCTATTGCTGTTCCAGTTAGTTCTTATTATACAATTTCAATATAGAACCCCAAGTCATTCTCAAACTGCCTCAAATAGCTCCTTTGTTCCACCCCCCCCATACACGCAGAGACCGGCTCAATCGGTGCCTCCAGTGATGCTATCTCTTTCATTGTTACCCAACGCTTAGGTTTACCTCCACTGTACTCATATCCTTCCATATCCTTGTCTGTACATAATGCCCTGAATCTATTCTACAATGCCCAGAAATCTGCCCCCTTTATTCTCTGTACCCAACATTCTAGAAGACCAGTTCTTAAAGCCTTTAGCCATATCCTTATTCTAGTCCCCCTCTGTTCCTCTGGTGATGTAGAGGCTAACCCAGGCCCTGCAGCCCCCAGTATCACTCCTACTCCCCAGGAGTTATCATTTGTTGACTTCTGTAACCGTAAAAGCCTTGGTTTTCTGCACGTTAACAACAGAAGCCTCCTTCCTAAGTTTGAGTTATTCACTGCGTTAGCACACTCCACCAACCCTGATGTTCTAGCAGTGTCTGAATCCTGGCTTAGGAAGGCCACCAAAAATTCAGAAATGTCCATCCCCAACTACAACATTTTTCGTCTAGATAGAACTGCCAAAGGGGGTGGAGTTGCAATCTACTGTAGAGAGAGCCTGCAGAGCTATATCATACTATCCAGGTCTGTGCCCAAACAGTTTGAGCTCCTACTTCTAAAAATCCACCTTTCCAGAAATAAGTCTCTCACTGCCGCTTGCTACAGACCCCCCTCAGCCCCCAGCTGTGCACTGGACACCATATGTGAATTGATTGCCCCCATCTATCCTCAGAGTTCGTACTGCTTGGTGACCTAAACTGGGATATGCTTAACACCCCGGCCATCCTACAATCCAAACTAGATGCCCTCAATCTCACACAAATTATCAAGGAACCTACCAGGTACAACCCTAAATCCGTAAACATGGGCACCCTCATAGATATCATCCTGACTAACTTACCCTCTAAATACACCTCCGCTGTCTTCAACCAGGATCTCAGCGATCACTGCCTTATTGCCTGCGTCCGTAACGGGTCCGCGGTCAAACGACCACCCCTCATCACTGTCAAACGCTCCCTAAAACACTTTAGCTAGCAGGCCTTCCTAATTGACCTGGCCCAGGTATCCTGGATGGATATTGATCTCATTCCGTCAGTAGAGGATGCCTGGTTGTTCTTTAAAAGTGCTTTCCTCTCAATCTTAAATAAGCATGCCCCATTCAAAAAATTCAGAACTAAGAACAGATATAGCCCCTGGTTCTCCTCAGACTTGACTGCCCTTGACCAGCACAAAAACATCCTGTGGCGTACTGCATTAGCATCGAATAGCCCCCGCGATATGCAACTTTTCAGAGAAGTTAGGAACCAATATACACAAGAAGTTAGGAAAGCAAAGGCTAGCTTTTTCAAACAGAAATTTGCATCCTGTAGCACTAACTCCAAAAAGTTTTGGGACACTGTAAAGTCCATGGAGAATAAGAGCACCTCCTCCCAGCTGCCCACTGCACTGAGGCTAGGAAACACTATCACCACCGATAAATCTATAATAATCGAGAATTTCAACAAGCATTTTGCTACGGCTGGCCATGCTTTCCACCTGGCTACCACTACCCCGGCCACCAGCACTGCACCCTCCGCTGCAACTTGCCCATGCCCTCCCCACTTCTCCTTCACACAAATTCAGACAGCTGATGTTCTGAAAGAGCTAGACAATCTGGACACTTTCTTTCTAAAAATAGCCGCCGAAATTGTCGCAACCCCTATTACTAGCCTGTTCAACCTCTCTTTCGTAACGTCTGAGATCCCCAAAGATTGGAAAGCTGCCGCGGTCATCCCCCTCTTCAAAGGGGGTGACACTCAAGATCCAAACTGTTACAGACCTATATCCATCCTGCCCTGCCTTTCGAAAGTTTTTGAAAGCCAAGTTAACAAACAGATCACCGACCATTTGGAATCCCACCATACCTTCTCCGCTATGCAATCCGGTTTCCGAGCTGGTCATGGGTGCACCGCAGCCACGCTCAAGGTCCTAAACAATATTATAACCGCAATCGATAATAGACAGTACTGTGCAGCCGTCTTCATCGACCTGGCCAAGGCTTTCGACTCTGTCAACCACTGCATTCTTATTGGCAGACTAAATAGCCTTGGTTTCTCAAATGACTGCCTCGCCTGGTTCACCAACTACTTCTCAGATAGAGTTCAATGTGTCAAATCGGAGGGCCTGTTGTCTGGACCTATGGCAGTCTCTATGGGGGTGCCACAGGGTTCAATTATTGGGCCGACTCTTTTCTCTGTGTATATCAATGATGTCGCTCTTGCTGCTGGTGACTCTCAGATCCAGCTCTACGCAGACAACACCATTTTGTATACATCTGGCCCTTCATTGGACACTGTGTTAACAAACCTCCAAATGAGCTTCAATGCCATACAACACTCCTTCAGTAGCCTCCAACTGCTCTTAAACACTAGTAAAACTAAATGCATGCTCTTCAATCAAACGCTGCTGGCACCCGCCCACCCAACTACAATCACTACTCTCGACGGGTCTGACCTAGAGTATGTGGACAACTACAAATACCTAGGTGTCTGGTTAGACTGTAAACTCTCCTTCCAGACTCACATTAAGCATCTCCAATCCAAAGTTAAATCTAGAATCGGCTTCCTATTTCGCAACAAAGCCTCCTTCACTCATGCTGCCAAACATGCCCTCGTAAAACTGACTATCCTACCGATCCTTGACTTCGGCGATGTCATTTACAAAATAGCCTCCAACACTCTACTCAGCAAATTGAATGTAGTCTATCACAGTGCCATCCGTTTTGTCACCAAAGCCCCATATACTACCCACCACTGTGACCTGTACGCTCTTGTTGGCTGGTCCTCACTACATATTCGTCGCCAAACCCACTGGCTCCAGGCCATCTATAAATCACTGCTAGGCAAATCTCCGCCTTATCTTTGCTCATTGGTCACCATAGCAACACCCACCCGTAGTATGCGCTCCAGCAGGTATATCTCACTGGTCATCCCCAAAGCCAACACCTCCTTTGGCCGCCATTCCTTCCAGTTCTCTGCTGCCAATGACTGGAACGAACTGCAAAAATCTCTGAAGCTGGAGGCTCTTATCTCCCTCACTAACTTTAAGCGTCAGTTGTCAGAGCACCTTACCGATCACTGCACCTGTACACAGCCCTTCTGAAATTAGCCCACTCAACTACCTCATCCCCATATTGTTATTTATTTTGCTCATTTGCACCCCAGTATCTCTATTTGCACATCATCTCTTGCACATCTATCATTCCAGTGTTAATACTAATTGTAATTATTTTGCACTATGGCCTATTTATTGCCTTACCTCCATAACTTGCTACATTTGCACACACTGTATATATATTTTCTGTTATATTTTTTACCTTATGTTTTGTTTTACCCCATATGCAACTCTGTGTTGTTGTTTTTATCGGACTGCTTTGCTTTATCTTGGCCAGGTCACAGTTGTAAATGAGAACTTGTTCTCAACTGGCTTACCTGGTTAAATAAAGGTGAAATAAAAAAAACTAAAATAAAAAACGTATTGACTCAAGACATTTCAGCTTTTCATTTTTAATTAATTTGTAAAAATTTCGAAAAACATAATTCCAATTTGATATTATGGGGTATTGTGTATATAGGCCAGTAAAAAAAAATCCATTCAGGCTGTAACACAAGAAAATGTGGGAAAAAGTGAAGGGGTGTGAATACTTTCTGAAGGCACTGCAATTGTCTTGTGAATCTGGATGACATCATAATCTATTCCTCTGTTGCTGATCATCTGCAAGACATACAGTCCGTCTTCGACAGACTAAAGGCTGCAGCTTTGAGCCTGATCTTGAAGAAGTGTCATTTCTGCTTGCCTGAACTCAAGTTCCTTGGTCATGTGTTTAATGCAGAAGGTATCCATGCAGATCCAGCCACATATGCTGGAGTTCCCAATTTCCACATCTCTGAAGGTTGTTCAGCGCTTCCTGGGTATGGCTGGATGGTACCACAGGTTTGTGCCTGACTTTTCAAAGGTCGCCGAACCACTCAACCACCTTAAGAAGAAGGGGGTGAAGTTCCAATGGACTCCTGCATGCCAGAGCGCATTTGAAGCACTCAAAAACAGTCTCATCACTCCTCCAGTGCTTGGACATCCTAAGCTGAATGATAATTTCATAATGTACATAGATGCAAGTCAAACATGACTCGGAGCAGTCTTTGCTCAACCAACAGGACCTGGAACAGAATAAATTCTTACCTATGCAAATCTCACCCTTAATTCCGCCTAGAGGAATTAGTCAACGACTGAACTGGTGTGCCTCGCTGTGGTCTGGGCTCTGGAGAAATGGAGCTACTATTTGGAGGCCAAGGTCTTCAACGTTGTCACAGAACACGCTGCTCTGCAGTGGGTTCTGGCATCAGGCAAGACCAACAGCTGTCTCATTCGCTGGTCTATCAGACTCCAGAGGTTTGACTTCATCATTGAGTATCGCAAAGGAAAACTGAATGTTGTACCAGATGCCCTCTCTCGGATTACAGAGACCGCCAACGTCTGTCCTCCATTGTGCAGCACTTACACTACTGCTAAGTGTCTGGATGATTCTTTCCCTCTGGATGATGAGTGTGTGTGGAGAGCACAGAGAAATGATGCCGCCATCATGGAGATCCACGAGTCTGTCTGAGGAAGACTCGAAGGGCCGCTTCAGTGAGAAGTTCTGCATAATTCAGGATAAAGTGTATCGAAAAACTCCAAGAGGAGATGGAACACACTGCACCCATTACCGTGTCTTCATCCCCTCTAACCTACCGAAGATTACAGGAGGTGGTGTACTGGCCAGGCATATGGGTTGATACCAAGATGTTTGTACAGCAGTGTGAAGTCTGCCAGAAATACAAACCAGACATTGGCAGACCTGCCGGGAAACTGCAGCAGACCGTTGTGAACCATCCCAATGAAATGCTGGGAATTTTCCTCCCAGTCGGGGGACCTGGAATTAATTCTTATTGGTGGTAGTGGACTACTACACACACTGGGTGGAGTTGTTTCCACTCCGCAAAGCCACTGCATCCGCCATTGATCTAATTTTGCGAATGGAGGTCTTTACCAGATTCGTGATTCCAGACCAGATTCTCTCTGACCGAGGACCACAGTTCATGTCTGGAATCTACAAAGAGCTCTGTACCTACTGGGGTGTAGTTGCCAAGCTGACCACTGCCTACCATCCTCAGACCAACCTGGCGAGAGGGTAAATCGCACCCTGAAGGGGATGATTACTTTGTGGGGGATCAGCATCTTCCTGAGTATCGCTTTGTACTGAACTCTGCGGTCCAGGAGACTTCTGGGGTCACTCCCACCAAACTCCACCTGGGGAGACACTAAAAGGTCAGATGGAGAGAACCTTCCAAATTCCCCTCGTTTCACTTGACTGCCCAGCATTTGATGCAGTCCACCACCACCATACCTTGCTAGCCAGAGTGGAGGCTAGCAGAATCAAAGCCAAACAACGACAGCTCAGAAACTATGACAAACATAGAAGAGACATGTGTTTCTCACCCTAGTCTCGTGTCTGGGTCCGTTCTCATAATCTGTCAAATGCGTCCAAGCAGTTCACTGCAAAGCTAGCTTCGAGATGGAAAGGTCCTTTCTATGTGGTGCAGCAGGGCCCGGTAAACTACTTGGTCTCTTTGGAGAACACGGGGGAAGATGTCAGGACGGTGCCTGTTGTTGACCTAGAGCCCTGCTACCCTACGGCAGAAGAGCTGGATCGCAGGCAAAAGCAACACCTGCAGGAATTCTTCTTAGAGGACCCTGTTGACTTCCCTGGTTTTGTGTAGTATGAACATGAACCTGCCAAAGCGTGCATCCTCTCTGTTTCTACAGGCTCTTTTTTCATGGGGAAGGAGTGTGGCGAAATCCTGCACAGAGCCTTGAATCACGGTTCACCATCTGGCAGTCCCGACGGATGAATCTGGGTTTGGCGGATGCCATTAGAACACTACCTGCCCCAGTGCCAACTGTACAGTTTGGTGGAGGAGGAATAATGGTATGGGGCTGTTTTTCATGGTTCGGGCCCCTTAGTTTCAGTGAAGGGAAATCTTAACGCTACACCATACAATGACATTCTAGACGATTCTGTGGTTCCAACTTTGTAGCAACAGTGTGGGGAAGGCCCTTTCCTGTTTCAGCATGACAATGCCCCCGTGCACAAAGCGAGGTCCATACAGAAATGGTTTGTCGAGATCGGTGTCGAAGAACTTGACTGCACAGAGCCCTAACCTCAACCCTATCGAACACCATTGGGATGAATTGGAACGCCGACTGCGACCCAGGCCTAATCGGCCAACATCAGTGCCTGACCTGACTAATGCTCTTGTGGCTGAATGGAAGCAAGTCCCTGCAGCAATGTTCCAACATCTAGTGGAAAGCCTTCCCAGAAGAGTGGAGGCTATTATAGCAGCAAAGGGGGGACCAACTCCATATTAATGCCCATGATTTTGGAATGAGATGTTTTCCACATACTTTTGTTCATGTAGTGCCTACGGAAAGTATTCAGACCCCTTGACTTTTTCCACATTTTGTTACGTTACAGCCTTATTCTAAAATTGATTGAGTTGTTTTTTCCCCTCATCAATCTACACACAATGCCCCATAATGTACATTTTATTAAAAATAGAAAAAACTATCACATTTACATTAGTATTCAGACCCTTTACTCAGTACTTTGTTGACGCACCTTTGGCAGCGATTACAGCATCGAGTCTTCTTGGGTATGAAGCTACAAGCTTGGCACACCTGTATTTGGGGAGTTTCTCCCATTTTTCTCTGTAGATCCTCTCAAGTGCTGTCCAGTTGGATGGGGAGTGTCGCTGCACAGCTATTTCCAGAGATGTTCGATCAGTTTCAAGTCCGGGCTCTGGCTGGGCCACTCAAGGACATTCAGAGACTTGTCCCGTAGCCACTCCTGAGTTGTCGTAGGGTCGTTGTCCTGTTGGAAGGTGAACCTTCGCCCCAATCTGAGGTCCTGAGCTGGTTTTCATCAAGATTTCTCTGTACTTTGCTCCGTTCATCTTTGCCTCGATCCTGACTAGTCTCCCAGTCCCTACAGCTGAAAAACATCCCTACAGCCTGATGCTGCCACCACCATGCTTCACCGTAGGGATGGTGCCAGGTTTCCTCCAGACGTGACGTTTGGCATTCAGGCCAAAGAGTTTCATCTTGGTTTCATCAGACCAGAAAATATTGTTTCTCATGGTCTGAGAGTCACTCCAAGCGGGCTGTCATGTGCCTTTTACTGAGGAGTGGCTTCCGTCTGGCCTCTCTACCATAAAGGCCTGATTGGTGGAGTGCTGCAGAGATGGTTATCCTTCTGGAAGGTTCTGCCATCTCCACAGAGGAACTCTAGAACTCTTGGTCACCTCCCTGACCAAGGCCCTTCTCCCTCGATTGCTCAGTTTGGCCGGGCGGCCAGCTCTAGGAAGAGTCTTGGTGGTTCCAAACTTCTTCCATTTAAGAATGAGGTAGGCCACTGTGTTCCTGGTGGACCTTCAACGCTGCAGAAATGTTTTGGTACCCTACCCCAGATCTGTGCCTCGACACAATCCTGTCTCTAATCTCTATGGACAATTCCCGACACAATCCTGTCTCTGAGCTCTACGGACAATTCCTTCGACCTCATGGCTTGGTTTTTGCTCTGACATGCACTGTCAGCTGTGGGACCTCATATAGACAGGTGTGTGCCTTTCCAAATCATGTCCAATCAATTGAATTTACCACAGGTGGACTCCAATCAAGTTGTAAAAACATCTCAAGGATTATCAATGGAAACAGGATGCCATGAGCTTAATTTTGAGTCTCATAGGAAAGGGTCTGAATACTTATGTAAATAAGGTATTTCTGTAAAATTTTGAATACATTTGCAAAAAAATCTAAAAAACCAGTTTTCCCTTTGTCATTATGGGGTGTTGTGTGTAGATTGCTAGAAAAAGAAGGCTGTAACATAACAAAATGTGGAAAAAGTCAAGGGTTATGAATACTTTCCGAAGGCGCCGTATGTATGAAAATATCCTCAAATAAAAGGTGACATTCTGTACTGTCGCCTCATGAAACATTTTATCTCAAATCCAAAATGCTGGACTATAGAGCCAAGTTAAAAGTTTTAGCTTCACTGACCAAAGAAAGGTGTGTGTGTGTGTGTGTGTGTGCGTCTCAGAGCTGGAGGTCCGGCAGCAGCGTGGAGGTCTCTTACAGGGGACGTTACTGCTCACTGTGTCAGACCCCCAGGAGCCTGGACTGGGCAGTGGGGGAGCCACTCTCAATGCACTGCTGGTGGCAGCCGAACACCTGAGTGCCAGAGCTGGATACACTGTAAGTGGTTCCACACTCACAATATGTCCATAGAATATCATAAAAATATAACTTAGAGGTGTAGAGACAAAGGAAAAATTCCACTGCAAGTATTGTGAGTCCGTTTGTGCATTTTAGTTTATTAGACCATAAAGTCTTTGTATATTGATGACATTTTTGTCTAGTTTACCGACTGAATAGATTCCTGTAACTGAAATATACAAATGTTATTGTCTTGACTGTTACTGTATTGTGGTGATACCCTCTTGTTGGGGTATATTAATTGTGGAGCATTTTTACGTTTTACATTTTAGTCATTTAGCAGACGCTCTTATCCAGAGCGACTTACAGTTAGAGTGCATACTTTTTTTTTTTTCATACTGCAGAACTATGCACTTATCCAATGTTGTTTTCAGGTTGTTACCGCGGATGTCCTTGATGATGCCCATATCCTGATCTTGCACACGGTAAGACTGGAAGGGTAGCAGAGGACAGGTAGAAGGAGAGAGTGGGGCGGCGAGGTCGACTGGATCGGGAATGAGGTTTCAAATGTGAGATTTAATTTACTATTATTATTCACATGGACATTGGAGTAATCTCTCTCTTTCTGTGTTTTTCTCTCTGTCCTCCCCACCTCTCCTGTCTTTCTGTAGGGACGTGACTTTCCCTGGGATAGCTGTGGCAGGGCCTTCTGCTGGCTGCCTGTGGAAAAGCCAGCTCAGACTGTGCAGGGACCTGTCTGCTGCCTGGATATTCTGCTAGACTGCCTTTCCAATCAGGTTAGCCATAATCCTGTTTGTTGGAGACACCCACTAGACTAAGGGTCACCTACTCTGGTCCTGGAGTGGGATTACTTCTCCATTAATGGGGCGGTTGGTACAAGTGGCTTGGTATCATCCATTAATAAAAGCTGCTCTGTATCATTTTCTCAGGTTTTCAAGCCACCTTCTTTCCATCATTGAATGTGATGATAATTATACAGCAATACACTTAAATTCAAGCCTAGAACACCGTTTAGAAATGACAGCACTTTTTGTACATAGTCCCCCCATTTTAGGGTACCAAAAGTATTGGGACAAATTCACTTATGTATTAAAGTAGTCAAAAGTTTCATATTTCGTCTTATATTCCTAGCACGCAAATATTACATCAAGCTTGTGACTCTACCAACTTGTTGGATGCATTTGCTGTTTGTTTTGTTTTGTGTTGCAGATTGTTTTATGCCCAATAGAAATGAATGGTAAATAATGTATTGTGTTATTTTGGAGTCACTTTTATTGTAAATAAGAATAGAATGTTTCTAAACACTTCTAAATTAATGTGGATGCTACAATGATTATGGATAGTCTGGAATGAATCGTGATTGAGAAAGTTACAGACGCACAAATGTCATACCCCCAAGACATGCTAACCTCTCACCGTTACACTGTTTTGGGGTATGATATTTGTGCGTCTAACTTTCTCACTCATCATTATTCACGATTAATTCAGAACTATCCGTAATCATGGTAGCATCCACATTAACTCATTACCTTCATGCATTCTCTGTTAAATCTTCTAGACCATGCTGTAAATCAAGTAGCCAATAGCAGATAATCAACATATATAATCAACATAAATGTAGGGGTATTGGATTGGATCCAACATTGGATCCAATATGTTGATGTCTCGTTCGTTGCGCAAGTGAAGTTGTGATTCTGGACTTTCTTCCGATCACCGTTTTCCGCACTGGCTGTTTTTGCATTGCACGCTATATCACAACAGCTGATTGTCACTTAACTGTCATTCAGAAAAATATTTCCTGGATCAGCTGATGGTCGACAATATCCCTAGGCCTAACAACAGCTGGATACCAAATGTGCATTCAACAAGTAGGTCGATTAGCCTACGCATAGCCTATAGAAGAACCACGCAAGTTAGTTGACTTTTGGTCTAGGAGCATTTGATTTAGCAATTGCATGCGTCATTTTGGATTTGTGTGCCCATGAAAACTGGTTTCACGGCATAGCCTAAAATATCAATATGAACATTTGATAAAGCGGTGCTGCCATTAATAGCACACTATCTCATAAACTCAGCAAGACTTTTGTCCGGCTGATGGCCCATACGGGGTCAGAAGAAAATATCATAGGCCTAGTTTTATTATATTGATAATTAGGTTCTATAGAGCAAATTTCAAGAAAATGAATTATTATAAGGTTGAAATCACTTTTCTTTATGTGCATGTTTTTAATTAATTAGTAGGTTTATGGATTACATTTTTCAAGTTATTTGCCCAACCCTGTTTTATTTATTCTGTCTGAAAAGGAAGACAACGAATGCAGCACATTTTATTCATGTATTTATACAATATTCTGCCCATATGAATGAATTTATATACAATATACAATATTGTGGCGCAGTGGTCTAAGGCACTGCATCGCAGTGCTAGCTGTGCCACTAGAGATCCTGGTTCGAATCCAGGCTCTGTCGTAGCCGGCCGCGACCGGGAGACCCATGGGGCGGCACACAATTGGCCCAGTGTCGTCTAGGGTGGGGGAGGGAATGGCCGGCAGGGATGTAGCTCAGTTGGTAGAGCATGGCGTTTGCAACGCCAGGGTTGTGGGTTCGATTCCCACGGGGGGTATGAAAAAAATAAATATATTAAAAATAATAATAATGTATGCCCTCACTAACTGTAAGTCGCTCTGGATAAGAGCGTCTGCTAAATGACTAAAATGTAAATGTAAATCTTCTGCCCATATGAACAAATTTGTTTTAGGGCATTAGGGAACCAATATGAGAGCCTTCAGACAGGTTTAAACAAGTTTCCCCCATTGTTCCCCAGCCAATCGCGCACACACTTTGTTCCCCAGCCAATCATGCACACGCGGGTGCGGACGAAAGAGTCGCCAACAAAGGAGTTAACTTCTGCTGCAGCCTTCGCTGCGAAATATAATGCGGTGCATCCATGAAATAAATATCTGCTGCCAATGTAATTACAGTAGATAGCAGGTTGTTCTGTTTTCTTAGAACAATTCATTAGCCCACAGTGAATTGTTTGTGTTTTTAGTAGGGCTATAGTCTTTTATTGATAAATATTTCATTTGTTGATGTTTTGTGTGTCATGTCCATTGACTTTTGTTTGTATTAACTGCGATATGGGTATGATAAATCGGTTACAACATTGACTATACCATTCTCTATTAGCCCCAATTTGGTTAGTACTTCTGATTTTAAAATTATATACACAATAAACCGATTTAATCAATTGCTTTGAATATGGTGTGCCACAAGGCTCTATGTTGGGGTCAGTGCTTTTTGAATAAAATTCATGACACCAGGTCAAGAACAACATCTTTCCTACCTCTATTTTTTGGTCAATGGCTGAACTCACTTGTGAAGTTGTGTTGTGTCTGCCTCACATAAAGTTTGTCTCTGCCCTGTTTTGTCCATCTGTAGGTGTGCCCTGGTTCTCCCCCGGGTGTTTGGGTGTGCAGCACTGACATGATCCTGACCATGCCAACTACCTTCAGTTAAATCTTTTCAAAAATTCCATTCAGATTTATTTTTTAAACATATTTTTTGAAAAACCTGTCTCCCCCACTGTCTCTTAATATTCTTTCTCTTCTGTCTTTCAGAAATGTCATGGGAGGGTTTTTCTGGGGTCCGTGTGTTGGCACTACCTAGTGATGTCTCTTACGCCGCCAATCATGGAGTCTACTTCGCTGATGAGCAGGTACATAACCTTAAGGATAGATCTCTTACTGAATGGAATTACAAACTCTAGATACAGTGCCTTCAGAAAGTATTCACACCCGTTTGCTTTTGTTACAGCCTGAATTTAAAATGGATTAAATTAAGATTTTGTGTCACTGGCCTACACACAATATCCCATAATGTCAAAGTGGATTATATATGTTTTTTGGTACAAATGTCTTGAGTCAATAAGTATTCAACCCCTTTGTTATGGCAAGCCTAAATAACTTCAGGAGTAAACATTTGCTTAACAAGTCACATAATAAGTTCCATGGACTCACTCTGTGTGCAATAATATACATGATTTTTGAATGACTACCTCATCTCTGTACTCCACACATACAATTATCTGTAAGGTCTAGGGATTAATATTTTCCCGAAAACCTACCAAGTTTCAAAACTGGGAATAATTCATATTTATCCCGAGAGTACCGGTAAATACTGCAAAAAAGTGCCAATTTAAAGGGTTTAAAACCAAGATATGGTCAGGTTTCTCCCAAAATAAGATTGTCGCTGCGCCACATTGCTGTTTTGGCTGCACCACTATGTAAAGATTTGACAGCAAATGAAACTGATATTTAGTAATGATAGTAGCTTTGATCGCCACTGACATTGTTATGAATTGCGAAACAGGCTGTTCATAAATTCAGAGCGTTATCATGTTCCTCAATTAATTCAGCGCATTTCAGCAGTAGTCCTAGGCTATCTCGACACAGAGCGCCATAGCGTTGTGGAATCATACAAACTTTGCAACAGCAGTCAAACAAAAGTAAAATGACAAAAGTTGCTAAGCTTGCTAGATAACCTCCCATGAATGACAGAATATCTCCTATTTGTTCAAATCGAGTTGATGATAATACAGATAGCAAATCAGCTCATGAGTAACGGGGAGATGAAGAGAGGAAATTGTTTACACATCAAGGTATCTTAACGGGGACCAACTCTGCAATATGAAACAACACAGAGAAGCGGGGGAAATGTTATGGTGGTATTTTGACATGCATAGGCGAGATGTGCTTTCATAATGCAGCCTATGGATTACAGAATAATGTTAGGAATTTTCATGCGAGACAGGAGTCCGAATTGTGGCTTTCAGTGGGATTGGAATGATAGGAAAATAGCCTCTAGCTAAGGCTATATAAGGCTACTGCGTGAGTCAATAGATAAATAATACACTTGATTTAGGCTACATTATTGCACGCTAAGCATTTCTGATCAGTGATAGATGAGCAAACAAATAAATGATCTACCACTTCCACTTGTTCAGCCAGAGATCAATTAACCAAATATACAGTCGTGGTCAAAAGGTTTGAGAAAGACACAAATATTAATTTTCACAAAGTCTGCTGCCTCAGTTTTTATGATGCCAATTTGCATATACTCCAGAATGTTATGAAGAGTGATCAGATGAATTGCAATTAATTGCAAAGTCCCTCTTTGCCATGAAAATGAACTTAATCCCCAAAAAACATTTCCACTGCATTTCAGCCCTGCCACAAAAGGACCAGCTGACATCATGTCAGTGATTCTCTCGTTAACACAGGTGAGAGTGTTGACGAGGACAAGGCTGGAGATCACTCTGTCATGCTGATTGAGTTAGAATAACAGACTGGAAGCTTTAAAAGGAGGGTGGTGCTTGAAATCATTGTTCTTCCTCTGTTAACCATGGTTACCTGCAAGGAAACACGTGCCATCATCATTGCTTTGCACAAAAAGGGCTTCACAGGCAAGGATATTGCTGCTAGTAAGATTGCACCGAAATCAACAATTTATCGGGTCATCAAGAACTTCAATGAGAGAGGTTCAATTGTTGTGAAGAAGGCTTCAGGGTGCCCAAGAAAGTCCAGCAAGCGCCAGGACCGTTTCCTAAAGTTGATTCAGCTGCGGGATTGGGGCACCACCAGTGCAGAGCTTGCTCAGGAATGGCAGCAGGCAGGTGTGAGTGCATCTGCACGCACAGTGAGGCGAAGACTTTTGGAGGATGGCCTGGTGTCAAGAAGGTCAGCAAAGAAGCCACTTCTCTCCAGGAAAAACATCAGGGACAGACTGATATTCTGCAAAAGGTACAGGGATTGGACTGCTGAGGACTGGGGTGAAGTCATTTTCTCTGATGAATCCCCTTTCCGATTGTTTGGGGCATCCGGAAAAAAGCTTGTTCGGAGAAGACAAGGTGAGTGCTACCATCAGTCCTGTGTCATGTCAACAGTAAAGCATCCTGAGACCATTCATGTGTGGGGTTGCTTCTCAGCCAAGGGAGTGGGCTCACTCACAATTTTGCCTAAGAACACAGCCAAGAATAAAGAATGGTACCAACACATCCTCCGAGAGCAACTTCTCCCAACCATCCAAGAACAGTTTGGTGATGAACAATGCCTTTTCCAGCATGATGGAGCACCTTGCCATAAGGCAAAAGTGATAACGAAGTGGCTCGGGAAACAAAACATCGACATTTTGGGTCCATGGCCAGGAAACTCCCCAGACCTTAATCCCATTGAGAACTTGTGGTCAATCCTCAAGAGGCGGGTGGACAAACAAAAACCCACAAATTCGGACAAACTCCAAGCATTGATTATGCAAGAATGGGCTGCCATCAGTCAGGATGTGGCCCAGAAGTTAATTGACAGCTTGCCAGGGCGGATTGCAGAGGTCTTGAAAAAGAAGGGTCAACACTGCAAATATTGACTCTTTGCATAAACTTAATGTAATTGTAAATAAAAGTCTTTGACACTTATGGAATGCTTGTAATTATTCTTCAGTATACCATAGTAACATCTGACAAAAATATCTAAAAACACTGAAGCAGCAAACTTTGTGAAGACCAATACTTGTCATTCTCAAAACTTTTGACCTCAACTGTACAGACAGATATTCAGTGAAACAAAATCACATTGATTGACTATCAGTGTGATTTGTTGAGCAGTGAATTTCAAACACACATTCAACCACAAAGACCAGGGAGGATTTCCAGTGCCGCGCAAAGAAGGGCACCTATTGGTAGATTGATATGAGGCCAATAGTGACTTTAAAAACGTTAGAGTTTCATGGCTGTGATAGGAGAAAACTGAGGATGGATCAACAACATTGTAGTTACGCCACAATACTAACCTAACTGACAGAGTGAAAAGAAGGAACCCTGTACAGAACAAAATATTCAGAATCACACATCCTGTTTTCAACAAGGCACTACAGTAATCCTGCAAAAAATGTGGCAAAGAGAATTCACTTTTTGTACTGAATACGAAGTGTTTGGATAAAAGCGTCTGCTAAATGGCATATTATTATTATTATTATTATGTTTGGGGCAAATCCAATACACACATTACAGAGTACCACTCTCCATATTTTCAAGCATAGTGTTGGCTGCATCATGTTATGGGTATGCTTGTAATCATTAAGGACTGGGGAGGTTTTCAGGATAAAATGGAAACGTAATGGAGCTAAGCACCGGGAAAATCCTAAAACACAAGGCCAAATCTACACTGGAGTTCCTTATCAAGACAGTGAATGTTATTGAGTGGCCGAGTTACAGTTTTTAATTAATCTACTTGAAAATCTACGGCAATACTTAAAATGGTTGTCTAACAATGATCAACAACCAATTTCAAGGAGCTTGAAGAATTTTGAAAATAATAATGGGCAAATGTTGCACAGTCCAGGTGTGTAAGCTCTTAGAGACTTACCCAGAGAGACTCACAGCTGTAATCGCCGCCAAAGGTGCTTCTACAAATTATTGACTCGGGTGTGACTACTTATGTGAATGAGATATTTCTGTATTTCATTTTCAATCAATTTGGAAACATTTCTAAAAACATGTTTTTACTTTGTAATTATTGAGTATTGTGTGTAGATGTAAATATATTTAATCAATTTTGAATTCAGTCTGTAACACAACAAAATGTGGAATAAGTCAAGGGGTATGAATACTTTCTGAAGGCACTGTACGCATTCTTTTGACAGCATGTTTATGAACAATTGCTGCATGAAGATGGTTGTTCATAAATAGTGCCAAATGGTTGTTTCTCTCTGCTCATAGGGTAGAGTACGTGACATCATCTACAAGGGGACAGAGGAGAGGATTCGCCAAGCCGCACAGCCTGATGGGATGGTGCCACTGGTAAGTCAAAGATAGTGAATATAGGAAAATATCCAGAAACATATTTTTTCTTCAATAAAAAGAGTCATGGGAATACCTAGACGGCCGGTAGCCAAGCGGTTGCAGCGTTGGGCCAGGAACTGAAAGGTTGCTGGTTCGAATACCCGAGCCGACAAGGTGAAACATTATCTGCCCTTGAGCAAGGCAATTAACCTTAATTTACTCCAGGGGTGCCGTCCTACTATGGCTGACCCTGTGAAACAACTGATTTCACTGCACCTATCTGTTGTACTGTATGTGATAATACAACATTTTAGTTTATGAGCATGCAGCACATGTAATGATGTAACTCCATTCAGGTGTCAGGGCCTGTGTTCTTCTGCAGGAGGGTACTAGAGCGATTGCTGAAGGCCCATGTTACCTCTCCCCTTGATGGTTGCACGTACATGGGCATGGACTCAGGGGCACCACCCCTTCAGGTATTCAGTCTTCATCTTTAATTCTCATTTCTAATTCTCAGTTTCTTTACCTCTGTCTTTGTGCCTGTCACCCTCCCTTTCTTCTTGTATCTGTGGGTGACATTTCATCTTCTGTATCAATTTCACTCTTCCACATCTTTGCACCCTCCCCTCAAACACAGTTCTGTTATTTCTAGGTTTACACAAAGCTCTTTTCCCCTCTGGTTTTATTCTGATACAACCTTATCCTCCGTCTCATCCCTTCATTGTCTTTCTTTCCATGGTTATTTATTCTCTGCAGATCTCCCTCTTTCTGGATTTGTTGATGTGTCTTTGCACAGACCTGAGTGAGTCCGAGTTTGTGAATGGGGAGAGGTCGGGCTGCAGTTCCCCCATCAGTCAACAGGGAGCAGTAGTGAGGAGCGCACGGGCCTTGCTATGGAGGATACTGAGAGGCACTACTCTCCATATGGGTATGTCACTTTCTATGTGGTACATCACTCTCTGTACATGCCAAATGTGCCATCCTATTACAAGTGGTTCATACATGTGTTTGGTTTTCTCCTTGCAGTTTACGTTCCTGGCGGTTGCTACGACTACCTGACTCTGTCCGGTAGAGAGCACATTGGCCGCCTGACAAAGATGGGGACAGAGAGAGACACTCTGTCACACATACAGGTACCGTACTGGCAAATATATTTCATGTTTGAGATTCTTCAAAGTATCCACCTTTTAACACACTTAACAGATCAGGGTTGGGTTATAAAAAAATATCCGAAACTTTGAACATCCCACGGACCACCATTAAATCCATTATTTAAAAAAGGAAAGAATATGGCACCACAACAAACCTGCCAAGAGAGGGCCGCCCACCAAAACTCGCAGACCAGGCAAGGAGGGCATTAATCAGAGAGGCAACAAAGAGACCAAAGATAACCCTGAAGGAGCTGCAAAGCTCCACAGTGGAGATTGGAGTATCTTTCCATAGGACCACGTTAAGCCGTACACTCCATAGAGCTGGGCTTTACGGAAGAGTGGCCAGAAAAAAGCCATTGCTTAAATAAATAAATTTGCAAACACGTTTGGTATTCGCCAAAAGGCATGTGGGAGACTCCCCAAACATATAGAAGAATATGTTTTTAATCGGCAGGGACTGGGAAACTGGTCAGAATTGAAGGAAAGATGGATGGCGCTAAATACAGGGAAATTCTTGCGAGAAACCTGTTTCAGTCTTCCAGAGATTTGAGACTGGGATGGAGGTTCACCTTCCAGCAGGATAATGACCCTAAGCATACTGCTAAAGCAACACTCGAGTGGTTTAAGGGGAAACATTTCAATGTCTTGGAATGGCCTAGTCAAAGCCCAGACCTCAATCCAATTGAGAATCTGTAGTGTTACTTAAAGATTGCTGTACACCAGCGGAACCCACCCAACTTGAAGGAGCTGGAGCAGTTTTGCCTTGAAGAATGGGAAAAAATCCCAGTGGTTAGATGTGCCAAGCTTATAGAGACATACCCCAAGAGACTTGCAGCTGTAATTGCTGCAAAAGGTGGCTCTACAAAGTATTGACTTTGAATAGTTATGCATGTTTTTTTTTTGGTCTTATTTCTTGTTTTTCACAATAAAGAATATTTTGCATCTTCAAAGTGGTAGGCATGTTGTTTAAATCAAAATGATACAAACCCCCCCAAAATCCTTTTTAATTCCAGGTTGTAAGGCAACAAAGTAGGAAAAATGCAATGTCAGCACAATAACTGTTTGTCGGGAGCATCATGAAATGGGTTTCCATGGCCGAGCAGCCGCACACAAGCCTAAGATCACCATGCGCAATGCCAAGCGTCGGCTGGAGTGGTGTAAAGCTCGCCGCCATTGGACTCTGGAGCAGTGGAAATGCGTTCTCTGCAGTGATGAATCACGCTTCACCATCTGGCAGTCTGACGGACAAATCTGGGTTTGGCGGATGCCAGGAGAACGCTACCTACCCCAATGCGTAGTGCTAACTGTAAAGTTTGGTGGAGGAGGAAAAATAGTCTGGGGCTGTTTTTCATGGTTCGGGCTAGGCCCGTCAGTTCCAGTGAAGGGAAATCTTAACGCTACAGCATACAATGACATTCTAGACGATTCTGTGCTTCCAACTTTGTGGCAACAGTTTGGGGAAGGCCCTTTCCTGTTTCAGCATGACAATGCCCCCGTGCACAAAGCGAGGTCCATACAGAAATGGTTTGTTGAGATCGGTGTGGATGAACTTGACTGGCTTGCACAAAGCCCTGACCTCAACCCCATCGAACACCTTGGGGATTAATTGGAATGCGACTGCGAGCCATGCCTAATCACCAGACATTAGTGCCCGACCTCACGAATGCGCTTGTGGCTGAATGGAAGCAAGTCCCCGCAACAATGTTCCAACATCTAGTGGAAAGCCTTCCCAGAAGAGTGGAGGCTGTTATAGCAGCAAAGGGGGGACCAACTCCATATTAATGTCCTTGATTTTAGAATGAGATGTTAAAGGAGCAGGTGTCCACATACTTTTGGTCATATAGTGTAGCTACTATAGTAATGCGTTGGTAAACCCTCTACAATCATGCAGTACAGTGTACAGTCAAAAAGCAGTTTAGCAGCTACACCTGCAGGCCCCGGTGGCAATAAATTAATAAAACCGAAAGCTTACCTTGACTTGGAAGAGTTCCACTGTTGGATAGCCATAGCCAGCTAGCTAACATACTGTAGCATCCCTTTCTGTTTGTGCCGGGTGTTTTGAGTAGGCTAAACTAGCTAGCTGCATTCAGCTAGCTCTTTCTCTTTCCTACTCTCTCTTGCTTCTTCTTAATTTTGGAAGAAATTAATTTGTTCAACTGTTTAACTAGTCTTTCTCTCTCTTTGAGTCAACTACTCACCACATTTTATTCACTGCAGTGCTCGCTAGCTGTAGCTTATGCTTTCAGTACTAGAGTCATTCTCTGATCCTTTGATTGGGTGGACAACATGTCAGTTCATGCTGCAAGAGCTCTGATAGGTTGGAGGTCGTCCTCCAGATGTTGTCATAATTACTTTGTAAGTCTATGGAAGAGAGCCTCCTTGAGCCTCCTTGGTTTTGTATCGAAGTCAATGTACCCAGAGGAGGACAGAAGCTAGCTGTCCTCCGGCTACACCATGGTGCTACCCTACAGACTGCTGCTGAGGCTACTGTAGACCTTCATTCCAAAACAGTGTGTTTTAACCTCTACGTGATCGGTGTACCGTATACGGGACGGTTGAGCTAACGTGCGCTAATGTGATTAGCATGACTATTGTAAGTAAAAGCAAACTTTCCAGGACATAGACATGTCTTATATGGGCAGAAAGCTTAAATTCTTGTTAATCTAACTGCACTGTCAAATTTACAGTAGCTATTACAGTGAAAAAATACCATGCTATTGTTTGAGGAGAGTGCACAACAACAAAAAACTTATCACGGCAACTGGTTTGATACATTCACCTCTGAAGGTAAATAATGTACTTACATTCAGTAATCTTGCTCTGATTTGTCATCCTAAGGGTCCCAGAGATAAAATGTAGCATAGTATTGTTTGATAAAATCAATTTTTATATTCAAATGTAGGAACTGGGTTCTACAGTTTGAAACCCTGCTGTCTCTGGCTCCACACCCACCCCGCCCGGCCATCTAGATGTGTGAAAGTTAGTGTATAAACTAATGATCCATCATGTATGACATTCCTGGGAGTATGTAAACTTACATTTTGTATTACCATATAATTTTTGTATGTTCTCTATAGTTATGTACTTGAAACTGTATCAATTGACCAATTCGGCACCTTTGGGCAGACTTGATACAAATTAGTCCAGTATTACAATGCTTCACTGGATCAATCTGAGATTTTGCACACACACTGCTGCCATCTAGTGGCCAATATCTAAATTGTGCCTAAACTGCAAATTATATTGTGGCCTTTCTCTTGCATTTCAAAGATGATGGAACCAAAAAAATTATAGAACACGCATGTTTTTTTTGTTTGTATTATCTTTTATTAGATCTAATGTGTTATATTCTCATACATCAATTTCACATTTCCACCAATTCAAAGTGTGTCCTTTAAAACGATATCAAGAATATGCATATCCTTGCTTCAGGTCCTGAGCTACAGGCAGTTAAGCGAAAATTGTAGAAAAAAAAAAGAGTCCGATCCTTAAGAGTTTAATCAATTATTTGGTGACTTGTGAATATATTTAGTATAGTTTTAACTAAAAAGGATCACTTTTTTGTTTCACTATTTTTATGAAATTCACTGAGGAGGATGGTCCTCCCCTTCTTCCTCTGAGGAGCCTCCACTGTGTACTGGGTAACCGTTCACTCATACGGTCTACATAAAGCTGCCATTAACGTTGCAGGAAAAGGAAATTGAATTGATCCCAACCATGGTCACAACCCTAGCCATGCAATGTGTGTTTTTAATATCTGTCCATGTCTTTCTGTCTGTGTTGTCCTCAGAATGCCCAGTGTGTGAGTGATGGAGGCAGGGTGATCAACAGTGTTCTGGAGGGGGACGTCATTGTTGCATCAGGAGCAGTAATCCAGCACTGCCACCTTCAGGTCTGGAGGAACTCAGAAAATGTAGAACAAAATGTGTACTTAAAACATTATGCTGTGATGTTGTATAACCTTTGACCTCTTCTCCTAGGGTCCAGTGGAGGTGCATTCAGGTTGTTTACTATCAGGCCTGGAAGTGACCTCATCATCGCACATCCAGCAGCTGGCCTTAACCAATGACCACATCATCCAAGGGCACCACATACAACTGGGAGAGATGAAGGTCACTGTTTATACAGTGCTGGGGGCTAACGATGATCTCAAGGTAGCAAGGCGCTGTCTTCTCTCCTTCTCCCTTCCACCTTCTTTAGAGATTTCACCATCGGAATGATAGGACTGTGGACAGAGACTGTTTAGAATGTCTGTTGGTCTCTTACAGACTTTGCCTTCCCATAGGTTTCCTGTGATGACGATGGTGCCACCTTCCTGAACCACAGATGGAGTGACTTCTACAGCCGCACTGGAATACAGTAAGCGTGTTAGCTTGACTGCTAACCTACTCTGATCATGATTTGGACCCTTGGAATGATAATTGTTATATTTACTGAGTCCCTCTGCTCTCTCTCCCCAGGCCTGAGGATCTGTGGGTGTCCGGGAGGTCCCAGTCCCTCATGGAGGCACGCCTGTTCCCAGTCTTCCAGCCGCGGGGGGGCGCTGTGGGGCTGGATGTGGGGGTGTGCTGGCTGCTGGGTGGGCCAGGGGCACTGGAGCAGTGGAGGGCCGCCTGGAGGCTCTCTCTCCGAGAGGTCCTTTCCCTTACTGACCAGGAGGGGGAGCTGCGCTGGAGGGAGGCGCTGTTCTTCCAGGTGGGGAGGAGGAGAGTGATGGACAACTTGAAGGGCCAGAGCGATCGTGGGCTGTTGCCCAGCTTCAGGGCTGCCGTGCTTGGAGGCCAGCATGAGGAGCTCCTCTGCACACTAGACTCCAGTGAGTACTTGATGTCCCTTTATTTGACCATGGGAAGCGGAGTGAGAACACATTGACATTTACACAAGGAGTTGCAGTGCGGAGGCCCCGTCTTACTTTTTCACCTTTTCAACACTTGAAGTGTATGCTCTCTAAATGTGCGTTTATGTGTGAATTCCTGGGGGTGCAGGTGCCTGAATGCATTTCACAGGCTCATTTTGCACTCTTCCTGTCAATTGGCCATAAGAATGGAAAAAAAGGTGACTCTCTCTCAATGACTATAGTCATCCCTTGTGCTCCAGTTGCAGCGGGCAGCAGAGAGAACCTGGGAGTGGCGGCCCGCTGCCTGGCCTGTATAGCTGACGTGCTGGCCTGCATGGCCGGGGAGGGCCGAGGGGGGCTGAGGAGCGGGCCGGCTGCTAACCCCGCCTGGAGCCATGCCTTCTCCGTCCTGGAGCAGGGAGACCTGCTGGGTGGCGTCCAGGCCCTGGCCACCGAGAGAGCCAAATGGCTCAGCAGGTCAGACCCATACTGATACTATTAACTACTAACCCTCCATTAGTAGGGGCTGCTAACATATGCATGTTTGCACCATAATGCTTTCTCCCTGCAATATCAATTCCTTAAAAAGTCTGCGGTCAAGAAGTAAAGGAAACCAGGAATTATTATGAAACATGTCAGGAGTGACAGTATATGACTGCCCCCTGCAGGCCACACTTGCTGGTGCGTGCTGCACGGCACTATGAGGGGGCCGGGCAAGTGCTGCTACGACAGGCTGTGATGTCATCACAGAGATTTATCTCCATTGGTCAAGGCGAGGTTCCACCCCTTGGGGAATGGCAAGATGTGGAGTGTCCTGCCAGATTGGACCTTTCAGGTGAGTCAACGGCCCTGTTCAATTTCACCCCTTAGACCAGTGTTTCCAAAACTTTGTCCTCGGGACCCCAAGGGGTGCACTTAAAAAAATTATTTGAATTAGCTGTGCAGTGCTAGGGCAAAAACCAAAACGTGCAGCCCTTGGGGTCCTGAGGACTGAGTTTGGGAAACCCTGCCCTTTCCCCTAGCCAAACTCTAATGGCAAAGCTCTTTGGATGAGTTATCCGTACTCTTTTAAACCCAGACAATACCCCTAAAAACATACCCCCTAACTACATGCTATGGGATCATGGGGCCCCTTAGTTTAACATCTAATTTAATGGGCCTGGTCCTATATCAGTTTGTGTTCTCTTGCCACAAATCCCGTAGGAGTACTTCTCAAAATAGGCTCTATCCCACAGGTGGCTGGAGTGATACTCCGCCCATTGCCTTTGAACATGGTGGCGCAGTGGTCAACGTGGCGGTGAAGGTCGACGGGAGACGGCCCATTGGTGCCCGAGCTCGTCGCATCAAAGAGCCCCGTCTGCTATTGGTTAGTTCCAATGGAGTGCAGGACGATGCTGTCGCCATGGAGATAGTTTGCGAGAGGCTGGAGGATCTGAAAGACCACTGTGTGCCACATGCACCTGGTAAGAATTAAATGGGTTTTTATGTGCAGTGCCTTGCAAAAGTATTCATCCCCCCTTTGCGTTTTTCCTATTTTGTTGCATTACAACCTGTAATTTAAATGGATTTTATTTGGATTTAATTTAATGGACATATACAAAATAGTCCAAATTGGTGAAGTGTAATGAAAAAAATTCTAAAAAATAAATATCGCAAAAGTGGTGCGTGCATATGTATTCAACCCCCTTTGCTATGAAGCCCCTAAATAAGATCTGGTGCAACCAATTACCTTCAGAAGTCACATAATTAGTTAAATAAAGTCCACCTGTGTGCAATCTAAGTGTCACATGATCTCAGTATATATACACCTGTTCTGAAAAGCCCCAGAGTCTGCAACACCACTAAGCAAGGGGCACCACCAAGCAAGCGGCACCATGAAGACCAAGGAGCTCTCCAAACAGGTCAGGGACAAAGTTGTGAAGAAGTACAGATCAGGGTTGGTTTATAAAAAAATATCTGAAACTTAGAACATCCCACGGACCACCATTTAAATCCATTATTAAAAAATTGAAAGAATATGGCACCACAACAAACCTGCCAAGAGAGGGCCGCCCACTAAAACCCACGGACCAGGAAAGGAGGGCATTAATCAGAGAGGCAACAAAGAGACCAAAGATAACCCTGAAGGAGCTGCAAAGCTCCACAGCGGAGATTGGAGTATCTGTCCATAGGACCACTTTGAGCCGTACACTCCACAGAGCTGGGCTTTACGGAAGAGTGGCCAGAAAAAAGCCATTGCTTAAAGAAAAAAATAAGCAAACACGTTTGGTGTTCGCCAAAAGGCATGTGGGAGACTCCCCAAACATATGGAAGAAGGTACTCTGGTCAGATGAGACTAAAATTGAGCTTTTTGGCCATCAAGGAAAACGCTATGTCTGGCGCAAACCCAACACCTCTCATCACCCCGAGAACACCATCCCCACAGTGAAGCATGGTGGTGGCAGCATCATGCTGTGGGGATGTTTTTCATCGGCAGGGACTGGGAAACTAGTCAGAATTGAAGGAATGATGGATGGCGCTAAACACAGGGAAATTCTTGAGGGAAACCTGTTTTAGTCTTCCAGAGATTTGAGACTGGGACGGAGGTTCACCTTCCAGCAGGATAATGACCCTAAGCATACTGCTAAAGCAACACTCGAGTGGTTTAAGGGGAAACATTTAAATGTCTTGGAATGGCCTAGTCAAAGCCCAGACCTCAATCCAATTGAGAATCTGTGGTATGACTTAAAAATTGCTGTACACCAGCGGAACCCATCCATTCTTCAAGGAGCTGGAGCAGTTTTGCCTTGAAGAATGGGCAATAATCCCAGTGGCTAGATGTGCCAAGCTTATAGAGACATACCCCAAGAGACTTGCAGCTGCAATTGCTGCAAAGGGTGGCTCTACAAAGTAGGGGTGAATAGTTATGCACACTTGAAGTGTTCTGTTTTTTTGTCTTATTTCTTGTTTGTTTCACAATAAAAAATATATTGCATCTTCAAAGTGGTAGGCATGTTGTGTAAATCAAATGATACAAACTCCCAAAAAATCAATTTTAATTCCAGGTTGTAAGGCAACAAAATAGGAAAAATGCCAAGGGGGATGAATACTTTCGCAAACCACCGTATGTGGGCCGTGCTGATCAGTAAGTGTGTGTGTGGAGTCTTGTGTGGCATTTCCATGTATTGATTCTATATCCTTGTGCTGTTTGTTCACTGCTGTTGCGTGATCCAGTTTTTCTTTCCATTCATAAAGGCACATTTCTAGTAGAACTTGTCATGTTTGGTCACTTCCAGTTGCCTTTGATCGTAGTCCAGGTCATGCTTCTTGATCAAGAATGTAGTGGTAAAACTTGCAGCTGTCAATTTAAACACTAAATGCTCACCAATTTAAAAAGGAGAATTGATGTGTCTTTACGCTACACTACATCCCTGTTGGTCATATCTGGTCATCTGCTCCCCTCTGTGTGTGTGTGTCCCCCAGGTGCCCTGTTGAAGGCGGTGTGTGTGTGCAGCGGCCTGGTCACCTATCCCTCTCGGCAGTCCCTGGAGGAGCAGCTCTTGCAGCGCTGGGGCGGAGGGGTGGAGATCCACACCTGGTCCCTCCTGCCCCACGGTTCAGGACTGGGTAAGAAGAGCAATGGGTTGTGCTCATTAGGGCATGTAACGGAAAACATTTAGCAAGACGTGGGTTTTATAAACCGGAGAATGTTTTGTAACGGAATATGAAAATGTGTTTTTTTTTATGGGAGAGTCCAGGTAGTCCCTCCCTGTTTCAGTCCATTTTCCTCCATTTGTTGCCTAATGCACATGACCATGGGGCTTGGCAGTGTCAGTGTGTCATAACACATAAACCACCACATTGTCTCTTGTTGTGGTGCTACAGAAAAAGCAAAAAACACTACTTGGTCATCAACGCCAAGAATTGGGCTAGTCCCTGCACACATTCACCACTCACTCCTTCGTTCCCCTCACTTCACCTCCCCTCTCCCACTCTTTCTTTGTCTTTCTCCCCGCTATCTCTCTCACTGCGTATTGTTGCACCTGCAGGTACCAGTAGTATCTTGGCGGGAGCGGTGCTGGCAGCCGTCTACAGATGCACGGGGCGAACCTACGACACAGACTCCCTCATTCACGCTGTTCTCCACCTGGAGCAGATGCTGACCACTGGTGAGATCTCACTCACAACAACACATACACAGAATACCATTTGCACCTGTGTGGCAGAAGGGGCTATAAAGCTGAAGCATCTGTTTTAGAACGTTTTCTCACCACCAAATATAGTAGTGAGAGGAAGTCCAGTCATGGGTAGTGGGAACTAGGTGAAACTGGGCCGACATTCTGGTAATTTTCTCATCTATGAAACATCTGATCTCAATACATTTTTCTGTTCCCAAAACTAAAATCTGTTAAAAAACACAGTGCAATACGTTTTATAGATTTGACGCTTTGCCAAAGTTGTAAAAAAAATTGTGTTGTTTAGGAATGCAAGTTTGAATTGAGTTTGAGCACACGTGCACTTCACAGAGGTGGCGTTCCCTACCGGAAAATATGCAAATATACGCTACAATGCGCCAATAGGATCTCACTAGCTCGTGCTTGGCTTTGCTCACCTCCTTCCTTGTTCTGCCCACTATGCTTCATTTGCTCCTACTGTAAACGACACAGATGAACTGTCTTGGGTTAGTTATAAATATCTTTGGCTAAGCTGTTTGCTGGCTATGTGTGGAGCCATGTTGACATCATTCAATGCATTCTGAGTCACGTAAACATCTGTCAGACCAAAGATGTTATAGCAAAACGAGGTGAAGGGATGGTTCACTCGAACTTCCGGAAGTGAATGATGGTAGACAACACACCCCCTTCGTCTTTAACATGCATACTGCAAACAGACCCAACTCATCTTGTCAGCTCTTTGGTTGATGGAGAAAAACAACCATGGCGGCGCGCACAAACTACCCACCATCTTTCGACTTTTAGAAAGTGTTTCACTCAATTATTTTGATCACTGGTAAGCTCACCCTTGATGTGATGAAGTGTAAATATTAATTGTTATTCGCTCATTCATATTATGATTTCTATGAGCTGAGAGTTGGATAAATATGACCACTTGTGTTGGCTCACTCTTTACTCAGTTAGCGCTAGGACCAATGTAGCCTATATAACACAATGAGAATTGTGTTATGCTGTTGCTACTTCTGTCTGAACATTGCATCCAAAAATGAACTGCTTACATTGAGGACATAACATTGTAAAGACTGTGTTTATGCAAAATGTTTGTTTTGTTCACAGAGTGTGTGTGGCCAGCTCAAACACGGACTGTTGCGTCAATCGTAACTAGACGCTCTAATTAAGTGTTCTAATCACACCGGTTTGAGCGTACGCAGCAGGGACCACCCGTGTCAAAGGGTTTTAAATCGCTTTGGGTAAAAGCATCTGATAAATGGCATATTATATGTTATTTGTTATGATGCGCTCATTCTGTCTCCCTCTCTCTCCCTGTCTCCCTCCTTAGGTGGTGGTTGGCAGGACCAGGTCGGAGGCTTGGTGGGGGGAGTAAAGGTGGCGCGCTCCAAAGCCTGTCTTCCCCTCCGGGTGGAAGTGGAACGTCTCACTCTCTCAGAGGACTTTCTGCTCTCACTTCAACAGCACCTCCTGCTGGTCTACACCGGCAAGACACGGCTTGCACGAAACTTGCTGCAGGTTAGCCATCCAGCCTTACAGCACTTATTCAAAGCCAAAATGTTAAGAAAGGGGTTAACTATACCATTCATTGAAAAGTCTGACTTATATTGTAACTTATAAATCAGGCCTTTACTCTGTAATGAGTTTGAATTTCCACTGTAATAAATCCAACACTATGCTTTCTGACTCTGTGTACTAGAAAACTTTGTTAGTGCATTAGTCAAGTTTAGGGTTCAAAAGATAGTTTTAGGATTTAATGAGGTTCTGTAAAGTTCCTTTAATATATTTACACCAAGCATCCACACTTACTTCCTGTTTCTACAATAATATTTCTGACCACTTCCTGTTTACAGTGTACAGTTGTGGTAGAACACTTCCTCTCAGTGCTGCAGGCATTTTGTCATTTCACATGTACCATGTATTTACATTTACCATTTACTAGCACAAACCTTTCAAAATGACATGATCAAAACAGTACGTCAAATGCTACAGCTACTTAGAGGAAGGAGAGGAAGCAACTTTAGACTATTGAGATTTGTTTGAAGGATGTTGGGTGTCATCTCTAAAATGGCTGCCATGTTGTTGTGCAGGACACTGTGCGGCGCTGGTACAGCCGTGTGCCCTCCATCGTGGAGAACGCCGGGCAGCTAGTGGACAACGCAGAAGAGTGTGCCCTTGCATGTACAGAAGGTGAGAGAGAGAGAGGAATGGTGTTGATGCAGCTCTAAAAGTGACTCCCTGGTCCTTCAAACTGCTTATTTTAATTGGCTGATCTTGAGCTTGGTAGGTTATGGCAACTGCCATTGCTTGCCACTCCTAAATGACGCCCATGCCCACCCCACACCTTAATAAACACTTTGTTATATTTTGTCTCTTCTAGGGCTGTTACAGTGACCGTATTACTGCCACACCGGCTGTCACGAGTCATGACGACAGTCAAATTCAAAGTGACCGTTTAGTCACGCTAATTAGGCTTCTCCAAGCTCTGATGCTGCTGATGGTCATTAGTAGCCTACCAAACTTGCTAACTGCCTGGTACTCCACACTCTATTGTCCCTCTAATCACTCTGACATCAATGCAAATGTAATCGAAAATCGAATCAAACACTTCATGTGAGCCCATGACCTCATGTTGCGCAACATTTCTAAATGCTATGCAATTGCGTGAGAACAGAGTGATGGCCTCTACTAAAAAGAGGAGGATCCCATCAGCTTTCTATAGGCTAGGCCTACTATATTTATTTCTCAACTTTCCTAATATTAAGCACCTTGCTTATCTTTACAACAGGAGTATAGCCTACCTGACTGGCATGAAATTGAACCAAGTGGAAAACGTCCTCCATTCGCTATTTAAGTGCATAGATGACATGTATTTTTTTCTGCTGCCCCTGTTTCGAGACAGGTGCATGATAATGGTCCATTCTAAATCCAAACTAATTTCACACATATACAGATGTGGAAAAAATTAAGAGACCAATGCAAATTTTTCTTAAATCAGCATCTCTACATGTATGACAGCCATTCCATTCCAGTGTTTGTTGAATTCCAACACAGGCACACCTCATTCTACTGAATTAGGTACTGATTAGGTGATCACATGAACCAAATCTTATTTAACGAGGAAAAGTATTAAAACCACTGCTGTGGTCATCACTATCCTCCTGCAATAGGACCAGCTGGATGGCAAAAACAGTGCTAATAGTACCTCAAAAGTAATATTAATAAAAAAATAACTATTGACCATGCCAAAAGAGTTGAAAATGAATGTTTTGAGTGAGGAAAAGAAGGGTTCAATTCTGGCTTTACTGGCAGAGGGATACAGTGAGTGTCAAGTTGCTTCCATCCTTAAAATTTCAAAGACGGCGGTTCATAAGAACAAGGTCAAGCAGCAGACATTGGGGACAACAAAGCTACAGACCATCAGAGGGCGAAAACGACTCTCTACTGACCGGGATGACCACCAACTCATTCGAATGTCACTCAACAACCGTAAGATGACATCAAGTCACCTACAAAAATAATGGCAAACGGCAGCTGGGGTGAAGTGCACGGCGAGGACGGTTCGAAACAGGCTCCTAGGGGCAGGGCTGAAGTCATGCAAAGCTAGAAAAAAGCCCTTCATCAATGAGAAGCAAAGAAGAGACAGGCTGAGGTTTGCAAAAGACCATAAGGATTGGACCTTAGAGGACTGGAGTAAGGTCATCTTCTCTGATGAGTCCAATTTTCAGCTTTGCCCAACACCTGGTCGTCTAATGGTTAGACGGAGACCTGGAGAGGCCTACAAGCCACAGTGTCTCACACCCAGTGTGAAATTTGGTGGAGGATCGGTGATGATCTGGGGGTGCTTCAGCAAGGCTGGAATCGGGCAGATTTGTCTTTGTGAAGGACGCATGAATGAAGCCACGTACAAGGTTGTCCTGGAAGAAAACCTGCTTCCTTTTGCGCTGACATTGTTCCCCAACTCTGAGGATTGGTTTTTCCAGCAGGACAATGCGCCATGCCACACAGCCATGTCAATCAAAGCGTGGATGGAGGACCACCAGATCAAGACCCTGTCATGGCCAGCCCAATCTCCAGACCTGAACCCCATTGAAAACTTCTGGAATGTGATCAAGAGGAAGATGGATGGTCACAAGCCATCAAACAAAGCCGAGCTGCTTACATTTTTGCGCCAGGAGTGGCATAAAGTCACCCAACATCAATGTGAAAGACTGGTGGAGAGCATGCCAAGACGCATGAAAGCTGTGATTGAAAATCAGGGTTATTCCACCAAATATTGATTTCTGAACTCTTCCTAAGTTAAAACATTACTATTGTGTTGTTTAAAAATGAACATGAACTTATTTTCTTTGCATCTTTTTTGTTATTTTGACCAGTTGACATTTTCTGCAAATAAATGCTCTAAATTACAATATTATTATTTGGAATTTGGGAGAAATGTTGTCAGTAGTTTATAGAATAAAACAAAAATGTTATTTTTACCCAAACACATACCTATAAATAGTAAAACCAGAGAAACTGATAATTTTGCAGTGGCTCTTAATTTTTTCCGCAGCTGTATATTATTTAGTATATTTACATTTACATTTTAGTCATTTAGCAGACGCTCTTATCCAGAGCAACTTACAGTTAGTGAGTGCATACATTTTCATACTGGCCCCCCGTGGGAAATGAACCCACAACCCTGGCGTTACAAGCGCCATGCTCTACCAACTGAGCTACAGTGTGTGTGTGTATACAGTGCTATGAAAAAGTATTTGCCCCCTTTCTAATTTTCTCTACTTTTGCATATTTGTGATACTGAATGTTATCAGATCTTCAACCAAAACCTAATATCAGATAAAGGGAACATAAGTGAACAAATAACACAACAATTACATATTTATTTCATAAACAAAGTTATGCAACACCCAATTCCCCTGTGTGAAAAAGTAATTGCCCCCTTACACTCAATAACTGATTGTGCCACCTTTAGCTGCAATGACTCCAACCAAATGCTTCCTGTAGTTGTTGATCAGTCTCTCACGTCGCTGTGGAGGAATTTTGGCCCACTCTTCCATGCAGAACTGCTTTAACTCAGTGACGTGTGGGTTTTCAAGCATGAACTGCTCGTTTCAAGTCCTGCCACAACATCTCAATTGGGATTAGGTCTGGACTTTGACTAGGCCATTCCAAAACTTCAAATGTGTTGCTTTTTAGCAATTTTCATGTAGACTTGATTGTGTGTTTTGGATCATTGTCTTGCTGCATGACCCAGCTGCGCTTCAGCTTCAGCTCACAGACGGATGGTCTGACATTCTCCTGTAGAATTCTCTGATACAGAGCAGAATTCATGGTTCCTTCTTTTAAGGCCAGGCATTACTGGAACCATGTCGTCCAAAAGTTATACTTTTGAATCATCTGTCCATAGAATGTTCTTCCAAGAGTCTTGATGATCATCCAGGTGCTTTTTGGCAAACTTGAGTCAACTTTTTGGACGAGATGGGTCCCATTATGCCTTGCGAAAACCAAACACTGCATTCCACAGTAAGAACATCATACCAAAGGTCAAGCATGGTGGTGGTGGTGTGATGGTTTGGGGATGCTTTGCTGCCTCAGGACCTGGATGACTTGCCTTAATAGAAGGAACCATGAATTCTGCTCTGTATCAGAAAATTCTACAGGAGAATGTCAGACCATCCGTCTGTCAGCTGAAGCTGAAGCGCAGCTGGGTCATGCAGCAAGACAACGATCCAAAACACACAATCAAGTCTACATGAAAATTGCTAAAAAGCAACAAATTGGACGTTTTGGAATGGCCTAGTCAAAGTCCAGACCTAATCCCAATTGAGATGTTGTGGCAGGACTTGCATGAAACGAGCAGTTCATGCTTGAAAACCTACACGTCACTGAGTTAAAGCAGTTCTGCATGGAAGAGTGGGCCAAAATTCCTCCACAGCGACGTGAGAGACTGATCAACAACTACAGGAAGCATTTGGTTGGAGTCATTGCAGCTAAAGGTGGCACAACCAGTTATTGAGTGTAAGGGGGCAATTACTTTTTCACACAGGGGAATTGGGTGTTGCATAACTTTGTTTATGAAATAAATTAAATAAATATGTAATTGTTGTGTTATTTGTTCACTTATGTTCCCTTTATCAAATATTAGGTTTTGGTTGAAGATCTGATAACATTCAGTATCACAAATATGCAAAAGTAGAGAAAATTAGAAAGGGGGCAAATACTTTTTCATAGCACTGTATATGTAAGACAAGATTAAATCAAGAATAGTGTGATGTGTGTCAATATTAGCATATCACTTGTGAATGATATTATCACTTGTGAATGATGCCCTGCTTAAGGCAAACAGCGCATATTTTTTTTGCGACTTTTTCAAATCATAGTCGCACACCTCATGTAGTCTAGCTCACAGGCCTATATGTTTTGATAAGGTTTCCACTACAAGTGGCCAAATAACCTCTTAAAATGAAGCCCATTAATCCACTTTACAACGGGTGTAGAGCCTAAATGGCATACATATGCAGTGCGTGAGTTTCAAGTTTGGGGAAGATAATTCTCACCCTAAAAATGCACCTTTATAATAAAAGCAATACATGCATAATCGCATTTGTGGTTACTTTTGAGAATGGCGTTTTCCTGCTAATGGAACATTCACGCTTAGCCTACGGCCGTGTGCGCATTGCTGAGCTGATAATGTGAAGAAATAGCCTAATAGTTTATCAAAATTTTAAGCTACATGTTCTCATCTGTTGCGTCAGGCTCATTGCTTAAAACAGGTTTTTTGATGCTAGAGGTTGTATTAATTTGGGATCTATCGCATCCCACAACTGTCCCAGACTTGTTTGGAATATTTATTTATCGCACAGAATAGAGTAGCTCAACTTTTGTACTATGGGGGATAGTAGATTGACATAGGCTAGTGCTTTCGCTGTTCGTTAGGCCTACTCATCTTGTTGGCTGACGAAAAGTAAATGTGGACAGTCCTTCCAATATCTTCAATATGCGCCTCGGAATTGGAGTTGCGTCCCTGATGTGTCTGTCTTCACTTGTAGCCTGTGAGAAAGACCCGATCACGTGACGGAGAGCCATGTGAGTGAGAGGTGCTTCGGCACGCTGGTCACTGGCCGCAAAAGGAATTGATTTTTTTAGGGGGCTGGCCACCCCTCAGAGCCTGGTTCCTCTCTAGGTTTCTTCCTAGGTTTCTGCCTTTCTAGGGAGTTTGTCCTAGCCACCGTGCTTCTACATCGGCATTGCTTGCTGTTTGGGGTTTTAGGCTGGGTTTCTGTATAGCACTTTGTGACATCTGCTGATGTAAAAAGGGCTTTATAAATAACATTTGATTGATTTATAGCCACAAAAAGGGGATGCAGCCGGGAAATTCGAGGCATTATCAAGTGCTTGTCAAATTGTGAATGAGAGACTGATGAAGTGTGTACAGCCTGCGCAAAAAAACAAAGCAGAGTTTTCCTTTCATGCGACTCTTTTCAAATAATCATTGAGTCGCTCATGCAGCCTTAGAATGTATTAACAATCCCCTCTCATCTTCCGATCTCTCTTTCTAACTCCTTCCCTCCTGCCCTCCATCTCCCCCTAGGCTCTCTCCCTAGGCTGGGGGCTTGTCTGGAGCGTTACTGGGGCCAGAAGAAGGTGATGGCTCCGGGGTGTGAGCCGGCAGCGGTGCGGATCATGATGGATGCCCTGCGCCCGCTGGCCCTGGGACAGACGCTGGCGGGGGCGGGGGGAGGGGGCTTCCTCTACCTGCTGACCCGCCAGCCACAGCAGGGGGAGGTGGTGCGTCAGGTCCTCAACAACATACAAGTAAGTATATAGACGGGTGGAGATGTACTGAAAGGGTCAGGAATAGTTCAAATGAAGATGGGAGGGAATGAACAGGGCAAAGTTATATCAGTCCTATGTGTTTAAAACTTGAATTGAAAATGAAACCAAAAGAACCCATTTAAAAACAGAGTTCAGCTATGCTCAGCGTTTCAGCTGACATTGACTGTTTTTGTGTCACAGGGCCTCCGAGACTTCAGTGTCCATCTAGTTGAGCTGGACATGGACGGCATCTCACTGCTGAAGTCTTCCTGACACAGACAGACTTCTGGACCCTAAGCCATTTTTATACAAATGTATACAGTGGGGAAAAAAAGTATTTAGTCAGCCACCAATTGTGCAACTTCTCCCACTTACAAAGATGAGAGAGGCCTGTAATTTTCATCATAGGTACACGTCAACTATGACAGACAAATTGAGAATTTTTTTCTCCAGAAAATCACATTGTAGGATTTTTATTGAATTTATTTGCAAATTATGGTGGAAAATAAGTATTTGGTCACCTACAAACAAGCAAGATTTCTGGCTCTCACAGACCTGTAACTTCTTCTTTAAGAGGCTCCTCTGTCCTCCACTCGTTACCTGTATTAATGGCACCTGTTTGAACTTGTTATCAGTATAAAAGACACCTGTCCACAACCTCAAACAGTCACACTCCAAACTCCACTATGGCCAAGACCAAAGAGCTGTCAAAGGACACCAGAAACAAAAGTGTAGACCTGCACCAGGCTGGGAAGACTGAATCTGCAATAGGTAAGCAGCTTGGTTTGAAGAAATCAACTGTGGGCGCAATTATTAGGAAATGGAAGACATACAAGACCACTGATAATCTCCCTCGATCTGGTGCTCCACGCAAGATCTCACCCCGTGGGGTCAAAATGATCACAAGAACGGTGAGCAAAAATCCCAGAACCACACGGGGGGGCCTAGTGAATGACCTGCAGAGAGCTGGGACCAAAGTAACAAAGCCTACCATCAGTAACACACTACGCCGCCAGGGACTCAAATCCTGCAGTGCCAGACGTGTCCCCCTGCTTAAGCCAGTACATGTCCAGGCCCGTCTGAAGTTTGCTAGAGTGCATTTGGATGATCCAGAAGAGGATTGGGAGAATGTCATATGGTCAGATGAAACCAAAATAGAACTTTTTGGTAAAAACTCAACTCGTCGTGTTTGGAGGACAAAGAATGCTGAGTTGCATCCAAAGAACACCATACCTACTGTGAAGCATGGGGGTGGAAACATCATGCTTTGGGGCTGTTTTTCTGCAAAGGGACCAGGACGACTGACCCGTGTAAAGGAAAGAATGAATGGGGCCATGTATCGTGATATTTTGAGTGAAAACCTCCTTCCATCAGCAAGGGCATTGAAGATGCTGGGTCTTTCAGCATGACAATGATCCCAAACACACCGCCCGGGCAACGAAGTAGTGGCTTCGTAAGAAGCATTTCAAGGTCCTGGAGTGGCCTAGCCAGTCTCCAGATCTCAACCCCATAGAAAATCTTTGGAGGGAGTTGAAAGTCCGTGTTGCCCAGCGACAGCCCCAAAACATCACTGCTCTAGAGGAGATCTGCATGGAGGAATGGGCCAAAATAACAGCAACAGTGTGTGAAAACCTTGTGAAGACTTACAGAAAACGTTTGACCTGTGTCATTGCCAACAAAGGGTATATAACAAAGTATTGAGAAACTTTTGTTATTGACCAAATACTTATTTTCCACCATAATTTGCAAATAAATTCATAAAAAATCCTACAATGTGATTTTCTGGATTTCTTTTCCTCATTTTGTCTGTCATAGTTGCCGTGTACCTATGATGAAAATTACAGGCCTCTCTCATCTTTTTAAGTGGGAGAACTTGCACAATTGGTGGCTGACTAAATACTTTTTTCCCCCACTGTAACTACTGTTATGATATATTGGGGGAAGGTTAGTGTTAGGACATATCACAGGAGGTTGGTGGCACCATAATTGGGGAGGACGGGCTCATGGTAATGGCTGGAGCAGAATGAATGGAATGGTATTAAATACATCAAACACGTGATTTCCAGGTGTTTGATGCAATTCCATTCGCTCCCTTCCGGCGATTTATTATGAGCCGTTCTCCCCTCAGCAGCCTCCACTGGGACATATACACCTTTTAAACCGAAACGTTTTTCCACCAACTTCAGCATCCCGCCAACTTTTTGCCTACTTTTCTCTATATATGAAAGGTATTGCCGGCGACAAAGCCAATACTTTTATTTCCGCCAACCGACCTAGTCATGATTACGGTAAAGTTCTGCCTACGGCTTAGAATGAAATGTAGCCTTAATGCTGTGGCACCATTGGCCCTACTGCGCTCTTAATGGTTGCTAGACAGCTACGTGGTCCTCTGTAGCTCAGCTGGTAGAGCACGGCGCTTGTAACGCCAAGGTAGTGGGTTCGATCCCCGGGACCACCCATACACAAAAATGTATGCACGCATGACTGTAAGTCGCTTTGGATAAAAGCGTCTGCTAAATGGCATATTATTATTATTATTATTATTATTACTATCCTCCTGCCAGTTCTAAACTTCGCGAGGCATGTCACTTCACCCATCTCTTTGCATAGCCCACCACATGCACTATGTTCTTAACCACAACTGGATGAATCATAAATAATTATTGTGGGAATAAATATCACTGAATGATGGAAATATTGAAAGCAACAAATTGTGGCTTACTGAAACTCCCAAAGTCATCCAATTGTTTATAATAGGCCTACATTTTATTTGAGGTGAGTGCTGCTCATGATCATCTTGTCTAGTTGGCTCATTTATTAGCACTGATCATAACATTTTTACCAGTATGTTATGTAGCTTAACATGTGGATGATTTTGCTCTTCACTCGAGCATATAGGCAACTCCAAAAGCCCGCAGAGGTTGTGAAATAGGAACACGAGACTCCAATGCTTTTGAAAATATAGATTGCTATTATTTTCTATCGGTATCATGATGAAGATACTCTCAATGTAAGATCCTATGCCTGCTCCCTAACAAAGCAGAGTTAGGGTAGGAAAGAGATGAAACGTAGATTTTAAAAAGCATGGGGTTGCTTTGGGCTGTTTAAATATATCACTTTTGATATGACAACAGCTCCACATGTTGTATTCTTAGTCAACACAATGTATAGTAGGCTGTCTTTTTCTGTTTAATAAACAAAATAACTATTGATTTCATGTGCATGCTGCAGCCATATAGGCTGCACAGACCAGTAACACAATTAAAGTCAATATGTAATTCTATCCTTTTGAACATACATTTTATTAGTCTTGTGTTTCTTAGGATCTGCCTAAACAAATGAATAATGGATTTATTTTTTATGGTGTATATTCTCAATGGATTTATTTAAAAAGGACGCCCACCCACATCTGCACACCACTACTACCACTTGTCCCCGCCATGCGCATGGGAGTCATAAAAGGCATCCGCAGGCAATAATGTGGTAAAAATGGGCCTGTTTATAAGGGGGTCATATAAACATTGGGAGAAAAAAATTAGCAGGCAAAATACCTTAAATCCTATGTGAACGCAGTAATGGACACTGTCCAGGATACCCTTTCGCACTCCATCCCCCTAGATGGCAGCAACTGGGTCCAGGTGCTAAGCCTGGTTGATAAGCACACATTGGTGCTGCCAATTAGGGTGATCGTCAGTCAGTGTCCCAGCATGCAAGCCGTGAGGCTGCTGGTTCGTTTGGTGGCCATGAGGCCTTTCGTTTGCTTTTGAATCATTAGTTTGGACATGCCTGTTGGCGGTTTCCACTTTGTACATATGTGTTTCGTCACCATCTGAACAAATAATAATCTGCTTGGATGGCCAACCAAGAGGTCAAGAGACAGAGCTGGCACTGGACCAAGATAAGTTTGCTGTCTCCCTGCGCAACACCTAGGCACATGCGTTGATTTCTCACAAATGCACACATTCATTCATGTTACAGGACCCCTAGACAAAGAGTGCCACAATATCTGTAGGCTAGTTATGGGTTTCGTCACACTACTTACTGCTACTTTTCCATGCAACAAGATCACCAACACACTTGATCAAAATGTTTAATATGGTATATTGATTTTTGTGAGGTTTTATTGTAATTGTATGAGATATGGAATATTAATTTATAGAAGTCTTAGTGAAAGATTATCCCGAGTTGCATGTTGAATATAGGGGCCTCCTGGAAACAAGAAAATCTGTAATAAGAGCTTGTAGTCTGCCTTGATGTATTTGCAGTGTATAACAAAATTGTAAGGGAAATGAGGCATGAACATACCACTTGGAAGCAATTTTGTATTTGAGTGAAGATAAACCATCTGTTTGTTTGTTTGCGGTCAGACTAAAATACATTTGATACATGGAATCCTGCTCTGTGCAATACCTTGGGCAAACTTCAGCATGAATCTCTTAATTTCTTGACAAACATTGAATACAAAATACCCTTTTGACTCTACTGACAGAACATTACAGGCCAATGAGTAATGTAGTGGCACTCCAGATCAGTGCTAATGATGTGTGTGTGCACTTGATGTTCACCCTCGGGACTGGAGGAGTGAGTCTTTTCTCTTCCATCTTTTAGCCAATGTCTAAAATTGCTTCCTCTTCTTTCCCCCTTTCCTTAAAATGGCACTGACGTGAGACTTTTGTGGCTGATACCCTGGCAGTGTATCACTGAAGTCGCGTGAGCCACTTTATCAAGTGTTTACATTTCAGAGACTTATGTTGATTAGTAGAAAATGGGCACCCATCATTGATTTCTATGTCTTCATATTTGTGCAGATAAATGAGAGGAGTGGAAGTCACTTTAGAGTATCGAGAATTATGCACCCAAGGCCTCAGGTGTGGCCATTCTGGTGAAGGTCTCATTTTCCGGCCACCACTGACAATTGGTCACGGATCCGGCCCAGGCCGTCCAGCATGGTGTCCAGAGTCTCCTTGCTCAACTCCACTGTGACAGATGAGAGAGCGCCACTGCCCCCTAGACAGCTGGAGTCCTCCACCTGCAATAGCAACACAGTCACTTATACCCAGACCAAATTCAACAAGCCCTGAAATGGGTGCCAGTACTCATTTTGGGTGCAGGATATCCAATAATACTTCTGTGCTAATATTCTATGAGGTGCAGGAGCTCAAGCAGTAGAACATTTGAGGTGCCGGTACTCTGCTCCTGCCCAAGTCAAGCACTGGATGTAAGTGACAAAGTGCAGAAAATGGTGTCAATGGTAATATTATGTTGAGGAGGACACGTTTGTTGAGACCAGTGCATGGTGCACATTGGCATACCTTCATGTGCACCAGGCAGGTGGGCACAGCCATGCGACTGACCGAGTCAGATGCTGTCTTCATGTCCACTCTCCAGTCCATCTCCACTAGATGGGGCAGCGAAACTGGAGAACAGTCAACCAAAAGTTAAGCAGTGTCAGGGTTGGTACCTCTCTCTCACACACACACACACTCAATTTACCCACATTGGCATACAGGTCAATGCATAAATAAATATTCTGTCATTCAGTAACTGATATTTCAAAGAATAGAGCCTGGATATGCTTACTTTGATTACACAGAGCCTCATTTCTCCATGTGGGACTAAAAAAAATAAAAACATATCAGTAACCATACTTTCAAATATTTGACACCATTTCAGTTCACAAAATTGGACATGCACATTGTAGAACTATGAGAAAGTGGTCATTGGTAAGCATGGGAGGGATGGCTACAGACCTGTGCTCAAGCAGAATCTTGGTAATGAGGTTCTTGAGGCTGGGGTGGAATGACTTGGGGAATAGTACAAGGATCTGCTCGGGCGCTGTCAGGTTATGGAATAGGATGTGGTGAGAAAGGGTGTGCAGGGCTGCGACAAGCTGGAAGAGAAGAGAACAGGATCAATTGGTGTCCTCTCCCAGAGGACCGGTTTGACAAACACTGGTGGTTTTAGAGACACTGGTGTAGAGCAGGTGAGTCGTGTTGGTTGTTCTATACATTAGGCCTACATTCATATCAGCATTCTGTAGTAATATTGTAGCAAACGGTGACAGTACAACACCCTTTGCACATCTTGAACCCGGGTCGCTTTACTATGTACACGCTTCTTTGTCGCTGATGAGAATGAGTGAATGGCATCAGTGTTAGAATTCTAAAGCTGCAGTCTGTGTGCAGTGCACCCTGTTTTTCTCCTTGGTTGACGACTGATCTTGCAATTACTTTACTTTCTCACACTCACCTCCTTTGCCTCGATGGCAGATACAGACAGGGTCCCTGCTGTGCTTTCCGCGAGCCGCCGTGACTCGGGGGCTCCAGAAGGGAAACTGTCAGCACACAGCTGCCGCACCGCATCCTTTGATGGAGCCTTCTCACATTCATGGTAGTGAGTCGACATGAAAGGGATGAGAGACAGTCAGACGAGCACCGAATGATCTCACAGTGAACGCCTATAGGCTACAGAGGCACATTATGGGATAGGTCAGACTACACTTACAGTGGCGCGTATTCATGGGTGCCAAGGGAAGTCAGGCTTTCCCAAAAAATTGACCAAGGAAAAACAATTTATTTTGTCTCTGTGTTTCATAATTTTCCTTCAATTCGCAAGAGGCTCAATGTATTTCACCTGAGAAAGCATCCGAGCGAGCGAATAAGTGCCCCTCTGTCTCTTTAGCCCATTTATCTGATCCTGTCTGGTCAAAAAGAGTGATGTTGTTGCCGACCGAAGCCAGCAAGCATTTGGCCTCCCTTTTATATATTTTTTAAATCAAATAAGCCAATCAGCGTTGCGCTAAACTGAATGAGCTCAACTGTGAATGGTACTGGCCTACCAAAAAAAAAAAAAAGTGTCAAGGTAAGCCAGCTTGGATTTGGCTTCACACCAATCATCACAACAAAATCCAGACGTCATTGAATTGTTGTATTGTTCTCCGGTGGCTAGCTACAGTGCATTCGGAAAGTATTCAGTTTCCTGTTGGAAGGTGACCCTTTGGCCCAGTCAGAGGACCTGAGCGCTCTGGAGCAGGTTTTCATCTCTCTGTATTTTGCTTCGTTCATCTTTCCCTCGATCCTGACTAGTCTCCTAGTCTCTGCCGCTGAAAAACATCCCCACAGCATGATGCTGCCACCACGCTTCACCGTAGGGATGGTGACAGGTTTCCTCCAGACGTGACGCTTGGCATTCAGGCCAAAGAGTTCAATCTTGGTTTCATCAGACCAGAGAATCTTGTTTCTCATCCTCGGAGAGTCTTTAGGTGTCTTTTGGCAAACTCCAAACGTGCTGTCATGTGCCTCTTACTGAGGAGTGGATTCCATCTGGCCAATCTACCATAAAGGCCTGATTTGGTGGAGTGCTGCAGAGATGGTTGTCCTTCTGGAAGGTTCTCCCATCGGGTTCTTGGTCACCTCCCTGACCAAGGCCCTTCTCCCCCGATTGCTCAGTTGGCCGGGCGGCCAGCTCTAGGAAGAGTCTTGGTGGTTCCAAACTTTTTCCATTTAAGAATGATGGAGGCCACTGTGTTCTTAGGGAAAGTCAATGCTGCAGAAATGTTTTGGTACCCTTCCCCAGATCTGTTTCTCGACACAATCCTCTCTCGGAGCTCTACAGACAATTCCTTCGACCTCATTACTTGGTTTTTGCTCTGACATGCACTGTCAACTGTGGGTCCTTATATAGAAAGGTGTGTGCCTTTCCAAATCATGTCCAATCAATTGAATTTACCACAGGTGGACTCCAATCCAGTTGTAGAAACATCCATGGAAACAGGATGCACCTGAGCTCAATTTCGAGTCTCATAGCAAAGGGTCTGAATACTTATGTAAATAAGGTATTTGTTTTTTTAATGTGCAAACATCTCTAAAAACCTGTTTTCGCTTTGTCATTATGGGGTATTGTGTGTAGATTGAGGAACAATTTATTTGATCAATTTTGGAATGAGGCTAAGGTAACAAAATGTGGAGGAAGGTGTCTGACTACTTTCCGAATGCACTGTATTTAGCTTACGTTGATTGGAGAATCGTTTTTGGTGTCTTTTAATTGTTACTGTATTAGACTAAGCATAGGTGATTTGATGGTGCTGGAATAGTGGAGGCAGCTCCTATTTTCTTTGCGACTTATGGTAACTCTCCGTGGTTCTAAATCAATTGTAGTTTAGTAGTGTGAAATTGTCAAACATTAACTTGCTTGACCTTGCTGTAGCTCATGTAACTGTTTGTTACATGCAAGGAGCTGCCTCCACTATTCCAGCACCATTTCAACATGATCAAATCACCTACGCTTAGTCTAATACAGTGACAACTAAAAGATACCAAAAACAATTTAGTCCAATCAACGTAAGCTAAATATGAGTGTTCGTGCAAGTAGAAAAAACATGTTGACTCACCCTACTTGAAGAGAAACGCCAATGCCATCCTCTCTTTCATGTTGACGAAATGGTCTATGACTCTGTCATACAGTACGCTTTTATTTATTTTTTGTAATAGGCTACCTGGCTAAAATGCTTGCTCGCTAGCCTGACTTCCTTTCATGGGCAACAATGTGCCAGGCCAGCTAGTTAACATTAGCCTAGCTACTACATCTAGTTACATATTGAACTTGCATCCTCTCAGTACGGAGAATTAAGTAAAACCCACAAGTCCAAATCCCTATCTCCATCTGGAGGACATCAACACAATGAGATGCAACAATTCAATTCAGTCATTTGACATTTTGCTCTCATGTGATTGGTGTGAAGCCAAATCCCAAACTGGCTTCCCTTTATACTTTTTTGGTGTGCCAAGACCATTCATTCATCGCTAAGTTTAGCTCAATGCTGATTGGCTAATATTTTATACTTTTATTTTTATCAAGGGAGGCCAATGCACACTTGCTTCCCTTGCATTCAACGCTATAGACCCTTTTCCAGTACACGACCACTGACGTCACGCAACTCTTGGCTGCAGTAAGAAAGCCATCACCATCTGCGCCCATTCAACATAGCCTAGATTTAAGTTATTACTTCTAAACAAAATAACTTTTTGGGGTTCTAATACGCTTACAATTATGTTTTGAGTCTTGCTTGAACAGTCGTTAAGATTATATGGTTGTGATCTTTGCAAAATAACTATTTTGGATGCAGCAGTTGTTAGCTAGAATGCTAATGCTCGTTGACATAGGCTTTAGCAAAAGCTAGCCAAAGAGACATTTTACTGGTTGAAGTTTTAGTAAAAAAAAATAATGCAGTTGATTTACGATAATGACACAAACATTATAATAAGCAGGACATACATACTAGCCTTAAAATCCAATTATAATCCAAAAGTAGTGTGAAATGCACTCATAAGCAACATGTAAGAGGCTCTTTTTTGATTGTGTTCTAAAAGAAATCCCATGTTCTGCAACCAACTTGCGCGCTTCACCCTCGTGCTGCAATGTTTGCAAACACAACAAGGGGTCTATGGGCAGCAACAACTATTTTTGACCAGACAGCATCATATAGAACTAGATGGGCTACAGAGACGCTGTTTCGCTCGGTCAGATGCTTTCTCTGGTGAGAGACGAAATCAATTATTTTGTTTTCTTCTTGGTCAATGTTGTGGGGAATCCTGCCTTCCCTTGGCATCCATGAATACACGATACTGTTCCCGGGTGATTTTACTCACGCACCGCTACTGTAGACTTATCAGAGCCTATTTCATACTGCAAGCCAGCCATAATAATCAAACTAGTTAACGTTACGAAATGAACAAAAGCGACCGGCCAACGCATCAACATCGACTGATAAAACAAACAGAAGTCTAAGCAAATGAAGCCAACCCTTCGTTTTATGTGGTATCACACTAATAAATCCACCAAAGGCGACAAACCGTAGATAGCTTACCTTTAAAAGAATTTGCAAGGAAGAAAAATGTTCCTCTGAAATGGCAGCCATCTTGGCACGTGATGCAATGAAAAAACAGATAGAAATCGCTGCTAGAACAATGAGCCAGATATTTCACCGGATGTATAAACGTCAACCACCCAGTTGGTGATTCCACTCACTACCAAATATGGTGATGAGGAAGCCCAGTGGCCATCAGTGGGAGGAGATGGATTTTGGCTGATATTCTGCAAATGTTCTCATCGATGAAACATTTGATCTCCATATAGTTTTATGTTTCCAAAACTAGAATCTGTAGCAAACAGAGTGGACTTTGTTTTGTTGACTTTGCCAAAGCTTAAATTGCGTTGTTTTAGTTATTGTGCACTTCACTGAGTAGGCATTCCCTAACGGAAATATTAGAAAAAATGCTAGAACGCATCAATAGGATCTCACTAGCTCGTCCTTGGCTCCGCCCACTGATTAATTTGCTACCATTGGAAACGACAGGCTCTGGTCTATCTTGGGTTAGTTATACAAATCTTTGTGGAAATCTTTGTTTGAAAACATGCAGTGTGTCATGTGATCAAAGACTGGGTGCGAAAGGTTATTTTTGTTATTTGGTTTTTAAATGGCGGTTGGCAATCACAAGGTGAATTACACCCACCGAATGGACTTTTTACACTTTGTAATTTTTTTTAAAAATATATGTATACAGTGGTGTGAAAGTATTTTCCCCCTTCCTGATTTTTTTGTTTGCATGTTTGTCACTTAAATGTTTCAGATCAAACACATTTAAATATTAGTAAAAGATAACACAAAATGCAGTTTTGAAATGAAGGTTGTTATTATTAAGGGAAAACAAAATCCAAACCCACATGGCCCTGTGTGAAAAAGTGATTGCCCCCTACAACCTAATAACTGGTTGGGCCACCCTTACCAGCAACACTTTTGACCCACTCATCTTTGCAGAATTGTTGTAATTCAGCCACACTGGAGGGTTTGAGCATGAACTGCCTTTTTACGGTCATGCCACAGCATCTCAATAGGATTCAGGTCAGGACTTTAACTAGGCCACTCCAAAGTCTTCATTTTGTTTTTCTTCAGCCATTCAGAGGTGGACTTGCTGGTGTGTTTTGGATCATTGTCCTGCTGCAGAACCCAAGTTCACTTCAGCTTGAGGTCACGAACAGATGGCCGGACATTCTCCTTCAGGATTTTTTGGTAGACAGCAGAATTCATGGTTCCATTTATCACAGCAAGTCTTCCAGGTCCTGAAGCAGCAAAACAGGCCCAGACCATCACACTACCACCACCATATTTTACTGTTGGTATGATGTTCTTTTTCTGATATGCGGTGTTACTTTTACGCCAGATGTAATGGGGACACACACCTTCCAAAAAGTTCAACTTTTGTCTCGTCAGTCCACACAGTATTTTCCCAAAGGTCTTGGGGATCATCAAGATGTTTTCTGGCAAAAATGAGACGAGCCTTAATGTTCTTTTTGCTCAGCAGTGGTTTTCGTCTTGGAACTCTGCCATGCAGGCCATTTTTGCCCAGTCTCTTTCTTATGGTGGAGTCATGAACACTGACCTTAACTGAGGCAAATGAGGCCTGCAGCTCTTTGGATGTTGTTGTGGGGTCTTTTGTGACCTCTTGGATGAGTCGTCGCTGTGCTCTTGGGAACATTTTGGTCGGCCGGCCATTCCTGGGAAGGTTCACCACTGTTCCATGTTTTCGCCATTTGCGGATAATGGCTCTCACTGTGGTTCGCTGGCGTCCCAAAGCTTTACAAATGGCTTTATAACCTTTTCCAGACTGATGGATCTCAATTACTTTCTTTCTCATTTGTTCCTGAATTTCTTTGGATCTCGGCATGATGTCTAGCTTTTGAGGATCTTTTGGTCTACTTCACTTTGTCAGGCAGGTCCTATTTAAGTGATTCCTTGATTGAGAACAGGTCTGGCAGTAATCAGGCCTGGGTGTGGCTAGAGGAATTGAACTCAGGTGTGATAAACCACAGTTGAGTTGTGTTATAACAGTTGAAGTCGGAAGTTTACATACAATTAGGTTGGAGTCTTTAAAACTCGTTTTTCAATGACTCCACAAATGTCTTCTTAACGAACTATAGTTTTGGCAAGTCGGTTAGGACATCTACTTTGTGCCTGACACAAGTAATTTTTCCATATTGTTTACAGACATATTATTTTACTTATAATTCACTGTATCACAATTCCAGTGGGTCAGAAGTTTACATAGTTAAACCGCTTGGAAAATTCCAGAAAATGATGTCATGGCTTTAGAAGCTTCTGATAGGCTAATTGACATCATTTGAGTCAATTGGAGGTGCACCTGTGGATGTATTTCAAAGCCTACCTTCAAACTCAGTTCCTCTTTTCTTCTGGGAAAATCAAAAGAAATCAGCCAAGACCTCAGAAAGAAAATGTAGACCTCCACAAGTCTGGTTCATCATTGGGAGCAATTTCCAAATGCCTGAATGTACCACGTTCATCTGTACAAACAATAGTATGCTAGTATAAACTCAATGGGACCACACAGCCGTCATACCACTCAGGATGGAGTCGCGTTCTGTCTCCTAGAGATTAATGTACTTTGGTGCGAAAAGTGCAAATCAATCCCAGAACAACAGCAAAGGACCTTGTGTAGATGCTGGAGGAAACAGGTACAAAAGCATCTATATCCACAGTAAAACAAGTCCTATATCGACATAACCCGAAAGGCCGCTCAGCAAGGAAGAAGCCACTGCTCCAAAACCGCCATAAAAAAGCCAGACTACGGTTTGCAACTGCACATGGGGACAAAGATCGTACTTTTTGGAGAAATGTCCTTTGGTCTGATGAAACCAAAATAGAACTGTTTGGCCATAATGACCATTGTTATGTTTGGAGGAAAAAGGGGGTTGCTTGCAAGCCGAAGAACACCATCCCAACCGTGAAGCACGGGGGTGGCAGCATCATGCTGTGGGGGTGCTTCACAAAATAGATGGCATCATGAGGAAGGAAAATTATGTGGATATATTGAAGCAACATATCAAGACATCAGTCAGGAAGTTAAAGCTAGGTCGGAAATGGGTCTTCCAAATGGATAATGACCCCAGGCATACTTCCAAAGTTGTGGCATAATGGCTTAAGGACCACAAAGTCAAGGTATTGGAGTTGCCATCACAAAGCCCTGACCTCAATCCTATAGAACATTTGTGGGCAGAACTGAAAAAGCATGTGCAAGCAAGGAGGCCTACAAACCTGACTCAGTAACACCAGCTATGTCAGGAGGAATGGGCCAAAATCCACCCAACTTATTGTGGGAAGCTTGTGGAAGGCTACCCGAAACATTTGACCCAAGTTAAACAATTTAAAGGCAATGCTACCAAATACTAATTGAGTGTAAGTAAACTTCTGACCCACTGGGAATGTGATGATATAAATAAAAGCTGAAATAAATCACTCTACTATTATTCTGACATTTCACATTCTTAAAATAAAGTGGTGATCCTAATTTTTACTAGGATTAAATGTCAGGAACTGTGAAAAACTGAGTTTAAATATATTTGGCTAAGGTGTATGTAAACTTCTGACTTCAACTGTATGTATCTGTGTATGTATGTGTGTGTATGTGTAAAATTGAGGTTTTTGGCCATCAAGGAAAATGCTATGTCTGGCGCAAACCCAACACCTCTCATCACCCCGAGAACACCCTCCCCACAGTGAAGCATGGTGGTGGCAGCATTATGCTGTGGTGATGTTTTTAATCAGCAGGGACTGGGGAAACTGGTCAGAATTGAAGGAATGATGTATGGCGCTAAAAACAGGGAATTTCTTGAGGGAAACCTGTTTCAGTCTTCCAGAGATTTGAGACTGGGACGGAGGTTCACCTTCCAGCAGGACAATGACCCTAAACATACTGCTAAAGCAACACTCAAGTGGTTTAAGGGGACACATTTAAATGTCTTGGCATGGCCTAGTAAAAGCCCAGACCTCAATCCAATTGAGAATCTGTGGTATGACTTAAAGATCGCTGTACACAAGCGGAACCCATCCAACTTGAAGGAGCTGGAGCTGTTTTGCCTTGAAAAAATGCCAGTGGCTAGATGTGCCATGCTTATAGAGGTTGTCCTTCTGGAAGGTTCTCCCATCTCCACAGAGGAAGTCTAGAGTTCTGTCAGAGTGACCATCGGGTTCTTGGTCACCTCCCAGACCAAGGCCCTTCTCCCCTGATTGCTCAGTTTGGCCGGGCGACCAGCTCTAGGAAGAGTCTTGGTGGTTCCAAACTTCTTCCATTTAAGAATGAAGGCGGCCACTGTGTTCTTGGGGTCCTTCAATGCTGCAGAAATGTTTTGGTACCCTTACCCAGATCTGTGCCTCAACACAATCCTGTCTCGGAGCACTACGAACAATTCCTTCGACCTCATGGCTGGGTTTTTGGTCTGACATGCACTGTCAACTGTGGGACCTTTATATAGACCGGTGTGTGCCTTTCCAAATCATGTCCAATCAATTGAATTTACCACAGGTGGACTCCAATCCAGTTGTAGAAACATCCATGGAAACAGGATGCACCGGAGCTCAATTTCGAGTCTCATAGCAAAGGGTCTGAATACTTATGTAAATAAGGTATTTCTGGTTTTTATTTTTAATACATTTGCAAACATTTTGAAAAACCTGTATTTGCTTTGTCATTATGGGGTATTGTGTGGAGATTGCTGAGGAAATCGTTTTATTGAATCCATTTTAGAATAAGGCTGTAACAAAGTCAAGGGGTCTGAATACTTTCCGAAGGCACTGTATGTGTCTAACATTTACATTTTAGTCATTTAGCAGACGCTCTTATCCAGAGCGACTTACAGTTAGTGAGTGCATACATTTTCATACTGGCCCCCGTGGGAATCGAACCTACAACCCTGGCATTGCAAGCGCCATGCTCTACCAACTGAGCTACACGGGACTACTAAACCATTATTTCACGGATGACTCAGTGTATGATTGTACCACAGTTAAATTTCAAATCAGGCTAATACTGAGCATAAAAGCTTTCAAACAATGGCAGCAAAATGTAACCCTAGACTCATTTACTGGCTAACTACAGTGAGTTGGATGAGGCTAGATCTCCAGTACTCTCACTCTCTTTCTCAGCTTTGTTAGACAGTACAGCCTGTCACCATTATATGCCATATCAAGATGCATTGTCACATCATTGATATCACTCGTAGATGTGAGTAGAATGGTGCATTGCCTTTATCTGTTATGACATACATATGTCATAAGTGTTTCCAAAAAAGGTTTAGAAATATACTTCTCTCACATTTGGCAAAGTCACTTTTTCTCCAGATCTATATTGTTTTTTGGTGTTGATTTATATCTAAGGGAAGGTCATCCAATTCTGGTGTTATATTTTACATGTGGCTTGTAAACTGCTCTGTGTTCATATTTTTTGGGGGATGAAACAGGAGGATGTGTTGCACTTTAGGTTGAGTATAGCAGGGGTAGGCAAACCTGTTCCTGGAGTGCTGAAGGTACCTCAGGATTTTGTTCCAACTTGGCACCACACCTGACCAACTGAGGTAATTGAGCAGTTCAGTGATTGCCTAAATTCAACACACCTGGTCTTCCAGGTCGGTTAAATCAAAAACATGAAGTGCTTGCGGCACTCCAGGACCAGGGTTGCCTACCCCTGGAGTATAGTGAGCAGAGCACAGCAGGTAAAAAGCAGTTTCAGAAGTGTGGGTTTAATGACTTCAACACTGAGTAATGGCAGTCAAGCTGCTTGATTTGGATTATAGGCACATTTTGTGTGAATTCAAGGCCTTTGGATCTCAAGCATAAACCTCCTGAACTGCGCTCTCTGCCCTCACTCATTTGGGCTACTCAGTTATTGAAGGTGTATTACTGCCATCTGCAGGATCATAAAAATACTACTGCTGTAATTCATTACATTACCACTCTTACATTTGTACTGTTGATCACAACCAGTCATATTTAGTATACATCAAAGCAACATTCACAATGCATATTAAGGGCATTTCATTACTTTGGACATTTGCTCAGTACTTGAAGGGTGTAATTTCCAATGCTACCGAGTTGCCAACACCGATTGGCTGGTGAGTGTTGAGCCAATATCTACTGTGTCGATCTGCAGATCCAGAGGCATCAGGCAGTAGGTCCTCTGTGCTATCCTGATAAAATAAATTGTGGTCGAAAAATGCCATGAAATTCTGATTCATAATCTAGCTTTATTTTGTCCATTGAACCTTTGGGCCAGCATAGTGCCCACAAATTGTAATGAAAAACACCATACGAGAGATTTTAAACCAAAGCCCTACTTTCAGCGTTGTACCCCTTTGTAATTACTATCTCCTATTAAAACAGCCAGAACATTTTACTGAAGTTGAAATTAGGTCAAACATTTGACTGAGATTCCGGAGTAGGGGCACAAATGAGCTACAGTTACTACTAAAAATACCAGATATACCACATTGGGACACATTGTTGAAATTAGAACAGGGATTGGTGTTTTTTACTTTGTTTTACTCTGAGCCAAAATTTACTGGAAAATGGCCTTTATGCTTCAAGTTACCCTTTGAAATTTCTAACTCCATACAAGTGTAATCTGTCAACCTTCAGTAGAAAAAACGGATTTAACCAAAATAGCAGTTGAACAAGCGTTAGCAAAGTTTAGGATGAGGGGGATAAAGTCGTTGAGATTGTCTGGCAGTGTGCGTGGGATTGGTGCCAACAGCAAAGCAACTTCCCCTAATGTATCTTGGAGAGAAAGAGAGAGAGCATGTGGCAGTGGAGGGATAATTCAAATTATGCGAAAGGAATGCAGTATTCTAACACAAGTAACAAGTAAAATGCCTGATGTGGACACCAATTCAGAAGCTAAATATGTTAACGTGTCTAGGAGTCATCTATAGGTAATACCACACAACATGAGAAAGAGACACCTTGAGAGCACCATGCCCAACAGGAAGTGTAAAGAAGGTGCTTTCCTTGAAAGACGGGGAGGAGAGGAGGGTCTAAGCTGCGGTCCAAGCATTCTGATATGTTCCGTCCAGTTGTCCCTCAAACAGGCCTGCAGGTGCCTTCAACCAGCCTACATACCATCTGAGGGAGTGAACTGTGAGGATGGCCGGGAGAGAGAGAACGATAATGTTGAGCATTCCATTTAAAAATAGTGTAAAACTGTTCTAGAGTCAGATTGTCTCAGCACGGTAGGGTACAGCAGGGTTAGAGAAATATGAAAACTTAGTCATGTGTACAGGCGTTTTGCTTCTCATCAGGGTGTTGTAGTGTAGGACCTTGAGAACTTGTGTGAATGGTCCTGTGAATGAGAGAGCGGGAGTGTGGGGGGAATCAGTAATCAAGCAATATCAGACTGGCTCCGTATCATTGATCATCAGCCCCCCTGGAAGGTGGAAGGTATACATTCAGAAAAGTAGGCCAATTGTCATAACAATTCATGTAGTATCATCACACATATGCCTTTTCTAAGCATCTGCCTTTCAGTAAGAAGGAAAGGAGGTTGGTGAAGTATACCCACACCAATAAAAAGGCTGATTTTAACTTACTGTATTCGCTGATGTAACTGGATAAAGTGCATGAGGATCTGCTCAGATGCCATACTGTGCCCTTCTCCTGCGGGCACATTCCGAACACATACACACACAATATCTATGTTGACTGTAGCTTAACTGGATATTGTTGTATTGAATGTGTAAGAAATGGCTATGCAAAGGGACAGATAGGTGACCATTTACAGTAACTGCAGTTCATTATTACTCAGTCAATAAGCACCAGCATCAGCCAGGCAGAAGATCTAGCTAAGTAAGCTACAGAAAGTAATGGCGAAATCTCACCTTTCTGCAACAGGTACCTCTGGCCAGGCAGCTTAATCTTGTAGCAGGTTGAAGGACTAACTTACTTCCACTAGCTAGTATTGTGGGACTAACTTACTTCCACTAGCTACTACTAGCTAGCATGACTATAGCCAGTAGTCATGTAGGGCTAGCTAGCCAGTTAGCCAGCTTGCTAGCTAGCCAGCAGTAAAGTTAGCCAGCTAATGCTAGCTAGCCAGGTAGTGCAAGCCAACTTTGTTCAGTTGTTGTTGAGTTTGTTCTATTGGCATGCTAGCTAATTTTCCTCCAACATCGGACACCCCCTAACTTCAGACATTCTCTAACGGTTGGAGGACTAAATCACCTCGAGTTCAACATTTAAATGGACTGGAAAATAAAGTTTTGCGACTAAAGACACACTTCTAGCTAGCTGACCACCGATTTTCATAGCAATTTTTGTAAGTTAAGTTAGGTTTTGAGAGTTTTCAAAAAAGTTATATACATACACATTTTGTGGGACACGCTGTATATTGTAAAATTCAACTGCGCGACAGACCACACCTCATTTAATATCCAACTTTTAACCTCTGAAATATAGCTAACGGACTTTCTAATGTTGCTAGCTTAGTTGCTAAATGTTGATAGAACTGCTAAGTAAGCAAAAAGGAAAGAAATTGTAAGCATTAGATAATACATATCACGAAAACAGCTGAATGTTGTCAAGCTTGACCTTTTCAGAATTGGAGTCCTTTGACGGGGGCGTTTTACACAATCTGCAAAAATTAATTTAGAACTTTGAACCATTAACTTTGACACCAATCACTGTTGGCTATGTTTAATCTTACAACGGCTACATATAGGCAGTATTTAGTCTAATGTTACAATGTATGCATCAATATTAAACTAATTGGGACACTAATTTTCATTACACATAACATCAAACAAAGAAAGTGGCCATGGGTTCCCCTTTACCAGACAGAGGCTGAAATACGCCAACAAAATACGAAGGTATTTGGTGTTCTATGTGTTTATGTACATAGAATGCTGGACTGACTGTTCTCAATGTGTGTGATGTAAATGTGGATGTGTAAGGTGATGCCAAAACAAACATTTTCATCCCGGATGGACAATTACATATTCTCTTCTATTGTAGGTTTTGGCACCCAGGGGAAACAATCCCACCACTGGGGAAGAGGTGGTGGGAAATGTTCAGGAGGAGGCACAAGAACCTGAGCATGAGGAGGCCGGACACCCTGGACGGGGGGAGAGCTGAGTGTGCCACACGTCCGATGATGGACACCTTCTTCACTTCTTATGAGAAGCACTTGGAGGAGAGTGGGTTGAGGGAGAAACCCAGACAAATCTATAACTGCGAGGGGGACCAAGGAGCGCATCACAGTGCTGGCCTGCTTCAACGCAGCTGGGGAGGATGTCCCCCCATTTATCATCTACCCCAAGGTTTTCCCCGGTGGCCACTAAACATTTTTATTATTATTTTGTATAAAAGAAGACACCACCTGCTGTGCTCGCTGCGGGGAACATGATCTGCCTGCAAGCTCCCCTCAGGAGTGTAGATCCGAGGTGCCACTGGTTCCACTGCAGGTGTAAGCAGTGGGATCAAGAGGTAGCGGTGAAGCTTGTGATTTTTGTGACAATATACAGTGGGGGGAAAAAAGTATTTAGTCAGCCACCAATTGTGCAAGTTCTCCCACTTAAAAATATGAGAGAGGCCTGTAATTTTCATCATAGGTACACGTCAACTATGACAGACAAAATGAGGAAAAAAAATCCAGAAAATCACATTGTAGGATTTTTTATGAATTTATTTGCAAATTATGGTGGAAAATAAGTATTTGGTCAATAACAAAAGTTTCTCAATACTTTGTTATATACCCTTTGTTGGCAATGACACAGGTCAAACGTTTTCTGTAAGTCTTCACAAGGTTTTCACACACTGTTGCTGGTATTTTGGCCCATTCCTCCATGCAGATCTCCTCTAGAGCAGTGATGTTTTGGGGCTGTCGCTGGGCAACACAGACTTTCAACTCCCTCCAAAGATTTTCTATGGGGTTGAGATCTGGAGAGTGGCTAGGCCACTCCAGGACCTTGAAATGCTTCTTACGAAGCCACTCCTTCGTTGCCCGGGCGGTGTGTTTGGGATCATTGTCATGCTGAAAGACCCAGCCACGTTTCATCTTCAATGCCCTTGCTGATGGAAGGAGGTTTTCACTCAAAATCTCACGATACATGGCCCCATTTATTCTTTCCTTTACACGGATCAGTCGTCCTGGTCCCTTTGCAGAAAAACAGCCCCAAAGCATGATGTTTCCACCCCCATGCTTCACAGTAGGTATGGTGTTCTTTGGATGCAACTCAGCATTCTTTGTCCTCCAAACACGACGAGTTGAGTTTTTACCAAAAAGTTCTATTTTGGTTTCATCTGACCATATGACATTCTCCCAATCCTCTTCTGGATCATCCAAATGCACTCTAGCAATCTTCAGACGGGCCTGGACATGTACTGGCTTAAGCAGGGGGACACGTCTGGCACTGCAGGATTTGAGTCCCTGGCGGCGTAGTGCGTTACTGATGGTAGGCTTTGTTACTTTGGTCCCAGCTCTCTGCAGGTCATTCACTAGGTCCCCCCGTGTGGTTCTGGGATTCTTGCTCACAATTTTTGTGATCATTTTGACCCCACGGGGTGAGATCTTGCGTGGAGCCCCAGATCGAAAGAGATTATCAGTGGTCTTGTATGTCTTCCATTTCCTAATAATTGCTCCCACAGTTGATTTCTTCAAACCAAGCTGCTTACCTATTGCAGATTCAGTCTTCCCAGCCTGGTGCAGGTCTACAATTTTGTTTCTGGTGTCCTTTGACAGCTCTTTGGTCTTGGCCATAGTGGAGTTTGGAGTGTGACTGTTTGAGGTTCTGGACAGGTGTCTTTTATACTGATAACAAGTTCAAACAGGTGCCATTAATACAGGTAACGAGTGGAGGACAGAGGAGCCTCTTAAAGAAGAAGTTACAGGTCTGTGAGAGCCAGAAATCTTGCTTGTTTGTAGGTGACCAAATACTTATTTTCCACCATAATTTGCAAATAAATTCATAAAAAATCCTACAATGTGATTTTCTGGATTTATTTTCTCTCAATTTGTCTGTCATAGTTGACGTGTACCTATTATGAAAATTACAGGCCTCTCATCTTTTTAAGTGGGAGAACTTGCACAATTGGTGGCTGACTAAATACTTTTTCCCCCACTGTAGGGATGGAGGTCAAGATTTAATTGTTTGTTTTGCTTGTGTTCATATGAAATTATTTATTTCTACAAAAAAATAAGTCTAAAATATAATATATATATTTATTGAACCCATCTTGTGTATTTCTTCCTTTACTTTCCAAGTGCACCTCTGCAACACAAACTCCAGTGTTTTCATTGTTTATGTCAACGCACATTACTGAAATTAAAGTTTTATTTGATGTAAATTATTAACTCATATTTTAGTATTCAACTTATCTACTTTCTCAAAACATAAGATTAATCTGTAAAACAAATGATGAGACAACAAATGATTTGTCTGTCATAGTTGACGTGTACCTATGATGAAAATTACAGGCCTCTCATCTTTTTAAGTGGGAGAACTTGCACAATTGGTGGCTGACTAAATACTTATTTTCCCCACTGTAGTACGTATAAGCTGGAAGTAGAGGATAAGCGTTGTTGTTCACAAGTTTACTCCAATTAGGGGAGGGGTGGTAGGGTTAGAACGTAATAAAGGAAAATATATTTTTAAAAGGGATGTGTGTATATATACAGTTGAAGTCGGAAGTTTACATACACATGCACCACGTTCATCTGTACAAACAATAGTAAACAAGTATAAACACCATGGAACCACGCAGCCGTCATAACGCTCAGGAAGGAGACGCGTTCTGTCTCCTAGAGATGAACGTACTTTGGTGCGAAAAGTGCAAATAAATCCCAGAACAACAGCAAAGGACCTTGAGAAGATGCTGGAGGAAACAGGTACAAAAGTATCTATATCCACAGTAAAACAAGTCCTATATCGACACAACCTGAAAGGCCGCTCAGCAAGGAAGAAGCCACTGCTCCAAAACTGCCATAAAAAAGCCAGACTACGGTTTGCAACTGCACATGGGGACGAAGATCATACTTTTTGGAGAAATGTCCTCTGGTCTGATGAAACTAAAATAAAACGTTTTGGCCATAATTACCATCTTTATGTTTGGAGGAAAAAGGGGAATGCTTGCAAGCCGAAGAACACCATCCCAACTGTGAAGCACGGGGGTGGCAGCATCATGCTGTGGGGGTGCTTTGCTGCAGGAGGGACTGGTGCACTTCACAAAATAGATGGCATCATGAGGAAGGAAAATTATGTGGATATATTGAAGCAACATCTCAAGACATCAGTCAGGAATTTAAAGCTTGGTCGCAAATGGGTCTTCCAAATGGACAATGACCCCAAGCATACTTCCAAAGTTGTGGCAAAATTGCTTAAGGACAACAAAGTCAAGGTATTGGAGTGGCCATAACAAAGCCCTGACCTCAATCCTATAGAAATTTTTTGGGCAGAACTGAAAAAGCGTGTGTGAGCAAGGAGGCCTACAAACCCGACTCAGTTACACCAGCTCTGTCAGGAGGAATGGGCCAAAATTCACCCAACTTATTGTGGGAAGCTTGTGGAAGGCTACCCAAAACGTTTGACCCAAGTTAAACTATTTAAAGGCAATACACTCAATTTAGTATTTGGTAGCATGTAAACTTCTGACCCACTGGGAATGTGATGAAAGAAATAAAAGCTGAAATAAATAATTCTCTCTACTATTATTCTGACATTTCACTTTCTTAAAATAAAGTGGTGATCCTAACTGACCTAAAACAGGGAATTTTTACTAGGATTAATTGTCAGGAATTGTGGAAAAAAAAAGAGTTTAAATGTATTTGGCTAAGGTGTATGTAAACTAAAATTGTATATGTATTTGTATGTGTGTGTGTGTGTATATATATATATATATATATATATATATATATATATATATATATATATATATATATATATATATATATATGCAAAAAAATGTATGGGGGATTGGAAGTGATGCAGACAATTACATCGATGAAGTCACAATCTATCTGCAATATTAAAGCTGATTTACCCCCCCCAAAAAAAGGTAGGCTCTATAATGTTTTAAGCAAATTAAATCTATGCTTGTGGGGCATATAAAGGGGTCTAACAAATAAATAAAATATAAAAGAATATAGTGCATTCGGAAAGTATTCAGACTCCACATTTTGTTACGTTACAGCCTTGTTCTAAAATGGATCAAATTAATTTTTTCCCTCTTCAATCTACTCACAATACCCCATAATGACAAAGCGAAATCAGGTTTTTAGAAATGTTTGCAAATTTATAAAAAACTGAAATACCTTATTTACATAAGTATTCAGACCCTTTGCTATGAGACTCGAAATTGAGCTCAGTTATATCCTGTTTCCATTGATCATCCTTGAGATGTTTCTACAACTTGATTGCAGTCCACCTGTGGTCAATTCAATTGATTGGGCACACCTGTCTATATTAGGTCCCACACTTGACAGTGCATGTCAGAGCAAAAACCAAGCCATGAGGTCGAAGGAATTGTCCTTAGAGCTCCGAGATCTGGGGAAGGGTACCAAAACATTTCTCCAACATTCTTAAATGGAAAAAGTTTGGAACCACCAAGACTCTTCCTAGAGCTGGCCGCCCAGCCAAACTGAGCAATCGGGGGACAAGGGCCTTTGTCAGGGAGGTGACCAAGAACCCAATGGTCACTCTGACAGAGCTCCAGAATTTCTCTGTGGAGATGGGAGAACCTTCCAGAAGGACAACCATCTCTGCAGCACTCCACCAATCAGGCCTTTATGGTAGAGTGGCCAGACGGAAGCCACTCCTCAGTAAAAGGCACACGACAGCGTGCTTGGAGTTTGCCAAAAGGCATCTAAAGGACTCTCAGACCATGAGAAACAAGATTCTCTGGTCTGATGAAACCAAGATTGAACTATTTGGTCTGAATGCCAAGCGTCACGTCTGGAGGAAACCTGGCACCATCCCTACAGTGAAGCATGCTGGTGGCAAAGCTAGCAGTGCTAGTAACATCTGGTTAAAGCGTTCGCACGCACCGTTCCCCTTTGGGTGGTACGGGGTCGTGCGGCCCTTCTGGCACCTGTAGAGCATAGACAACTGTCCTAGAAGGGATGATTCAAAAGAAGCGCCACGGTCTGACAACATTTGTTCCGGGCAACCAATGGTCTGTTTCAGGGCATTATACAGAGCTCTGGCCATCGTGGCTGCTGACTGGTCTTTAGTGGGAACGGCTAAGGCATACTTGGAGAACAGGTAGGTTATGACTAATATGTTGAGGCACTGATCGTCTGGTCTGCCAAGCGAGAGTGAGTCTATTCCTACGAATTCAAGAGCATTCAATGTAATGGGCATGAGGGGGGCTCTCACTTCAGTTCCCGGTTTACTACACATGCATTGGGGGTAACTGGATGTCCACTCCTTGAAGTCACGGCTCATTCCAGTCCAGTAGAGCAGTCTATGTAAGGTCAACAGCGTCCGTTCAATGCTCGGGTGCCCCATGGCTTTGTGGTATTCCTTCCAGACCTCTCGTGTCTCAGCTCGTGGGACGATGCGTTGGAAAGCCTGAAGCTCGGTGCCAGTGGCATCCCTGACCATCCCCAGCACCCCATCCTGTCTCTTGATCTGGTCCCAATCCTGTAGCAGTTGCCATAACTGTGGAGACAGGGAGAGGCATACCTGGGTTGAAGGCGAGGTCTCTTGTTCCTTTCATTTGCATAGGGTCAGTAGGTCAGGGGCCATTTTTTGGCGCTCTTTCCAGGATGTGCTGCTTACTTTGGCCGGCACGTCGCAGACACTGGCTTGGGCCTTCGTCACTCTATGCCACTCCCCAGGCAACCTAGACAGAGCATCCGCATTGCGTTTTTTAACCCCTGGCCTGAAGTTAGTGAGTTGGGCCACCCATCGTTACTCCATGGCACCCAAGTTGGCGATGTCCAGGTGGACCAAGGTGTTGTGTCTCTGAAGACCGTGACTTCTGCTCCCCAAAGGTAGTCCTTGAACTTTTCTGACATGGCCCATTTGAAGGCTAAAAGCTCCAGTTTGAAGGAGCTATAGTTCTGGTCGTTCCTCTCTGTTGGATTCAAGCTGCGGCAGCTGCCGTGCCTTTTAACAAAGCGTTGAGTGGTGCAGCAACTTTGGAGAAAGCTTGAATGAAGCGCTGGTAATAACCGGCAAAGCCAGGAAAGGACCGTACTTGCTTCACAGTCTGGGGAACTGGCCACTCCTTCACCACTTAGGTCTTGGACTGATCTGTAGCCACCCACTTCTGGCTGATGACGAGGCACTTAGTTATCCTTACCAGTCTGTGATGAGCATTTATTTATAAACCAGCATGCACGGAGTGTGGGAGACAAATCACGTATTTACCTGATTTGTTTAATATTAACATGCTTAGCAATAGTAGAGACATTTCTTTAGTTGGTAGAGCATGGCGGTTGCAACGCCAGGGTTGTGGGTTCGATTCCCACGGGGGACTAGTATGACAATGTATGCACTCACTACTGTAAGTCGCTCTGGATATGAGCGTCTGCTAAATGACTAAACATTTTAAAAATAATGTAAATGCTGTGCTTCTGAGAAAAGATGGTTAATCTCTTCCACGTTCACTCCCCGCAGCTGGTCTGGTCGTGTAGTCAAGGACATGGGATAGAGAAACTTGAGGAACAGATAGACCTGTATTGTTTCAATTTCTCTTTGCTTCTGAGTAACCTGGTCACACGGCATAAGACAAAGAGCCTCTTTGTCAACCCTGGCGTTGCAACCGACCACAGTTTTTCAGTTCATCCTGTCTTTTACTATCTTCCAAGGGCACAGCTGTGTGGAGATATGAGCAGTAACGGAACTAACGTTATCACTTGTTTGTGCACTATGACCCGATACACATAGCCACAAGAAGAAAACAAGGTAGCTCCTGATCTGCCGGGGAGGGGTGGAACCAGCCATGATCCACTATATAAGACGTCAGCATTTCCTGTTCGTCTGGCTCTCACTGTATTCACTTTGGTGTGGGTATTGTGACCAGCACCCTTATTGATAAGTTATTTTAATAAAGTGAATATCTTGATTGGTGGTTGACCTTGTCTCTCCTCATTATTGATTAAAATATCCACCACAGGAGCCTTTAATTATACACCAACCTGTGAGAAACCTTTTATTATACATTAGCCTGCGAGGCACCTAGATAGTCATCCTTAACAGCCTGTGAGTATTAGTAAGATGAAAATATATTTATATATCTACTCTATCAAGATGGCAAATCCTTTGTTGCTGTTGTTGTAATTAATTGTTTAGTCATTGTTTTTCCCTCATATTTTAAATAAGTTGTCTTCAGATAATGGCGCCGGAGAAGATGGCTGCCGTTTTACAGCCCTCTAACCAATTGTACTATTATGTGTGTTTTTCCGCGTTATTTGTAATTTATTTTGAACATAATGTTTCTGCCATCGTCTCTTATAACCAAAAAGAGCTTCTGGATATCAGGACAGCGATTACTTACCTCGTATTGGACGAATATTTTTTCTTCAACGAGGCAGCTGCGAAGGATATCCTACAGACACCCGACAAGGCCAAAATCCCTGTCATTCGCATGAGGAAGAGACAGAGATATCGTGGACGTAGGTCGGGTGCCTTGTAAGGATCCGACGGCGAGCGAGTAAACTGCCGCTCCCATCAATCCTATTAGCCAATCTTCAATCATTGGAGAATAAATTGGATGACCTAAGATTACGGTTATCCTACCAACGGGACATTAAAAACTGTAATATCTTATGTTTCACCGAGTCATGGCTGAACGACGACATGGACAACATACAGCTAGCGGGCTATATGCTACAACGGCTGACTCCGGTAAAAACTCTAGACCACCTTTACTCCACACACAGAGACGCATACAAAGCTCTCCCTCGCCCTCCATTTGGAAAATCTGACCATAACTGTATCCTCCTGATTCCTGCTTATAAGCAAAAACTAAAGCAGGAAGCACCAGTGACTCGGTTAATAAAAAAAGTGGTCAGATGAAGCAGATGCTAAGCTACAGGACTGTTTTGCTAGCACAGACTGGAACATGTTCCGGGATTCTTCAGATAGCATTGAGGAGTACACCACATCAGTCACTGGGTTCATCAATAATTGCATCGATGACGTCGTCCCCACAGTGACTGTACGTACATGCCCCAACCAGAAGCCATAGATTACAGGAAACATCTGCACTGAACTAAAGGGTACAGCTGCCGCTTTCAAGGAGCGGGACGCTAACCCGGACGCTTATAAGAAATCCCGCTATGCCCTCTGACGAACAATCAAACAGGCAAAGAGTCAATACTGGACTAAGATTGAATCGTACTACACCGGCTCTGACGCTCGTCGGATGTGGCAGGGCTTGAAAACTATTATAGACTACAAAGGGAAGCACAGCCGCGAGCTGCCCAGTGACACAAGACTTCCAGACAAGCTAAACCACTTCTATGCTCGCTTCGAGGCAAGCAACACTGAAGCATGCATGAGAGCACCAGCTGTTCCGGATGACTATGTGATCACGCTCTCTGTAGCCGATGTGAGTAAGACGTTTAAGCAGGTCAACATTCACAAGGCCGCAGGGCCAGACGGATTACCAGGACGTGTACTCCGAGCATGTGCTGACCAACTGGCAAGTGTCTTCACTGACATTTTCAACATGTTCCTGACTGAGTCTGTAATTCCAACATGTTTCAAGCAGACCACCATAGTCCCCGTGCCCAAGGACACTAAGATAACCTGCCTAAATGACTACCGACCCGTAGCACTGACGTCTATAGCCATGAAGTGCTTTGGTCATGGCTCACATCAACACCATTATCCCAGAAACCCTAGACCCACTCCAATTTGCATACCGCCCCAACAGATCCAAAGATGATGCAATGTTTATTGCACTCCACACTGCCCTTTCCCACCTGGACAAGAGGAACACCTACATGAGAATGCTATTCATTGACTACAGCTCAGCATTCAACACCATTGTGCCCTCAAAGCTCATCACTAAGCTAAGGATCCTGGGACTAAACACCTCCCTCTGCAACTGGATCCTGGACTTCCTGACGGGCTGCCCCCAGGTGGTAAGGGTAGGTAACAACACATCTGCCACACTGATCCTCAACACGGGGGCCCGTGGACTACAGGAAAAAAAAGAGGACTGAGCACCTCCCCATTCTCATCGACGGGGCTGTAGTGGAACAGGTTGAGAGCTTCAAGTTCCTTGGTGTCCACATCACCAATGAACTATCATGGTCCAAACACACCAAGACAGTCGTGAAGAAGGCACGACAAAGCCTATTCCCCCTCAGGAGACTGAAAAGATTTGGCATGGGTCCTCAGATCCTCAAATTCTACAGCTGCACCATCGAGAGCATCCTGACTGGTTGCATCACCGCCTGGTATGGCAACTGCTTGGCCTCCGACTGCAAGGCACTACAGAGGGTAGTGCGTATGGCCCAGTATATCACTGGGGCCAAGCTTCCTGCCATCCAGGACCTCTATACCAGGCGGTGTCAGAGGAAGGCCCTCAAAATTGTGAAAGACTCCAGCCACCCTAGTCATAAACTGTTCTCTCTGCTACCGCACGGCAAGCGGTACCGGAGTGCCAAGTCTAGGTCCAAAAGACTTCTCAACAGCTTCTACCCCCAAGACATAAGACTCCTGAACAGCTAATCATGGCTACCCAGACTATTTGCACTGCCACCCCACCCCATCTTTTTACGCTGCTGCTACTCTCTGTAGCTCAATATGGGTGGTCCTCTGTAGCTCAATTGGTAGAGCATGGCGCTTGTAACGCCAGGGTAGTGGGTTCGATCCCTGGGACCACCCATACGTAAAAATTGATGCACACATGACTGTAAGTCGCTTTGGATAAAAGTGTCTGCTAAATGGCATTTAATTATTATTTATGCATAGTCACTTTAACTCTACCCACATGTACATATTACTTCAACTACCTCAACTAGCCGGTGCCCCCGCACATTGACTCTGCACCGGTACCCCCCCCTGTATATATAGCCTTCCTGTTATTTTATTTTACTTCTGCTCTTTTTTTCACAACACTTTTTTGTTGTTTTACTTTACTTTTTTATTTAAAATAAATGCACTGTTGGTTAAGGGCTGTAAGTAAGCATTTCACTAATGTCTGCACCTGTTGTATTCGGCACATTTGGCCAATAAAATTTGATTTGAAGTTAAAATTACTTCCCCTCAAGTTTGTGCAATATTGCCCTAGTTTACTGCCTATTGTAAAGTCAGCCTTGTGTGAATAAATTATCGTCAGCTCGCCTCAATGTACACTACCGGCCAAATGTTTTAGAACACCTACTCATTCAAGGGTTTTTCTTTATTTTTTCTATTTTCTACATTGTATAATAATAGTGAAGACATCAAAACTATGAAATAACACATATGGAATCATGTAGTAACCAACAAAAGTGTTAAACAAATCAAAATATATTTTATATTTTAGATTCTTCAAATAGCCACCGTTCGCCTTGATGACAGCTATGCGCACTCTTGGCATTCTCTCAACCACCTTCATGAGGTAGTCACCTGGAATGCATTTCAATTAACAGGTGTGCCTTCTTAAAAGTGAAATTACACGAATTATTTCCTTCTTAATGTGTTTGAGCCAATCAGTTGTGTTGTGACAAGGTAGTGGGGTATATAGAAGATAGCCCTATTTGGTAATAGACCAGTCCATATTATGGCAAGAACAGCTCAAATAAGCAAAGAGAAACGACAGTCCATCATTACTTTAAGACATGAAAGTTAGTCAATACGGACAATTAAGAACTTTGAAAGTTTTTTCAAGTGCAGTCGCAAAAACCACCATGCGCTATGATGAAACTGGCTCTCATGAGGACCGCCACAGGAATGGAAGACCTAGAGTTACCAGCCTGAGAAATTGCAGCCCAAATAAATGCTTCACAGTTCAAGTAAGAGACACATCATCATTAACTGTTCAGAGGAGACTGTGTGAATCAGGCTTTCATGGTCAAATTGCTGCAAAGAAACCACTACTAAAAGGAGACCAATAAGAATAAGAGACTTGCTTGGGCCAAGAAACACAAGCAATGGACATCCAAATTTGAGATTTTTGGTTCCAACCGCCATGTCTTTGTGAGACGCAGTGTGGGTGAACATATGATCTCTGCATGTGTATTTCCCACCGTAAAGCATGGAGGAGGAGGTGTTATGGTGTAGGGGTACTTTGCTGGTGACAATGTCTGTGATTGAATTAGAATTCAAGGCACACTTAACCAGCATGGCTACCACAGCATTCTGCAGCAATACGTCATCCCATCTGGTTTGGGCTTAGGGGGACTATCATTTGTTTTTCAACAGGACAATGACCCAACACACCTCCAGGCTGTGTAAGGGCTATTTGACCAAGAAGGAGAGTGATGGAGTGCTGCATCAGATGACCTGGCCTCCACAATCACCCGACCTCAACCAAATTGAGATGGTTTGGGATGAGTCAGACCGCAGAGTGAAGGAAAAGCAGCCAACAAGTGCTCAGCAAATGTGGGAACTCCTTCAAGACTGTTGGAAAAGCATTCCAGGTGAAGCTGGTTGAGAGAATGCCAAGAGTGTGCAAAGCTGTCATCAAGGCAAAGGGTGGCTATTTGAAGAATCTCAAATATAAAATATATTTAACACTTTTACTATATGATTCCATATGTGTTATTTCATAGTTCTGATGTCTTCACTATTATTCTACAATGTAGAAAATAGTAAAAATAAAGAAAAACCCTTGAATGAGTAGATGTTCTAAAACTTTTGACTGGTAGTGTGTTTTTTAGATTCAGTATGGTAACATAGGAAACAACCAATGATTTTAAGCCATTGATGTAAAAGCTGAACGTGTAAAAGATCCTTCGATTGTACTTTGGCCTGCCTCTGTGGTTGTGTTTGCCGTGGGATTATAGAACTCTGCTCTTGACATAAAATGAACTATACATAATGGATGTCTCAGTGGTCAGGGGACCTGGGGTCACTCCAACCCCTCCCTCAACTGTTCTTTGTTTGTTTTTGTCGACCCTCAAGATGGCAACAAGAGAGGAGAGGGACATGTTTTCCGGAGGCCTCTTCACATCCTCTACAGTGACAGCATACAGTGCATTCAGAAAGTATTCAGACCCCTTTCCATATACATTAGTCTTATTCTAAAATGGATTAAATAAATACAAATCCTCAATGTACACACTACCCCATAATGACAAAGTGAAAACAGGTTTTTCTAAATGTTTGCAAATGTATTAAAAATAAAAAGCAGAAATACCTTATTTACATAAGTATTCAGACCCTTTGCTATGAGACTCGAAATTGAGCTCAGGTGCATCCTGTTTCCATGGATGTTTCTACAACTGGATTGGAGTCCACCTGTGGTAAATTCAATTATTTGGACATGATTTGGAAAGGCACACACCTGTCTATATTAGGTCTCACAGAGCGAAAACCAAGCCATGAGGTCGAAGGAATTATCCGTAGAGCTCCGAGACAGGATTGTGTCGAGGCACAGATCTGGGGAAGGGTACCAAAACATTTCTGCAGCATTGAAGGTCCCCAAGAACACATTGACCTCCATAATTCTTAAATAGAAGAAGTTTGGAAGCACCAAGTCTTCCTAGAGCTGGCCGCCAGGCCAAACTGAGCAATTGGGGGAGAAGGGCCTAGGTCAGGGAGGTGACCAAGAACCCGATGGTCACTCTCACAGAGCTACCATAAAGGCCTGTGGAGATGGGAGATCCTTCCAGAAGGACAACCATCTCTGCAGCACTCCACCAATCAGGCCTTTATGGTAGAGTGGCCAGATGGAAGCCACTCCTCAGTAAAAGGCACATGACAGCCCGCTTGGAGTTTGCCAAAAGGCAACTAAAGGACCATGAGAAACAAGATTCTCTGGTCTGATGAAACCAAGATTGAACTCTTTGGCCTGAATGCCAAACGTCACGTCTGGAGGAAACCCGGCACCATCCCTACATTTAAGCATGGTGGCAGCATCATGCTGTGGGGATGTTTTTCATCGGCGAAGACTGGGAGACTAGTCAGGATCGAGGGAAAGATGAACGGAGCAATGTACAGAGAGATCCTTGATGAAAACCTGCTCCAGAGCGCTCAGGACCTCAGACTGGGGCGAAGGTTCACCTTCCAACAGGACAATGCAGGAGTGGCTTCGGCACAAGTCTCTGAATGTCCTTGACTTTAACCCGATCAAACATCTCTGGAGAGACCTGAAAATAGCTGTGCAGCGACGCTGCCCATCCAACCTGAAGCTTGAGAGCATCTGCAGAGAAGAATGGGAGAAACTCCCCAAATACAGGTGTGCCAAGCATGTGGCGTCATACCCAAGAAGAGTTGAGGCTGTAATCGCTACCAAATGTGTTTCAACAAAGTACTGAGTAAAGGGTCTGTAAATGTGATTTGTTTTTATTTTTAATAAATGTGCAAAAAAATTCAAAAAAACTGTTTTGGTTTTGTCATTATGGGGTATTGTGTGTAGATTGATGAGGAAAAATAACAATTTCATCCATTTTAGAATAAGGCTGTAGCGTATCAAAATGTGGAAAAAGTCAAGCGGTCTGAATACTTTCCGAATGCACTGTATCTTATTGGAAATAATGACAGAAAATAGCTTCAAGGCACATTAAACTTCTCAAACCATTAATATAGAAATAGCAATTGGATCCACCCATGTTGCAGGAAGAAGAAAAAATGTCACGCTACACTACATTTCAGTAATGCCCACATCTGTAAATTCAACACTGTTACAACAGCAGCCATTTGACTGTAAATATTTATTTGAATGTTGCTGTTTTACATGAATATTTCAGGGTAAAATTTGATTTTGCATATATGTAGATCTATTGCTACAGCAGTATAGAGTGCCAATAGCTATGTAGGTATGAAAACATGTTAAAAAATGTGGGCTAGATTAAATCCGTACTCCGGAAAATCTGCTTTATTGTGCGCTTGAAATGTAAAGGTAATTTCCGATTGACCCGATATATGCAGCGTTTACCGTGAATGATGTCTCCGCGAATGCAGAAACATTGCCTTTAAATGTCAATCACACTATAACTCGGATCTTCTGTGCTCCGGATTGAATCCAGGCTGTAGCCTACATCCACATCCAATCAGTTTACAGTGCATTCAGAAAGTATTCAGACCCCTTGACTTTTTCCACATTTTTCTCTCCACAAAATGGAAGGGGTCTGAATACTTTTCGAATGCACTGTATATTCTCCTTTATATGCCCCACAAGCATAGATTAATTTGCTTAAAACATTATATAGCCTACCTCTTCTTTCTATGCCCAAAAGCTACATTGTGAAAAGGTATTTCCTGTGCAGGAACTAGAGCAGGAATTTGTGGAGGGTGGGGGCTGGAGTGGGGACTGGCAGGCTTCTGAGGGGTTGGGGTGGGAAGGGTATCCTGAGGGGCGGAAAAGAGTGGACTGATATGGAAGGGCCGGAGTTGTGTTTGGGGTTGTTTGGGGGAGGAGGTGGGGTGGAGGCTAGCTGGGTTCTGAGGGGTTGGGGTTAGTGTAACCTGTGGGGCAGGTACAAGCGTGATGTAATGCAAAGGTTGTAGTGGTGGTTGGGGTTGCTTGGGAGGGCAAGGTGGGGTCGGGGCTGGTAGTGTTTTTTTTTCATGTGGCGGGTACGCCTAAATATCATACCCCCCCAAGAAATGCTAACCTCCCCTGTTATTATGGTGGTGAGTGGTTAGCATGTCTTGTGGGTATGATATTTGTGCCTCTGTAACTTTCTCGTTCATCCTTATTCCTAATTCCTTCAGGACTATCCGTAATCATGGTAGCATCCACATAAACGAAGTGTTTAGAGACATATTCTATTCTTATTTACAATAAAAGTGACTCCAAAATGATACAATACATTACTTACCATTCATTTCTATTGGGCACAAAATAATCTGAAACACAACCAAAACAAATAGCAAATGCATCCAACAAGTTTGTAGAGTCACAGGCTTGATGTAATCATTGCATGCTAGGAATATGGGACCAAATAATACACTTTTGACTACTTTAATACACATGTGAATTTGTCCCAATACTTTTGGTCCCCTAAAATGGGGGGACTATGTACAAAAAGTGCTGTAATTTCTAAACGGTTCACCCGATATGGAAAACCTCATATTCATTGTATCATTTCAAGTCATTGTATCATCCAAAGTGCTGGTGTACAGAGACAAAACAACAACAAATGTGTCACTGTTCCAATACTTTTGGAGCTCACTGTATCTATCAGCCAGCTAAGATATAGCTTGCTATATTAGCTCATTGCTCCAGAGAAAATAGCTAGTTAAGCAGTTAGTACAAGTAGTAGCTGTACTTGCTGCATTATGCAGTTAGTTAGCTAGATGAAAAACATTAGCTAGCTAAATAGCCAGCCAATATATGCAGCTAGCTAGCAAGCTAAATTAGCTCCTTTGAAAAGATTACTAACCAGCAAAGCAGTTTAGCTAATCTAGATGTCAGACGGTATAATTTGGAAATAGTCTTGCCATTTCAGTGTTTTAGAGGGTTAGCCAGTGTAATATTTTTTTTTTTTTACAATGTTCTTACCTTTTTGATGTGCTAACGTTAGCTAGCTGTAAAGGTTTATACTAAGGAAAATAGTTGTTCTTGCTCAAGCACGCAATGGCACGTTTTCTGTTTGAATTTTATTGGCTGATGGGGAAGAATGGGCGGAGTTGCTTAAACATCAACCTGTGACGAAGCAGCTCCTCCAAGGCGCCCTATAAGGCATCTAAATCACTTGTGCATAAACCTGTCCATGAATCAGCATATGCGAAAGTGAGTAGATTACCTTGAAAACAACGGTCGGACATCTTGGACGCAGTCTCCTTATTATACCTCAGTAGTTTCAGTTTATCCAGTTAAAACTTTGCACAAGTATAGGGATAAAAAACAATGATTTATACACTAGATGACTAATTGTGGGCGCTGTGTTGAAACCACTGTGCCTCCATTTTGGCACTCCCCCACCGTTGTAAAAAATATTTTGGAAGCTATTTGCCTTATTCTGGAATGTCACAGTGATCGCGGGGAGTTAGTTGCAATTTAGTTTCTATTTCCAGCAACATTTGCGCATGCAAAAGTGGTACTTTTAGTTGAGAGCTTGATAGTTTTACACTGACAGAACCGCACAAAATCCTAAAATCAATCAACATTACAAGCATTATATGTTCAGTACGAGGTTGTCACAATAATTGGATGAAGAGGAGGCAGTTTTTACAACAGCAATGTTTTGAACACCAGCCTCTACGTCGATCTGAATGTACCTGTGGAGCCCCATATGACCTGCATCCACCTCCTAAAGAGTCTTTGCGGCTCTGGCTCAAAGCGTTGAACCTTAAGAAACCACCAAAACGTCCCTTTGTGTGGTCCTACCACTTCGTTGACAAGAAGCCTACAGTGGAGCATCCTTACCCAGAAAAATGGCTTGGTTGCAATGCTCCACTCGTGAAGAAGTGTTGGGTGTTGGTCAGGCAGTCATCAGTGACAGGTAAGCCAAACGCTTGAGCAGTTTGCCTGCTCTCATGTTGGTTCTCCCTCTTACTCTTGTATCTAAGCACAGTCTCATATTAGCAGAATTTATTTCCTCTACAACTCAATAAAAAATAACAATTTTATATATACTTAATTTTTATGACTATTAAATATGATTAGGAGCATTCATGGAGTATGGTGTTTTATTGTATGGTTTTGTTATTAATTTTCCATTGACTTGTTTAATAAGCCATACTGATTTCTTAACAGATGACACAACAGGCTCAAGTGTTCACCAAATTGAAAATGGGGATTGGCCAACACAGATAGGAGGAATGGATATGCCTTCAGAGAAGGATGCCCAAACCCAATGGGAAGACCCATCTCTAAGTGATCACAACTACAGCTCAGGTGATAATGTAAAGCCCACTACCTGTAAGGCAGGGACACAGTGCCCAGCAGCACCTCTCTACAAAACCCTGCTGAGGAACGAAGCACTCTGTACACTGCATACAGGCTTGTCTCTTGCTGCCTTTTCTACCCTGGCGGAACATCTTCTACTTTCAGTTAGACCTGACAGACCAACTCCAAGTGTTTCCCAGAGTATTGTCAGTCGAGTGATTAGTTATTGGATTGACATGATGGAAGATAATCTGAGTGAGTACATTCCATGGCTGCCAAGGGAAACCATCCGTGCTACAATGCCACAATGTTTTAAGGACCACTACCCAGGAACAACCTGCATTATTGACTGCTCAGAAACTGCTTCACAGAAGTGCAAGAATCTGGATTCAAGGGGGAAGTCATTCAGCCATTACTACGCCCAGAACACTATCAAGTACCTGGTGGCCATTGCTCCTTGTGGTCTAGTGATGTTCATCTCCTCAGCATATGGGGTAGATGTAGCGACAAATATATAACATCGGATTCTGGGTTCCTGGAGTACCTCTGTCCAGGTGATGAGGTCATGGCTGACCGGGGCTTCACAATCCGTGATCTGCTACATGAGAGGAAGGTAAATTCCAGACATCACAAAAAGTGGTGCACAGCTGTCAGAGGAGGACACCACATGTACAAGACGGATAGCTAACGTGAGGGTTCATGTGGAACGCGTAATTCAAAGGCTCAAACGGTTTAGAATCATCTCACAGACAGTGCCAATCAACCTCTCATCTAAAATGGACAAAATACTTTGAATCTGTGCTGCCCTGTGTAACCTGCGTGGGGATATCATTCATGAAGATGGTGAATCAACTGACCAGTCAAATGCCATTCACAGGGTCGATTTCCCAATATGAATTAAAGTTGTCAAAATTACGTTAAATACATTTCAATTCATTCTATAACAACGACTTAATTGTTTATTTTACATACTCATTCATATTAATAAAAAACTAAGCCATAAAAACAATTTCCACAATACTGTGACTGTTGATGCATTAAATCAGGCTTTTTAATTGAAAAACAATTTGTTAATAGTAACTGCAAACAGGAGAGACATCTGACTACATACTTCTACAGAGCTGCATGTATTTGTCACTCAGTGACAATCTGCCTGGCTGATGCTCCTCAACAATAAATGGCAGCATGTGTGTAAAGTAGAATGCCTTCAACCTCAGGACAGCCTCTGTACAGAACTGTGCATAACAGGGAACAGGGATGACGACTTGCTGGGACAGAGTCCAGATGAGCACCTTACTTTCTCTCAGTCCTGTGCAAAACATACCAATTAGCACCTGCATTTACTAGCCACGTGGCCCATGTGGTTGCAGTTGGGGTGTGCCCTCCACCAACTTCACATCACAGGCTTTCCCATTGAAGACATCATCCAGAGAATCACAGCCCTTCCCCATGACAGGACACTTGATCTCCAACAGCTCCCTGGAGTTTAGCACTCCGTCAGGGCTTGCTGATAGCCATGGCTCTTCAACCCTGACAACAGTGCCTCTGTGGTCCACAGAGTATCCACAGTCTTCCCACCACTGGGAGGCCATCAGCTCATTATCTTTCCCGTAGCGTGTTGCTGCATTCCCTCGGAACCTGGGATACAGATGCTCCTGGAGAAACTTACCAGGGTTGGTGGATTCCCTGACGGGGACCTTCAAGGCTGAGCTTGCAGTAACTTGAAGCTTCCTCGAGTCATGCCACAAGTGTGAAGCACTCTTCTCCTGTTCCAAAGCAGTAGCCAGGGTTGGGTCAAGTTTCACAAATTCATTGTAGAAGGACAGGCACTTTTAATTTTTTTTATTTAACCTTTATTTAACCAGGTAAGCCAGTTGATAACAAGTTCTCATTTACAACTGCGACCTGGCCAAGATAAAGCAAAGCAGTGCGATAAAAACAACAACACAGAGTTACATATGGGGTAAAACAAAACATAAAGTCAAAAATACAACAGAAAATATATATACAGTGTGTTCAAATGTAGCAAGTTATGGAGGTAAGGCAATAAATAGGCCATAGTGCAAAATAATTACAATTAGTATTAACACTGGAAAGATAGATGTGCAAGAGATGATGTGCAAATAGAGATACTGGGGTGCAAATGAGCAAAATAAATAACAATATGGGGCTGAGGTAGTTGGGTGGGCTAATTTCAGATGGGCTGTGTACAGGTGAAGTGGTCGGTAAGGTGCTCTGACAACTGATGCTTAAAGTTAGTGAGGGAGATAAGAGTCTCCAGCTTCAGAGATTTTTGCAATTCGTTCCAGTCATTGGCAGCAGAGAACTGGAAGGAATGGCGGCCAAAGGAGGTGTTGGCTTTGGGGATGACCAGTGAGATATACCTGCTGGAGCGCATACTACGGGTGGGTGTTGCTATGGTGACTAATGAGCTAAGATAAGGCGGGGATTTGCCTAGCAGTGATTTATAGATGGCCTGGAGCCAGTGGGTTTGGCGACGAATATGTAGTGAGGACCAGCCAACAAGAGCATACAGGTCACAGTGGTGGGTAGTATATGGGGCTTTGGTGACAAAACTGATGGCACTGTGATAGACTACATCCAATTTGCTGAGTAGAGTGTTGGAGGCTATTTTGTAAATGACATCGCCGAAGTCAAGGATCGGTAGGATAGTCAGTTTTACGAGGGCATGTTTGGCAGCATGAGTGAAGGAGGCTTTGTTGCGAAATAGAAAGCCGATTCTAGATTTAACTTTGGATTGGAGATGCTTAATGTGAGTCTGGAAGGAGAGTTTACAGTCTAACCAGACACCTAGGTATTTGTAGTTGTCCATATACTCTAGGTCAGACCCGTCGAGAGTAGTAATTCTAGTCGGGTGGGCGGGTGCCAGCAGCGTTCGATTGAAGAGCATGCATTTAGTTTTACTAGTGTTTAAGAGCAGTTGGAGGCTACTGAAGGAGTGTTGTATGGCATTGAAGCTCGTTTGTGGCAGTTGTAATTGACATGCTCTCCATGTGGCTGGGAAAGAGTAGAGAATCTATATAAAGTTATTATATGGAGTTAGAAAGCATTGAACAGAAGAGACACACATCAGTTCAAATACATTAAAATGGTACAGCCACAAATAAATATTCCTTTCAGTCCAATTTTACCTGGGATGCTACTGGCTGTGATATTATTGTCAGTTCAGCATGAACACATTTATAGAGCAGACTCCCCACAGGCAGATTCAGGTGTCTCAGGCTCCTATTCAATTTCTCCTGTGAGTGGAATGCAGGAGTGGGTGGCAGGGGTGGACATTCTGGACGCTTTTCTGCATATTGGTCACCGGCCTTATGGTGTGTGAAGTCGATGCTGTTTAATCGCTTTGGCTCAAGGTTCCCCCGAGTCCCTGTATTCCATTGGCGCTGCTCATCTGTGCAGGCTATGCCAGTTAGCCCACTGGACACTGCATTCTGCACCTTTGATAGAATGTTTGTTACAAAAAAAGCCATTCAGAGAAAAGCCCATTATTAACAATTGTGTGACTGAGGACAATGTGATCAACCTTGCTATTGTTCCCAATGAGATGAGACCACTTACACTTACCATACTTCAGGCATTACCCCCAACCACAAGGATATTTTACAAACCTTATTCACCCAGAAAAACAATAACACTAAAGAAATTCATGTGATGCTGACATGTTTAAATACATTTTATACCCTACTCACCTGGACTCTTGCTTCACCAACATGAGATTTGACAGGATGCTTACAGATTCCCCACATTAATACAGCAGTTCTGTTGATTCACAAATACATGTTAACATAACCAATAAATCATGACATTCTCAATTCAGCTTTCATCCAACAAAACGTTTGGTCTAACTGCTATGTTAAGCCTGACTATTTTATCATTCTGTGTCTAGATAAGGCAGTATTGCGCACTTTCATCTAGGCTATAAACATCAATTACAAGACCAAGTAATGCGGAGATTGATCATAGATATCATCTCAGAACTCTACCCTATGGATTATAGTAACTGTCACCACAACACATGTAGGCTGCTTGTATGCTGTTATCACTTATGTTAAGTAATGTTAGACATAGAAATGCAAGTGACTTTGCTTATTAGCCTACCTTCCACAAAATTGAGGCTGCATGACTTTCCAAGGCCAGCGATGCAAGCGCATCCAGTCGTCTCTACTGATCCGTTGTTGGATACAAGTACCCAAGCAGAGTGATAAGAGCTGCTTGACTGACTGGGCTGAACATCGGCCTTCAAAAATACCAATCCTTTTCCCTCCTCCTAGTGAGATGAGACCACTTACACTTGGCCGAGGTGGGCCGAGAAGAACTCGGCCCACCTTACCACTGTGGAGGTACTGATAGGCCTCTGTACTCTTGTCATCTTTCATAGTGGAACCATCCACTCCCAAGGAGAGCACGAAGTAATAGAAAATGTCCCCATACGTAATTTCAGGCCATTTTATCATGTCATCCACCCAATTATTAATCAGGGACGGAAGGGGTACGGTGATACCATCCGACCTCCAGAGAGCCATTTGTGTGTGTTCCCAAATGTGAGCCATGTTTTGTTTTTGTTTATGATGCGCGTTTTTTAATTATTAGCTAGCCACCGCTCTGAGGTAATTCGCTAGCGTTGACAGAAGTTGTGAAGCGGAAACACAAACACAATCGCGTTCGAATGGAACTGGGTCAAGTGGGCGGGGCTACATAAGGCGAATAGAAATGCATTTATTAAAGTTGCACAAAGCAGAAAACGCTCTGCCATTTCCTGGTTGCTAAAACACTAATAGTTTGCCTAATTTCAGTTTATGTCACAAAATAAGATAGAATCATTGTACCATCTAAACCGCTGTGAAATATATTTTCCATAACCAAACATATTGTTGTTTCAGCTGTTTGAAGCTGGTGTACAAAACAGAAAGTAAAAGATTAAAAAACAAAACGTAAGAAGGGGAAGTATAGAAATATAGCCTATAGAACATAGCTTATTAGACTTGCTTTTAAGTACAGTCGTGGCAAAAGTGATAACTAAGTGTCTCGGGGAACAAAACATCAACATTTTGGGTCCATGGCCAGGAAACTCCCCAGACCTTAATCCCATTGAGAACTTATGGTCAATCCTCAAGAGGTGGGTGGACAAACAAAAACCCACAAATTCTGACAAACTCCAAGCATTGATTATGCAAGAATGGGCTGCCATCAGTCAGGATGTGGCCCAGAAGTTAATCCAGGGCGGATTGCAGAGGTCTTGAAAAAGAAGGGTCAACACTGCAATTATTGACTCTTTGCATAAACTTAATGTAATTGTCAATAAAAGCCTTTGACACTTATAGAATGCTTGTAATTATACTTCAGTATACCATAGTAACATCTGACAAAAATATCTCATAACACTGAAGCAGCGAACTTTGTGAAGACCAATACTTGTGTCATTCTCAAAACGTTTGACCACGACTGTAGAATTATAGATCTATAACTCATATTTCTATGTGAATTTGGTCGGGTTGCCCAAAAAGTTAAATATTGCCACTTTAAGGTCTTAAGGTCTATACATTCGTTTTTGTCACATTTGTTCTATTACAGACACCTTAATGCATACTTTTAAATTAGATTGTGTGAGCTCAAGTACTTTTTTGAGATGACTAATGTTACTGTCCCCACAAAAAAACACACACTTAAATACATGTAATTTGATCCTTGAAACATTTAATTGAAATACTGTTGAATTCTATTCATTCCTACGGAGGACTGCTCATACTAGAGAGTGTTTCAAAGCCTCTCAATGGCCAATACATAGCATCAGCAATCCAGGGTTTATATACATAATTGAAAACAACAGACATGCAATGGTATAGAGGAGGATAAGGAGAGGTCGTTGGTGAAGATGGTGGGTGAAGAGAGATTTACACAGAGATTTGCACAGATTTGCACATTTGCTGATGTTAGCTAGCTAGCTATGAACATCCATCAACCTAAACATGGGGAGCCACCATTTGAGATAGTGTTAACTAAATTAAATTGTGAAATAGGCTTGCTAACCAAAGGATATAAATCACCAGTAACACACAGTATAAATTAATCAATAAGCATGAATTTTCCATTTAATAAGTAAGATACATAGGCCTGTAATGTGTACTCTGGGTAAAGGACATTGTGGCTTTGACATAAATTGTGTGATTCAATTCAATGTTGTCTACTGAAAAGAAGAGAAAAAATAAACAAGACTTGCCAAAAGAAATGGAAGAATCTGAGGGACACTTTTAGAAAATAAAAAAGAGAAAGAGGTCAGGTCCCTCAGACCATCATCCCTGGAAATTCTCAGCTACAGTGAGGGAAAAAGTATTTGATCCCCTGCTGATTTTGTACGTTTGCCCACTGACAAAGAAATTATCAGTCTATAATTTTAATGGTAGGTTTATTTGAACAGTGAGAGACAGAATAACAACAACAAAATCCAGAAAAACGCATGTCAAAAAAGTTATAAATTGATTTGCATTTTAATGAGGGAAGTAAGTATTTGACCCCCTCTCAATCAGAAATATTTCTGGCTCCCAGGTGTCTTTTATACAGGTAACGAGCTGAGATTAGGAGCACACTCTTAAAGAGTGCTCCTAATCTCAGTTTGTTACCTGTATAAAAGACACCTGTCCACAGAAGCAATCAATCAATCAGATTCCAAACTCTCCACTATGGCCAAGACCAAAGAGCTCTCCAAGGATGTCAGGGACAAGATTGTAGACCTACACAAGGCTGGAATGGGCTACAAGACCATCGTCAAGCAGCTTGGTGAGAAGGTGACAACAGTTGGTGCGATTATTCGCAAATGGAAGAAACCCAAAAGAACTGTCAATCTCCCTCGGCCTGGGGCTCCATGGAAGATCTCACCTCGTGGAGTTGCAATAATCATGAGAACGGTGAGGAATCAGCCCAGAACTACGCGGGTGGATCTTGTCAATGATCTCAAGGCAGCTGGGACCATAGTCACCAAGAAAACAATTGGTAACACACTACGCCGTGAAGGACTGAAATCCTGCAGCGCCCGCAAGGTCCCCCTGCTCAAGAAAGCACATATACAGGCCCGTCTGAAGTTTGCCAATGAACATCTGAATGATTCAGAGGAGAACTGGGTGAAAGTGTTGTGGTCAGATGAGACCAAAATGGAGCTCTTTGGCATCAACTCAACTCGCCATGTTTGGAGGAGGAGGAATGCTGCCTATGACCCCAAGAACACCATCTCCACCGTCAAACATGGAGGTGGAAACATTATGCTTTGGGGGTGTTAAGGGGACAGGACAACTTCACCGCATCAAAGGGACGATGGACGGGGCCATGTACCGTCAAATCTTGGGTGAGAACCTCCTTCCCTCAGCCAGGGCATTGAAAATGGGTCGTGGATGGGTATTCCAGCATGACAATGACCCAAAACACACGGCCAAGGCAACAAAGGAGTGGCTCAAGAAGAAGCACATTAAGGTCCTGGAGTGGCCTAGCCAGTCTCCAGACCTTAATCCCATAGAAAATCTGTGGAGGGAGCTGAAGGTTCGAGTTGCCAAACGTCAGCCTCGAAACCTTAATGACTTGGAGAAGATCTGCAAAGAGGAGTGGAACAAAATCCCTCCTGAGATATGTGCAAACCTGGTGGCCAACTACAAGAAACATCTGACCTCTGTGATTGCCAACAAGGGTTTTGCCACCAAGTACTAAGTAATGTTTTGCAGAGGGGTCAAATACTTATTTCCCTCATTAAAATGCAAATCAATTTATAACATTTTTGACATTCGTTTTTCTGGAATGTTTTGTTGTTATTCTGTCTCTCACTGTTCAAATAAACCTACCATTAAAATTATAGACTGATCATGTCTTTGTCAGTGGGCAAACGTACAAAATCAGCAGGGGATCAAATACTTTTTTCCCTCACTGTATCATGGGGTTCCTCACACCCTTTCTTGAGAACAGGCCAATTACAAGCAATATGCTACCACCTAGATAACCAGCAGCAGTAGCAGCCACCTAGCCAGCAGGTCCAGCTAGCAGGCCAGCAGACAAGCAGCCACCTAGCCAGCAGGTCCAGCTAGCAGGCCAGCAGACAAGCAGCCAGGCAGCCAGACAGAGAGTGATAAGAAGGTGGAGGAGAGAGCAGAGACGGAGATTGAGGATGAAGAGGATGAGGCTGAGCCCCTGAATGTGCCCCCACCAGGAGCTGGTCCCCTACAGCACCTGAATGTGCCCCCTCCTGTAGCAGGCCCCCTACAGCCTCCAAATATGCTCCCAGGTCTCTCACAGCCTAGGTCCTCCAAAAGGCGTTTCAATGATAAACCTATGACGTCTGATGAGGGGTTCATTCGAGCCCTGGAAACTGAGCCCCCAAGACACACACTTTGTCATGCTCTCCCACTGCTGCCATGCTCTCCCACACGCGCATGCACAGCAATGCACACGCATACACACACACACACGTGTGGTACACAGTGTGGTTTAACTCGTTGTAATTTGCTATGCCTGCTATAAAAATAAAGTTTCCATGTTCATTGATTTTGTGTGTAACCATTGATTTTATTCAGTAGCCTCACAGTAAGGCCATATCTAGAGAACATTATAATGCACATGACCAGTGTTTCAGATTTTTATGGACAGAAATGAATTCGCCTAAATTAGAACACTTAATTTAACTACTAGTTTAGTACAATTTCATTCATCTACACAGTACCAGGCATAAGGCCTACTGTTATTCTTAATCTTTCATGGGCTTGGTGTATTTCTCAAATAGTGGCCATTACATAAATTCAATAAAGTTTCATGGTTATGGTCCCTGCTTTCTCCTTCACTGATGACTCTTTCTTGGCAAGAGACTATACTAGGGACAAAAGCTTCTACAAGGAGATGGAGTAGGGAAAATATAGATACAGATCAAATCAGGTTCACACATCCAAAGAGGTTGGGTTTATGGTCTGGGCTACATTTTTGGAGAGAGGTTGGGAATTTAAATGTATTTATGAAATTAGTTATTCATTTATTTCAAATTGGGTGTGATTCTTTTTGTTTTGCAAAGTATGGGTCTACATTAATAATATAAAGCAGAGAGACAATGAATAGGAACTTGATAATTACAAGTGAATACATGTTTTGTTTCAATATCGGGGGGTTAAAATACAATTTTGTGCTTGATGTCAGATATGGTAAAACTCAGGTTCTTCTGTGCCCCAGTGCAATTTCAGGATGGACAACACTATTAAAAAAAAAAATTGAATGGTTTACCGGGACATGCGTCAAATGAAGTCGGCCGTAACACGGATCTCATCCAGGAGTTCTGCGTGGGGCTCTCCTGAATCTCTAAAATTGTGGGGCTCTCCTGAATGTGCAATCCACTGACTGAGCAAAGGAATAAAACCTAGATTATTCTGGGAAATTACGTATTCAGAGATGGAAAAGGAAACGAGACACCCCACTCACAGTTTTTTTCTGGTTCAATGAAAGTCAAAGTAGACCAGACCCAGCTGCTATTGCATTGGTGTCTATGGGAGACACACCCAGTGGTGTAGATCAAATCAAATCAAATCAAATTGTATTGGTCACATGCGCCGAATACAACAGGTGCAGACATTACAGTGAAATGCTTACTTACAGCCCTTAACCAACAGTGCATTTATTTTAAACAAAAAAGTAAGAATAAAACAACAACAAAAAAGTGTTGAGAAAAAAAGAGCAGAAGTAAAATAAAGTGACAGTAGGGAGGCTATATATACAGTAAAATAAAGTGACAGTAGGGAGGCTATATATACAGGGGGGTACCGTTGCATAGTCAATGTGCGGGGGCACCGGCTAGTTGAGGTAGTTGAGGTAATATGTACATGTGGGTAGAGTTAAAGTGACTATGCATAAATACTTAACAGAGTAGCAGCAGCGTAAAAAGGATGGGGTGGGGGGGCAGTGCAAATAGTCCGGGTAGCCATGATTAGCTGTTCAGGAGTCTTATGGTTCGGGGGTAGAAGCTGTTGAGAAGTCTTTTGGACCTAGACTTGGCACTCCGGTACCGCTTGCCGTGCGGTAGCAGAGAGAACAGTCTATGACTAGGGTGGCTGGAGTCTTTGACAATTTTGAGGGCCTTCCTCTGACACCGCCTGGTATAGAGGTCCTGGATGGCAGGGAGCTTTGCCCCAGTGATGTACTGGGCCGTACGCACTACCCTCTGTAGTGCCTTGCGGTCAGAGGCCAAGCAGTTGCCATACCAGGCGGTGATGCAACCAGTCAGGATGCTCTCGATGGTGCAGCTGTAGAATTTTTTGAGGATCTGAGGACCCATGCCAAATCTTTTTAGTCTCCTGAGGGGGAATAGGCTTTGTCGTGCCCTCTTCACGACTGTCTTGGTGTGTTTGGACCATGATAGTTCGTTGGTGATGTGGACACCAAGGAACTTGAAGCTCTCAACCTGTTCCACTACAGCCCCGTCGATGAGAATGGGGGCGTGCTCAGTCCTCTTTTTTTCCCTGTAGTCCACAATCATCTCCTTTGTCTTGGTCACGTTGAGGGAGAGGTTGTTGTCCTGGCACCACACGGCCAGATCTCTGACCTCCTCCCTATAGGCTGTCTCATCGTTGTCGGTGATCAGGCCTACCACTGTTGTGTCGTCGGCAAACTTAATGATGGTGTTGGAGTCGTGCCTGGCCATGCAGTCATGGGTGAACAGAGAGTACAGGAGGGGACTGAGCACGCACCCCTGAGGGGCCCCCGTGTTGAGGATCAGTGTGGCAGATGTGTTGTTACCTACCCTTACCACCTGGGGGCGGCCCGTCAGGAAGTCCAGGATCCAGTTGCAGAGGGAGGTGTTTAGTCCCAGGATCCTTAGCTTAGTGATGAGCTTAGAGGGCACTATGGTGTTGAATGCTGAGCTGTAGTCAATGAATAGCATTCTCACGTAGGTGTTCCTCTTGTCCAGGTGGGAAAGGGCAGTGTGGAGTGCGATAGAGATTGCATCATCTGTGGATCTGTTGGGGCGGTATGCAAATTGGAGTGGGTCTAGGGTTTCTGGGATTATGCTGTTGATGTGAGCCATGACCAGTCTTTCAAAGCACTTCATGGCTACAGACGTCAGTGCTACGGGTCGGTAGTCATTTAGGCAGGTTATCTTAGAGTTCTTGGGCACGGGGACTATGGTGGTCTGCTTGAAACATGTTGGTATTACAGACTCAGTCAGGGACATGTTGAAAATGTCAGTGAAGACACTTGCCAGTTGGTCAGCACATGCTCGGAGTACACGTCCTGGTAATCCGTCTGGCCCTGCGGCCTTGTGAATGTTGACCTGCTTAAAAGTCTTACTCACATCGGCTACGGAGAGCGTGATCACATAGTCGTCCGGAACAGCTGGTGCTCTCGTGCATGCTTCAGTGTTGCTTGCCTCGAAGCGAGCATAGAAGTGGTTTAGCTCGTCTGGTAGGCTTGTGTCACTGGGCAGCTCGCGGCTGTGCTTCCCTTTGTAGTCTGTAATAGTTTTCAAGCCCTGCCACATCCGACGAGCGTCAGAGCCAGTGTAGTATGATTCAATCTTAGACCTGTATTGACTCTTTGCCTGTTTGATGGTTCGTCGGAGGTCATAGCGGGATTTCTTATAAGCGTCCGGGTTAGAGTCCCGTTCCTTGAAAGCGGCAGCTCTACCCTTTAGCTCAGTGCGGATGTTTCCTGTAATCCATGGCTTCTGGTTGGGGTATGTACGTACGGTCACTGTGGGGACGACATCATCGATGCACTTATTGATGAAGCCAGTGACTGATGTGGTGTACTCCTCAATGCTGTCTGAAGAATCCCGGAACACGTTCCAGTCTAGACCGGAACTTACAATTTTTTAAAATGGTAAACAGCATGAGTGAACTATCTTCATTTATCCACCATCTTTGGTATGGGTAGCTGCCCAATATGGCGATCGGAGTATGGGCGAGTCGGTGTGTTGAAAGGAGTGGGTGTATGGAAAGAAAATCAGCTAATTGGGCAGATTTGTTGCCACTCAAGACCGTTTTGCATGGCTGATTGGGCTGCTTGACGAGTTGATAAACCAGTGCGAATGAATAGTGCACTGGCGTTGTATGGAGCTGGTTGCCGACTGGAGGTGCTTCCATAGAGATAGATAGAAGGCTCAACTTTATATCTGTGCCATTATAGCGTCTGTGACAGCATGGGGAGCACCATTGAGGCTAGTACCCATATGAATCTCCACCCAGTTGACTACTTTAAAATGGTGGAAGCATGGTGGAAGCCATCAATAGCACTGCCCATGCTAAAACGGACTTTTGGCAACTAGAGGCCTCTATCATTCTCTATGGGTGCTTCCCACTGGGCAGCTGTATCACAGTATCACAGGCAATAGCTAAAGTGGCCATTTTTTCCCGGCCATTATTTTTTATTTAAAGTAGAATAGCAGCCTACACACTGGGCAAAAAGGGTCCATATCAGGAGATATCTTTACATAACACGTTTTTGATATTCTAGAGAATACAGACCAATTCCAATGCATATTTTGTGGATATGCACCATATCCTGACAAATTCTGAATCCAGATGTGTCTTTTAGAAATTGGGATTACTCCGGATATCACACATGGACATTTCCTATGGACTTGAGATATGCGACATCCTATTTTCTCTCTTCATGTTGACAAATACTGACTGTATACATTGCATATCTGTGTTTCCTCAGTACATTCAAGATAATATGAAAAAGTATGAAAATGTATGCATTCACTAACTGTAAGTCGCTCTGGATAAGAGCGTCTACTAAATGACTAAAATGTACAATGTAAAATAATAAGCTATATTGATTCCAGAAATGCTTCTCTTGACTGAGGTCCATATCAAGATCTTGATATGCTTTTTGAAATCCTGAAAATAGGACAATTTTTGATGCATTTCTGAGTTTTCAGCACACGCTCAATAATGTGACTAATATGAAATCCAGTTTTTAAATGTTTAGGTGTATATTGTATTAGTGGTTAATATAAGATAGCTAGCTAACTAATTTAGGTAGCTAACTTGCAACTTGGCTAGCTAGCTAGCTTGTTCCAGTTAGTTTTCTCATCATGAATGAAGCAGTTAGAGTAGCTACCTTGTGGTATGGTTAGGTGAAATGACAATATTTTATTGCAATGTCGACACAATTTTGATTCTTAATTTATGCACTGACAGTTTGGAGTGGATCACAGACCACGTTGGGTCTGGACTGCGAGGGACCGCCGCTGACGAGCCAATCTGCACCCATCCACCTTAACAAACAGGGCAGGCAGTGGTATTGATGTTGTGCAACTTTTATTTTCCGTTAAATAAATAAAATACATTTTTAGCAAGTATTGGCCTATGTTTGCATCTTTACAGAAAACATGTGTTGAGATTGGAGCTCGGGATTTGCTATTCTGCATTTTTTAAACAGAAATTGCAGAGATGTGCTTTGGAAATAGCAACTTGGATTAAATATGACAATGTTTGCCTTTCCGTGCCTTGTATAGCCTACTACTGAATATGGTGCAAATGGATGCTCAGAGTGGGGAAAAAAGTATTTAGTCAGCAACCAATTGTGCAAGTTCTCCCACTTAAAAAGATGAGAGAGGCCTGTAATTTTCATCATAGGTACACGTCAACTATGACAGACAAACTGAGAATTTATTTCTCCAGAAAATCAAATTGTAGGATTTTTTATGAATTTATTTGCAAATTATGGTGGAAAATAAGTATTTGGTCACCTACAAACAAGCAAGATTTCTGGCTCTCACAGACCTGTAACTTCTTCTTTAAGAGGCTCCTCTGTCCTCCACTCGTTACCTGTATTAATGGCACCTGTTTGAACTTGTTATCAGTATAAAAGACACCTGTCCACAACCTCAAACAGTCACACTCCAAACTCCATTATGGCCAAGACCAAAGAGCTGTCAAAGGACACCAGAAACAAAATTGTAGACCTGCACCAGGCTGGGAAGACTGAATCTGCAATAGGTAAGCAGCTTGGTTTGAAGAAATCAACTGTGGGAGCAATTATTAGGAAATGGAAGACATACAAGACCACTGATAATCTCCCTCGATCTGGGGCTCCACGCAAGATCTCACCCCGTGGGGTCAAAATGATCACAAGAACGGTGAGCAAAAATCCCAGAACCACACGGGGGGACCTAGTGAATGACCTGCAGAGAGCTGGGACCAAAGTAACAAAGCCTACCATCAGTAACACACTACGCCGCCAGGGACTCAAATCCTGCAGTGCGAGACGTGTCCCCCTGCTTAAGCCAGTACATGTCCAGGCCCGTCTGAAGTTTGCTAGAGTGCATTTGGATGATCCAGAAGAGGATTGGGAGAATGTCATATGGTCAGATGAAACCAAAATATAACTTTTTGGTAAAAACTCAACTCGTCGTGTTTGGAGGACAAAGAATGCTGAGTTGCATCCAAAGAACACCATACTTACTGTGAAGCATGGGGGTGGAAACATCATGCTTTGGGGCTGTTTTTCTGCAAAGGGACCAGGACGACTGATCCGTGTAAAGGAAAGAATGAATGGGGCCATGTATCGTGAGATTTTGAGTGAAAACCTCCTTCCATCAGCAAGGGCATTGAAGATGAAACGTGGCTGGGTCTTTCAGCATGACAATGATCCCAAACACACCGCCCGGGCAACGAAGGAGTGGCTTCGTAAGAAGCATTTCAAGGTCCTGGAGTGACCTAGCCAGTCTCCAGATCTCAACCCCATAGAAAATCTTTGGAGGGAGTTGAAAGTCCGTGTTGCCCAGCGACAGCCCCAAAACATCACTACTCTAGAGGAGATCTGCATGGAGGAATGGGCCAAAATACCAGCAACAGTGTGTGAAAACCTTGTGAAGACTTACAGAAAACGTTTGACCTGTGTCATTGCCAACAAAGGGTATATAACAAAGTATTGAGAAACTTTTGTTATTGACCAAATACTTATTTTCCACCATCATTTGCAAATAAATTCATAAAAAATCCTACAATGTGATTTTCTGGAGAAAAAAAATCTCATTTTGTCTGTCATAGTTGACGTGTACCTATGATGAAAATTACAGGCGTCTCATCTTTTTAAGTGGGAGAACTTGCACAATTGGTGGCTGACTAAATACTTTTTTTCCCCACTGTATGTCACCTTCATGTGAAGAAGCACAATGATTTTCGGGCGCCTGAACAGGTAAAATAATTTGTCAGCTGGGCCTTTCATTAGTCGGATTTAGCCCATTTTTGATCAGACATACAAGGATGAATATTACATATCATGTTAGGATATCTATTGAAATTATAAAAATAATAAAAATATGGATACATAAATAATCAGGAAATGACTACAGATATGATACATTTCTGAAAATATGTGGATTCGTTCATGCCTAAGTATAAAGGCTTAGATACTAGTATCTTGCAATTAAAATACTTTTGGTTGGTTGGGATATGTGTTTGGAGGGTGATTGGTAGGAATATGTTTTAGTTCAAAACATTTTAGTGAACAGACTGCAGGCATTAGGCCTATGTTGTGTTGACCATTTTTGTGCTGTAGCTTAACTATTAAAATGGGGCACTGTAGACCAAAAAAGGCTCTTACTGAAGTGATTATAAAGGATCAGCACTGTCCAATTCATTTTAGCCTGATCCTTTTTCTTGACTGACAATCAACATGATGATTCCCTCAATGGGGACTGTCTTGAGCATATTCAAGAGTCTCGAACTTCACGTTGACATGGTAAACTGTCAGGTAGATGTCAGGAAGCAAATTATTTTGAGAGAATCAAGGGATTTATTGTTTGGTCATGGTGGAAAAAATGGATTGAGTTTATATCACCCTGTTTCATTCTACTCTTATCAAAATCACAACACTTTGAAGTTTAAATGTTTATCTTTTAGGATTGCACAATAATAATGGATTGAAAAAATACGATATGTTTAGGCCTAGTTGCATCAACATTTATGGTGATAGTGGAGTGTTTAGAAATTTGGTTTTGGTAGGCCTATAAATTGAAATTATATTGGTAGGCAAAATTGCATTGCTTTACATTAAATGTGTGACAAGTCAGTACCTGACTTCATTAATCCTAGACGAAGCCTGCAGTTGGATTGTGTAATGAATAGTATAATTTGATATAATATATTATACAAATTACAATGCTAGTAGTTAGACAAAAAATTGTATACTCTGCAGTGTGCAATAGTTCCAACACAATTATTGAGAAGCATCTAGGCCTATGCTTTTAATGTTGAAGTTAGTGAAAGTCAATATTGTATTAAAGACGACCATTTCCTAACAACTCCCTATCAATTCTGCGGCAACCCACTGCATTACTTTATTTTAGGCTATAATAAACCGTTATAATGCTTCCGCTTACACAGAGGGCTGATCACTTCATGAATATTTAAACGGTTAAGTATTCCGTAACAATCGGTGTCGAGGAGGAGGGGCAGGCACCAAGAGAGAATGAGCGAACACTATAGATGTGTATTGATCACAGTCACACTTGTAAGCGCCAGAGTCGCCCGATACTTTGTAGTAGAAAGTAGCAGATATAGCAAATATAGCCTTCAAGCTAATGCAACTCTTTATGGGCTAAATTATTAGACGACGAGACTCAGACCATTGAAACCCAAAGGACCTTTCAATAGGTTGAATTTCATAATTTGCTAGTTCAAAGACGTATAGGCTACACATGCTTTATACACGAATTTGAAATTGTCGCCACAAGGACGCCTCTGTGCACTAGACACACGGAAACTGAAGAGTAGTTGAAGTGAGCTTGTAAAAGGTAAGATACGGTTTAAAATATGTTTGTTTACAACATATATTCAAATTAGCCCAGCCTACTTCTAAAGCCATCTTGAAGCTTCTTCCCAAATGCGTGTGCGTGTGTGTGTGTGTCATTGAACGTCTAGACGTTTAGTTCACCCACAGGTAGCAATAAAAACTGCATAAATATGTCGAAAATGAACTCAAACCATTGAATAACATCTCCCACCTGCATTTTGCAGGATTGAGCATGCTGCCTCTTACTCCTTGGTAGTTCAGCCTGGTCTCATAGACTAATAGTGACATAGTAAATGTAAGTCCTCTGTACCTCAATTGGTAGAGTATGGCGCTTGTAACGCCAGTGTAGTGGGTTCGATCCCTGGGACCACCCATACGAAAAAATGTATGCACACATGACTGTAAGTCGCTTTGGATAAAAGCATCTGTTAAATGGAATATTATTAGTATTATGTCCCGGACACCAAATTACTATGAAATGTTACGTTTGGTATAACGTAAATGTCTAGTAACCCAAAAGTTGCGTGTTCAAATCTCATCACGGACAACTTTAGTATTTTAGTTAATTAGCAACTTTGCAACTACTTACTTTTTAGCTACTTTGCAACTATACTGAAGAAAAATAAAAACGCAACATGTAAAGTGTTGGTCCCGTGTTTCATGAACTGAAATAAAAGATCCCAGAAACTTTCCATACGCACAAAAAGCTTATTTCCCTCAAATTGTGTGCACAAATATCATTACATCCCTGTTAGTGAGCAATTCTCATTTGCCAAGATAATGAATCCACCTGACAGGTGTGGCATATCAAGAAATTACACAGGTGCACCTTGTGCTGGGTACAATAAAAGCCCACTCTAAAATGTGCAGTTTTGTCACACAATACAATGCCATAGATGTCTCAAGTTTTGAAGGAGTGTGCAATTGGCATGCTGACTGGAGGACTGAAATGAATTGAATGTTCATTTCTCTACCATAAGCCACCTCCAATGTCATTTTAGAGAATTTGCCAGTATGTCCAACCGGCCTCACAACCACAGACCACGTGTAACCACGCCAGCCCAGGACCTCCACATCCGGCTTCTTCACCTGCGGGATCGTAAGAGATCGGCCACCTGGACAGATGATGAAACTGAGGAGTATTTCTGTCTTTAATAAAGCCCTTTTGTGGGGAAAAACTCATTCTGATTGGCTGGGTCTGGCTCCCAAGAGGGTGGACCTATGCCCTCCCAGGCCCACCCATGTCTGCGTCCCTGCCCAGTCGTGAAATCCATAGATTACGGCCTAATTAATTTATTTCAATTGACTGATTTCCTTATATGAACTGGAACTCAGTAAAAATTTTGAAATTGTTGAATGTTGCGTTTTATATTTTTGTTCAATATATTTAGCATGTTAGCTAACCATTCCCCTAACCCTGACCTTTACCCTAACCTTAACCCCTAACCCCTAGCCTAGCTAATGTTAGCCACAACAAATTGGAATTCATAACATATACGAATTGCAAATTCGTAACATATTGTACGAATTGCAATTCGTAACATATTATATGAATTGTAATTCTCAACATATCATACGAGATGGAAGATGGACCTCCACAAATTAATACATACCATACTAAATGAAGGAGACATATTTACATTTACTATGTTACGTCTACCCCTGAGTCCCGGTTGCAGCAGTTAGATGCACCTTTATAGGAAAGTACAGTAAAGGTGGTTGACACTAAGCTGACAGGCATTGCAACCTGCTTGTGTGTGTGTGACACTCCTCTCAGGAAATAATTGCCTTACTAGTAACTCCTACTGCTGATTAGGCAAGGCATTAGATCTTTAGAAGGTCACTGAAGGCATTACTTAGGCAAAGAGGCAAGGTAAATATCACGTTTTGGTGTCACCAAGCCTGTGGAAATAGAGTGCCGGTGCTGATTCAAAGAGAAAAGCTTTAATGTGTTAACAGTTGATCTAAAACAGTAGTCCCAAACATTCACCCAGCCTAACAACAAACTGCATCTACAAGCAATGATGTTACATCTTGAATTGCATTAACATCACTGAGTAGTTTCCCTTGACTGTGATGGTCTTTTAGATGATAAGAGCTGTGTGTGTCTGTGCATTTGTAACATGTAGCTTACATACTAACACACTAGCCCCATTCAACAAGCCTCTGAGAAACCAACAGATGTTCCTCGATCAATAAATATTTGGCTTTAGTCCAGACTGACTGAAGATCAGCATTATTCCCAGTTTATGTCCATTCTCTGATACACACACTTTTTCATGAGTAAAAGCAATGGATAGGTGTCTCCCATGTCTCTCTCCTTTTCATTAGTTATTTTGGATCAGTGGCGAATGAAGGATATGTGGCAAAGCATTTAAAAGAAAACAGTACATCCCCTTCTTAAAGTGATCACTACTCTTACATAGGGCTGGGCGATATGGTCTAAAAATCATATCTCAATTTTTTCCTAACTTATGGGCGACTCACGATATATATCTCAATTTAAAAACAATTGTTTCTCTAAATAAGTTTTGTTGTCCAATTACAGGTCAAATACACTGCATTTCAGACAGTCAGCAATAATCTCTCTGTACCCCACAATTATCTGTAAGGTCCCTCAGTCGAGCAGTGAATTTCAAACACAGATTCAACCACAAAGGCCAGGGAGGGCACCTATTGGTAGATGGGAGAAGAAAAAATAGAGCAGACACTGAATATCCATTTCAGCATGGTGAAGTTATTAATTACAATATGGATGGTGTATCAATACACCCAGTCACTACAAAGATACAGACGTCCTTGCTAACTCAGTTGCCAGAGAGGAAGGAAACCGCTCAGGGATTTCACCATGAGGCCAATGGTGACTTTAAAACAGTTACAGAGTTTAATGGCTGTGATAGGAGAAACTAATACTAATCTAAATGACAGAGTGAAAAGAAGGAAGCCTGTACAGAATACAAATATTCCAAAACATGTATCCTGTTTGCAATAAGACACTAAAGTAAAACCGCAAATAAATGAATATTGTGTCCTGAATGCAAATCCAACACAACACATCACTGAGTACCAAGCATGTTGTTATTTTTGTGTGTTTTTGGGGGGGATAAAAAGAAACGGAATAGAGCTAAGCACAGGCAAAATCCTAGAGGAAAACCTGGTTCAGTCTGCTTTCCACCAGACACTGGGAGACAAATTCACCTTTCAGTAGGACAATAACCTAAAACACAAGGCCAAATATACACTGGAGTTGCTTACTAAGACGACATTGAGTGTTCCTGAGTGGCCTACTTACAGTTTTTACTTAAATCGGCTTGAAAATCTATGGCAAGACTTGAAAATGGCTGTCTAGCAATGATCAACAACCAACTTGACAGAGCTTGAAGAATTTTTAAAAGAATAATATGCAAATATTGTACAATCCAGGTGTGCAACCTCTTAGAGACTTACCCAGAAATACTCACATCTGTAATCGCTGCCAAAGGTGATTCTAACATGTATTGACTCAGGGGTGTGAATACTTATGTAAATTAGATATTTCTGTATTTTTAATAAAATTCTAAAAGCATGTTTTTACTTTGTCATTATGGGATACTGTGTGTAGATGGGTGAGAAAACACATGCATTTAATCCATTTTGAATTCAGGCTGTAACACAACTAAATGTGGAATAATACTTTCTGAAGGCACTGAATGACTGATTCTGTTGGACCAAACCTCAAATGCAAATAGCGAGTTGAAATCGCTTGTCAGAGAGGAAGAAAATATCTCTCATCTTTGTTTTTGTGAGTGGGAGGGGCTTGATTTGTGTGTGTAAATGGGACGGTGCACACAGCCTACAGTTGTTGCAAACAGAACAGAAGGAGCGAAGGAGACAAGACCAAAAAGACAACACGAGAACATAAACAGACATAAACGCTCATAAAACAAATACAACAACTTGATTCTTGCGATACTGGCATTTGGAATATAGCGCAAAAACAAATTTTAATTAATCAAATGTATTCTATATATCGCCCTAGTCTGACAGGGTTAGATGGATGAGAGGGCCATTGTGTACTGGGCATTTCCATGTAAAAAGCCCAATGAGCACTAACATGTGGAGTTCATTGGAGCACATCAAATTTGGTGTCAAATGAAATAAGCCTTTTTTCCCCTTTTTTTAAAACCATTTTACATCCTAAAAGTTAGGAATAAGCAAAGGCTTTGATTTCTGGTCAAACAGATGGAAAAGGGGTCTTCGAAATTATCTAGCAGAAAAAAATCTGAAAATGTATTAGAAATATATCAAAACACAATAATGTTGAAGTAAAGACCCCTGCCAGGTAATATCAACATTTTATATTTAGTTTTGCAGAAATTAATTGCCTAGTGTCTTGTCATGGTGTTACCAAAACCCACATATTTAAGATATTTTTAAGTTTATCTCCCTCATGAGGAGGGAGGATAATGAAAGTTCACAGATGTAACAAGTAAAGGTAGACCTACCAATTTATAGTGTTTTTACTGATCACAATTACCAAATCGGTAAAAGATTGACAAAAAAACTCTGACTGCAACTGAATGAGCTAAAATGGGAATTCATAGTAGTCACAAACCTCAGTTGCGTCACCTGCTACTGTCCTCCCTTCCACTGGCATACTGTTATGTTCAGCTCATAACTGTTTTCTTTCTCTTTCTGTCACGTGGTGGTCAAAGCTAGAGTGTGAAAACAGTCTGGCCAACCTCTCCCTTTCTCTCCCTCCCTAGTTAACATCACCTCTCCCAGCTCTTACTGACATCTACCCACGAGCCCCCTCTCTTTCCATTTACTGTAACCAGCCCCCTCACCCACTAAGCACCGACCGATACCGGACCTCCATGGACATTGAAAAGTAGTTGAAATTTGGTCAGTCCAAATCTGAACCAATCATAGATGTATTTTTCACAAGTTTGGACAGCACCGTACAGTACAGTACGGTAAAGAAATGTAGAGTGGAGTATAGGTCAGTACAATATATACAGTAGAGTTTGGTACAGTACAGTAGAGCACGATAGAGTAGATTCGGTTACCATCATTCTGTTATGATAACAGAATGATGGTAACAGAATGACGTCATGAGTCCCTGATCTGTACTATACAGAAATACATAATTATGAAAGTCATTCTCTTCATGGTGATGTATCCTGAATAGGTACACAAAGGTAGAACATGTAATATCCACCTTTGCATGTTTGGGTATTATTCTACACACTGGCTATTATTCTAATGAACTCCAGCCCCAAACAAGACCAAATTTGGTTGGTCAGGACCGGAAACAAGTCTGTACCAATCATAGACGTATATGTTTCACAGGTCTAGACATCACAGTACAGCACAGTAGAGCACACTGCAGTACAGTACAGCACAGTAGAGTAGAGTTCAGTACAGCTCAGTACAGCACAGTAGAGTAGAGTAAATTATACTGTACTCTAACTACTCTATTGTACTCTACTGTACTGTACCAAACTCTACTCTATATATTGTACTGACCTATACTCCACTCTACATTTCTTTACCGTACTGTACTGTACTGTACGGTGCTGTCCAAACTTGTGAAAAAGACATCTATGATTGGTTCAGATTTGGACTGACCAAATTTCAACTACTTTTCAATGTCCATGGAGGTCCGGTATCGGTCGGTGCTCAGTGGGTGAGGGGGCTGGTTACAGTAAATGGAAAGAGAGGGGGCTCGTGGGTAGATGTCAGTAAGAGCTGGGAGAGGTGACGTTAACTAGGGAGAGAGAGAAAGGGAAAGGTTGGCCAGACTGTTTTCACACTCTAGCTTTGACCACCACGTGACAGAAAGAGAAAGAAAACCGTTGTGTGCTGAACATAACCCGTAACAGTGGAAATTGTTAAAAGTAGTCCTTGTGCATAGAGTTGTATGGTTTCTTTGACTTTGTAACCAATGGTTTTTGTTTGGCATACTTTTAAAGTGAAAAAAATAATCTCAGCGTCATTCGGTTACAATGGAATTGCCCTACTACCACTACTATCCAGTCACGTACAGATCTGTGATAAACAATGTATTTATGGATGCATTTTGAAAGTATACAGTGGGGAAAAAAAGTATTTAGTCAGCCACCAATTGTGCAAGTTCTCCCACTTAAAAAGATGAGAGAGGCCTGTAATTTTCATCATAGGTACACGTCAGCTATGACAAACAAAATGAGAAAAAAATTTCTCCAGAAAATCACATTGAAGGATTTTTAATGAATTTATTTGCAAATTATGGTGTAAAATAAGTATTTGGTCATCTACAAACAAGCAAGATTTCTGGCTCTCACAGACCTGTAACTTCTTCTTTAAGAGGCTCCTCTGTCCTCCACTCGTTACCTGTATTAATGGCACCTGTTTGAACTTGTTATCAGTATAAAAGACACCTGTCCACAACCTCAAACAGTCACACTCCAAACTCCACTATGGCCAAGACCAAAGAGCTGTCAAAGGACACCAGAAACAAAATTGTAGACCTGCACCAGGCTGGGAAGACTGAATCTGCAATAGGTAAGCAGCTTGGTTTGAAGAAATCAACTGTGGGAGCAATTATTAGGAAATGGAAGACATACAAGACCACTGATAACCTCCCTCGATCTGGGGCTCCACGCAAGATCTCACCCCGTGGGGTCAAAATGATCACAAGAATGGTGAGCAAAAATCCCAGAACCACACAGGGGGACCTAGTGAATGACCTGCAGAGAGCTGGGACCAAAGTAACAAAGCCTACCATCAGTAACACACTACGCCGCCAGGGACTCAAATCCTGCAGTGCCAGACGTGTCCCCCTGCTTAAGCCAGTACATGTCCAGGCCCGTCTGAAGTTTGCTAGAGTGCATTTGGATGATCCAGAAGAGGATTGGGAGCATGTCAGATGAAACCAAAATATAACTTTTTGGTAAAAACTCAACTCGTCGTGTTTGGAAGACAAAGAATGCTGAGTTGCATCCAAAGAACACCATACCTACTGTGAAGCATGGGGGTGGAAACATCATGCTTTGGGGCTGTTTTTCTGCAAAGGGACCAGGACGACTGATCCGTGTAAAGGAAAGAATGAATGGGGCCATGTATCGTGAGATTTTGAGTGAAAACCTCCTTCCATCAGCAAGGGCATTGAAGATGAAACGTGGCTGGGTCTTTCAGCAAGACAATGATCCCAAACACACCGCCCGGGCAACGAAGGAGTGGCTTCGTAAGAAGCATTTCAAGGTCCTGGAGTGGCCTAGCCAGTCTCCTGATCTCAACCCCATAGAAAATCTTTGGAGGGAGTTGAAAGTCTGTGTTGCCCAGCGACAGCCCCAAAACATCACTGCTCTAGAGAAGATCTGCATGGAGGAATGGGCCAAAATACCAGCAACAGTGTGTGAAAACCTTGTGAAGACTTACAGAAAACGTTTGACCTGTGTCATTGCCAACAAAGGGTATATAACAAAGTATTGAGAAACGTTTGTTATTGACCAAATACTTATTTTCCACCATAATTTGCAAATAAATTCATTAAAAATCCTACAATGTGATTTTCTGGATTTTTTTCTCTCATTTTGTCTGTCATAGTTGACGTGTACCTATGATGAAAATTACAGGCCTCTCTCATCTTTTTAAGTGGGAGAACTTGCACAATTGGTGGCTGACTAAATACTTTTTTTCCCCACTGTAGATTCATAGTGCCCACTATCCTAGTCTCAATTAGGGCGACTCAGGTGGCTAATAGCCCTCATGTTGCAGAGTGCCCCACAAACCCTTGCTCTGATTTCTTCTTGGATCAGGGCAAATGGAAGCATCCAGGGTGGGTGCACACAAGCATGCTATTGTTTATTTTCATCTGGTCTGCCAAACAGAGAACAGAGAGAGAGGTGATTGCTAAATACTTATTTAGCGTTGCCAGGCTACCCTCAGTGGAGCGCACAAAGGGACAGCATTAGAGGGGACGCCGAACAGAGCACGAAGGCCAGAGAAAAAAAGCGGGTGCAGAATAATCTTTCATTTTCAGCTTTTCGATGTTCTGTCTAATTTTGGGTCTGCACTTGATGAGGACACGTACACACTCTCTCTTTCTCTCTCGCTCTCATTCTCTCTCTCATTCATTTGTACACAGACAGGCCCAACTGAGCTGGTCATAACACATGCGTAAATCTTAACCAATTTTTTCACGCAAGCAAGGGTTGGCCCACATATATTGAATATTAGGCATTGCCCCTCTTTAAAGGAGTGGTGGGTGCTGTTGCATCTTCTCTCATTCTACAGTAAATTGGGGAGGTAGGGATACTTAGAGATAGAGTAGAGTCAAATGTGTACCGTAGGTGTTTGCCAGCTTGTGTTTGTGCAAGTCTTTGTGTGTTTGTTTGTATACCAGGCCAACTTGTGCATGAGTGCCTTTTCTGTGTGTGGGAAAGAGCGCATGTGCGTTGTTTACAACATTTGGTGGCATTCACCACCCTCCCTTCCCCTTCATGTGGGCTTCCTGCTCTCTCTGACAGTGAGTGACTTGAGTCTAAAAGCTGTGCGATGGCCTGCCTCCTTTCACCTTGTCCCTCATCATCTCATTTTAGTTTACCAAGCTGTCGACACAGTATTATTTTTGGGGCCTGGATCACAAGCTATCCATATAACTGCAGAACACCGAATCCCATTAAACTGCTGTTCTCAGGCGCTTATTACTAGCCTAGTGTAGCCTAGCTTAGCCACTCTTCTCTTACCAAACCAACCCAGGCTGTTGGCGGTTGGCCCTTTCATTAGGGCACAGTTTGCGTTGTAAACAGTACTGAGGTTTGGGTTAGAGCAGTAAGGCAGGAAGCTAATGGACGAGAGGAAGTTGACATGACTGCACATCAGGGGTTCACCACCTCGCTGCTTTCGGAATGATTCAGGCGCTCTCGTATTGAGACAACATAGGCGTCTTCCCCTCAGCCACGGTTTCACTTAGTCAACTCACTCTCTCACCGGAGCGGTTTACTGTACACACACAAACACATTTTGTGTGAGTGTTGTAGCCAAAGTATTTCGGTTTGACTCTTCGGCTACGCCAGTGACTGTTGGTTCTGAAACTTTCACAATGTCACGCCATGTTTCCCTTTCATCCACGGGGTCTGTTCAGTAGAATTAAAGGCTTTAGCATTGGAGGCGGGAATGGACAGTATAGCTCATACACACACTTCTATACCGCAGGATAAATGATACTTTTTGCAATGTCATGAACTTTCAGTTGTGCCCTATTGAATAGCCATTATTAACCACTGACTTGTGTTCTCTGCAGGCCTGGTGCATGATGGGATCTTTTCGGCGGCCCCGCCCTCGCTTCATGAGCTCGCCCGTGCTGACGGACCTCGCACGCTTCCACGCCAGCTCGGCCGGCCTGCAGCTGTCCAACACCAGCGTCTGGAATAGGTGGGTGAGCCTCCTCATCTGTGTGAACCACATCCAACACTGCTTTTAAATGTGTGTGTTTGAGTGTGTGAAACACATTTATCTTTTTAAACATATCTGACAGAGGGTCCATACCATCCATTAGATACTAAACTGACTTCGGTTTGCTTTCAAATGGGAAGCAACTAGATTTGATACAGTTTGACCAAACCATATTATATCTCTTTGTGGCTCACTTTATTTCCCTAAAATGTCCAAAGAGAACATGATAGGAAATGACAGGGAAAATAATGTTGGAATCCCACCAGGAAGTTTATAAAGGATATGGGGTATGAATATGTTAGTAAGTGTCCTGGTTGGAGCAGGAAGCCCTGCGATTATGTCTTTCCTCTCTGACCACCCCATCACTCTTTATCTGCAAAAGGTGTGGATAGTACTGTTAAGCTGGCGTTTTTGAACACATTCACTACGGAAGCGGACGCTAACCCTTTATTTTGGTATGGGAATGTGTCAGACTGCTCTCCCCCCTCCACTTCTCTCAGGAAGTGAATAGAGCATTTGACAGGATGTTTTGTGGGAAGCGGATGGGGCAGCAAACGCTTCGGCTGCTCAGAGGTCACTTCCGCTAAACCCCAGAGGTGCCACTGACGCACTTGGCGTGCTCTTTGTCCACCGAAAGCAGGGGGTCTTTCCGTAGGTCACCTGCTGCCGCCACCTCTTGAACGGCACAGTCCTCCACAGCGAAGGGCTGAAGGCACAATGGCACGCTGCACTGTTTTGATCTGATAGCGGAGTGCCCTAAACTAGAACAAAAGGCCAATGCAAGGTTTTCGCAAGCCCTATTTTCCTATCTAATTCCTTCAGCTCTACAAAAGTGCCCAGAGGGTACGGACTAGGGGTTGATTCTGGACAGTGCCTTTACACAGCTTTGCTGCACAATGAAAGGGTTTATGAAAACACCCAAGGCCATGTTATGACAATATGTTATGTCATGTTATGACAATATTATCAATCTGCATAGGGGCTTCAAATGGATCCCTGGTTTTCACTGTTTACAGTATGTCCATGCCTCCCTGTTGCAAAATGCATCATATTTCACACCTCTTTTCATAAGGAGGCTACATTTGAGAATTCATATTCAGAAAATGTTGCATGGCACTAATTCTCCACGGTAGGTTGTTATCAAAAGAAGTAAAAAAAAAAGAAGTAATTAACATGACTCAAGACATACACTGAGCATACAAAACATTAAGGACACATGCTCTTTCCATGATATAGACTGAACAGGTGAATCCAGGTGAAAGACAAGATCCCTTATTAATGTCACTTGTTCAATCCACTTAAATCAGCGTAGATGAAGGGGATGAGACAGGTTAAAGAAGGATCTTTAAGCCTTGAGACAATTGAGACATGGATTGTGTATGTGTGCCATTCAGAGGGTGAATGGGCAAGACAAAATATTTAAGTGCCTTTAAACGGGTTATGGTAGTAGGTGCTAGGCGCACCAGTTTGTGTCAAGAACTGCAACGCTGCTGGGTTTTTCACACTCAACAGTTTCCCGTGTCTATCAAGAATGGTCCACCATCCAAAGGACATCCAGCCAACTTGACACAACTGTAGGAAGCATTGAAGTCAACATAGGCCATCATCCCTGTGGAATGCTTTCAACACCTTGTAGAGTCCATGCCCCGACGGATTTAGGCTTTTCTGAGGGCAAAGGGATGCAACTCAATATTAGGAAGGTGTTCCTAATGTTTGGTATACTAAGTGTATGATTGACTTATTAGACAAAACAAGGCAACCTAATCACCATCATCTATCACAATCAGCCATCTTTCAGAAAGTTTAAATACTGTCCTGTCGGTCTCAGCCAGAGCTTCCCATTTGCCAGGCAGTTGAGACGCCCTCACCTATGCCCTCTGACCTAACCTATGAGCTCTGACCTGATCCTTGCCTGTGTTTCTGTCCCTTAGCGTCCAAACAGCCGTGATCAAAGTGTTCCAGGGTGGAGGGTTGCAGGCCAATGAGCTTTACACCCTCAATGAGAGCATCAGGTAAGGCTGAATTGACCGTCTAGATAGGCGTACTCTGTACGAGCTTTGTGACTTCACGCAGGAAGCTTTGGGGACCTCCTTGTTTTGCTCTTGTAACCCTTGATAGATAAGGGCCTTAGTGGAGTCAACAGAATGGAAAGGAGATATCAAATTGTTTATACCACCTTTGAGTTAGGGCACCACTGTATGTCAATACTTTTATAAAGTGCGTTTTAAATCAATGTTTTTCTTTCACGTTATTAGCTAATGTCCCATTGTTCTGTGTCCTTTTAGATGGCTCCTGAAGACAGAGTTGGGCTCGTTCATCACAGAGTACTTCCAGGTATGCCCTTTCCCCTCTTGCATGTACTGTAGATTCACCACCCAAAATGATCAAAGGAATAGTTATAATGCACATGAAGGTGCATATATACACTACCGTTCCAAAGTTAGGGGTCACTTAGAAATGTCCTTGTTTACGAAAGTAAAAAGATTATAATGTTGTCCATTAAAATAACATCAAATTGATCAGAAATACAGTGTAGACATTGTTAATGTTGTAAATGGCTATTGTAGCTGGAAACGGCTGATAAAAAAAAAAAAAAAAAAAGGAATATCTACATAGGCGTACATAGAGGCCCATTATCAGCAACCATCAGTCCTGTGTTCCAATGGCATGTTGTGTTTGCTCATCCAAGTTTATCATTTTAAAAGGCTAATTGATCATTAGAAAACCCTTTAGCAATTATGTTAGCACAGCTGAAAACCGTTGTGCTGATTAAAGAAGCAATAAAAACTGGCCTTCTTGAGACTAGTTGAGTATATGGAGCATCAGCAATTGTGGGTTCGATTACAGGCTCAAGATGGCCAGAAACAAATAACTTTCTTCTGAAACTCGTCAGTCGGAGCTCGTTTTTTTCCAGAGTTCCCAGTTGTCTTGAACTCACTGAAGTCTGAGATTTCCCAGTTCCGAGTTTCTAGTTGTTTTGAACTCGGCAGAAGTCATGCTGGATTGACAGCATGGCCAATGTATTCAACCTTTTCTGGCCCATGGTGTTGAATATTTATCCTTTTAAGCTTGGAAAAGAGACCCTTAAACCCAGACTTGGACCACACACCCGCTACACTGAATAGCAGGCTAGTGATTGCTTTGCAATACTTGCAGTTAGCCACTGACTCCTTCCAAACCACTCATTGTTGAATTTGCATTTTCCAACTTGTTGTGTAATGTTTATGTCCAATGACTGATGAGCACCGATACGTTTTATCTGTAATTTCTCTTCATAATTTCTCTTCATATGACAAGGTTTGAAAAGGATTTGCTAGTAGATTGTTGACTTGATTCATGATGATGACTGCTAGCTTGCTAGCTAAGATTTTGAAAGTATCATGTTGACATGATCAGTCCAATCAAAGCTACGGTAGATATAACGTGATTTGACGTCTTTTTATCTGTGGCCAATGACCTTGAGCCTTCTTGGATGGGCACAATGTAACCCCGTAGATTTTGCGGCTACGTAGTGTCCCAATGAGTGACAGAACACTGAACCAATCACGGCGCATCTAGAGAACATTACCAACCCCTACACTCCTTATTTTCCGCTGGCTGCCCCACCACCACAGAAAGCACTGAGCTAGGCTGAAACACCTGCATCAAAAAGAGAACATGTTTGTATGTGGCTTTATTAATTCAAAGATGTTTTAATGTTTTTACATTGTTTGCAAACTGATATGTGACACGTATTAATGCCAAAATAACATACAAAACAGGCTAAACAGTTGGGGCTCAACACAGGTGGGGCTCTGCCACTGAGTTGAGCAATGGTCAAATGACTTTTTTTAATCCATCAAGCCTCCAATCAGAAGTGGAAGTGTGTGTTCCATTGCAGTGTTAGTTGAGGTGTTACGCAACACATTGACTTACCAGCGCCTCTATATGCAATGAGCAGATTTTGTTTTGCTTAGTGCTTTTCTGTGCATTTGTTGATCAATTATTCTATCAGCATAGAACTGACTCTTTTAAGGGGGTTGAAACCTGTTCATTCTGAACGTGGGTTATAAATATCCCCTTTTCTATGTGTTTTGGATAGGACAAAAATGAACACCTCCTCTCAGCAACATTACACCAACTGGCATGTGAGATGCATTTCATTTGCACACCAGATGTCCCTCATGTAGATTTGAATAGAGTCATCGGCCTCAGCCATGTCGCCATGGAAGAAAACTTGAAACTGTTATCGTTTCCTTGAATTTAAAAACATAAGTTTCGAACATGTGCTCTTTCTTTCTTACAATTTGTCCTAGAATCAACTCTTGACCAAAGGCCTGTCACATATTCTGGAGAAGATTAGACTAAATGAGGGTAAGTGTGCCGTCTGCTCCATGAAACGTTGCAAACAATTTGGGTAGAGTGCATTTACATTTAAGGAAGTTACTTTGTTTCCAGCAAAATGGTCAGGGTATTTTCCCAAGGTCTCAGTTGGCAATATGCCCTCCTTTCATATGTCCAATCTCCATGCATCTGAAAGCATTATGTGTAAAAAACAATTAAATAGTAAAAATCCAAGTGCCATATTGCTTTCCGCCTGTCCAATGTTTTCAGACTCAGTGAAAGAACTTAGATCCGTTCCATTTGTCACAGCGTCATCTAATGGTGGTTAATTTGTCCCTCTTTTTCTCCTCAGGTGACAGTCAACTCCTCATCCTGTCCGAGATGTGGGTCAGGTTCTTCACTGGAATCTTGCCCACGCTCCAGGCTATATTCTATCCTGTTCAGGTACTGCCAACATACAGGCCGTCCTTTCGCTGAGACTTTAAACCAACTGCCTGACCCTCAGTGGTCAGTACAAATCCCATGGCACTTGGTTTATACAGTAGGGGTGTTATTAATCCTGCCGTCCTGGCTTAATTCCAAAACTGGCTGCTCTTACTACTGCACATAGCCAGACAGGGACAATCCTCTCGCTGCCCCTGTCAGTGTAGGGTCAGACCTCTCTTTCTCTCTCTCCTTCCCTCTCTCAATTAAAGCCTCTGCCTCTTGCCATACTCTTTCGTTTCTTTGGCATCTTGAAGTCCTACCAGCCCTTTACTGCGATGTTGCCATCAAATCTCATCCCTCATGAACATCATTAGTTTGTGTGTTTTTTTCCCTGTGTGAGTGCAGGGTCAGGAGCTTACTGTCAGACAGATGACTCTACTGGGCTTCAGAGACCTGGTCCTGTTGAAGCTCTCCCTAGAAGACATACTACCCATTGCCACAGTCCCCCAAGCCATCACACAAATGCTGCTGATTCTGCAGGTAAACTTACTTCTACACCAGTCATTATAATCTGGACATGTAGACACTTCCTGTGCCAATTGTCAACACATACAGTATAATAATAGTTAGTACATGTAGCTTCTAAACCCCTGTGGATCAGTTGCAGTGAAAAGCTGAAGTACTACAATGGCAAATCAGAGCCTGGCTCTGTGGCAAATGAACATAACATGATCTCACATCGTAATATGAAGTTAATGCAATAGGGTTCAAAGTGAGGCCTCTGTGTCAACTGTCTGTGTTGAGCACCATCCCATGCTTACTCACAGTGTATCTGTCCATGTTTCTGTCATTGTATCTATCCACAGGGCATCCATGAGCCTAACGGGCCCAGTCAAGAGTACTATCAGCTAGAGGGATTGGTTGAGATAGTCATCTCGCCTTACCTGGGGAACGTCCTCCACGTTAGCAACATCAACTGCTTCGTAGGTGAGTGGCCTGGGTCACAACAAAACATAGTATAAGCTTTGGTCCCACGTATTGTAGATAAGAAGTAAGATGATGTGTTTATTTAAATTTTTAATCCTATCGTATTTTGAACAATAATGAACAGTTTAAAAAAATAGTAAAATAGTACTTGTTTTCAAAAGAAGTAAGCATACACAGCAATTTTACCAGGTTTGTAATAAGAAGGAGAATGTGTGATCCCCTTACCGTGGCCCCCAGGCTCCATGAGGGGAAATAAACCCTGAAAACTCTAACTAGGCTTCTATGGCACGACAAATCCACCACATCAAAAACAACACCAGAGCCTGCAAATCTGCATTTGATCACATTTCTTATCCCACTGGCCTGAAACTGGCTAGCACATACACTCTCTTTCTTGCACTTTCTTCCCTTCCCTTGTGGTTGTTTCTATGATTGCCATTTACAGTCAACCTGATAAATGAAATGGCTTGGCATGGTCGTGACAGCATGCACTAAACTAGAGCATGCAGATATCCCTGAGTAATTAAAGGCCATATGCAGCCGTTTTTATATCAATATCAAATAATTTCAGGGTAACAATTAAGTACCTTACTGTAATAGATTTCCATTAAAATTGGCCAAAATAGCTTTTTAGCAAAAAAACTTTTCGCAAGTAAGTATTTTGCTAGGACTGTGGGAGTGGTCTGAGTGGGAAAGGGAAAACTAGCGGTTATTGGCAGAGAGGTTTGGAACTCTCTTTGTTATTGGTCTGTTAACCAATTTACCTCATGGTGATGTCACCATGAAAAGCCGAAACTCCTGCCCATGCAAACCTGCTGATTAAAAGGTCCTGTGTAAATTATAGTTTCAACCAGCAACTATAGTGCCTTCAGAAAGTATTTACACCCCTTGACTTTTTCCACATTTTGTTGTGTTACAGCCTGAATTTAAATTGAGATTGTTTTGGTCACTGGCCTACACACAATACCCCATAATGTCAAAGTGGAATAATGTTTTTCGGAATTTGTACAAATTAATAAAAAATGTCTTGAGTCAATAAGTATTCAACCACTTTGTTATGGCAGGCCTAAGTAAGTTCAGGAGTAAACATATGCTTAACAAGTCACATAATAAGTTGCATGGACTTTTACATTATTTTTGAATGACTACTCATCTCTGTACCCCACACATGTAATTACCTGTATGGTCTCTCAGTCAAGCAGTGAATTTCAAACACAGATTCAACCACAAAGACCAGGGAGGTTTTCCAATGCCTCACAAAGAAGGGCACCTATTAGTAGATGGGTAAAAATAAAAAGGCAGACATTGAATTTCCCTTTGAGCATGGTGAAGTTATTAATTACACTTTGGATGGTGTATAAATACACCCAGTCACTACAAAGATACAGGCGTCCTTCCTAACTCAGTTGCCGGAGAGGAACGAAACTGCTCAGGGATTGAACCATGATGCCAATGGTGACTTTAAAACAGTTACAGAGTTTAATGGCTGTGATAGGAGAAAACTGAGGACGGATCAACAACATTGTACTTACTTCACAATACTAACCTAATTGACAGAGTGAAAAGAAGGAAGCTTGTACAGACAAAATATATTTCAAAACATGCATCCTGTTTGCAACAAGGCACTAAAGTAATACTGCAAAAAATGTGGCAAAGCACTTTCTGTCCTGAATACAAAGTCTTATGTTTGAGGCAAATCCAATAAAACACATTACTGCGTACCACTCTACATATTTTCAAGCATAGTGGTAGCTGCATCATGTTATGGGTATGCTTGTAATCGTTAAGGACTGGGGAGTTTTTCAGGATAAAAATAAATAGAATTGAGCTAAGCACAGGCAAAATCCTAGAGGAAAACCTGGTTGAGTCTGCTTTCCACCAGACACTGGGAGATGAATTCACCTTTCAGCAGGACAATAACCTAAAACATAATGCCAAATCTACACTGGAGTTGCTTACCAAAAAGACAGTGAATGTTCCTGAGTGGCGAGTTAGGTTTTGACTTAAATCTACTTGAAAATCTATGGCAAGACTGTAAATGGTTGTCTAGCAATGATCAACAACCAATTTGACAGAGCTTGAAGAATTTTGAAAATAATAATGGGCAAATGTTGTACATTCCAGATGTGGAAAGCTCTTAGAGACTTCCCCAGAAAGACTCACAGCTGTATCGCTGCCTAAGGTGCTTCTACAAAGTATTGACTCAGGGGTGTGAATACTTACAGTACCAGTTAAAAGTTTGGACACCTACTCATTCAAGGGTTTTTCTTAATTTTTTACTATTTTCTACATTGTAGAATAATAGTGAAGACATCAAAACTATGAAATAACACATATGGAATCTTGTAGTAACCAAAAAAGTGTTAAACAAATCAAAACATATTTTATATTTGAGATTCTTCAAATAGCCACCATTTGCCTTGATGACAGCTTTGCACACTCTTTGCATTCTCTCAACCAGCTTCACCTGGAATGCTTTTCCAACAGTCTTGAAGGAGTTTCCACATATGCTGAGCACTTGTTGGCTGCTTTTCCTTCACTCTGCTGTCCGACTCATCCCAAACCATCTCAATGTGGTTGAGGTCGGGGGATTGGTAAAATAGCCCTTACACAGCCTGGAGGTGTGTTGGGTCATTGTCCTGTTGAAAAACAAATGATAGTCCCACTAAGCCCAAACCAGATGGGATGGCATATCGCTACAGAATACTGTGGTAGCCATGCTGGTTAAGTGTGCCATGAATTCTAAATCAATCACAGACAGTGTCACCAGCAAAGCACCCCCACACCATAACACCTCCTCCTCCATGCTTTACGGTGGGAACTACACATGCGGAGATCATCCATTCACCCACACCGCGTTTCACAAAGACACAGCGGTTGGAACCAAAAATCTCCAATTTGGACTCCAGACCAAAGGACAAATGTCAACCGGTCTAATGTCCATTGCTCATGTTTCTTGGCCCAAGCAGGTCTCTTCTTCTTATTGGTGTCCTTTAGTAGTGGTTTCTTTGCAGCAATTCAACCATGAAGGCCTGATTCACACAGTCCCCTCTGAACAGTTGATGTTCAGATGTGTCTGTGACTTGAACTCTGTGAAGCATTTATTTGGGCTGCAATTTCTGAGGCTGGTAACTCTAATGAACTTATCCTCTGCAGCAGAGGTAACTCTGGGTCTTCCATTCCTGTGGCCGTCCTCATGAGAGCCAGTTTCATCATAGCGCTTGATGGTTTTTGCGACTGCACTTGAAGAAACTTTCAAAGTTCTTGATATTTTCCGTATTGACTGACCTTCATGTCTTAAAGTAATGATGGACTGTCGTTTCTCTTTGCTTATTTGAGCTGTTCTTGACATAATATGGACTTGGTCTTTTACCAAATAGGGCTATCTTCTGTATACCACCCCTACCTTGTCACAACACAACTGATTGGCTCATACGCATCTTTGTCATTATGGGATTTTGTGTGTAGATGGGAGAGAAAAATTACATATTTAATCCATTTTGAATTCACGCTGTAACACAACAAAATGGGAAATAAGTCAGGGGGTATGAATACTTTCTGAAGGCACTGTATCAGGAAATAACATTGATAAAAATAATATGTTGCAGTGTTAGTTTCATCAGCTGTTGTGCAATATGATAGAAGAAAACAGGAAAAACATAATTTTGACTGCACTGGGCCTTTAACAATTGTTCTTGAATTAGGACTGGTGAACTACATTGCATTGCATTTATCCAATGCGTACTCATCAGGAGTTGACTGTATTACTTTCAACAACAGCAGAGAAATGCTCAAACAGTTGACTGTATTACTTTTCAAACAGGTGTTTCCCTCTTCCTCTATCCCTAGAATCCCGTGCACCACTTTCCAGGTTAGGAGGTGTGGCACAACCAGAGATCACTGTTACTCATCATCATGCCTCAGACTCCTCCTCTCTAGCGCCCCTAGTGGAGCAGGAGGGGGAAGCCTACCTGGAGAAGGGGGGAGGAGTCCGACGCCACACAGTGGCCAACGCACACTCCGACATACGGCTGCTCTCGGCTTCTGGCAGGATGCACCCTGGGATGGAGGAGGACAGTGGTGGCGGTGGTGGGAACGGGATGGCAGGCAACGGCATGCAGCCCAGGCCTTTCTCCAGCCATCCAGACATCCTGGAATCCCCACTGGGAGTGGTGGGGCCCTTTAGATGGCAGAGCTCGGCTGAAATCAGCGGCTTTCCTCCCAGCTAACTAGTGGTAGCGGCTGGAGATCATTGGTGTTATTGATTCCTGGAAGCTCTGAGGGGATAAAAAACATATCTGAGAGAGAGTGGGTGGGTGGAGTCTCTGCCACCAAAGGGCTTTCCTTCCCCTGTGCTCAGAGGAACAGTTGATTGTCTCCGTACAGCTGTTTCCCTACGTGCCAACACGTCATAACTGATTGATGACAGGTAGTTACTGTAACCGTTCGTGTTTTTACCCTGTTAAACCTCTTATAAGGACACGGAGGAATGAGAGTGAGATCTGAGCCTCATGTAAAGAGAGTCTATTTGTGACTGACCGCCTTGATTCGGTCTTATGTAGCAACATTTGAAATTGTGTTTTTTACATTGGATAAAAGTAGACTCAGTAGACTCAGAGCTAGACAAAATCATACACTGCAGTTGAGGAACAAATGGGAAAGTAATTCTGCTTTGAAAGTTGATAAACTTTTGAGAAAATGGCCCTTGAATGTTTTGGGACACCTACTGGAGAGCTCTTTTTTGTCTACACCCATTCAGCATCGTTCACACCCTCTTAAGCCTTAGCCCCACCCATCTCTTTCACGTGTGAGGCCATGTGCGAAACAGTGAGTATGGTAGTGTACAACCAAAGATTTCAAGACTAAACGCTGGTTTATACTATTTCTATCGACATGTCTGTATACAGTAGTCACAGTGACATCATGAACATTCTATTGTCGTCCGACATCGTTATGAAAAAGTATAAACACAAAAACAACAGGCTGCATGACATCAGCAGCCTGGAGGTCCAAAATAGCGTAACTGGTGCATTTTAACACCAATACATCCATCCGTTTAAAAATTAATTTAGTATATGTCAATCTAGCAAACCAGGCAACTAAAAGCAGGTGTAAACGATACAGTGAAATGGTTACTTGCATAATGGAGTCTTTTGTTTAGACATGTAGCTAGCTAGCTAGCTAAACAATGAACCATAATCCCAACTCATAACGTTACTACCCTGCATGAATCTACAGGTAGCTAAGGCTAACCAACTAGCTAGGTTCAATGTTAGCTAGCTAGCTAACATTAGGCTATAACTAGCAATGCAAATGGCTCTGAGATACGAATAACATTACTACACAGATCATACACGTAATGTTAGCTAGTGAGCCAACCAGCGAGCTAACGTTAGCTAGCTAGCTAACAGTACACTTTAACTTTATGCAATGAAAATGACTTTCTGACAAAATTTGAAACGTATAATATCTGAAAATGTAGCTAGCCAGACTCTCTTAACCATATGCATGGAGGAACGCTTCTCCATCTCTGTCACGGATGCCATGGTTGCCCTTAGTTTGAAGATGTAATCCAGACAGGTGTTTTATACAACAGCCTTCTGTGTTCTCTTTTCGACCGCCTCCGCATTTGCAATCAAACGCCTGAATCTCCTTAGCTATAATACTCTGCTTCCACTGGGCATTCCACTGATTTCAAAACTCGGTCCTCCAGAAAGTGGAGAGCCTTGGCAACACTTGTGCAGTTCTTTGTGATATATTTTTAAAAAAGCCACTAGAAAGGATTACCTACACATACTAAGCATCTCATGTTATAGACAGAAGGGTGCTACATGGCAGACCAATCTGAACTCATCGCTCGGCATGTCCAGCCCATCCAATATCTCAGCCAATCATGGCTAGCGGGAAGGTTCCTGTCTTTTTCCGTGGCTAAACCAACTAGGCTCGTAATTTAACAATTTTATTCGTATTTACAGATGGCATACAAGTTCGTTTTTAAGGCACATAAAAGTTCACATGTTCCAGAAGGCATTTCTGCCCAAAAACACATTTTTATAAAATAAATAAAATAATGTTCAAATGCCTCTCCTGTGAAGTAGTGACGCGCGACATACGCCTAGTTTCCTGAAACAAGTCACATTTCACTGTGTAAGAGTCACCATCGCGAGGAATGTCTATGCTGCTGAGTTAACATAAAAGACAAACTCTTCGATAACATGGGGTGTAAGGGATTAGGGACTGAAACCGCAAAGCCCTTTCTGCCAGTGTTGTAGTACTCAAGACCGGTCTGGAGACCACATACTCCAGACGACATATTGAGTGTCTCTGTCTTGTCTCGGATACATTTTTACTCTGTCTTGACTCAGTCTCGGACAGTGAGGACTCGTAATTTCTTCCCGAGACCGCTCCAGCCATTACCACGAGCCCATCCTCCCCATTTAAGGTGCCACCAACCTCCTGTGGCACTCACTAGCATTGCATATACTCACTTTCTAATCCACACAGATGCGTATCAAAGTAGTGTACTGGAAGTATACGACTTACCAATTATGTAGTACAATAGAGAAATCATGCACAATGTAGCCTACACAATCGCAAAGCGAGTGAAATATATTCACTTGCACGCCGCACACATAGCCTTGCTTCAGCGGAATATCATCTGCAGGCAGCAAGAGCACGCAGCTCTTAACTGGTTGTTGCATGGAGCAGCTCACAGAAGAATGACATCGGTGGCCGATAGGGTAGGTAGGAAAGACGTTTCAACTTATGATATATACCAGTAAATGCTAACTAAGGCAACAATGGGTATTCAAACCAGGTAATGAAAATGTTTAGTCCAAAGTCTTGGTTAGTAGGCTATTTGCGATATGCAATTCAGTCATCTTGCGCTGTTTGCATGGACATTTCTAAAGGCCTTACCAAAAAAAACGTCCCAATTAAATGTTTACTGCAAAGTAGGCCTACCTGACAGAATGATACACTACATAACCAAAAGTATGTGGACACGTGCTTGTCGAACATCTCATTCCAAAATCCTTGGAATTAATATGGAGTTGGTCCGCCCTTTGCTGCTATAACAGCCTCCACTCTTCTGGGAAGGCTTTCCACTAGATGTTGGAACATTGCTGCGGGGACTTGCTTCCATTCAGCCACAAGAGCATTAGTGAGGTCGGGCACTGATGTTGGGCGATTAGGCCTGGATCGCAGTCGGCGTTCCATTCATCCCAAAGGTGTTCGATGGGGTTGAGGTCAGAGCTCTGTGCAGGCCAGTCAAGTTCTTCCACACCGATCTCAACAAACAATTTCTGTATAGACCTCGCTTCGTGCACGGGGGCATTGTCATGCTGAAACAGGAAAGGGCCTTCCCCAAACTGTTGCCACAAAGTTGGAAGCACAGAATCGTCTAGAATGTCATTGTATGCTGTAGCGTTAAGATTTCCCTTCACTGGAACTGACGGGTCTAGCCCGAACCATGAAAAACAGCCCAAGACCATTATTCCTCCTCCACCAAACTTTACAGTTGGCACTATGCATTGGGGCAGGTAGCGTTCTCCTGGCATCCGCCAAACCCAGATTTGTCCGTCGGACTGCCAGATGGTGAAGCGTGATTCATCACTCCAGAGAACGCATTTCCACTGCTCCAGAGTCCAATGGCGGCGAGATTTACACCACTCCAGCCGACGCTCGGCATTGCGCATGGTGATCTTAGGCTTGTGTGCGTCTTCTCTGCCATGGAAACCCATTTCATGAAGCTCCAGATGAACAGTTCTTGTGCTGACGTTGCTTCCAGAGGCAGTTTGGAACTCGGTAGTGAGTGTTGCAACCGAGGACAGATGATTTTTATGCACTATGCGCTTCAGCACTCGGCGGTCCCGTTCTGGGAGCTTGTGTGGCCTACCACTTCGCGGCTGAGCTGTTGTTGCTCCTAGACATTTCCACTTCACAATAACAGCACTTACAGTTGACCGGGGAAGCTCTAACAGGCAGAAATTTGATGAACTGACTTGTTGGAATGGCGGCATCCTATGATGGCCCCACGTTGAATGTCACTGAGCTCTTCAGTAAGGTAATTCTACTGCAAATGTTTGTCTATGGAGATTGCATGGCTGTGTGCTTGATTTTATACACAGGTGTGGCTGAAATAGACGAATCCACTAATTTGATGGGGTGTCCACATACTTTTGTATATATAGTGTATCATGCTGATTTTGTATCAATGGGGAGTGCAATTGTTTTGCTCAATTGAATTAAGGGGCAACTACAACCTCCAAAAATATATTTTTTTATTTTTTATTTTTTCCCAGAACTCAAAAATGGTCTCCCGATGTGGTTTAAGCCTGGTTGTGGACTTACATCACATTCTTGTCATTTTTCAAAATGAAAAAGTGTGATTTTGAGAGTGAAAATCTGAAAAATCTATAGGAAAAGTTATCCAGGCACTACTACACCACTGATGTTAAAGGACATAATAAGCCAGTAGGTACCAATCATAAGAATACAAAAATACAACCTTAGGCTAAGCATTTCCCCATCGAAATGTACAACTATTACTACCCATTGCAAAAAACATTTCACGTTTAACACATAAAATAACCAGTGATCAAAATTAAATGCAACAATGTTTCACACAGGTCATTTTCAAAGAGATGGCTAACAACCACAAGCGAGCTGCAATAAAAAAAATATAGTTCCACTCACCAGATGACGATAATTTGAAACGTAACTTCTTGTTGAAAGTTATTCTTGAAAAGTGAGAAGCTAACAAACTAGCAACAACTTCCTCTTCGATAACACCTGCTGCAGCCACTGCAAACTAGCCTACAACAAAAGCTAGCTAGCTAGACCGTGGGAAAACTACTGCTTGCTATTGCGCAGTGACCTGTTGGCCTTCGAGAAGGCAGAAGTTTCTATACGTTTTTGTAAAAATGGGCCAACCCATTACAAGTCATAATGTGATTGGTTCATCTGTCTCTCCAAACTTCTGCCCTAATACAGTTGAACGGCAGATGACTTCTATCTAGCTTCTGATGGCCTAGCCAATGGCTGATTTAGCCAGCTAGATTTATCTCCACTGAGACCACCAAAGAAAAATCCTGATTAGATATTTTAGTCTCTTCAGTGTTAACACTTTTCTTTCCAACAAAAACTGAAGCGATTAAATTATAACATCACTGAAAATAATAATATAATTAGAATTGTAGAAGGTGTAGAAGGTCCTCATTGTTCCCCATTCTGTTTGGGTTGGTAATCATTTGTAGAGTGGCTCTACTTGCCCTCAGCACGCATTTTCTCACCATTCTGAATGTCTAAAGAATCCATATGTTCTTCTTAAATATGAACATAGAAATACTGAACATTCTGAACTCTGATTATGGTGGTGATTTGACAAAATTACAATCATGGTCTCAGTCTTGACCCCTTGTCCCCCTCCCGGTCTCGGTCTTGACTCGGTCTCGCCCCCCCCCTCTCCGGTCTTGGTCTTGACTCGGACTCGATTTGCTCTGGTCTTGGTCTTGAATCGGTCTCGCTTTAGGTGGTCTTCAACACAACACTACTTTCTGCCTATTCGAAGTTCAATGTACAATGTGACTGACAATTTTTACCAGCAAGCTACACTTTACATATGAGGTAACAGTGGTATTTTCTGGTGGCAAGGCCTAACAGAGTGGCTACTTTATCCAGGCGTCGGGTGGAACTGGTACGCTCATACTGTCAATCCAGCTTGCTATACTGGATGCATGAGCAGCATGTGAATGAAGTTATGAGTGAAATTATGCTTCTGGTCTATTTTATACACACCGGCATGCATCTCCTGCCCATCAAACACTTGATAAAGTGGCTTGCACTACCTATGTGATACGCTGACAGTGTAGAAGCTCCAAAGCATACAATGATGGGATGCTTACTATACACCTGTCATGAAGCAGCTTTGTAAGGTACGAAGTTTGGTCAGGTTTTAAACTGGCATCTCATTGTTCATACAATTTTGTGTCAATTTGTTTGTTTCATCAAAATATATTTTTACTAATAAAAGTCATACCTATGTACATGTCAGCACATGCTTTTATTGTACAACATACCTATACATCAGGGATCCTCAACTAGATTCAGCCACGGGCCGATTTTTTTCTGGAGCGGATGGTCAGGGGGCCGGAACATAATTACAAATAATTTGTAGACTGCAAATTGACCGCAAGAAGCCTAAACAGATATAATGTTTGACTAAAACATAATAATTTCAAACCTTGCTTACATTTGTATACGATCACGTCTCTCTATTATGTGTGGGAATACTTGGGAACAGATTTCTTAAATGAAAATCTGAGCAGATTTCCTGGTGTTTTTACAGTCTTTTATACTGAACAAAAATATAAATGCAACATGCAACAATTTCATTGATTTTACTGAGTTAGAGTTCATATGAAGAAATCAGTCAATTGAAATAAATTAATTACGCCCTAATCTATCGATTCCACGACTGGGAATACAGATATGCATCTATTGGTCACAGATACCTTTTAAAAAATGGGCCTCACAATGGGCCTCAGGATCTCATCACGGTATTTTTGTGCATTCAAATTGCTTTCAAATTGTTTGTTGTCTGTAGATTATGCCTGCCCTTACCATAACCAAATCGCCACCATGGGGCACTCTGTTCACAACATTGACATCAGCAAACCACTTGCCCACATGACGCCATACACATGTTCTGCGGTTGGACGTACTGACAAATTCTCTAAAATGACGTTGGAGGCGGCTTATGGTAGAGAAATGAACATTCAATTCTCTGGCAACAGCTCTGGTGGACATTCCTGCATTCCAATTGCACACTCCCTCAAAATGTGATACATCTGTGGCATTGTGTTGTGTAACAAAACTGCACATTTTAGTGGCCTTTTATTGTTCCTAGCACAAGGTGCACCTGTGTAATGATCATGCTGTTTAATCAGATTATTGATATGCCACACCTGTCAGGTGGATGGATTATTTTATCAAAGGAGAAATGCTCACTAACAGGGATGTAAACTAATTTGTGCACAACATTTGAGAGAAATAAGCGTTTTGTGCTAATGGAACATTTGTGGGATCTTTTATTTCCGCTCATGAAACATGGGACCAACAGTTTCCATGTTGCGTTTATATTTTTGTTCAGTGTATGTCCAACAATGAAAATTCCACACCATTTTTGTTTTATTAAAAATTATATAAAATAAACTTGGGGGGCCAAATAAAACCACCCGTGGGCCGCCAGTTGGGAAACCTCATATACATCATCCCTGAGTTGATAAAAGATCTCATTTAATTGACCTCATCTGCGGTCATAAAAAGTCCACTTGATTTTCACTACAGAGGAGCAAGCAAGCGCATGACAAGACATTTTGCCTGGACTGCGACCAACCTCCGATCTATTCAGGGTTCATAGAGTAAATAAGGAGCTTTGGCAGCCTTACTTGATCCCCTCCTGGGAAAACCTGAGCCAAACCTCTGCAAGGAATGCCAGTCATGTTGTAATGTGCTTTCAGGAGCAGACTGGTAGGCCTGAGCTTCTCTCAATAAGGTGAGAGTATTTGACCTGTATAGCTGAAGGTTAGAGAAAGCTCCCCCCCCCCCCCAAGAGGTGGGTGCAAATGTTCCTGGAGAAAGTATACTACTACATTACTCATAAAGATAATGTTAAGAGATCATAATGTGTAGAAAAAGCAGATGAATTTTAAAGTGCATTCGGAAAGTATTCAGACCCCTAGACTTTTTCCACATTTTGTTATGTTACAGCCTTATTCTAAAATTGATTAAATACACACAATATCCCCATAATGACAGAGCAAAAACAGGTTTGTAGAAATGTTGGCACATAAAAAATACAAAATAATACAAAATGAAATATCACATTTACATAAGTATTCAGACCCTTTACTCAGTACTTTGTTGAAGCACCTTTGGCAGCGATTACAGCCTTGATTCTTCTTGGGCATGATGCTACGAGCTTGGCACACCTGTATTTGGGGAGTTTCTCCCATTCTTCTCTGCAGATCCTCTCAAGCTCTGTCAGGTTGGATGGGGAGCGTTGCTCAGTAAAAGGCACATGACAGCCCGCTTGGAGTTTGCCAAAAGGCAACTAAAGGACTCTCAGACCATGAGAAACGAGTTTCTATGGTCTGATGAAACCAAGATTGAACTCTTGGCCTGAATGCAAAGCGTCACGTCTGGAGGAAACCTGGCACCATCCCTACGGTGAAGCATGGTGGTGGCAGCATCATGCTGTGGGGACGTTTTTCAGTGGCAGGGACTGGGAGACTAGTCAGGATCGAGGGAAAGATGAACGGAGAAAAGTACAGAAAGAGATCCTTGATGAAAACCTGCTCCAGAGCGCTCAGGACCGCAGACTGGGGCGAAGGTTCACTTTCCAACAGGACAACGACCCTAAGCACACAGCCAAGACAACGCAGGAGTGGCTTCGGAACAAGTCTCAGAATGTCCTTGAGTGGCCCAGCCAGAGCCCGGACATGAACCCGATCGAACATCTCTGGAGAGACCTGAAAATAGCTGTGCAGCGACGCTCCCCATCCAACCTGACAGAGCTTGAGAGGATCTGCCGAGAAGAATGAGAGAAACTCCCCAAATACATTTTACATTTACATTTTAGTCATTTAGCAGACGCTCTTATCTAGAGCGACTTACAGTTAGTGAAGTGTTTTCTATTTTTATTTATTTTTATACTGGCCCCCCGTGGGAAACGAACCCACATCCCTGCCGGCCAAACCCTCCCCTACCTTGGACGACGCTGGACCAATTGTGCGCCGCCCATGGGTCTCCCGGATGCGGCCGGCTGCGACAGAGCCTGGACTCAAACCAGGATCTCTAGTGGCACAGCTAGCACTGCGATGCAGTGCCTTAGACCACTGTGCCACTCGGGAGAAACTCCCCAAATACAGGTGTGCCAAGCTTGTAGCATCATACCCAAGAAGACTTGAGGCTGTAATCGCTGCCAAAGGTGCTTCAACAAAGTACTGAGTAAAGGGTCTGAGTACTTATGTAAATATAATATTTACGTTTTTTTATTTTTAATACATTTGCAAACATTTCTAAAAAAAACTGTTTTTGCTTTGTCATTATGGGGTATTGTGTGTACATTGATGAGGGGAAAAAACGATTGAATCAATTTTAGAATAAGGCTGTATGTGGAAAAATGTGGGGGATTTTTTTTTTGAAAAAGTCAAGGGGTCTGAATACTTTCTGAACGCACTGCAATTCCCTCATTACACCACCTTTTAAGCGCGAGGAAACCATGAAAAAGGTCGAGCAAACCTGTCGGTTGCAGGTGGAAAAACATTTACTTTTTCCCCCGAATAGAAATAACATCATTCTCCATGCACTGTAATGTAGACATTGAGAAGAGCTATTGATAATAACTAGGTCAATTAGTAATCCATTTTGAGAAAGGGGATTGTACATACAGATAGCAATTGTTTTAGATTATTATTCCTTTTGATCACTGAAAACGAGTGTGAAACCAGTCATGGAAGCAAACTGAAAAGCATAACATGACTGGCAATTTTTCTAAAAGTTTCTGTTGATCAAAACGTCTGCCCTAATGACTGTGAACGTCTCACATAGCTCTAGCTTGGCTTTCTGAACTCGTTAGGAACTCGCCTTTCATCTCATATTAACCTTGTCCGTCTATGACAAACAGAAAGTGTTTTTTGTTCAAAATCAATTAATTATTTTAGATTACTGGCTGTTAGTGGCTGTGATGTAAGGTTCAACCAGGAGTTTATGGACAGTCGGAAGAGCGAATCAAATGGTAGGAGGGACATCCCAGCTTCAAATGGTGTCAGATTTCACATCCTGCTTCACACAGGCAGGCAGATTAGACATACTCCTTCTCCTTTAGAATCAGAGCTACAGCTCAACGCAAGCCATTTCGATCCACCGATCTATTTATAAGTGAAAATGTTAGTCGTAACCGGTACCAGAATCACGCAGGTTCCCTAAAAAGGAGACTTTACATTTAAGAGGTTTAAATATTAGCCACTATCAGTATCGACCGTCCGTCAGTAATAACCACACATTTTTAACTCCCAATTTACTGTTAGTTCCATTGTTGGTATACGGTTTGTATCATTTCATTTCATTAGGTTGTTTTTCGTTTAACCACGTCCGTGTGGGTGTTGCTGAGGATCACTAGTAATATATATATATATATATATATATATATATATATATATATATATATATATATATATATATATATATATATATATATATATATATATATACATGTATATTTACATGTAGGCTAATTAAATCATTATGACCAAGCCCACAACAGTTTGACTTGATGCATGACGCAATACTTTGCCCGTGTTATCACACAGTTCCAGGGTCAGTGCAGGCAACAGGCCAGGGTATACTATTGTACATTATTGTCCCTATTATAATTCTATGTGCACTAATCTTCCAACATTACCATGGCTTGAAGAACTGAATGTGGCAATTTTCTCAATTAATCAAACCACAGTTGTTGTTTTTTTCGTGCGTAAATGCTCTCTAAACCCTATTTTTCCACGAAGTAGCCTAGGGTTCATTAAAACTTACCTAAACATACAGTACATATTGTCAAATATCAGTGTTTTGAAATCCATGCATGGGTTCTGAAACGGAGATAAATATGCATTTGTTTTTATCGCTATCTTTCATTGATCTCCATTCTGAACTCATTCTCCATAGGTTACGTTCTAATGTTGTGCTGATCAAATTCAAATTAAAGGTACAGTACACAGTATTTAAAGGGATTGCTTTAGATAAATGAACAGATAAACAAATTGAATAAATACTCCCTGATCAAATTGGTAGGCCACGTAGTGGGTGTGTTTACTTTGCCTGAAGACTCAAACTGAATTATTCAGCTGCTGTATGTTCGATGAATACTTCAGTCTGAGACTGCTATCGTTGAAGTCATTTGTGGTGACATCAAAATGAGGGATGTTGTACAAAACAAAGTAATCAGCGATTGGATAATTTCTAACCAATCCATATCAAAGCCAATGATTAATTTTCAAAATGCCGCTTTACTAACGTGTGTTCTGGCTCTGGCCCAACCCATCGGTTTCTGGGACCAATCAGAACCGTTAGAATGTGTGTGCGTTCTAGTAATTGTTGGGGAGGTACTCAGTTCCAGCCTCACTTCGGTGAAGAAACTAACATCCGTGGGCGTGGCGTAGTGTTTGGCCAGAGCAAGGAGTTTGGTTAGCCAGGGAAGTGTTTTCTGGGATTTCATTAGATTTATTCAGTGCACACAAGGAAGCCACACCCGCAAACCTTTTTGCACAAGTGTATAGGGTAAGTCAATACCAAATACTGAGAAGTGTTTAAATCAAAACGTGTAAAAAACGCATACATTTCCTAAGTCTGCATCGGCTCCTATTTGAATTCATCCTCCCTATATAAAGCGAAGCCAGTTCAGAAAGGGAACCCAAGTGCCCGCATCAGCTGAGATTGCACTAATTAGATGCTAGTAACAATCACACCTACCTTATTTGGTGGTCTATTTAAGGTGACCGGTTCTGTTCACACATGTTATACTTTTCTAATTTTGTCAGAAAGTTGTTTTTATTGCAAGTTAAAGCATACTGTTCGCTAGTTAGCGAACGTTAGATTGCTGGCTGGCTCGCTAGCTATCGCTACGCATCTGATCTGTGTAGTAATATTATTTGTATCTCAGAAATCCATTTGCATTGCTAGTTATAGCCTAATGTTAGCTAGCTAACATTGAACCTAGTTGGTTAGCTTTAGCAACCAGCAGGTTCAAACTCCAGCATTTCATGCATAGTGGCTACCTATGACAATATGTTTATACTAGCTATGGGTTGGGATTATGGTTCATTGTTTAGCTAGCTAACTAGCTAGCTATTGTATTTCATGAACATGTGTACATGTCCATCCACTTACCTATATATGTCTGGGGGGTAGTCTGGGTAAGCATCATCTAATAATAACAATACTTTTTATCTGGACACTTTCAAAGTCAGATTACGATATAGATCAAGGACTAGATAAAGTGTTGTAAAGATATGGGTGGGGCTAAGGCTTAAGAGGGTGTGAACGATGCTGAATGGGTGTAAACAAAGAAGAGCTCTCCAATAGGTGTACCAAAACATTCAAGGGCCATTTTCTCTAAAGTGTGGTTACAAGTTTATCAACTTTCAAAGCAGAATTACTTTCCCATACACTGCAGTGAATGAAATACCATGTTGTAGCTCTGAGTCTCTACTTTTATCTAATGTAAAAAACACAATTTCAAATTTTGCTACATAAGACCGAATCAAGGCGGTGGGTCACATATGTATATTTTCCTACATTCAATTACAATCTTTGTATCCAGATGTATATTTTTTTATACCCCAAAGCATCTATTTTTGTAGGCTTTACTGTGCAATAGGAAGTAACTAAATGCGGCAATATTCCTACATGTTATCATGATGCTATTTATCGAGTTTATTCTGCTGATCTGTGTATTTGTATATGTATTTGTATGTATACTGAACAAAAATATAAACACAACATGCAACAATTTCAACGATTTTACTGAGTTACAGTTCATATAAGGAAATCAGTCAATTGAGCCCTAATCTATGGATTTCACATGACTGGGCAGGGGCATAGGCCCACCCACTTGGGAGCCAGGCCGACCCACTGGGGAGCCAGGCACAGCCAATCAGAATTCGTTTTTCCCCACAAAAGAGGTTTATTACAGACAGAAAATACTCCTCAGTTTCATCAGCTGTCCAGGTGGCTGGTCTCAGCAATCCCACAGGCATGGTTACACGTGGTCTGCGGTTGTGAGTCAGGTTGGACGTACTGCCAAATTCTCTAAAACGATGTTGGAGGTGGTTTACGGTAGATAAATTAACATTCATTTCTCTGGCAACAGCTCTGGTGGACATTCCTGCAGTCAGCATGCCAATTGCACGCTCCCTCAAAATTTGAGACATCTGTGACAAAACTGCACATTTCAGAGTGGCCTTTTATTTTCCCCAGCACAAGGTGCACCTGTGTAATGATCAAGCTGTTTAATCAGCTTCTTCATATGCCACACCTGTCAGGTGGATGGATTATCTTGGCAAATGAGAAATGCTCACTAACACAGATGTAAACAAATGTGTGCACAACATTTGTGAGAAATACGTTTTTGTGCATATGGAACATTTCTGGGATCTTTTATTTCAGCTGATGAAACATGGGACCAACACTTACATGTTACATTCATATTTTTGTTCAGTATATATTCTAACAATTGTTGGTTTAGTAATTTTTTTATTACCACTATGTTCCGCCCTCACACAGATGTGTGCAATTGTAATTATCACCTAGGCACCTGCATATATACACTGCTCAAAAAAATTAAGGGAACACTTAAACAACACAATGTAACTCCAAGTCAATCACACTTCTGTGAAATCAAACTGTCCACTTAGGAAGCAACACTGATTGACAATACATTTCACATGCTGTTGTGCAAATGGAATAGACAACAGGTGGAAATTATAGGCAATTAGCAAGACACCCCCAATAAAGAAGTGGTTCTGCAGGTGGTGACCACAGACCACTTCTCAGTTCCTATGCTTCCTCGCTGATGTTTTGGTCACTTTTGAATGCTGGCGGTGCTTTCACTCTAGTGGTAGCATGAGACGGAGTCTACAACCCACACAAGTGGCTCAGGTAGTGCAGCTCGTCCAGGATGGCACATCAATGCGAGCTGTGGCAAGAAGGTTTGCTGTGTCTGTCAGCGTAGTGTCCAGAGCATGGAGGCCCTACCAGGAGACAGGCCAGTACATCAGGAGACGTGGAGGAGGCCGTAGGAGGGCAACAACCCAGCAGCAGGACCGCTACCTCCGCCTTTGTGCAAGGAGGAGCAGGAGGAGCACTGCCAGAGCCCTGCAAAATGACCTCCAGCAGGACACAAATGTGCATATGTCTGCTCAAACGGTCAGAAACAGACTCCATGAGGGTGGTATGAGGGCCCGACGTCCACAGGTGGGGGTTGTGCTTACAGCCCAACACCGTGCAGGACGTTTGGCATTTGCCAGAGAACACCAAGATTGGCAAATTCGCCACTGGTGCCCTGTGCTCTTCACAGATGAAAGCAGGTTCACACTGAGCACATGTGACAGACGTGACAGAGTCTGGAGACGCCGTGGAGAACGTTCTGCTGCCTGCAACATCCTCCAGCATGATCGGTTTGGCGGTGGGTCAGTCATGGTGTGGGGTGGCATTTCTTTGGGGGGGCCGCACAGCCCTCCATGTGCTCGCCAGTGGTAGCCTGACTGCCATTAGGTACCGAGATGAGATCCTCAGACCCCTTGTGAGACCATATGCTGGTGCGATTGGCCCTGGGTTCCTCCTAATGCAAGACAATGCTAGACCTCATGTGGCTGGAGTGTGTCAGCAGTTCCTGCAAGAGGAAGGCATTGATGCTATGGACTGGCCCGCCCGTTCCCCAGACCCTAATCCAATTGAGCTCATCTGGGACATCATGTCTCGCTCCATTCACCAACGCCACGTTGCACCACAGACTGTCCAGGAGTTGGTGGATGCTTTAGTCCAGGTCTGGGAGGAGATCCCTCAGGAGACCATCTGCCACCTCATGAGGAGCATGCCCAGGCGTTGTAGGGAGGTCATACAGGCACGTGGAGGCCACACACACTACTGAGCCTCATTTTGACTTGTTTTAAGGACATTACATCAAAGTTGGATCAGCCTGTAGAGTGGTTTTCCACTTTAATTTTGAGTGTGACTCCAAATCCAGACCTCCATGGGTTGATACATTTGATTTCCATTGATAATTTTTGTGTGATTTTGTTGTCAACACATTCAACTATGTAAAGAAAAAAGTATTTAATAAGATTATTTCATTCATTCAGATCTAGGATGTGTTGTTTAAGTGTTCACTTCATTTTTTTGAGCAGTGTATATAAAAAAACAAAAACAACAACAACAACAATGGCTTTGGCACATCTCTTGATCGTCTGATGAAGGCATAACTTCTGAAACGCGTAAGCCAGCCCAGTCAAAAATAAAAAGGTGAAATGAGGTGACGTCTTTTTGTCCTTAAAAAAAAATCATTTTGGTGTGCCGCCGTTTGACATCAGTCATCATCACCAGAACTAACACTGCTTTGTCCTCTCTTTCATGTTATGCTGCCTGCATGCTGAGCTTGGGCGGCACCTGGTGAATCTCTGTTCAACATTGATGCTGGCAAACAATGACAAGATAATGGAACTCATCACGGCTCTGGTTCCTTCGTAAACACTGCGGGCTAGCTCTGAGCTAAGGGCCGCCCAATTCTTCATCGGCGCTGCTACTGCTTTTCAGTTGATCCCGGCTTCACCCTCAAGATCATGGGCCCATGATCCTCTGCTGCTACGATGTTACATTTGATTGATTCTGAGATTGTGGAGCCTACATGAGTTCCTGCAGTATTGCTATATGATCATGATTGTGTCAGCCCTGTGGTCCAGTAGCTATGTCGCATAGATAGAATATCCTCATATACCAAGATAACAGCTCATCCTGTCTCAGCGAAGCCACCCGGCGGTGCATCTATATTGCAGGCGGTTGGCTAGGTTTCTGGCAGGCGCGTTCACAATATTTACGGTTGCCTGATTAGATAGGTAGAATATTTCCCATTTACCAAGATGACAGCTCATGTTGCCTCATCGAGGGTACCTGGCGGTGTGTCATATGAGAAATAGACACCGTAAAACTTCAATTAAACTCAGTCTCAAATATCCGGGCAACGGCACACATTTCAGCAGATAAATGCCTGTTTCAAATAAACGCCGGGTATAAATGAATTATTTACGAGGTTACCATGAATTACCATGAATTGTTTACGAGGTTTAATGTTTTTTTTGACAATAAATAATTCATTAATGACTAAAAATTTTTTGGTGCAATCATCTGTTTTTATCGCCAGTAAGAAACTGCTAGTCATTGGCTGCTAACAGCTGAGAACTGCTAGCTAACTGGCAAGCACAAAAACAGTCAACAACTTCGGGAGTACAGACCCCTAGAAATCGGCAAGCCATCTAGTGGCGAAAGTAAGAACTGCCGAAAATGCACAGTCAAAGAGGAGAATAATTATTCGGTCAATATATTTTTTTTTGGGGGGGGGCATACCAAGAAAAAAAAAACATGACACAGTGTGTAAATTATAACACATTAGTGCAGGAAATGAAGAAATTGATTAAAATGCTGGAAGTTAATGATAGAATCAAACAATTAACTATGCAAATGATCAAAAGATGTGTGCATTAAGGAAATAGACGCCTGTCTCAAATAAAAGCCTGCCTCTAATAAGCGCCTGTTGTATTCAGTGATTTAAGCAAATAAATGCCCGGGCTATTAATTGAAGTTTTACGGTACTGCTGCATTAGCTCATGCTACACATAGTTAGTATTGACACATAGGCCTAGTAGACAGTCATGTAATGGTAGAATGACCTTCGCTGGTCTATTGAGAGCTCATAAACAGCGATGAGTTTACCTGCCAGTACCATGTTTCATTAAGTTTGCTATGATGGCGTCAGCGGTGGTTAATAGCCTACATGTTGCTGTCTTTGCTGGCTACTTGATATAAAATACATTGCATTTGGAAAGTATTCAGACCCCTTGACTTTTCCACATTTTGTTATGTTACAGCCTTATTCTAAAATGTATTAAATTGTTGTTTTTCCTCATCAATCTACACACAATGCCCCATAATGACAAAGCAAAAACCGTTTTTTTGAACTTTTGCAAATTTATAAAAAATAAAAATCTGAAATATTACATTTACATAAGTATTCAGACCCTTTACTCAGTACTTTGTTGAAGCACCTTTGGCAGCGATTACAGCCTCGAGTCTTCTTGGGTATGACGCTACAAGCTTGGCAGACCTGTATTTGGGGAGTTCCTCCTATTCTTCTCTGCAGATCCTCTCAAGCTCTGTCAGGTTGAATGGGGAGCATCGTTGCACAGCTATTTTCAGGTCTCTCCAGAGATGGTCGATCGGGTTCAAGTCCGGTCTCTGGCTGGGCCACTCAAGGACATTCAGAGAATTGTCCCGAAGCCACTCCTGTGTTGTCTTGGCGGTGTGCTTAGGTTCGTTGTCCTGTTGGAAGGAGAACCTTTGCCCCAGTCTGAGGTCCTGAGCGCTCTGGAGTAAGCTTTCATCAAGGATCTCTCTGTACTTTGCTCCGTTCATCGTTGCCTCGATCCTGACTAGTCTTCCAGTCCCTGCCACTGAAAAACATACCCACAGCATGATGCTGCCACCACCATGCTTCACCGTACGGATGGTGCCAGGTTTCCTCCAGACGTGATGCTTGGCATTCAGGCCAAAGAGTTAAATCTTGGTTTCATCAGACCAGAGAATCTAGTTTCTCATGGTCTGAGAGTCCTTTAGTTGCCTTTTGGCAAACTCCAAGCAAGCTGTCATGTGCCTTTTACTGAGAAGTGGCTTCCGTCTGGCCACTCTACCATAAAGGTCTGATTGGTGGAGTGCTGCAGAGATGGTTGTCCTTCTGGAAGGTTCTCCCATCTCAACAGAGGAACTCTGGAGCTCTGTCAGAGTGACCATCGGGTTCTTGGTCACCTCCTTGACCAAGACCCTTCTCCCCCGATTGCTCAGTTTGGCTAGGCGGCCTGCTCTCGGAAGAGTCTTGGTGGTTCTAAACTTCTTCTATTTAAGAATGATGGAGGCTAATGTGTTCTTGGGGACCTTCAATGCTGCAGAAATGTTTTGGTACCCTTCCCCAGATCTGTGCCTCGACACAATCCTGTCTCGGAGCGCTACGGACAATTCCTTCGAACTCATGGCTTGGTTTTTGCTCTGACATGCACTGTCAACTGTGGGATCTTATATAGACAGGTGTGTGCCTTTCCAAATCATGTCCAATCAATTGAAATTACCACAGGTGGACTCCAATCAAGTTGTAGAAACATCTTAAGGATGATCAATGGAAAGAGGATGCACCTGAGCTCAATTTCGAGTCTCATAGCAAAGGGTCTGAATACTTATGTAAATAAGGTATTTCTGTTTTTTATTTATAATACATTTGCAAAAATTTATGAAACCTGTTTTTGCTCTGTCATTATGGGGTATTATGTTTAGATTGATGAAGGGAAAAAACAATTTAATCAATTTTAGAATAAGGCTGTAATGTAACAAAATGTGGAAAAAGTCAAGGGGTGTGTATACTTTCCGAATGCACTGTAGCTGCAGGTGGTTGGCTGAATCATATTTCTTAAGGTTGCTTGTTAGATAAGGATACATTTTAATGTAGACCCACCAGATGATTACTCATTTAGTTTCAGCGAGAACACCCGGCGGTGCGTCTCCAGGGCGGCTGGGTTCGTACTGCTTATGGTTGCTAGTCAGATAGGTAGAATATTCCCATATATCAAGATGGCAGCTCATCTTGCCTCAAGCGACGGTATTCACACATAGTATACAGTCTTGTAATGGTAGGATTACTTTAGCTGGTCTATTTGATTAAGGGAAAGGGGATACCTTGTCAGTTGCACAACTGAATGCATTCAACCGCAATGTATCTCTGAATCAGAGAGGTGCGGGGGCTGCCTTAATCAACATAATTGGGACCCGGGGAGCAGTTGTTGTTGGGGGTTACTCATGGGCAGAACTGCCTTACTCAAGGGATTTGAACCTTTTAATTACTGGCCCAACACTTTTAACCCTTTGACACGTACCAACACACGGTTGTGATCATTCTACAGTGGTCCCTGCAGCGTACGCTCAAACCGGTGTGATTAGAATGCTTATTTAGAACATCCAGTTACGATTGACGCAACAGTCAGCGCTTGAGTTGACCATACTGCTTTTTCACAGAAACATTTTGCACAAACACAGTCCTTACAACATTATGTCCTGAATGTGACCAGTTTATTTTGGGATGCAATGTTCAGACATTCACAGAAGTAGCGACAGCATAACACAGTCATCCAAACTGGAAAATGTAGGCTACATTAGTTCTAGGGAAGATTCATGTAACACAAGCGGTCAATATTTAGCTAACTCTCGGCTGACAGAAACCATAACATGAATTAGCTAATAGCAATTATTATTTACAATTCATCACATCATGGTTGAGCTCACCATTGATCGAAATAATTGAGTAAAACACTTTCTAAAGATCTAAAGTAATCCAACGATGGGTAGTTTGTGTGCTCCGCCATGTTTTTTTTTTTTCGTCAACCAAAGATAAGAGGAGGAGACAAGATGGGTTTGGTTTGTTTGCAGTATATAGTCATGGTCAAAAGTTTTGAGAATGACACAAATATTAATTTTCACAAAGTCTGCTGCCTCAGTTTTTATGATGGCAATTTGCATATACTCCAGAATGTTATGAAGAGTGATCAGATGAATTGCAATTAATTGCAAAGTCCCTCTTTGCCATGAAAAAACATTTCCACTGCATTTCAGCCCTGCCACAAAAGGACCAGCTAACATCATGTCAGTGATTCTCTCGTTAACACAGGTGAGAGTGTTGACGAGGACAAGGCTGGAGATCACTCTGTCATGCTGATTGAGTTAGAATAACAGACTGGAAGCTTTAAAAGGAGGGTGGTGCTTGAAATCATTGTTCTTCCTCTGTTAACCATGGTTACCTGCAAGGAAACACATGCCGTCATCACTGCTTTGCACAAAAAGGGCTTCACAGGCAAGGATATTGCTGCTAGTAAGACTGCACCTAAATCAACCATTTATCGGATCATCAAGAACTTCAAGGAGAGAGGTTCAATTGTTGTGAAGAAGGCTTCAGGGCGCCCAAGAAAGTCCAGCAAGCGCCAGGACCATCTCCTAAAGTTGATTCAGCTGCGGGGCACCACCAGTGCAGAGCTTGCTTTTTCCAGCATGATGGAGCACCTTGCCATAAGGCAAAAGTGATAACTAAGTGGCTCGGGGAACAAAACATCGACATTTTGGGTCCATGGCCAGGAAACTCCGCAGACCTTAATCCCATTGAGAATTTGTGATCAATCCTCAAGAGGCGGGTAGACAAACAAAAACCCACTAATTCTGACAAACTCCAAGCATTGATTTTGCAAGAATGGGCTGCCATCAGTCAGGATGCGGCCCAGAAGTTAATTGACAGCATGCCAGGGCAGATTGCAGAGGTCTTGAAAAAGAAGGGTCAACGCTGCAAATGTTGACTCTTTGCATAAACTTAATGTAAATGTAAATAAAAGCCTTTGACACTTATGGAATGCTTGTAATTATACTTCAGTATACCATAGTAACATCTGACAAAAATATCTAAAAACAATGAAGCAGCAAACTTTATGAAGACCAATACTTGTCAACATTTTTGACTACGACTGTACATGTTGAAGGGGTGTGTCGTCTACCATCATTCACTTCCCATTATTCACTTCCGGAAGTTTATTCGAAAGATGAGTGAACTATCCCTTCACCTCATTTTCTTATAACATCTTTGGTCTGACAGACGTTTATGTGAAACCCAGAATGCATTGTATGACGTCAACAAACATGGCTCCACACAAAGCTGGCAATTAGCTTAGCATTAGCTCATCATGATCAGTACAACCTTCAAAAAAGTATTTTACACACATCATATGTGTCCATTACAATCTATGCAAGAATCAGAATGCATGATTTGTCACCAGTACTTGAAAACGTGATTAAAACAGTAAATAAATACATAATTACCACACAAACCATTTTCTGATGATGATTTATTGATATACAATACCAGTCAAAAGTTTGGACACGCTTACTCATTCAAGGGTTTTTCTTTATTTTTACTATTTTCTACATTGTAGAATAATAGTGAAGACATCAAAACTATGAAATAACACATATGGAATCATGTAGTAACCAAAAAAGTGTTAAACAAATCAAAATATATTTTATATTTGAGATTCTTCAAAGTAGCCATCCTTTGCCTTGATGACAGCTTTGCACACTCTTGGCATTCCCTCAACCAGCTTCATGAGGTAATCACCTGGAATGCATTTCAATAAACAGGTGTGCCTTCTTAAAAGTTAATTTGTGGAATTAATTTGTTTGAACCAATCAGTTGTGTTGAGACAAGGTAGGGGGGGAATACAGAAGATAGCCCTATTTGGTAAAAGACCAAGTCCATATTATGGCAAGAACAGCTCAAATAAACAAAAGTCCATCATTTTTTTACCTTTATTTAACTAGGCAAGTCAGTTAAGAACAAATTCTTATTTACAATGACGGCCTACAACAGCCAAACTCGGACGACGCTGGGCCGCCCTATGGGACTCCCAATCACGGCCAGTTGGGATACAGCCTGGAATCGAACCAGGGGGTCTGTAGTGACGCCTCAAGCACTGAGACGCAGTGCCTTAGACCACTGCGCCACTCGGGAGCCCATTACTTTAAGACATGAAGGTCAGTCAATATGGAACATTTCAATAACTTTTAAAGTTTCTTCAACTGCAGTTGCAAAAACCATCAAGCGCTATGATGAAACTGTCTTTCATGAGGACCACCACAGGAATGGAAGACCCAGAGTTACCTCTGCTGCAGAAGATCAGTTCATTAGAGTTACCAGCCTCAGGAATTGCAGCCCAAATAAATGCTTCACAGAGTTCAAGTCACGGACACATCTCAACATCAACTGTTCAGAGGGGACTGTGTTTATCATGCCTTCATGGTCGAATTGCTGCAAAGAAACCACTACTAAAGGACACCAATAAGAAGATGAGACCTGCTTGGGCCAAGAAATACGAGCAATGGACATTAGACCAGTAGAAATGTGTCCTTTGGTCTGGAGTCCAAATTTGAGATTTTTGGTTCCAACCACCGTGTCTTTGTGAGACGCGGTGTGGGTGAACGGATGATCTCTACATGTGTAGTTCCCACCGTAAAGCATGGAGGAGGAGGTGTTATGGTTTGGGGGTGCTTTGCTGGTGTCTGTGATTTATTTAGAATTCAAGGCATACTTAACCAGCATGGCTACCACAGCATTCTGCAGCGATATGCCATCCCATCTGGTTTGGGCTTAGTGGGACTATCATTTGTTTTTCAACAGGACAATGACCCAACACACCACCAGGCTGTATAAGGGCTATTTTACCAAGAAGGAGAGTGATGGAGTGCTGCATCAGATGACCTGGCCTCCACAATTCCCCGACCTCAACCCAATTGAGACGGTTTTGGATGAGTCGGACCACAGAGTGAAGGAAAAGCAGCCAACAAGTCCTAAGCATATGTGGGAACTCCTTCAAGACTGTTGGAAAAGCATTCCAGGTGAAGCTTGTTGAGAGAATGCAAAGAGTGTGCAAAGCTGTCATCAATGCAAACGGAGGCTATTTGAAGAATCTCAAATATAAAATATATTTTGATTTGTTTAACACTTTTTTGGTTACTTCATGATTCCATATGTGTTATTTCATAGTTTTGATGTCTTCACTATTATTCTACAATGTAGAAAATAGTAAAGATAAAGAAAAACCCTTGAATGAGTAGGTGTGTCCAAACTTCTGACTGGTACTGTAAGTGGTGCGTGCCGGCAGTCTATCACGTAACCTCTGACAATCACTCAGAGCCATTCAGTGTTGTTGTTTATGTATGTAGCTAGTGGGTTAAGCTATAGCATTAGCAATGTCTTTCGAAAGGAGACAACTCACAAATGCGGAAATTTGGGAGATTTTTGTAAATTCAGACAATGAGTCAGAGTATGAAAGTCAGGAATCAGATTTTGACAGTGACAGTGAGTAGCTGCCCCCCAACCTTGTAGCCATTGATAACCCTGAATCTGAGGACCCCTTGCCCACTGATGAAGTCCCAGTGGATGTACAGGAGGTTGTGGTAGCTGGAAGGCCGGCAGCCATTTCATCCCTCCTGGCCCTGCTGTTTGCGTTGATGAGTCCCAGTCTGGAGTGCAAAGCCCCTTGGCATTTCCCTCTGAGGCAGAGTGCTTCAAGCTGTTTCTGACAGAGGAGCTGGTGTGAGACACAGTGGAGGAGACCAATCACTATGCCTTGGAGCTACAGGAGAAGAGAGAGCCAGGAGTGAGGGGGAAACTCGCTAAATGGGTGACAACCACAATTAGTGAAATGTAAACCTTCCTGGTGACAGTCCTTCTCATGTGAATAGTGAAGAAGAACTCCCTAAGAGAATACTGGAGCACAGATCCTATGTTTGCAATTCCCTTCTTTGCCACCCTCTTTTCCTCTTTTCTGCTGCGATGCCTGCATTTCATCAACAATGCTACTGCCAACCTAAATGGCCCATTTACACAAAATAAGAAATGTTCTTACCAGCCTGACTGACATCAGCATTTGAGTCCCTGATGTTATGGAAGGGTAGACTGGCGTTCTGTCAATATATTCCCTCCAAAAAGCACAGGTTTGGGTTCAAGTTATTTTATGTGCTATGTAAAGACAGGATTTGTCCAGGATATTATAGTCTACACAGGGTCCACCACTGACATCCAACAGAATGAGGGGCTTGGGGTGTCCGGGTCTGTGATGATGACCATGCTGGCTCCTCATCTCGGGAAGGGACACACTTTGTATGTGGACAATTGGTACAGCAGGCCCACACTCTTCCAGCATCTGCTCTCCAACAGCACAGGAGCCTATGGCACAGTCAGGTCGAACAGGAAAGGGATGCAGGCATTCGGAAGCAGGGAGATGCAGAGGGTGAGGTGGAGTTCAAGGAGAACGGTCAACAGCTGGCAGTAAAGTGGCACGACAAACAAGACGTCCATGTCCTCTCCACTGTCCATACAGCAACCATGTCGGTCACACAGTAGGTGGACCCCCTGACGGGAGAGAGAAAGCAGACTGTGTGCTTGACCATAATCTCAAAATGGGGGCAGTGGATAAGGCGGACATGATAACCAGCTTTGTGGAATGCGATCGGAAAACTACCAAGTGGTATAAGAATATATTTTTCCATCTGATCGACACTGCTGTCCTCAATGGCCACATAGTTCACCACCAGCTAACAGGTGAGATGATTACTGAACAAGATTTATTTTGTAATTGGACGTACAGTTCACATACAAATCACATACAGTTCCATTATGCAATTATATTGACTATATCTCACCCACCTACCCACTGCCTCATCATCCTCTCCCCTCCCTCATCCTCCCCACTCCCTCTCCCCCATAGGTAAAGTAATTACCTACCAAAAGTAGAGAGAAAACCTCATGAGAGAGCTGCTGGGGGAGTACCACATCCCTCAGTGTCCGTCCACTGGGGGCTGTCCTGCTGCAAACAATCCCTTACGTCTCACTGCACTGCATTTTCCCTGTGAAGTCCCTCAAACTTCTGCTCAAGGCAATCACACACGGAGGCACTGCAAAGTCTGCCTGTCTGGCACCAGGAGAAGGAAGCAGAGGAGGTTGAAAAAGTACTTATGTTTAGCTTGTGACACACCCTTGTGTGTTTCACCATGCTTTGGGGAGTACCATACGCTCAAGCACTATTGAGCACATCTGCAGCAAGTACTGACTGACTGACTTGACAAGTGACCTGCCATGATGCTATGCCTTTAGTTGTTGTTCAATCACTGCATACATATTGAAATATGGATTATGCATATTCATAAGTTGTCCGTTTTTTCTTGATTTTTTTTTTTCCTCTAGTAAAACGAGTTGGTTGTTGTTCAACCACCACCAATACTTTAATAAAATAGACAACCAATACATATAGGCCTATATGTTTTCTTCTTGTGTTTTCATCAAGTAAAACTGTTAAGGAGAGTATGTTCAAACAGTATTGTAACGACGGCACAGGGAGTCAAGAAGTAGGTGCAGATGGTGAGTTTAATAATAATGAACACAGAGAGTTCCAAAACCAGAGACGCGTCTGGACATGAAAACAAAACAAATACTGCCTGATGATTGAGGCTTACTGAGGGCTATATGAAGGGAGAGTAATCAGGGTGGTGATGAAGTCCAGGTGTGCTTAACGATGGGGAGCAGGTGTGCGCAATGATGGTTGCCAGGTGTGCGCAATTTGGGTTGCCAGGACCGGTGGTTAGTAGACCGGCGACGTCGAGCGCTGGAGGGAGGGAGCAGGGGTAGGTGGAGCGGGAGGTTCCTGGTGGAGAGCCAGATGCAATCACCAGAATGGAACACGGGGGCCTCACTGTGGTAGCGGTCAGCCTGATCCTTCTGACAGCGGACGGACGCGCTGGAGCCTCACGTGGGCGGCGTTCCACACCTCTTCTGCACGCCAGAACCACTCGTCAACTGCAGGGGCCTCGGTCTGGCTCGGAGTCCACAGAGCCAGGGCCGGCTGATATCCCAGGACGCACTGGAAGGGAGTCAGCCCGGTGGAGGTTTGACAAAGTGAGTCCTGGGCATATTCCGCCCAGGGAAGGAACTGGGCCCACTCCCCCAGCCGGGCCTGGCAGTGACTCCTTAGGAACCTCCCCAGCTCCTGGTTGGTCCTCTCCACCTGACCATTAGACTGAGGCCAGTACCCGGATGTGAGGCTGACCGTGGCCCCCAGCTTCTCCTTAAAGGCTTTTTTTTGGGGGGGAGGGGGGGTAGATCAGCTTAATATTGCAGATAGATTGTAACTTCCATCAATGTAATTGTCTGCATCACTTCCAATCCCCCATGTTATATACATATATACATACATATACAGTGGGGGAAAAAAGTATTTAGTCAGCCACCAATTGTGCAAGTTCTCCCACTTAAAAAGATGAGAGAGGCCTGTAATTTTCATCATAGGTACACGTCAACTATGACAGACAAAATTAGGAAAAAATATCCAGAAAATCACATTGTAGGATTTTTTATGAATTTATTTGCAAATTATGGTGGAAAATAAGTATTTGGTCACCTACAAACAAGCAAGATTTCTGGCTCTCACAGACCTGTAACTTCTTCTTTAAAAGGCTCCTCTGTCCTCCACTCGTTACCTGTATTAATGGCACCTGTTTGAACTTGTTATCAGTATAAAAGACACCTGTCCACAACCTCAAACAGTCACACTCCAAACTCCACTATGGCCAAGACCAAAGAGCTGTCAAAGGACACCAGAAACAAAATTGTAGACCTGCACCAGGCTGGAAAGACTGAATCTGCAATAGGTAAGCAGCTTGGTTTGAAGAAATCAACTGTGGGAGCAATTATTAGGAAATGGAAGACATACAAGACCACTGATAATCTCCCTCGATCTGGGGCTCCACGCAAGATCTCACCCCGTGGGGTCAAAATTATCACAAGAACGGTGAGCAAAAATCCCAGAACCACACGGGGGAACCTAGTGAATGACCTGCAGAGAGCTGGGACCAAAGTAACAAAGCCTACCATCAGTAACACACTACGCCGCCAGGGACTTAAATCCTGCACTGCCAGACGTGTCCCCTTGCTTAAGCCAGTACATGTCCAGGCCCGTCTGAAGTTTGCTAGAGTGCATTTGGATGATCCAGAAGAGGATTGGGAGAATGTCATATGGTCAGATGAAACCAAAATAGAACTTTTTGGTAAAAACTCAACTCGTCGTGTTTGGAGGACAAAGAATGCTGAGTTGCATCCAAAGAACACCATACCTACTGTGAAGCATGGGGGTGGAAACATCATGTTTTGGGGCTGTTTTTCTGCAAAGGGACCAGGACGACTGATCCGTGGAAAGCAAAGAATGAATGGGGCCATGTATCGTCAGATTTTGAGTGAAAACCTCCTTCCATCAGCAAGGGCATTGAAGATGAAACGTGGCTGGGTCTTTCAGCATGACAATGATCCCAAACACACCGCCCGGGCAACGAAGGAATGGCTTCATAAGAAGCATTTCAAGGTCCTGGAGTGGCTTAGCCAGTCTCCAGATCTCAACCCCATAGAAAATCTTTGGAGGGAGTTGAAAGTCTGTGTTGCCCAGCGACAGCCCCAAAACATCACTGCTCTAGAGGAGATCTGCATGGAGGAATGGGCCAAAATACCAGCAACAGTGTGTGAAAACCTTGTGAAGACTTACAGAAAACGTTTGACCTGTGTCATTGCCAACAAAGGGTATATAACAAAGTATTGAGAAACCTTTGTTATTGACCAAAAACTTATTTTCCACCATAATTTGCAAATAAATTCATAAGAAATCCTACAATGTGATTTTCTGGATTTTTTCCCCTCATTTTGTCTGTCATAGTTGACGTGTACCTATGATGAAAATTACAGGCCTCTCTCATCTTTTTAAGTGGGAGAACTTGCACAATTGGTGGCTGACTAAATACTTTTTTCCCCCACTGTACATATACAGTGCTATGAAAAAGTATTTGCCCCCTTTCTAATTTTCTCTACTTTTGCATATTTGTGATACTGAATATTATCAGATCTTCAACCAAAACCTAATATTAGATAAAGGGAACATAAGTGAACAAATAACACAACAATTACATATTTATTTCATAAACAAAGTTATGCAACACCCAAACTCTGCATTCCACAGTAAGAACATCATACGAAAGGTCAAGCATGGTGGTGGTGGTGTGATGTTTTGGGGATGTTTTGCTGCCTCAGGACCTGGACGACTTGCCTTAATAGAAGGAACCATGAATTCTGCTCTGTATCAGAGAATTCTACAGGAGAATGTCAGACCATCCATCTGTGAGCTGAAGCTGAAGCGCAGCTGGGTCATGCAGCAAGACAAGGATTCCAAACACACAATCAAGTCTACATGAAAATTGCTAAAAAGCAACAAATTGGAAGTTTTGGAATGGCCTAGTCAAAGTCCAGACCTAATTCCAATTGAGATGTTGTGGCAGGACTTGAAACGAGCAGTTCATGCTTGAAAACCCACACGTCACTGAGTTAAAGCAGTTCTGCATGGAAGAGTGGGCCAAAATTCCTCCACAACGACGTGAGACACTGATCAACAACTACAGGAAGCATTTGGTTGGAGTCATTGCAGCTAAAGGTGGCACAACCAGTTATTGAGTGTAAGGGGGCAATTACTTTTTCACACAGGGGAATTGGGTGTTGCATAACTTTGTTTATGAAATAAATATGTAATTGTTGTGTTATTTGTTCACTTATGTTCCCTTTATCTAATATTAGGTTTTGGTTGAAGATCTGATAACATTCAGTATCACAAATATGCAAAAGTAGAGAAAATTAGAAAGGGGGCAAATACTTTTTCATAGCACTAAATACATACATATACATACGGTTGGGATGGTGTTCTTGGGGTTGTACTCATCCTTCTTCTTCCTCCAAACACGGCGAGTGGAGTTTAGACCAAAAAGCACTATTTTTGTCTCATCAGACCACATGACCTTCTCCCATTCCTCCTCTTGATCATCCAGACCGCCAACTTCAGACGGGCCTGGACATGCGCTGGCTTGAGCAGGGGGAGCTCTCTTCAGGTCATTGACCAGGTCCTGCCGTGTAGTTCTGGGCTGATCCCTCACCTTCCTCATGATCATTGATGCCCCACGAGGTGAGATCTTGCATGGAGCCCCAGACCGAGGGTGATTGACCGTCATCTTGAACTTCTTCCATTTTCTAATAATTGCGCCAACAGTTGTTGCCTTCTCACCAAGCTGCTTGCCTATTGTCCTGTAGCCCATCCCAGCCTTGTGCAGGTCTACAATTTTATCCCTGATGTCCTTACACAGCTCTCTGGTCTTGGCCATTGTGGAGAGGTTGGAGTCTGTTTGATTGAGTGTGTGGACAGGTGTCTTTTATACAGGTAACGAGTTCAAACAGGTGCAGTTAATACATGTAATGAGTGGAGAACAGGAGGGCTTCTTAAAGAAAAACTAACAGGTCTGTGAGAGCCGGAATTCTTACTGGTTGGTAGGTGATCAAATACTTATGTCATGCAATAAAATGCAAATTAATTACTTAAAAATCATACAATGTGATTTTCTAGATTTTTGTTTTAGATTCCATCTCTCACAGTTGAAGTGTACCTATGATAGAAATTACAGACCTCTACATGCTTTGTAAGTAGGAAAACCTGCAAAATCGGCAATGTATCAAATACTTGTTCTCCCCACTGTATATATATATATAAACATGGGGGATTGGAAGTGATGCTGACAATTACATTGATGGAAGTTACAATCTGCAATATTAAGCTGATCTCTCCCCCCCCCCTCCCCCCAAAAAAAATATATAAAAGAAATACCTGGAAACATACATTTACATTTGAGTCATTTAGCAGACGCTCTTATCCAGAGCGACTTACAGGAGCTATTAGGGTTAAGTGCTTTGCTCAAGGGCACATCGGCAGATTTTTCACCTAGTCGGCTCGGGGATTAGAACCAGCGCCCTTTCGGTTACTGGCACAACACTCTTAACCAACACTCTTAACCACTCTGCTCCAGTCATTATCACAAGCCCGTTCTCCCCAATTAAGGTGCCACCAACATCCACTGTTGTAGAAGGTGCAACAGGTCAGTACATCAGGAGTAAATGTCAGTTGGCTTTTCATAGTGGAGCATTCAGAGGTGGAAACAGAAGGTGCGGTAGAGAGACAGAGAGAGAGAGAGAGCTAGAGAGAGAGAGAGAGAGAGCGAGAGAGAGAGAGCGAGAGAGAGCGAGAGCGAGAGCGAGAGCGAGAGCGAGAGCGAGAGCGAGAGAGAGAGAGAGAGAGAGAGAGAGAGAGAGAGAGAGAGAGAGAGAGAGAGAGAGAGAGAGAGAGAGAGAGAGAGAGAGAGAGAGAGAGAGAGTCAAAAACAGCAGGTCCGGAGCAAGGTAGCACGTCCGGTGAACAAGTCATGGTTCCATAGAACAGTTCAAACTGGCAGAACAGTTCAAACTGGAGCAGCAGCACGACCAGGTGGACTGGGGACAGCCAGGAGTCATCAGGCCAGGTAGTCCTAGGGCTCAGGTCCTCCGGGAGGGGAGGGAGAGAGAATTAGAGGGAGCACACTTAAATTCAAACAGGACACCAGATAAGACAGGAAAATTACACCAGATATAACAGACTGACCCTAGCCCCGGCACATAGATACTGGAGGCTGAGACAGAGGGGGTCGGGGGACACTGTGGCCCCGTTCGACGATACTCCCTGACACGTAATTTTATCAGGGGCGCAACATTCACTGGGGACAGGGGGGACACACACATTCTAAAATGTCATTTCTATCATTACACTGTGATAGCTCTGTGTAGCTCAGTTGGTAGAGTATGGCGTTTGCAACGCCAGGGTTGTGGGTTCAATTCCCATGGGGGGCCAGTATGAAAAGAATAATTATGCACTCACTAACTGTAAGTCACTCTGGATAAGAGCGTCTGCTAAATGATTAAAATGTAAAGTGTAAATGTAATACTAAAATCGGCATCAGTGTCCTTTAGGGCCATGTGGATGCCTCAGAGCAGTCTGTTTCAGCTTGCTGGATTTAGAACCGCCTGGACACCACAGACTGTGCTGACAGGCTGTGTGAAGACAAAGCTAACACGGTGCTGCTGTCTGCAGCTGCTGTCTCTGTGTGCGTTGCACTTTTTCTCTGAGTTGGGAAAGCAAGCAGAATAGAAACTGGCTACTCTTTATTTGAATGATGTAGCTGGCAAGGTAATTGCTTTTCGACTTAACAGAAAAAAACTATTTATTCCTGTCAGTTTGGCACCGATGTGGATGTGATGAGGAGTCAGGCGCAGGACACAGAGGTTTAGTCCAACAAACTTTACTATAGTAAAGTGAACAATATCCAAAACACGACCTCGAAATACAGAGGCGAGAAAACTACGCAACATGCGTAAAACGAAACAAAAACATATAGAGCGCAAAACACGCAGCTCCAAACGACACGCGGACAACAACACACAATCTAGCTAACACAAAACACGGAACTTATAGGACACGTAATTAGGACACAAACTGACACAGGTGTACCAGACAGACCAAAGCAATCAACACACGAAACATACAACGGTGGCAGCTAGTATTCCGGGGACGGCGAACGCCGAAGCCTGCCCGAACCAGGAGGAGGAGCAGCCTCGGCCGAAACCGTGATAGTACCCCCCCCTTGACGCGCGGCTCCAGCCGTGCGCCGACCCCGGTCTCGGGGACGGCCAGGAGGACGCGGACCCGGGCGCGTGGGATGCCCACGGTGGAACTCTGTCAGGAGGGATGGGTCGAGGATGTCCCTCCTAGGCACCCAGCACCGTTCCTCCGGACCGTACCCCTCCCACTCCACGAGATACTGGAGACCACTCCTCCGGCGCCTCGAGTCCAATATAGTCCGGACCCTGTACGCCGGTGCCCCCTCGATGTCCAAAGGGGGTGGAGGGGTCTCTCCTATCTCCTCCTCTTGGAGTGGACCAGCTACCACCGGCCTGAGAAGAGACACATGGAACGAGGGGTTAATATTTTTGTACTCAATAGGCAGTTGTAATCTGTAACACACCTCGTTCAATCTTCTCAGGACTTTGAAGGGCCCCACAAACCGCCGACCCAGCTTCCGGCAGGGCAGGCGGAGGGGCAGGTTTCGAGTCGAGAGCCAGACTCGATCTCCCGGTGCGTACACCGGCCCCTCACTGCGGTGGCGATCGGCGCTCGCCTTTTGTTGACGGATGGCACGCTGCAGATGGACATGGGCAGCGTCCCACGTCTCCTCCGGGCGCCGAATCCACTCGTCCACCGCAGGGGCCTCGGTCTGGCTCTCGTGCCACGGTGCCAGGACCGGCTGATACCCTAAAATACACTGGAAAGGTGTTAATCCGGTGGAGGAGTGGCGGAGAGAGTTCTGGGCCATCTCTGCCCAGGGGATATACCTCGACCACTCCTCCGACCGGTCCCGGCAATAGGACCTCAAAAACCTACCCACATCCTGGTTCACACGTTCAACCTGCCCATTGCTCTCTGGGTGGTACCCCGAGGTAAGGCTAACCGAGACCCCCAGGTGTTCCATGAATGCCCCCCAGACTCTGGAGGTGAACTGGGGACCTCGGTCGGACACAATATCCTCGGGGACCCCATAGTGCCGGAACACGTGGGTAAATAGGGCCTCGGCGGTCTGTAGGGCAGTAGGGAGACCCGGCAGTGGAAGGAGACGACAGGCCTTAGAAAACCGATCCACAACGACCAAAATTGTGGTATTACCCTGAGAAGGGGGTAGATCGGTCACAAAATCCACCGAGAGGTGGGACCATGGTCGTTGTGGAACGGGCAGAGAATGTAACTTACCCCTGGGCAAATGTCTAGGTGCCTTACACTGGGCACACACCGAGCAGGAGGAGACATAAACCCTCACATCCCTGGCTAACGTTGGCCACCAGTATTTCACGCTAAGGCAGTGCACCGTCCGACCAATACCTGGATGTCCAGAGGAGGGTGATGTATGAGCCCAAGAAATAAGCCGATCACGAACCTCGAGCGGAACGTACGTCCGCCCCACAGGACACTCGGGGGGAGTAGGGTCGGTACGCAGCGCCCGCTCGATTTCCATATCGACCTCCCATACTACCGGAGCCACCAGACAAGACTCCGGCAGTATGGAAGTAGGCTCAATGGACCTCTCCTCTGTGTCCTCCTGCCGGGACAGGGCGTCTGCCTTACCGTTCTGAGACCCAGGGTTGTATGTGATCTTAAAAACAAACCGGGTCAGGAACATGTTCCACCTAGCCTGACGAGGGTTCAATCTCCTAGCTGCCCGGATGTACTCCAGGTTACGGTGATCAGTCAGAATGAGGAAAGGGTGTTGAGCCCCCTCAAGCCAATGCCTCCACACCTTTAGGGCCTGGACTACAGCTAACTGCTCCCTGTCCCCAACGTCATAATTGCGCTCCGCCGAGCTGAGCTTCTTGGAGTAGAACGCACAGGGGCGGAGCTTAGGTGGCGTGCCGGACCGTTGTGACAGGACTGCCCCAATACCGGTCTCGGACGCGTCCACATCTACTTGGAAAGGCAAAGAGGGATCCGGATGCGCCAGCACCGGGGCCGAGGCGAACAGGTTCTTCAGCTTGACAAATGCCCTGTCCGCCTCAGCTGACCACCGCAAGCGCACCGGACCCCCCTTTAGCAGGGACGTAATGGGAGCTGCAACCTGTCCAAAGCCCCGGATAAACCTCCGGTAGTAATTAGCAAAACCCAAGAACCGCTGCACCTCTTTTACGGTGGTTGGAGTTTGCCAATTACGCACAGCCGATACCCGATCCACCTCTATCTCCACGCCAGACGCGGACAACCGATAACCCAAAAAGGAGACGGACTCCTGGGAAAACAGGCTGTCTAAATATGGTTCCCAATCAGAGATAACCAGCCACAGCTGACACTCGTTGCCTCTGATTGAGAACCATTCTGGCCAACATAGAAATACAACAACTAGACACGAAAAACAAATGAAAACTCACACCCTGGCTCAACATACTAGAGTCCCCAGAGCCAGGGCGTGACAGTACCCCCCCCCCCCCCAAAGGCGTGACAGAAGATCCCACCAACACTGGACCAAGCAGCGTGTCCAGGAGCCAGAGGTATCACTAAAGGACATCAACCTCGGCTGGGCCTGGCCCACGGGGAGGAGAGACCCCCAGAAAATTTTTAGGGGGGGGCTCACGCCGTGGACGACGGGGCAGCAGGAGGCCGCTATAGAGCGGTCCAGCGGGGTTGCAGAGGAGGCCGCCAGGTTAAGGGGGCCACTGGTCACAGAGGAGAGGGAAAGTGTAGAGGCACGGCGAGAGGTACTGGGGTGTGTTACCAGTCCGGTCCGGCCCGTTCCTGATCCCTGCGTAGGGCCAGTGGTGTGTGTCCCCAGTACGGTCCGGCCTGTTCCTGTTCCTCGCATCGAGCCTGTGGTGCGCGTCGTCAGCCCGGCTCGGCCTGTTCCTGCTCCACGCACCAAGCCTATGGTGCGCATCGTCAGCCCGGTCCGGCCCGCTCCTGCTCCCCGCACCAAGTCAGTGGTGCGCTTCGTCAGCCCGGTCCGGCCCGCTCCTGCTCCCCGCACCAAGTCAGTGGTGCGCTTCTTCAGCCCGGTCCGGCCCGCTCCTGCTCCCCGCACCAAGTCAGGGGTGCGTTTCGTCAGCCCGGCTCGGCCCGTTCCTGCTCCCCACACCAAGCCAGTGGTGTGCGTCGTCAGTCCGGCACAGCCCGTGCCTGTTCCACCGGTGCCTGATTCGGCACGGGTCAGCTGCTTCACGCCGGAGCTAGAGCAATCCGCTCCACCAGTGTGCAGTCCAGCTCCGGTCAGCAGGGCCAGACCGGACCAGGGGTACTTTGGGGGGTTAGAGAGGGAGTGGGGATCATGCCCGGAGCCGGATCCGCCGCCAAGGCGGAGTGCCCACCCGGTCCCTCCCCTGTGGTCTTTGGTTGGTGCGGTCGGAGTCCGCGCCTTTGGGGGGGGGGGGGGTACTGTCACGCCCTGGCTCTGGGGACTCTAGTATGTTGAGCCAGGGTGTGAGTTTTCATTTGTTTTTCGTGTCTAGTTGTTGTATTTCTATGTTGGCCAGAATGGTTCTCAATCAGAGGCAACGAGTGTCAGCTGTGGCTGGTTGTCTCTGATTGGGAACCATATTTAGACAGCCTGTTTTCCCACAGTGGTTGTGGGATCTTGTTCCAGTGTGGTTTGTGTTTGACCGAGGACGTCACGTTATCGTTTGTTGTTTTTGTTCGTGTTTTCATTATTTAATAAATATGTTCACCTTTCATGCTGCGCCTTGGTCCTCTGTACCCGACGATCGTGACAATTCCCAGTGCTGAACTAGTAGTGTAACTGACAGATAACGTTAGATACAGTAATGTTTCATCCCCTCTCGACTGAAGTTCTGTCTGAAAATAATGAACTAGCTAGCTAGTAGCTACCACAGCCAGTTCAGCTCTAGCCTCTAGCTATCTCTCATGTAGCATTATCTAACAGCTGTTGAGTGTATGGAAATGTTTTGTAGCCTTTTTGTCCCGGTTTAACAGGAGTCAGTTTACTTGGCTAGTTTTCGTCAGTTGATGTACCATTAGAGCTAGCCAAATGTTGGCTAACATTGGCTAGCTAACTCACTAACTTTTGTAATTATTTTAGCCTCAATCACACTAGATCTGAATCAAACAATGAAACCAAAGATTTTTTAAATTATCCCAAGAGGCAAGTGAGCCGAGTAGGTGCGATCAAGTGTGGAGATGGTCTATCAGATGTCGGTCAGATGGCTTCGTGAAGTCAAATGAAGTTCAGATGAGATGCAGACGTTGGACTGGACTGACATTTGGAGGAGAGGGACTTCACTACTTGATTTGATGTAGCTAACGTTAAGTAACTATTAATTGTTGACGCTTCCAAGATAGAAAAGCAAGTTACAAATATATAGTTTAATGTTATACATTTTATAGAAATTAGATATTAAAATGTTTTGTAGTGGGCATTACCTCTTTGGCGTTAGCTAAAGTAACGTTACTGTTTGTAGGTAGCTAGCTAAGAGTTAGCTAACTAGTGTAACTAGTTAAGCTAGATATATATTATCTGTTAAAAAAAACATGATAAGGAACTAATGGTAGTTAACAGTAAGCTAAATCAATAACGTTAAATGCAATAAACTAGCTAAGGTTAGCCAGCTAGCTAACACTGTTAGTAATAGTTGTCATCATTAGTTAGCGAATCAATACTGGAGACTATTGGTAAAATATAATTGAGTGAGTTTATTAACTATAGCTAACCCATTACTCTTCTCTTAATACATTTTATAATTTAACATGGGAAAGAAGAGAGAAATAGTAGCTAGCTTGATATATGCAGTATATATTATATTTCTCCGCAAAATGGTGATTAGCTTGTTAATGTTAGCTAGCTACTGTAGATCAATAAATCAGATTCTGCACGTGCCAGAAAAATAGCAAACAGTAGCTAGCTAGTTATCATGAGTTTAGCTAGCTAATCATTCAGGACCACACATCTGAGCGCACAGGAGGTATTTGTCTACTTTAAGAGCTGCAAACAGCTAGAACACGATGAGCACAGACAAACAGAGTTTGCATGAATTAATGTACTATCTACAGTACTGCATTATTGCACCTCAAATGAGCCAGAAGCAGGTGTTGGAACCAATTTTTTTTTCAATTGTTTTGTTTTGAACAGAACCATTACTAGGCAGACATTGGAATTAATTTCCGAGAGACAGTGAGGACAAAACACGGTTCCCCCAACTCGCGGGCCGAATTTGGCCCTTGGGTGGTTTTATTTGGCCCCCCAAGTTTTCTGAGCAAAATCATTTTTTTATTAATTTGTATTTTTGAACATGAAAAACAAAAACAAAACAAAAACCGCACACTGCTCTTGATATTATCACTGCTCTTTAATAATCTTTACGTATCTGCCTCAAGGCCTTCATCAGAGCTTTTGTGTTTTTTTAATTATTACCCTTATGTAGACATAGCCCCACCCACATCCGTTCCACGCATCGAATGGGGTTGGAGTCGAGGGAAAACAAGTTAGTTGTCACACCCTGGCCTTAGTTATCTTTGTTTTCATTAATATTTTAGTTAGGTCAGGGTGTGACATGGTGAAGTATGTGTTTTGGTTTGTCTAGGGGTTTGTAGGTTTATGGGGTAATGTCTTGTCTAGGTGTTTGTATGTTGATGGCTGCCTAGATTGGTTCTCAATTGGAGACAGCTGTGGTTTATTGTCTCTAATTGGGAGCCATATTTAAGGCAGCCATGGGCATCATGTGTTTGTGGGTAATTGTCTATGTTGAACGTTTGTTGCTTGTCTGTGCACTTACGTTATTTAGCTTCACGGTCGTTTGTTGTTTTGTAAGTTTTGGATAGTGTTCGGTTTCGTGTTTTTCTCTCTTCCTAAATAAAGAGATGTATTTTGCAAACGCTGCGCCTTGGTCCGCTTCCTTAGACGATCGTGACAGAATTACCCACCAATCTAGGACCAAGCGGCGTGTCAAGCGGCAACAGGACCCACCTACACAGGATTCATGGACATGGGAGGAGATACTGGATGGAAAGGGTCCTTGGGCACAACCGGGAGAAGTTCGCCTCCCTCGTGAAGAGCTGGAGGCAGCTAAAGCCGAGAGGAGGCAATATAAGGAGCAGCGTCGGAGGGACGAGAGGCACCCCCAATAATTTTTTAGGGGGGGGCACAGGGCATGGACGACGGGGCTGACGGAGGCAGAGAAGGGGCGAATTCAAAAGGCCACCAGGTTACGGGGGCTACTGGTCAAAGTAGGGAAAGGAGGTTTGGAGGCACGGCGAGAGGTACTGGGGTGTGTTGCCAGTCCGGTCCGGCCCGTTCCAGTTCCCGGGGT